>NC_069504.1:958563218-959243726 GCF_027579735.1 Bombina bombina
TACTCAGTAGCACCCATGGAAATAACAAGAGATTACGGGTTAGTGGAAATGCAAATATGCACTCAAATCATAATCTAGCTCAAAGTATATACATGTATCACAGGTATTATTATTATTATTATCATCGCCAACAGATTCCACAGCGCTATAAACAAAGGCAGAGTATAACAAAACATTTATAGGGATCAAACGGGTAGAGGGCCCTGCCAAGAGTCGCACTGTTATAGTCAGCTCTTAAGAAGGTGATCTACAAACAGCTGGACTCTTAGGCTTACATGCTAAGGGGGTTCAGGGGATAGCAATGGAGGAAAGGAACTGGTATAAAAAAAAGGTTAGTGTAGGTTGTATGCATCCTTGAACCGTAGAGTCTTTAGGGAGCACTTGAAGCTTTCAAAACTAGGGGAGAGTCTTGTGGAGCGAGGCAGAGAGTTCCACAAGATAGGAGCCAGTCTGGAGAAGTCCTGTAAACAGGAGTGTGAGGAGGTAACAAGAGAGGAGGAGAGTAGGAGGTCATGAGCAGAGTGAAGGGAAGGGGAGGGAGAGAAGGTCTGAGATATAAGGGGGAGCTGTGCAGTTGAGGGCTTTGTATGTCAGAGTGAGAATTTTGTGTTTAATCCTAGAGGCAAGAGGAAGCCAGTAAAGGGATTGGCAGAGAGGTGCAGCAGATGAAGAGTGACATGTAAGGAAGATGAGCCTGGCAGAGACATTCATTATGGATTGTAAAGGAGCTAGGCGGCAGCTGGGGAGACCAGAGAGGACAGAGTTGCAGTAATCGAGGCGGGAAACGATCAGAGAGTGGATTAAAATCTTAGTTGTGTCTTGTGTAAGAAAATGTCTAATTTTAGAGATGTTTCTAAGGTGGAAGCAGCAGGCTTTAACCAAGGACAGAATGTGAGGAGTTAAAGAAAGATTTGAGTCAAATGTGACCCCAAGACATTGGGCATGCGGGGTAGGGGTAATGATGGAGTTCTCAACAGTTATAGAGAGATTGGAGGTGGAGATTTTGGAAAAAGGGGGGAAAATAAGGAGCTCAGTTTTTAGAGATTTAGCTTGAGGTAGTGAGAGGACATCCAGGAAGAAATGTGAGAAAGACAGTTAGTGACACGGGTTAGCAAGGAAGGAGATAGGTCTGGTGCAGAGAAGTAGATTCGGGTGTCGGAATACAAATGATATTGGAAATCGTGGGACTTAATTAGGGAATCTAATGGTGATGTGTAGATTAAGAAGAGAAGGGGACTGAGGACAGAGCCTTGCAGTGCCCCAACAGAAAGTGGTAACAGGGCAGAGGAGGACCCAGAGAAGGCTACACTAAAGGTACGGTTTGACAGGTAGGAAGGGAACCATGAGTGGGCTGTGTCACAAATGCCAAAGGATTGGAGGGTTTGGAGCAAAAGAGGGTGGTCAACAGTATCAGAGACTGTGGACAGATCAAGGAGTATAAGCAAAGAGAAGTGGCCTTTTGATTTTGCTGTAAGTAGGTCGTTGGTAACCTTAACGATTGCTGTCTCTGTGGAGTGATGGGGACTAAATCCAGATTGCCGTGGGTCAAGGAGGGAGTTTAATGTAAGGAAATGGGGTAGATGTGCATATACTAGTTTTTCGAGAAGCTTTGAGGCCAGAGGGAGGAGGGAAATAGGGCAGTAGTTGGATGGGGAGTTTGGATCAAGGGAAGGTATTTTGAGGATAGGTGTGACCAGTGCATGTTTCAGAGATGAGGGAAATATACCGGTGCTGAGGGAGAGGTTGAAAATGTGTGCTGGTGTAGGGTTAAGGGTAGAAGAGAGGGAGGGGAGTAGCTGTGAGGGAATAGGGTCAAGGTTCCAGGTAGTGAGGTGAGAGCGCAGTATAAGTGCAGAAACTTCTTCCTCAGTAACAGGGGAGAAAGAGCTAAGTTGATGGCTATGTGGATTGTGGTTGATAGCGAGCATTTGAGGGGGTGAGAGAATGGAAGTGTGTTGAGAGGTGATTTTGTTTCTGATGGAGTCACTTTTGTTATTAAAGTGGCTGGCAAAGTCTTGAGCTGACAGAGAAGTTGTATTAGCAGGTGGGGGAGGGCAGAGAAGAGTATTGAAAGTATTGAAAGTGGAGAACAGACGTTTTGGGTTTGACGAAAGAGTAGAGATAAGAGTAGAGAAGTCATTTTGCTTAAAGAGATTGAGGGCAGAATAGTAGAAGTTCAAGATGAATTTGTAATGAAGAAAATCAGCTGAACTAAGAGATTTTCTCCAGCGCTGCTCAGCAGTACGAGAACATCTGCATAGGTACCTTGTCAGAGAAGTATGCCAGGGCTAAGGATGAGTGTGTGATTTCCAAGCTATGGTAAGTGGGGCCAGATTGTTAAGGACGGATGTAAGGGTGGAATTATTGTGGCAGATAGATTGGTCAGGGCAGGAAAAGGAGGAGAAGGATGAGAGGAGAGGTTCGAGGGAATTAGCAAGCTGTTGCTGATCTAATGACATAATGCTTCTGTAAAGTTTGGTGTGAGGAGTAGAAGGAGGAAGAGTTGTAGGGATGGATGATATGTTGCAAGTGAGGAGATGGTGGTCAGAAAGAGGAAAAGGTGAGTTTGTTTTGTTTGAAATAGTGCATCGATAGCTAAAGATCAGGCCAAGGGAGTGACCGTCTTTGTGAGTGGAAGAATCAGTCCATTGTGACAAACCGAAGGAGGAAGTGAGTTGCAGAAGTTGTTTTGCAGAGGAGGCAGTGGGATTGTCAAGAGGGATGTTGAAGTCACCAAGAATGAGGAGAGGGGTGTCTAAGGAAAAGAAATAAGGTAGTCAGACAGCCAAGTGATCTAGAAATTGAGTTGATGATCCAGGGGGTCGGTATATGACTGCAACACGTATAGAGAGGGGAGAGAATAAGCAAATCATGTGGGTTTTCGATTGAGGAAAATGTGAAGGAAGAGATGGGTTGTATGTGTTGAAAGGTGCAATGAAAGGAAAGTAAAATACCTACACCACGTCCTTGTCTATTACCAGACCTAGGAATGTGGCTGAAGTGGAGACCCTCATGTGACAGAGCAGCAGTGAATGCTGTGTCTAGGGGATAGAGCCAGGTATCTGTTAGGGACAGAAGGTTGAGGGAGCGGGAGATAAAGAGGTCATGTTTAGAAGTGAGCTTGTTGCAAACAGAGCGAGAGTTCCAGAGTGCACAAATGAAAGGGGTAATGGTTTTAGATGCAAGAGGAATGTGAGTAAGGTTGCCAGAGTTTTGTTTTCTGATTCTTTGGAATGGTACACATGGATGTGCACAGCTAGGAAGTTGTTGGGGACAAGGAATAGGGGAGATATCACTAGCAGTTAGTAAAAGCTAGAGGGAGAGCTACATGAGATGAGATACAGATTTGCAGTAATGAGTCTGTTTTTGAGATGGTAAAGTTTATGAGTACAATAGTAAGGTGAGTTTAAAAGAGATGGTACCCCTGACATTACAAAAAATTAAGTTCATATAACAGCAGGCAGTAGATGAGATTTTGCAGAACTTAGACATTAGCAACAAATATATGAGGCTAAAGTTTGTTTGAGATCTAGCCATTGGGATGATAATACACACCCATGTTAAATATTAGGGTGGATGTGAATAATGGACAAACTGGTAAAGTGGATCTAAATCCCTGGCAGGTGGAAATCATTAACAGAATAACCAGTAGGACACAGTATATGGGTAGTAACCAGCAGAACACAGTAAGCAGGTACTATCTAGCAGGAAACAATTAACACAATGACCTCCAGGACAGAGTATGATTGTAAAGGCCAGTCAGATACTATAAGCAGATAATGGCTAGCAGGATATAGCATAATATGCTCAGCAGGAACAATATGCAGGAAAGCCAGCAAATTGATATGCAGACCAAGGAGCAGAGGTAGCTAGCAACCAAGCATTTAACATATTCTCTGTTGTTCCTCAATAGTACCACAATGATTGGTATAGCTTTACAACAAAAGGAAAGGCATGCACTTGCCTCTAGAAGGAGCATGACATTGTGTGACAGCTAAGCATTTTGGGATGAGAAAGAGAAAATGTAAAGTATGGCATCTATCAGGGAGTTGTAACATACACCCACCTAAAAGCCTAATGTTTGCGTGTACCCAGGCTTATCAGGATATCATCAAGGAAAAGCTTGGCCATGCTCAAGGGCATGTAGATCTGTGGCTGCTCTCAACACCTTGTCTCAAATCCATGCCTTCCTTGTTAAAAACATCTTAGGAAACTTTATCTAGTAGCACAGTATCAAAGAAAGACAGCAACTGTACATGACTTTAGCAAATCTGTGTTTTGTGAGAACTGCTTTAAAGGAAACATACATTTACAGGCAGAAACAAATGATCTCAACTGATATCTTTCATTGGCGTTTTTGGAAGCAGAATCTAGAACCCTGCAGCTTCACTAGAACTTGAAAGATCTTCAGGACTTGCCACAGAGGACTGTGGCCTATTAATCTATCCTTGAAGCTGAGTGAGCCAACCTCAGGCCAATGGTGTCTCTCCAGAAATCTATTGAAGAAATATTTGAAGCAGATCACCAAAGAGTTCATTAACAGAGTAGCCAAAGCTTAGCAGACAATTAGGAACAGGTTTAAATGAAAACAATAAAATAAAGTGTATACATGTAACACACGTGCCTCAAACAAACATACAGATTAAAATAAGTTTAGAGAATTGCAGGCTTTAGATAAGGCTAGTTTAGGAACAGAACTGAGGAAATGGCAAGACGTACACGAGGTCAGAGTTTTATAGAGATCGAGCTATTTTGGGGATAAATGTGCAAAATCAATTCCAGTTAACATTGAAAACATATCTGGCTAATAGACAAATTGCTTCTGTAGAAATAATTCACTGGCAAACTGGAATTATTAGCAGAATATACTACACAGGTGATAACCAATAGCAGCCAGTATGCAAGGGATATCCGGCAGGACAACATAAGCAGAGAATAAACAGTGGGACACTATATTCAGGTAACTACCAGATATAAAGTTGCAACTGATAGGCACAAAATATAAAAATATGCAATCCAAAGTTAACAAGTCTTACATTTTATTTGCCTGTTTTTAATCCATAGAGAATAATGCAGGATTGCTCCATACTGAGCTCCAGCTCTTTCAATGTATAATACCCCTTTGGATTCTGCAAGAGAACACACAGACCTGGCAGATAGTAGAAGCCAATGCCACAGAAGTTTTATTGCATCTAGCCAAGGAAGTTGTCACCATACTGTAAGAGTGGCTTAGATTATGAGGGGAGGAGCACAAAATTGGGATTTTGTGAGCACGATATTTGCCCTCCATTCAGTAATACCAGGGCATGCAAATTTGCACTGCTATTACAAGTTAGGTGCAATGCGAACGTGACCTTGCAAGAGCACGCTTCCATAGGCTCAAATAAGAGCCTCGTTCTGTTGCCATCAGACACGGCAGAGAACCCAGCGCAATGCAGGGGGTAAGAGTAAGAGTTGGGCAGCAAATTAAAAATATATATGAATATATACATATATATTTATGTGTTTGTATGTGTATTTACACATACTAACATATAAATATATATGTATATAAAAATATACATATCTATTTAAAATAAAAACACAGTTCCAATTGACCGCAATTTAAAGGCACTTTTCAGTGCATTTTTTTCCTAACACCCCACATCCTGTCACTTTAACTCCCAATAACTGCTTTGTGCAGTTTTTTTTTTAATAAAGATACTCATATTTTTTATTTCAAGAAAGGAACTATACACTAGACATGTGCATGGCGAAAAAATCGGTTCGGTTCGGATCGATTCGGATTTGTTCGAATTTCGCTTCGGAGCTATTCGAATTCGGAAAATTTTGAATCGATTCGGTTCGGATTTGTTTCGGATTGATTCGGATTCGAATAAATTCGGTTCGGATTTGTTTCGGATTCATTCGGATTCAAATATATTCGGCTGGATTCGGTTCGATTCGGTTCGGTTCGGAAATTCGGAATTTCGGTAAGTGTTAGGTGGGATTAGACTAGTATTATGTACTGTACATTAGGTGTAACCCATAGCAGAGTGATATAACCTAATATACTGTACAATACTAGTGTAATCCATGGCCATCCGAATCTACCAAATAAATCCGAATAAATCCGAATAAATCCGAAGTTATTCGGATTTATTCGGTAGATTCGGCACTATTTTAATTCGGAGATTCGGTTCGATCCGAATCTCCGAATTTTCGGAATTTTCCGAATTTCCGAATCGAACCGAACTGAATCGCACATGTCTACTATACACTTTATTTTGAGGGCAATTGGGACATATTTTTTTTAATTAACCAGAGGTCTGAACGTTTTTGTGTTACTTAAATAACTTAGGATCATACTTTGAATATTTCTGTGTATCTTTTACAAATTACATTGCACTTTGTATTTTCTCAATTGTAAACTGACTGTTTTAGAAAGTGAGTGGAAGGGACAGGGTATATCTGAAGCTCTCTCAAAAGTCTTGTGAATTTTTCTTAGCATTTTAAACAAGCTGTATGCAGGTGAAATTTGCTCAAAATTCACAATACACATTTTAACTAACAGAAAAGTAATGTATACTAAAATATAGACAAAAGCAAGTTAAATTATAATGAAAACATATGAGTTTAATTTGAAATTGATGCAAACTGAGCCTTTAAATCAGCCCCAGTGGTTCTCCATTTACCTTCTCTCTCCTACGTGAAATTTTGTATCCCAGAGATCTTCAATGCTTTCTATTGAAGACATCTCTTATCTCTCTGGGATTTCCAGGTTCCTCCCCTTTTCTTTTCTTTTTTCTTTATTTGTAATCAACAGAGGGCACATTAGTACATAAATGGAAAAAGAAAGCAAAAATAGTACATCAACAGCATAATAACAACATAGAGTTAATAACATAATCATATCAAAGCATATTGTGCACCTGGGACTCAAATTCAGCTAAATCAAAATCTATATAATTAAATTGTCAGGATATCTGTGAGTGTTATTAAACAATATATATATATATATATATATATATATATATATATATATATATATATATATATATAATTTATACATGATAAGACCATAGGGTTCATTATATATGAAACTGGTTGCATCAATTTTATTTACTATACATTACAGTTCTCTCTGCCAAATGAATTTGGCTGGGTAAAACAACCCCCTTTTCCTGATTAACAGAACATCTGAGAACAAAGGAATTGCTTTCAAAGTTTTCCTGCCTAAGGTGTGAAGCTAAAGTTCCTATCAGATCACAAGCCAGAATGTCCCAATTACCCATTTCATAGTAAGCCTGGGTAAAGAATTTTTTCCTTATCTAAAAAAAACAGTTGCTCCGTTTTCAAGAATAAGGGAATATACAGGCTTGCTCAGAGGATACAGCTGTCCTCATCCAAGTGTTAAATTACCCCTGCTGTGTTGGATACACATCTGCACAGAGCCAAGCAGAAACACATATTGTATTGTAACTGAAATTCATTTTTAAAAAAACAAACGTGTAATTTTCAATCTTGTATAATAGTGTATATGTCCATGGATCTGAGAAATACATTTCAGGATTGTAATAAAATTAAAGAATAACATATTTTTCAGGCATCTAATAAGTACATATATAATTGGCGTTTTAAATAATATCATATGTTTTATACACTCAGCAAGAGATATACAGATATGAAATATTTATATAGATAGTAATAAATATGAAACCACATCTGATTACTGATCTCAAGGCATGTATGTGATATTAAGATGATAACTGAGATATTAATTAGATCCATGCTAAAAGTATTAAAATCCCTTTAAAGGACCAGTCAACACATTAGATTTGCATAATCAACAAATGCAAGATAACAAGACAATGCAATAGCTCTTAGTCTGAACTTCAAATGAGTAGTAGATTTTTTTATGACAAATTTCAAAGTTATGTATATTTCCACTCCCCTTGTACCATGTGATAGCAATCAGCCAATCACAAATGCATATACGTATAGTCTGTGAATTCTTGCACATGCTCAGTAGGATCTGGTGACTCAAAAATTGTAAATATAAAAGACTGTGCATATTTTTTTTAATGGAAGTAAATTGGAAAGTTGTTTAAAATTACATGATGTATCTGAATCGTGAACATTTAATTTAACCTGAGTGTCCCTTTAAATACCCATATATTTTAAATGTATAAGAATTACTTTGTATTATGAGAAATGTATCATATCTAGTCTTGAAATGCTCAGGATGAGTGGTACAGTAGGACGGGGTCCAATACACATGGGACATGTGACTTATTAATACTAGAAAATATAATACATTGTAAAAATATATATGAATCTATATTAAACTGTAGCAGCATTGATGGTAAAACTGCATTTCTGGTTGTCTGCTGCCACCTATAGATCAGAGATGGTATTGCAGCCAAAAGATAAATGGCTACTCAGGGAGGCATCTCCCAAATAACCAAGAGATGTTCAGCTCAAGGGGCCTATCACAAGTCAAGCTTCCATGGGGTGTTTCCAATTTCACCAATGCTTAGAATAAAAAGGGGTGGGGTATATCAGGCGATATAACCCCAAGCAAGAGAAAAAAAGGTCTTTTGCTGCTGAATTTTGACTGACAAACTATTGCCTTGGAAGCCAGTCTCTCTAAAGCAAATCTGGGCCTAATTTTTATCCATCTTGCAAAAATACCTTTTTTTAATTTATGAGGTGAAATTGGACTTATTGGAGACTCTGGAAGCTGAAACATTAATTTGGTTATTCGGGGTAAAGTATACGCGATAAATAAATATATATATATTTTATATATATATATATATATATATATATATATATATATATATATAATATTTTAATCAAAGGTATTTGGTAACTATAACTAGATTGCAGTTAGTAATTTTAAAAGGGCACCATTAGTATGTTAAGCTCATGTTTATAGTCCTGTGTAGTTTAACTAGTCATATTTAGTGCTATTAATTTATAATTGCAGCTACATAGATATATTTTAGAATTTGCCTTATTGTAGAGAAAAATAATTTATTTGCTAGACAGGGTTTTACACTCCAGATTTATAAGTCAGTCATTATAGTGAACTCTTTCAGAACTGTACATAAACTGGTTATTGTGATAAAATCCCTGGTAGTTATTAATTTAGCATAGTAAATTGGTAATCCATATTGGACACTGAACTAGAATTATTGGTTAAAAACAGAAGATTCTAATATTTTATTGTGGTATTTTAATGCAATTATTGTGAATAAGGTAAATTGTAAAGGTATATTTTTATGATCTTTGTATAGAATATTATAACAGCATAAGTGGTATCACTTGATTCATATTCTGGTTTCTATAAATATAATTCAATGTGTTTATAACTTTAACTTATCTTAAAAAATTAGGAATAAATATTGATTTTAATTGTTTTGTATATGCATTTTTTTATTTTATTTTTTTTTTAAACAATTTTTATTGAAGTCATAAACAAATACAGCATAAAGGGTATGCCCCAAAACATTTACAGAAAAGTGCATATACAGTATTGATAGATGAATATTGCAAAAAAACAAAGAGAAAAAATATGTAGAAAGGGCATTATGTATCCATATATCTCAAGTGCTATTATTAGGTTTGGGCAATCTATAGTGAGACTTCAGTTTTACAATAGAGGTAATGAAAAGAAAACAAAAATGGTCCTCTCTGTGCCATATAGAAAGTAAATTGGATTATCTTTTCAGGTAAAATTGGGCCAGGGGGGAGTTAGCTTAATAGCTCTATGGGGGGGGAATGCAGTGGGCAAGAGCCGCTCGAAATAGAGTAGGGGGGGGAGGGGATGGAGGGCGGAGCCAGTTAGTATGTCAGGTTTGTAATTACTATTGGGTCTCAAAGATTTCAAATACACTACTAGTAAAGTAAAGTTATCCTCTATTAACACCATGAGTATTTGAGCTAGGGTAAGTCACAAAGAGGTTAAAAATTTCACAGTCACAGCCTCGGAACTCGCTAAGGACCCATTGAGTTCACAGTACTGTTCGTCAGTTTAATAGAGAAAATCGATAATTGTGTCCCCCGTGTAAGTAGATTCAGCGTATGGCTGTTGAGAGACACCTCTTAAGACCTGCTCATGTTTTTGGCTTAAGTAGGGAAAATATGGTTTCTAGCAAAGAGCCACTAACTAGGAGACTCAACAGTATTTAGAGAGTATAGCCACCAAAATCACTCATAACAGGAGTCTTGAATATAGAGAATATAAACTCCATGGTGATGCTGTCTCTCAAGAACTACTGCATTAGTTCAAGCTCTTTGTGCTAAAATAAGGGCGTCTATACTCAGTTATATTACTATGGATATTATGAAGAGCTAAATATCTAGATGGGGTAAAATAAACCACGGACATACTAGTGGAATGTAGTGTACATGTGCCATGCGAGCTATCTATCTAGAAGAAGTAATATGAAACCCAAAAGTACTAGTGCAATGTGATATACATGTGCCATGAGAGCTAACTATCCAGAAGAGGTAATATGAAACCCAGAAAATACTAGAGCAGTGTGACATACCTGTGCCATGAGAGTTAAGTATCTAGAAGAGGAGATGTAAAACAGAAACATACTAGTGCGGCATAACATACATGTGCTATAAGAGCTAAATATCTAGAGGAGGTAATATATAACGCAGACATGCTAGCGCAGTGTAATATACACCTACCATGGGAGCTAAGTGTCTAGAGGAGGTAATATAAACTTACTAGTGCAGTGTAACAGTTATCTAGAGGCAATAATATACAACACGACCATACTAGCATAATATGATATACATGTGTCATAAGAGCCAGTCATCTGGAGGGAATAATACAAAACCTAGACATTCTAGCAAAGAGTTATATACATGCGCCATGAGGGCTAAATATCTAACGGAGGTAATATACAACATAAACATACAAGCGCAGTGTAATATACATGTGTCATGATAGCTAAATATCTAGCGGAGATAATACAAAACACAATCATTCTAATGAAGTGTAATAAGCATGCGCCATGAGAGACAAATATCTAGAGGAGGTAACATACAACACAAACACACTAGCAGTGTAATATACATGTGCCATGATAGCTAAGTATCTAGAGGAGATAATATAAAACATGAACATACTTGCATAGTATCATAGACATGTGCCATGAGAGCTAAATATCTAGAGAAGGTAATGTAAAACATAGTTATGCACGTTGTTATCTCACTAACTAAGGTATTTTGACTGCAGTAGTAAAACAAGGTGGTATAAGTTATTAGGCTTAAACAAGCTGGCTACATGAGTATTCCTCAGCTGGAGGAGATGAAGACTTGAACAGGATACTTGAGGTTAACTAGACATTGCAAACCTCTGCGCTACTATGTGCAGAAATTCAGATTCTCATAGTTGGGTCGGTACTGTAGGTTGTTTATAAGTGAATAGGGCTCTAGGGTATACGTGAATCACTGCCTACAACCCAACAGAATAATGGTACAAAATATTAGCTAACACATTTGAAGAAAGCAAATTATTCTAATAACCTGATTTAGGGTAAAAGAGAAATATAGGAAGTTAACACTGTGACAGGATGGAACTATCCCTAAACTGATTAGTAAATATGCTTCTGCCCATAGCTATGGAGTAATTGTACAGTAATTGCAATACTCTAGTTTTGGGACTATCTCAGTATGCGTTAAGCCAGGAGGGTATTCTCTAAACAATACCATACTTATGGGATGATGTGTCGTCTCTAATAGTACCTGGCAGGAAAGATTTAAATTTAGGATAAGCTTGGGATACTTTAGCAGATTTGTGGGCATGTGGACACCTGGGGTCAATAATATATAGGTGAACATAGTATAAATATAAATATAATCTTGCCCAAACACCAACTTTTAGAGGCAGAAAGGTATATAATACTTTTAAATAACAGTAATAACCACAAAAACATTCAATCCCAATAGGTAAGACTTTAAAAAGAAAACTAATAAGCAATAAGCACCCTGTCTAAACACCAGCTGAGGTGTCAAAAATTCTGATTAGAGATACACCATATACACCCCTGAAACATATATGATGGTATAGTAGTAACACATTACAATTGTAGGGGTCAGACTGAGACATGCACAGAAACTTAAGTCCCTGGGAGCCAGAGGGAAGATCCCTGTGGGGGTGGAAGTGTCCTTTCTAGCCAATTAAGTCTTATTCAAACAAATGTGAAGTGCCTATGCTTATGCGGGAACTGAGGCCAAGGATCCGACATCTTTAAGGGCTGCTTTTGTTTGTGAGTACCAATCACGCAAAAGGCGGGACAGGATTTGTAAGAAATCTCCCCGGATCCCATGACGACCTCCCTGGGGCGGACACGTTCAGGTGACAAGACTTAGCCCTCTTCAAGAAATTGTCCGCAACTAAAATCTGGGGACATAAACTACCTGTCAAGATAGGTCCCTCCCTCTGGGTAGTAGCCCCAGCAGCCTTCTGGTAAATGGCGCACCAACTGTTAATAAAGTAAGCAGGAGTACATGCTGCAGGGTCCCCATTGTTATACTTGCTGTTCAGTGTCCTCTGTAGAATGGAGCATCCCAAGCGCTGTGTGCTCTGCTCAATGCCTGGCTCCAACACCATACTTGATAGAGCCCTGTTAGGTACCGGAGGCCTCCCGGACAGGTCAGACTGCACAACACTGAGAGGCGTATGGGCCATGAGCTGTAGAGTGGAAGCTCGAGTCGGGTAGTACTGCTGCAGTTGCGACCATCCTGATCTTGTTATATCATTTTGCTCCAGCTCTGTGCAAGTAAGAGAAGGCTGTAAGGTGCTGTTCCGTATAGCTATATCTGACTTGTCCACCTTCACTGGTTCTCGGGACGGATCTGCTGACTGTTGTTGCGGATCTACCTCATACTGATCGGTTTCCTCGGCAACTTCTCTTGTCAGGGCTTTAATCTGTAGCGGGGCTACAGCAGTTCTCAGCTCTGCAACAAGGGCTTGCCGATGGCAGTCCAGAGAGCGCATTAGATCCCTTAGTGTAGCAAGAACCAGCTTCTCCATTAGCAGACTGAAAGGATAGTGTGTGCAGACTAGAGGCTGTCTCTCTGTTACCGGAGATCGTGTGTAGGCATCCGCAGTATGGCGGTTTACTCCCCGTCATGGTCTCAATGAGACAGTAGGCCCTTGTGTAAGATTATGTCAATTCTGTTGTCTCTTAGTCCCAGAACCTGCAATCTGTGATCTGGTATATGTTAAATGCCAAAAATAAAGATATATAAATTCTTAATGTGCCAGAAACTGATAATTTGATGATCAACTGTTGGGAGCTCTAAGTCGGCACATCTTGCTACTTTGGCTGTTGGCTCCGCCCCCCTTGTATATGCATTTTAATTGGGGGTTATTTTAAAGAATAAATATTAAATAAATTGTACTATAACCCAGCCATATACTGACATATTGTCTGGAGGTACCGCGAGACGATTATTAAATTTATCACATTGATATAATATATTTGTAGTAAATAGAAATTATAAAAAAAAATATTATTAAAATAATTTTTTTGAAACATTTATAAAAAAAATATAATTTTTCATATTTCAAAATTAATATTAATATTTTTGAAAATATATATATTTTTTCTCTTGTTGGTCAAAATTGTATTAGCATTTTAATTTAACTAAATACTAATCCAATATAATAATGTCTGTTACTAGAAGTGAATCAATTAATTCTATACATAGTGTTGAAATATGTTTCCCAAGATTACCCCTCACTCAGGGCGATGTCCTTAAGATGGACATTATAGGCTACATTAAAAAGAAATTTAATATTGCGGGTGAATTAAATGATTATATGGATATGCTTGCAATTAAGGCTAAAAATATTGCTATTGATGATGGAAGGTGGAATGAAAAAAGTGAATTATTCCAAGAATTATTAAAAATGAATCAATGCAAAAATCTCAAAAAATGGGATGAACTAATACTAAAGTCTTTGCCCCTTGTAATATTCATTATTGACAAAATGTCTTCACTTCTTATAGAAAAGGAATTGCAAATACAGGGGCTAGATGATGGTATTCGCTCATCACGCAAGTGCGAAGAGAATTTAAATATAGCCGAAAATAAAATTGATGAGTTTGCCCAAAACATGGCCACCTTACAAAAATATAACCAGAGTTTAGTAGCTCAGATTGAAGATTTGCATAAGCAGCTCGCCCAAAGCCAAAGAAAGTTAAGTGGTTTTTAAAAGGCCGTATCATCATAATGAAAACCCCTCTATTAGCAATGAGGATAATGCAGATAATTCCAACTCCCTTAAGGAATACATCAGAAATGAACTGCAAACATTTTGGGAAGAATTTAAACAAAGGACCCCTATTGGGTCAGAAATACATTTCCCAAATAGACATTCACCTCATGTTATAAATTCAGGGAACTGCTATACCTCATATGAGGAGGGGGAGGGCATCTCTAGTAGTGAGTCAGAGGGTGGAGCTAGCTACCCAAATAGCCCACATAGTACTAATGTACGTAGGGGGGTCTCCCCATAGTAAATATAGGACAGATAGGGGGCACTCCAGCCCCAAAAATAAGGTCCCTAGGAAAGCCCAAGATACGTCTAATAAGGTATATGACACCCCTAAAATAATTACTTTCTTAAAGGGTGCAGTACCTAAATTTTACAAAAACGGAACCACTTCTATAATTGACCACTTAGAGAACTATGAAAATGCTTTATCCATAATGAATGTTACTAGTGAGCAGTCAAACATTGAATTTCTGCCATGGGTATTTGAGGGTAAACATCCCAAATTATTTGCTTCACTCAAGGATATGAATATTCATTCCTGGAGTGAAACGAAAAATCAGTGCAAAAAGGAATTTGGGAAATATCGCATTAAAACCGCAGTGAAAATAGCTGTATATGGTTTAAAATGTGGTACAGTATGGCTGAGGACTACCCCATATTTGAAATCTCAGAATTTGTAAATTCTGGGGGTTAAAAGGGAACCAAAACCCAGTCCCAAAATTGTGACAGAAACTAGGGTGTCACCTAGCCCCCTCAATTTGGAGTCTAACAAGAAAACCTATGCGCAGGTGGCCCGAGAAAACAGGCCATCCCCACAAAGTTTTAACTCTGCCCCTCCCCCAACACGGGCTGAGGCGCAGAGAGAAAATACTCAAAATGGGGGGCATACCCAGGTAAATAATTATACCCAAAGAGATGAATACTCACAAGGTAATCGATATCCCCGTAAAAATAAATACCAAAAGTGGCGAAAATACTCTCAGGATAACCAGACACCGCAAGTAAATAGTACTCCCCAAGATATTAATGCTGAACAAGTTGAACCCCAAACACAACCTCGTCAAAATAGGAGCAATAAATAAAATCGGTCCATGGGTAAAAATGGCTTGTCCGTTCAAGTGGGCCAGCTCAGTACGCAAATAAGTCAATTATGTATACTATTTACTTATATGAGTCAAGCTTTGATGGCTCAGAACCCTAACAATCCTTTTTTAGGGGTACAGCCAGTGGTCAGCAGTGGGCCACAGGCACAGTCATAAATACTGCAGTATTACCTGAAAGAGAGTGGAGAGATATACCAAATAATGTTCAATAATGGTACTAATCATATTCTCTCCCTACAGACCGGAAACAGACGATTTAGCAGTGATGACGAGCAACCTCAGCCTGAAAGCTCTAACAAATCTCTTCCTTTGCAGTATTCTCTTAACCTTATTTCCACAGATGCAGTACACAGGAACCCAGCCAGCCCTATTATAGAGGAGAGGACCGGTAAGAATGACAATTCTTCTGCATCAGGTAACGTGGCAGATTCAGGTAACTCGTGGCGAAGCCCACAGATGTGTAATCATGCCAATTTTATGTGTGAAATGGTAGAAACTGCAGGGAGATATTATGTATGTGCTGAACACCAGGATTCAGTCTCTAACCCTATCATGGGATTAATTGATACTGCATCTCAGGCAACTATTTTATCCCACAGGTACTACCCACAGCTAAATGAGCTATCACCCCACAAACCTAAAATAAAAGAATTTGATGGTTCGCTTATATGAATGGGGGTGACTCTCTCAAAATCTATGGTACGGCATGGTTAAAATTGAAACTGGGGAACAGGGTAATAAGACACCCTGTCATTATAGTGGATCTGCCAACTGATCGTTTAATTATTGGTAGTGATCTCCTGAAGCGATTAAGCAATTATCAACTTATCAACTTATTATAAAGAAGTATATTATTAGTATATAATCATGGAAACATAAAAACTTCTTAATTACTCTATCAGTACAGAAGTCAATCATATATTTATGAAAGCTTGGATATCTTTGAAGTTTGGTATATGCAAAAGATGCACTCAAAATTCATTAAAGCCAATATAATGCATCTTGTTATGTCTTGCTATAAAATAACAATATATACACATTTTTCACTCATACCCTGCCCCATCTAATCTACATAGAGTTTAATGTCCCAATCTGAATTTAGTCCCTTAGGGACCCTTGTGTTCAATTGGAAAATCCAATATACTTCCTTCTGACTTAAAAGTTTAAGTCTATTCCCTCCCCTTTTGGGTCTCTTCACATGTTGTATGCCCTGAAAACATAACAATTTTTTATTCCCATTATGTTCATTTTTAAAATGCAGGGCAACTGGGGTGTCTGAATCCTCATCGCCAATTGACCTAAGATGTTCTAAAAATCTCGTTTTCAGAGGTCTGTTCGTTTGGCCAACATACTTGATATTGCATAGTTTACACGTGAGTAAATATATCACGTATGAGGTGTTACAATTTATATACTCATTGATTTTAAAGGACTTCTCATCACCTGTGGACTTGAAGGTATCACCCAATAGAGCATGGGTACATGATGTACATCTCCTACTCCCACAATGAAAAAAGCCATTCCTAGGGGTAAGCCAATTGCCTGTGGCAATTGTGGGTAACATAGATGGAGAAAGGATATTAGCCAACGTTCTTGATTTACGTGTCACATATTTACACCCTCCCTCTACTATCTTATCCATAGTCTCATCAAACCTAAGAATAGGGAGAGACTTTTTGATAATTTGGCAAATGTCATGGTATTCCTTACTATACATCGTGATAAATACAGGTCTTTGTTGGTAATCAACCTTCTTTTTAGTTTTACCTTTGATCATATCCTGTCTAGCCATTGCATCTACTTGGGTCTTAGCCTCTCTCAAATCCTGTAATTTGTACCCCCTTTCCAAAAAACGTTCCGTAGTTTTCTCAGAATGAACTTCATATGCCTCTACTGTACTACAATTTCTTTTCGTCCTCATGTATTGGCCTTTCAGAATGGCCTTTATAACATGTTTTGGATGGCTAGATTTTGCCATCAAGAGTATTGCCTGCACTCTCCTTCCTATACAGTTCTACTTCTACACTATGTTTATTCAAATTAGGTATAATAAGTACATCAAGGAAAGGCATTTCCTTTCTACTTGTGTTCATAGTGAAGCGTAGATTCTGCTGATTATCAGAGAGATATTCAAAGAAATCATTCACCATTGAATCACCACCATTGAATATGAACACAAGGTCGTCGATGTAGCGACCGTAATATCTAATGTGTTCTTTGAAGGGATTACCATCACCAAAGACACGGGACAGCTCCCACCAACCTAAAAATAGGTTGGCATATGTGGGGGCAAATTTGGCCCCCATGGCTGTCCCCTGTCTTTGGCGATAGCAATCCCCCTCAAATAGAAAAAAATTATGGGTCAACAGGAATTCAATGGATTTTAGAATAAATTCTCTGAGATCAACATCATAGTCAGTGAACATCTCCAAACACGATTGTATCGCCATAATACCCTTATCATGGGGGATGGAGGTATAAAGGGATATGACATCAATGGTGACAATGCAATACTCATCCAACCATTCCACTCATTCAATCTGTTTGATAAACTCAGTGGTATCCCTTATATAACTCGTAAGGCCCAATACAATGGGTTGTAATAGAGTATCAATCATGGCGCTTAATGGTTCATTTTATGCCAAATTGAGCTTAAAACAGTAAGCTAGCTATATAAGCGAAGGCCTATTAGCGCAGATAGCTGAACCTAAGGTGATTAAATATCTTTCTTCCCAAGACCACTGTGTCCATGGCCTGGATGACAGGTCTGAAAGCTATAATGTCACAGCTAAATGTTTATTATCTATCTCTATAGGTAATAAATCAGCAAATCACCTGTTTTTAGTTTTAAATACTCCCCATAATCAAATATATATTGGCAACAATCTCTTACATAGATATGCCATACAAATAGATTTAATTAACCTTTGCCTCTGGAGCAGGTTAAAAGGGGACCCTGAAGTATTTCAGGATGAAAATGCCAGGCTAAAATCAAACCAGCAATTGCCATATGCTATAAATATGCAGGTGTCTAACATGTTGTAATCCCTGCTGGGGCTGATAAATTCCTCTTATCCTTACAGTTAAAGAGAGGTCAGAAATTAAAAACTTCTGAAACACTAATTTGCCTCTCCCATAGAATTCAAAATCTGGGTATAACAATGACAATAACTATTCCAATACATGTTATTGTGCATAACATGACCCCACAGGATATAACCTTATCCAAGGGAACTACCATAGGATATGCACTGGAATCAAGTTATTACACTTTTGGATTCCAGAATAATGTAATTGGGCTAATACCTGAAGGATACTTAACTTAAGAACAATTAATAGAACAATCCTTTGCATCTATACCAGAGGGACTATTCACAATTCAGTCTATTTATCCCTTCAGCTCAGAGGAAGGCATCTGTAAAATTGAAGAAGCCTCTCTAGTATTTGATCAGCTTATCAAAAATCAAGAATAGCCCAATACCCAGAGTCATGGGGGCAATGTAAATTATAATCAAGGGGATCTCACCTCTAGTTTGGAAGAAGCCTATGAGATAGGAAAGCCTGAAATATTTCAGCAAATAGTCGAAGAGCAAAACTCCTTAGCTAATGGCTGTTCCAGTGATGATGAATGCCAACAGCTACGAGAACTCCTGATGGAGTACAAGAATATTTTTGCTAGGGATTCTTATGACTGTGGGACTACAGACTTGCCCATTGCAAGAATCCAAACAGATCCCAATGCACCACCTGTCTTTGTTAAACAATACAGACTTCCTTTAGCCTCATATGATTCTCTCGCAGAAATCATAAGGAACTTGGAAGAAAGAGGTATTATCAGACAGATGCATAACTCTTATAACAATCCTATTCTAGGTGTTCTTAAGCCCAATGGACAATGGTGTTTGTGTGCTGACTTAAGACAGCTAAACAAGTGAGTGTACATGTCTGGCTGGCCTGTGCCATACATTGACCGTTGCCTAGCACAGATGCAGAGATTCAAAATATTCACTGCCATTGATTGCGCACAGGGATGTTAGACCATTAAGGTACATGTAGAGGACCAGTATAAGCTTGCATTCTCGTTTCAAAAGGTCCAGTATGCATTCCAGAGACTCCCATTTGGATACATAAATTCAGGACATGAATTTGCTGTATTCATGCATAAGGCTATGCCTGATGCTCTGAAAAGGGGGACTTTATCTTATGTTGATGATGTTTTAATCAAAAGCACAGACTTTGAAAAACACATCACAGAGCTTAAACACGTCCTCAGCCAACTTAAAAGGGCAGGTGTCAAATTATCCTTACAAAAAGCTCAATGGTGCCGCTCTTGTGAAAACTTTTTGGGACATGAAGTTATTTCTGAAGGGTTAAATCCTCAGAAGAAAAAGGTGGAAGCTATAATAAATTCTAAAAACCCAACTAACTTAAAGGAATCGAGATCATTCCTGGGTATGATGAATTATTCTTGCAAATGTATTGATAATTATGCAGAATTAGCTAAACCACTGCTACTTCTTCTAAAGAAGGACGTGAAATGCCACTGGAGTGAGACTCAAGAGACAGCCATCAAGGAACTGAAGAGAAAACTCACTCAAGCACCTTGCTTAGCGTACCCTGAAGGTGGTAAACCTTTCTACTTAGAAACAGGTTACTCAGATATAAGCATGAGTGCTGTTTTGTACCAAAAACATGATAATTTAAGCAAAGTCATTGCTTATGCAAGCAAAACTCTGTCCCCAGTAGAAATAAAATTTAGCGATTGCGAAAAAGCCCTCTTATCTACTGTATGGGCTCTACAAAATTTCCGCAGCTATATACAGGGCGAGAAAATTAATGTAGAAATGGCCCACCAGCCTTTTCTATATCTGCAAAGTGAGGGAATAAGAGATTGACATTTGTCTAATAGCCGCATAACAGCTTGGACTCTTTCCTTACAAGGCTGACCTTTAGAAATTCGCTACAAGCAGAATGAAAAGAATCCAGTCACACAGGGGCTTGCTGAACTCCACGACTGTACTGCTAAGGATCATGGGGAAGAGTTATTAGAAGATGATTTCCTGGAGGAACAATTGCTTTACCCGTATAAAATATACAATGAGGACCATTGTGAAATATTACCTTGGATATATGTTGATGGTTGTTCTTACCATGCCACCATTGATAATGAGCGCAGATTAGTCACCAGCATTGGTATAATTGGGCAAATGGATTCCCAAATAATTCTGTAGGTTTCAACATTGGACCAAGATCCAGTCAAGTTGCAGAACTAACTGATGTTTTAAAAACCATTTAGATGGCTATTGGACACGGTATTCATGAATTTGTGATCATTACTGACTCAAATTACATGCATGACAGTTTTGTTGAATACCTGCCATCTTGGAAAAGAAATGGCACACAGAAGACTAACAACAAACCAGTCAAACATGGCAAGTTGTTCTGTGAGATGGATAATCTAGTGGTGTCCAATGATTTAACCATACACTGGAAAAAGACCAAGGGTCATTCCAGGGTTCTAGGTCCTGATAAGGAAGGCCATGATCTTGCGGATTCATTAGCCAAACAAGGAGCCATAACTGGAGAGCTCCTCAATATTGACCACTTAATGGGTGCAATTCAGGTAGAAGCCATTACCAGAAGCCAGGCTAAACAACAGAGTGAGTCTAACCTGGTACAATGGAGTCAGGATTCTCCTAGTGACCCCATTGTAGGCATCTTCTATAAACACATAGAAGATCCTGAAAGCAACTCCCTCTCAAAAGAGGACGGTATTGGTAAGGAAGATCTTAGAATCTTAATGAAATCCAAATCACAATTCAAGTTACAGGAAGATTTGTTAGTTAGAACCCCCAAAACTGGCATCCAGCAATGGGTGGTACCTACAAAGTTCAGAGGTCTAATGCTTCAACATGCCCATTATGCAACCACATATGGCCATCGTGGTGCCAAATTAACGTATGAAATATTGTGTGACTACGCCTTCTGGCCGCATATGTTGAAGGATGTTCAAACCTACTGTCAAGGTTGTTTAATCTGTCCACAGTTCCAACACACTGCACCAACGCAATAGAGCACCATTGCAGAAAAGGGGGATGGTAATGCCATGGTCAGATATACAAATTGATTTTATTGGTCCAGTAACTAGGTCTTCTAGAGGTAACAAAAACATGTTAACAGTGACATGCCTATTCACTAAATGGGTAGAGTGCATCAGTGCACCTAACAATAGTGCTGAAACATGCGCAGCATTGCTCATCAACCACGTGTTTTCCAGATTATATTTACCCTAGAGAATCGAATCCGATCGGGGAAACCACTTCACTAGTGAAGTGATGACCAAGATATGGAAAATACTAGGGGGTCAAAAGAAAGCTCCATATTGCATATAGAGCTGCCTCAAGTGGTGGTGTAGAGCGTTACAACCAGTCCATTGTGAAAATCCTCAAAAAGTTTGTGAGTGAAACGGGTTAAAACTGGCATGTAAAATTACCTCTAGTCCTAATGGCATTAAGAGTAACTCCAAGTAGTGCTACCAAGATGTCACCTTTTGAATTGATGACTGGTAGAAGAATGGTTCTACCTCAGCATCGACTGTACCATGCATCAGACCAGAACTTGATAAATGCTGCCAATACACATCAATATGTGGAGAACTTAGGGAAGCACCTGCAATATGCCTTTGCATTTGCTCAAAGGAACATAGAAAAGTCCGCAACTGCCACTAAAACCTATTATGATCTCAAAATGTCCAAAAATGAATATGGAATAAATGATAAAGTTTATGTTTATAACTTTGGAAGAGATCAGGTTAAGGAGAAGACATTTTTTCCATCATGGAAGGGTCCTTTTGTCGTTACTTGACAAAATATCTCCAGTCGCCTATAAAATTAGGAAACCTAAAATTGATACCTTATGGAGAAATAGGTCCATATTAATCAGTTGCGAGCGTGCCATCCTAGATCCCAACTACAAGTCATAGAGGGAGAATGAAGTGTCATATCCCCAAATTCCCTAAAGAAATATTGTAGTTTAAAGATGCCTAGCTAATGAGTAAAGGGCTCAAAAATAACGGACTCTCTTCATAGAGGACTGTCTATGATGCAAACTGTCAGTACACTCAACAAGTACCATTGATTTTAAGCCAATTCCAATACATGTGTCCCACATCCATTGAAAATTGGAACGGGTATTTATGTCAGGATATCTGTGAGTTTTATTAAATTATATATATATATATATATATATATATATATATATATATATATATATATAGTATTTATACAAGATAAGACCATAGGGTTCAATATATAGGAAACTGGTTGCATCAATTTTATTTACTATAAATTACAGTTCTCTCTGCAAAATGATTTTGGCTGGGTAAAACAACCCCCTTTTCCTGATTAACAGAACATCTGAGAACAAAGGAATTGCTTTCAAAGATTTCCTGCCTAAGGTGTGAAGCTAAAGTACCTATCAGATCACAAGCCAGAATGTCCCAATTACCCATTTCAAAGGAGGCCTGGGTAAAGAATTTTTCCTTATCTAAAAAAAACAGTTGCTCCGTCTGCAAGAATAAGGGAATATACAGCTGTCCTCATTCAATTGTTAAATTACCCCTGCTGTGTTGGATACACATCTGCACTGAGCCAAGCAGAAGCACATATTGTATTGTAACTGAAATTCATTTTTAAATACAAACTTGTGTAATTTTCAATCTTGTATAAAAGTATATATGTCCATGGATCTGAGAAATGCATTTCAGGTTTGTAATACATTTAATGGATAACATATTCTTATATTTTTCAGGCATCTAATAAGTACATATATAATTGGCGTTTTAAATAATATCGTATGTTTTATACACTCAGCAAGAGATATACCGATATGAAATATTTATATAGGATAGTAATAAATATGAAACCACATCTGATTATTGATCTCAAGGTATGTATGTAATATTAAGATGATAACTGAGATATTAATTAGATCCATGCTAAAAGTATTAAAATCCTTTTAAATACCCATATATTTTAAATGTATAAGAATTACTTTGTATTATGAGAAATATATCATATCTAGTCTTAAAATGCTCAGGATGAGTGGTATGACATTGTCCAATACACATAGAACATGTGACTTAGTAATACTAGAAAATATAATACATTGTAAAAATATATATGAATCTATATTAAACTGTAGCAGCATTGATGATAAAACTGCATTTCTGGTTGTCTGCTGCCACCTATAGATCAGAGATGGTATCGCAGCCAAAAGATAAATGGCTACTCAGGGAGGTGTCTTCCAAATACCCAAGAGATGTTCAGCTCAAGGGGCCTATCACAAGTCAAGCTTCTGTGGGGCGTTTCCAATTTCACCAATGATTAGAATAAAAAGGGGTGGGTATATCAGGAAATATAACCCCAGACAAGAGAAAAAAAAAGGTATTTTGCTGCTGAATTTTGACTGACAAACTGTTGCCTTGGAAGCCAGTCTCTCTAAAGCAAATCGGGGCATAATTTTTATCCATCTTGTAAAAATTATCTTTTAATTTATGAGGTGAAATTGGACTTATTGGAGACTCTGGAAGCTGAAACATTAATTTGGTTATTTGAGGTAAAGTATACGCGATAAATAAATATATATATATATAATATTTTAATCAAAGGTATTTGGTAACAATAACTAGATTGCAGTTAGTAATTTTAAAAGGACACCATTAGTATTTTAAGCTCATGTTTTTAGTCATGTGTAGTTTAACTAGTCATATTTAGTGCTATTAATTTATAATTGCGATATATAGATACATTTTAGAATTTGCCTTATTGTAGAGAAAATAATTTATTTGCTAGACAGGGTTTTACACTCCAGATTTATAAGTCAGTCATTATAGTGAACTCTTTCAGAACTGTACATAAACTGGTTATTGTGATTAAATCCCTGGTAGTTATTTATTAAGCATAGTAAATTGGTAATCCATATTGGACACTGAACTAGAATTATTGGTTAATAACAGACGTTTCTAATATTTTATTGTGGTATTTTAATGAGATTATTGTGAATAAGGTAAATTATAAAGGTATATTTTTATGATCTTTGTATAGAATATTATAATAGCATAAGTGGTATCATTTGATTCATAATCTGGTTTCTATAAATATAATTCAATGTGTTTATAACTTTAACTTATCGTAAAGAATTTAGGAATAAATATTGATTTTAATTGTTTTGTATATGAATTTTAATTGGGGGTTATTTTAAAGAATATGTATTAAATAAATTGTACTATAACCCGGCCATATACTGACAATATGTATTGGATCCGTCAAAAGAGTTATCCGACTTCCATATGTGCCCAGTGTTGAATTTTATTTTTATAGCACAACAAGTAACCCCAAACCAAGGGCCACAAAAACAACAACAAAAAAATAAAAAATAAATAAATATATATATATATATATATATATATAATAAAAAAATTTTTTTAGTTGCATCCAATCTTAAAATATCACAGTAAATGTTTCCATTTTAATGGATACCATAAAGAAGCAAGTATCAAGGACATTAAGTCAATGGAATGCCTTAGAGGGTGAAAAACTTGAATTTGAGTTTCCAATGGAAAATATACTATCACTCTATCCCATTTTTTGAATGTGCATTAAATACATTTCTTAGAAAATTAAGTGAGTTCTGCTCCTGTGAAGTCAGCACTATAATCTCTTCGAAACTAGAGAATGTTTGAAAGTAATGATACCCTCTGGGAAACTGAAGTTGACAGTTTTTTCAGTTTTAATTTAAATAAAAACATGCAAAGTGCAATCTAATTGGTAAAATATACTCATAAATATACAGTATTATCCTAATTAAAGTTACACAGAAACTGTGAAGGCAAAATCAGCTTTTTTAAAATCCCAATCCTAAATACACTGCTGTATACAAAATAAAGCACAGAATAGAAAGTACAACATTTAAATATAATAACATTTAACATCTGATGTGTAAAGTTGTATAAAATAAAAAAACACAAAGTGTAATTGCAACAGAACTGTCATATCATGCAGTGCTATATTACACTGGGCCTTCACATACAGAAATGCAGGGAAAGCAAAATCTGCTTTTTTAAATTTTCAGTAGAGATCTGGCAGTGCTGAAGGATCATTTTATTACAAATTACCTGAGCAGAGAGGTTTTGAATATCAGGATCTAAGTATTCAGCTTTAGTTTACAGACAAATATACGATAAGGAAGCATGAGTGTGTAAACAAGGTGATAACATAATGAGATCTGATTTTTCCTGCAAGCTCAACCCATTGTAATAGGCTGTGGTTTCATATACACAAATAAACCGGAAATTAATATGTTTTATACTATGCAGATGGTATAACAAGTCATTGGAAATAAATTAAGGGAAAATTGTATTACTCTATTTATTCTATTTTACAGTATAATTTCCCTTTAAAGCTTAAAATGAAGGATCTCCACCAATTTTTACAAACACACCTATTAATTTAACACTATCATATATTAATGACAAACCTATGGATCATGTTACGGTAAATAACTGGAATTTCAATATACAGCATGTATGCATCAGTTTTTGCTCATGAGAATTCCAAAATAACATTTTCAATTTAAAACACAGATATTGTTAATAATGTCATATGTTTTAAGCAACTCTGGAACATGAGTGATTTAAGCACAATGTTAATTTGATTTTAAACAGTAAGATAATTTACTTTCCAGGTTAATGCTAAAGACAGAGGATCTCCTCCTCTAAACAGTAAAGCTGCTATGAGGATATGTATCATTGACATGAATGATAATGCTCCTAAAATTCTCTGCCATCACCAAACTCTGAGGAAATAGCCCTACTCCCCAAATCTCTGAAAACGATTATTTAATAACCAAAGTGATTGCAGTGGTTGATTACTGAGTACTCTATATACAATGCTTGGCTTTCTTATCACATCCTACAAGTTTAAGAATCAGTAGCATACAGAGAGAATTAGGTTGGCATGCAACCTCAAGGATATGGATTTTTTAAGACACAAAATTGTGAATAAGGTAAATTACAGTGGTCAACCATTTTTTCTGCTGCAGTTTAAAGTTGGTTGTGGCAGAAATATTTCAACAAATTTCTCCCAATATGAGCACCAAACCCAAATATTTAGATGCTCAATCCATTATAATCCTTTTACCTTGTTATATGCATAGCTGTGATTTCACTTTCATTTATTCTTATCGTTATGTTTACAGTGATTTCTAAATACTGCATATTTCATAATTCAACTTTAGGTAGAGGATTATAGCCCCAGATTGGCCTCAGATATCCTCAGTTTAGTGATGGAAATTTGCTGTTGCCATATGATGTTTGTGTATCACTTGACTCAAATAAAAATTAAATTGCATTTATCAATGACAAATATATTTTTTCTTCCATTTTCTGCCTCCCTGTATTATGTGACAGACATCAACCTATCACAGACTAGTATACATATACCCTGTGAGCTTGTGCACATGCTCAGTGGGATCTTGTTCCCCAGAAAGTGTGAATATAAAAAGACTGCAAAATTTGATAATGAAAATGAACTGGAAAGTGTCTTAAAACATAAACATAAAGCATGCCCTTTCTTATTCATAAAAGTTTATTTTGATTTGAGTGTCCCATTAAACTCACTTTTTTTTTTCTGTTATGATTTAGCAGTACAATTGTTTCAGAAATAAGGTGGCTGTATGTTTTAGATATGTGCAATTCGGTTCGGTTCGATTCGGAAATTCGGCAAATTCGGAGATTAGGATCGAACCGAATTTCCGAATTAAAATACTGCCGAATTTACCGAATAAATCCGAATTAGTTCGGATTTATTCAGTAAATTCGGATGGACTTGGATTACACTGGTATTGTACAGTATATTAGGTTATATCACTCTGCTATGGGTTACACCTAATATACAGTACATAATACTAGTCTAATACACAGCACACATACCGAAATTCTGAATTTCCGAACCAAACCGAATCGAACCGAATCCAGCCAAATTTTTTCAAATCCGAATGAATCCGAAACGAATCCGAAACGAATTCATTCGAAGTTTTCCGAATTCAAATCGATCCGAAACTAAATTCGAAAACCTCCGAATCGATCCGAACCGAAACAAATTTTTCGATCATGCACATATCTAGTATGGTTCAATTATGAATAATGGTTATGATTCTCTGCTTTAGATTGTTATATAAAATTATCCTTTCTTCCAGTCTTGTCTTGTACTATTTACATATTTGCTGTTGAGTAAACCTTGATTTCATTTTTTTTATTTTGTAGTTTAAGTTGCTCTATTTACATATCTTTCTTTTTACCACTCTGGTAAGTTATTAGTAAATTCTGTGAAGAAATTTTAATTTAATTTGCAGTTATTTTCATGAATCCTCACATGTCCTAGCAGCATTTACAAATTCCCTCCCTGTTATGTCTTTCTTCTTTAAAACTAAAACAAGAGTATCGTGAAAGAGATAACTTTCTATGCTTTAAAAACAAATAAATAAAAAACAAAAACAAACCCCCCCCCCCACAATATATATATATATATATATATATATATATATATATATATATATATATATATATACATATATATAGAGAGAGAGAGATCTTGAGTTATCTAATTGGCTAATGCTTTTAGGACATCAACGAAAAATAGAGAACACTGCAAAGTAATTTGAAATTGTATTTTTTAAGATTAGAAACCAATTTGTTGTGTTGTATAATGAATCTATATAGAACCTCTAAACAATACATGTTAAAATATGTTTTGTTTTGTTATTTTCAATTTTGTTGTGGTGGTTCAAATAAGTAAATTCATGTTTCTGTTATATGAATTTTAAACAGTTTTTTTTATTACCCTATGCACTTTTTCATAATTTAATTACTTTACATATAAAAAACATTTGATAGAAAACAAAATGGGTTAGAGTATGAGTGAAGTGCAATATTGCACTCCACTCAGTAATACATAAATGTGCGCTGGTATTACAGGTGTGGCATAAGGTCATGTTCCCATTGCCGAAAGCCAAGCGCTTACATAGGCTCTAATGGGAGCCTCGTTTTCATGCCGGCAGCCAGCACAGGGGGTAAATTGCTCAGCGTTGGGCAACAATAAGTAGAATATATATATATGCTCTATACATATATATTTGTGTGTTTATATGTGTATATACTTATATAAACACATAAATATGTATGTATATAAACGTATACATATATATTTATTGAGAAAACAAAGTCCCCCATTGACCTCCACTTCCCCTCACTTTAACACCTTACAACTGCTTCGTGCAGCTTTTTTTTTTTTTTTTAAAAAAAAGGTAATTTATATTTTATGTTACTGTACTATCCTCTTTAATTTTTGGGGCAACTTTCTTTCCGTTAACCAGAGATCTAATCTCTGGTTAATGATTTCTAGCGCTAAGTGTAATAGTGAGCTCGCAATAGCATTAACCATCCACTTGTAATGGCTGGTTATTTAACATTCACTGGTAAAGGGGCAAATTTGCCTCTTTAACAGTGAACGTTAAGATAGCACCTCAGTTGTAATCTAGCCCAATATATTTTAGCTGTTTAGCTTGTTTTATTTATAAAACTATAAACATGTAATGTTAAAAATTTCAGGGAATTTTTATTACCTGTTTATGTAAGTGTAGACATGAGTTCTACAATAACCCTTTTTTTTAGCATTTTATTTATTTTATTGCTAAGAGACCAAAGTTTGCATAATTAACGATAGCTTTAATTATACAAACTTTAGTATCTTTGTAAATTTGGATATGCAACACTGTTTTAGGAAATAGCTCTCTCTTGGGGTGTAAATTATTACAAATGAACTGTCAAGAATATATTTAATGTATTATATTCAGAAAATAAAACTTTATTCATAAATTCAGTTTTTCTATTAGCGGAGCAACTAACCAACATTACTAAATATTTGTTAATTAGATAAAGTACTTATTTTTTTTATTGCTTAAAAGGACATGTCAAAAAACAATTTTAAATGATATAGAAAACTATTTTGTTCAAATGCCATAAAACATACCTCCTAACACCATTCTGCGTATACTAAGAGTGCTAAGGCTGAGTCAGCAAATTAAAAATAGAGGTTCAATAACCCCGAGGGGCACGAACACGGGGTTATTGAACCTCTATTTTTAATTTGCTGACTCAGCCTTAGCACTCTTAGTATACGCAGAATACCTACAGACAGTTAAAAGTAATCAGGTCTCCGCTATAGAAGAGACCTTTTTGTAGTTTAGTCCTTCCTTATTTCCTACTTATTATTGTTAGGTGTTTGTAATGGGACAGTTTCAATGGTGATACTTATTTATGCCATTTATAGATTAAATTAGACCAGTGACTTTTTGTAATCGAGTCAGAGCATTTCTGTGGTACTTCTCCTGCTAAATGCAGGGAGGATATTTCTATTCTAAAAGCTTACGATATCCAGGTGGTTTAACTACATAGCATTCAGACTAGCTGACATAGCACTATTATGCAAGTTGCTAATTTACATTTGTGACTCAGATAAAGACTGGTGAATTGATAAGCGTTATGCTAATGAATTTAGACATTTTACCATATATACATATCTGAGACTCCAATGTTATGTATGTAAAAAACACATACTTTGTAAACAAATACTGCACTTGTTTAAAATCATATGATCAACAGTGATCGGCTTGTCTGGATACTGGGGAATTTTGTATATCTCTAGCCCTATTATTTTTAGTGACCATATGATACACTGGATACATTTGCGGCAACGTATGTTAGCTTGTAGCAAATAATATCCATTTAAGCTATTCTATTCAACACATTCATCCCGAGCAGCAGGTAACACACAGCAATTGCTACGCTGGTTATTTAAATAAAAGGCATTTACTACATCTTAATTTGAATTCAAGGTTTATACCTAATATCAATGGGCCCTATATACTTAAAACCTAACAATTACCAGTAACAATACTGGGAATAACAATTATAGCGCAACCTTCACTTAGTTTGTGAATAAAATACTAATATATTTAAGTTTGTGCAGGGACAGCTAATTAATGCACTAATACCCAGCACATTAAATCACACAGTGTTTTGTCTATTCCTCTTTGTGCAGGTTTGCTCCTATGGAGGACTAACTAATTTAGCAGATATTCTTTCTTGCTGTCTATAGCCAATTGCATACTGCCAGGGATTATTATTAAAAATACTATATCAGTCAAGATCCCTTGACAATAATTTTTGATTTTTAGAGTGCTATTTGATATACCAACCAATATTACCTGAGTTTCAGCTAGTTTTAATTGTATGTGTGTGTGTGCATGAGTATGAGTCCAGTCGGACTTTCCAATTTTTTTCTCCAATAAAGTTATTTAGTATAAATGAGCATGTTTGTATGACCTTATTCACATATTTATTTATCTTTACTTGTCTGACCTCAATCTTTAGTGGGCCGGATCATTATATAATCCAGCAACCTGCAATCTTTCCTTTCGTGTTGCAAATCTCTTTGCACACATTTTTGTACATTTTCATGTATATTATTGCATAAGGTTCTGGAATTCAGGGACTAAAAGTATTATACAAGGTGATTTAGCCCCTGAATCTAAGAATTACAACCCACTTCTTTTCCCTCTCCATCCCCAGTCAAACAGCTATATTCCACACAGTCATTGGTTGCACAATCTAGTAAGCCATTTATAACCATTCCTTATTGGCTTAGGCAGAAAAGGTAACAATATGGCGGCACCCACTGCTTTATGATCATTAACTTGACCCTTATTTTTTCAATATTTAAACAACTAATACCATTTTTAAAAATATAGGTGCACCTTATTCTCTGACAAATCTTTGCTATGAATACATCTTTCTATCAATGATTTATTTAGTATTTAATGTCCCTTTAACCATAATTAGAATCACAGTTCTGAGTTTAATCTAGGGATAACTTATCCCTGAAGCAAATTGCTTTGTTGAATTTTTTTCTTGATAGTCCTTTTTAAGGCTGAAGAACAATAAACTTTAACTTAGAGTACAGAGTAAATGTTCAGGAGAAGGAAATTACAAGTATTTGAAGACAAAATACTTCTGCATTATTATTGTGGTTCTGCTGTACTAAGTAGAGTTATTTGTTATAGTTTCCTTGCATATTATTCATATTTATTTTTTATAAATATTTACTGATTGCATATTGGGTACTTTAATTGCATTTAACAGATAGTAAATAATTGCATAATCATATCTTATGTCTACGGTACTTTTTTGTGTATGGTTTCTATTAAAAAAATGAATGAGTTTAATAGTAAGGAACTGATTCGAAAAAACATTTTAATGGGGCCACTTCCTAAAATGATTGCAATTCTGTGTTATTTGGAGAATTATCGAAACAGTTTGAAAAGTAAATGCAGTTTTGAATGTTACATTTCCAAATATTTTATACCAAATTGAATATTACAGTTTAGTTTTCAGTGTGAAATTTGCAGAAATCTAGCTATCCCAAGAAAATATACTGTTGCATAGAAAAAAGCACAATGTTATATTCTAACAAATCCAAATTATTTCAAATAAATCGGATTCACTTTGAAGATTACATTTATGTAATATTTTTTGTTTTGACTATTTTACATTTGTTCTGTCCATGTTAACCACATTATTTGCTAAATTATAAATCTAGATGAAACAGTGCTAGATTTATTTTATTTAGATTTATAGTATGATACATGTAAAGAAAAATAATAATTATGCTACAAGCAAGAAAATTTTCTTTCTATTTATGTTTGCTACAACAAATCACTTTTGGATTAATGAAAACTGTGTAAAATGCATATCTTTCTTTTTTTATAATATAGTATTTATCATTCAGCTAATATTTCAATTGTTAATAAATACAAATTTATCAATCAATTTTCTGCCAGCTTATATTTTATATGTTTTCTTAATGTTGTGAAAGAAAAGTCAAATGGTACTGTAGTTCCACAGTTTGGACTCAGTATGCCGCTGTTGACCAATAAAGAATACTGTAGTTAAATATCTAGATTTGTTAATGCTGAGAATTGTAAGGCAGTGCAGAATCTGTGCAACATTTCTATTCTTGTTTGCAATTTGGATTATCAACAACCTATGAAAGGAATTAAAGAAAAAATCTACAGGGAGTGATAAAGAAGATTCAATATAAATCTACACAGAAGACAATGGCATGGCAAGTAATATATTTCCTTTTTCATATTCTTTGTGAGGCTGTGTCTGATCAGCTTCAATACACAATTTATGAAGAAATTAAACAAGGTTCTTTAGTAGGGAATTTGACAAAAGATTTAGATATGGATACTAAAGAACTATTAAACAGAAAGTTACAAATTGTTTCTCAAACTAAAAAGCAATACTTCAATATCAGTTTAGAAAATGACAGCTTACATGTTATTGATTGGATAGACAGAGAAGAAATATGTGAAAAAGAGCAGATTTGTTTTCTGGATCTTGAAATAGTGGTTGAAAAACCAGTGAATGTGTTCCATGTTAAAATTAAAGTTCAAGATATTAATGATAATACACCATGATTTTCTAAGGATATATTTCATGTAGAAATTGCTGAATTTGCGACTCCTGGTGCACATTTTGCTTTGGGGAATGCACAAGATCCTGATATTGGTACAAATTATTTACAAAGCTATGAACTCAGCCCCAACCTTTATTTCAAACTGAGAGAAAAAACTAACACTGATGGAATTAAATATCCTGAACTTATTTTAAAAACACCCTTAGATCGCGAAGAGCAAAGCATCTATAATTTGATTCTAACGGCTTATGATGGAGGTAAACCTGTTAAATCTGGAACAGCACTAATAAAGGTTGTAGTACAAGATGTAAATGACAATTATCCTGTTTTTAGCCATGATAAATATCAAACAAGTTTAAAGGAAAATGTACCCAATGGATTTATAGTTCTCCATGTAAATGCTACTGATGCAGATGAAGGTTCAAATGCAGAAATAACATATTCATTCAGTCACATTGATAAAAATGCAATGGAAACCTTTATTTTAGATTCTCAAAGTGGTGATATTAGAACAAAAGGAGAGCTGGACTTTGAAGTTACAAAAAGTTATGAGATGTTGGTGGAAGCTAAAGATGGTGGTGGTTTAGTAGCACAGTGCACAGTTTTAGTTCAAATTGTTGATGTTAATGACAATGCCCCTGAAATAATAATTACATCATTGTCTTCACCGTTTTCAGAGGATTCTTTACCTGGTACACTTGTAGCATTAATTAAAGTGCATGATCTGGACCTTGGAAAAAATGGTGAAGTGACTTGTCAGGTTGAAGAGGATTTGCCATTTAAATTAGTATCATCATCTCTAGGCTATTACAAGCTAGTAACAACAAGTCCTATGGATAGAGAAAAGACATGCGAATATAATATATTAATAAAAGCTGAAGATGCTGGATCTCCTCCAAAGTTTACAGTTAAAACAATTAAGTTAACAATATTGGATATAAATGACAATCCTCCTGTTTTTGAAAAAACAAGTTATGTGGCATGTTATGGAAAATAACCTAGCTGGAACTTCAATACACACAGTGCATGCATCAGATCTTGATGTCAATGAGAATGCCAAAATAATATTCAACATTTTAAACACAGACATTGAGACCATGCCAATAGCTTCATATGTTTCCATAAACTCAGTAACTGGAGTTGTTTATGCACAACGCTCATTTGACTATGAACAGTTACGAGAATTTGAGTTTCAAGTAACAGCTAAAGACAGCGGATCACCTTCTCTAAGCAGTAATGTTACAGTCAGGATATTCATTATTGATAGGAATGACAACTCTCCAAAGATTCTCTATCCATCACCAGCCTCTGATGAAACAGCATTATTTGAGTTTATTCCCTGCACATCTGAAAAAGGTTATTTAATATCCAAAGTGATTGCAGTGGATGCTGACTCGGGACATAATGCTTGGCTCTCTTATCACTTTCTACAGGTTCCAGAACCAGCTTCTTTCATTATTGGGCAGCACTCTGGGGAAATAAGATTGTCTCGAACCCTCCAGGATATAGATTCTTTAAGACAAAAAGTTGTGGTTATGGTAAAGGACAATGGTGAACCACCACTTTCTGCTACAGTTACTTTAAAAGTAGTTGTAGCTGAAACGTATCAGCAAATTATTCCAGAGATAAGCAGCCATCCCAGAGATACAGAAACTCAATCCTATGTGACCTTTTATTTAGTAATATCAATAGCTGTGATTTCTGTTTTATTCATTTTGACTGTGATGGTTACAGTTATTTTCAAATACAAGAAATCAAATACTTTTGGAACTCTGAGCAAAGATTTGTATCCACAAGTTGCTCTCAGATATCCTTCTCAATTCAGTGATGGAAGTTTGCCATTACCATACTCATATGATGTCTGTTTTACACTTGACTCAAGTCAAAATGAATTTTCATTTCTGAAATCTGTGGAAAATGTCCCAACAGATAATCTTATTGATACTAATGATTCAGCTACTGAAGATGATTCTGTAAGAGCAACTGTGGCTCCTACTCTGAAGCAGGTAAGCTATTTCTTTAGATGGATTGTAAAACACCATTAAAAAGCGAATATAAAGTGTAACGATCTTTAAAAGTTGCATTATTATAGAATGTTATTTAAATATTATATTTATCATGAAACGTTTTAGTTATTTACCACAATAAGGGCTAGATTACGAGTAAAACATAGTTTGCGCTTCTGCTCGCGTATTAGCTCCTCTAGACTTCGGCTTTTTAAGTTGGGTAGCACTTGTATTACAAGTTGAAAGTAAAATTTTTCACTTGTGTGCTAACCCGATGCACACAAAAAGCTGAACTTGGAAGATTGCAAACGCTAACCTGACATGAAATATTAATATTTCACATTCCAATGTGAATATGTTCTATTTATTTATATATATATATATACCATGTGGATTATACCCCTGTGGATCTTGCATTAGCTGTAAACATCTTAAAAAAAATAATATATCAATCAAAGATAAATTTGACAAAATACATACTATACGGTCATTTATAAACTGCAACACAACAGGGGTTATTTATGTACTACAGTGCAAATGGCCAAACTCTATGTAGGAATGATGTCACTTAAATTACAGACTAGATTGCAACAACATCTTGGTAATATAAAAAACACGGCCAAAGAAAAAAGAAAACAGTCACCTCAGTAGCTTATTATTTCTATAAGTACCATTAATCTAACGTTGTTGGTTTACAATGTTGTGGAATCCAAAAAATCAGCTTGGGAATAAGAGGAGGAGATATAAAGAAAATATTGCTGCAGAATGAAAGCAGATGGATCTACCTGCTAAATTCAGTTAAGCCCCATGGACTAAACGAACACAATAACTATTTCTCCTATCTCTAAGTAATTAGAAAGTATATGAATATAACCACAGAGAAACTCAATGGTGTACATTAGAAATTTTAGAAACATGATGCTCAATAAATAGAAATAGATGGCAACAACATAAACATAATGTGATTGTATTCAAATTCTAATAATGCTTAGAATACAAATCCATTATATCGGAAATAAAGGAGACTGAAATTAAATAAATAAGTAAGAATGTATCACTAGAGATGACAAGGATTTGAATACACACTACCTGATAATGTCCCCAACCTGATACTCTACTACATAGAAAAATCAGACATAGTCTCCATATATTAAAAAAAAAGTAGTATGATCTACCTTCAAACAATATAAGATCTGTATACAAATAATGACAAGCACAGGGAGAGTCAGGTTAAAAGAAACTTGTTAACACTATAATTATAACAGTAAAAAAATATAGTATATTTGGGCACAAAATATATCAGACGCAATATTGAGTCAGTTTGAAGATGGGATTCTTATAATAGATGCACTAAGTGCACTGCACAATTAGCTTAAATATATAGTTACACAGTAAATTACGTACCCTATTAAGAGTATTCCCACTAATAGGGATCCAATATCCCCATACTGCCTATTATTGTATGAATTAGGATAAGTATTGAAATCACGATCACAATGTTCACATTAATACCCGGTAAGGAACACAAATTTATTTTTAATTACGGAACTCACCATTGAAAATAGTTAGGATTTGTTAGAAGTTACACTCTTTATGTACACATTCATCACACAAATTTCACGATACTTAAAATATAAGTACATCATCTTTCAACATAATAAAATGTAAACAAAGTTAGTATTAACATAATGACCATTATTAAAATAAGTCCCATGTAGAACTGATATGGATCTTATAAATAACGAGAATATAAGTCTTCATAAATAAGCATTTATGCAAATGAAAGGATAAGCAATTGCAACAATGTAGTAAAAATATATCCAATAAAGAGTCATGTAGCAAGAATGGGTAATGACATCCAGACTGTGAGTGGCTATAGTGAGATTCATTTGAATTGGTCAAAAGGTTATAATAGGTGGAGTCAGCTGGCCCATATAGAGTCTTGGGAAACGCTGCGCCCTCAACCCTTTGAGAAGGCTAGTCAGTGGCGAAACATGTCAGGGGACAGGAGGGAATCTGTGTAGATTTTAATGTGCAATAGCTGCTGGTAAATCCGCTTAACACAAACCAACATTGATAATAATATTCTAAGTGGACACGCTGGGAATGTATGCGTGTGCCCACTATTAACTCATAGCAAGATGCGTTGGAATGTGTAGCGCTTTATATCTATAGATGTGCATGTTTGTAAGCAGAGGTGATTAAGCTAGTCTCATTAGCTGTATTTCAATGAGAGCAGTTACACAGGGAGCCAGCGAATGCAGCATATAATATTCTAATGATTACAGTTGTCTCTTCAGTGGTAGCAGCAAATATAACCGAATTTAAACAGTTGGCATTTAAAGAGTCTAATTTTGATATTGCAGACAGATAAGCTTTGCAACCAATACAATAAGGTTATTACTTAACTCTGCTGTTCTGGGATATGAGATATTATACCTTCATTTAGCAACATAATTATTGCACTCATGTGTATTTCACTAATGAGCAGACTTGCTTAGAACCACATTTATTTACAGGCCATGGTTTAAAATCCACAGCCTAAGTCTGTATTGATTTGTGTATTTTTCAAAATCACCCTAGTTAAGCTTACTGATGATTAACACATGATTTACTTACCAGCTTTAACTCATTTGTGTTTTTAAGTGTGTGTGTTTTATATTTTTTTAATCATCTTAATAAAGGTTATATTTAAACAGCCTATCTCTGTCACAATCTCATTGGTCTATACTAAATATAGCCTATAAGGAATGTGAGTGCTCCCTAAGTGTACATACCATTAGTCCAGGACTGATTAAATAAAGTTTTCTCTACCCAGTACACAGCACCGCCACCCCAAAATTTATAACTCTCGTACAATAATCTAATAGTACAATAAGAAATTTAGGCTACTGGGAAATTCCTGACTTGAATTGTAACGAAGAAATAAAAATGATATATAATTAAATGCAATGATTTGCAATCTGATAAAATAGAATGTAGTGCTATGCAATACAATCAGTCAAAAGTAATGAGATATGGCCTCAAATTGAAATAACATATAAATATAATACAATAGTAATATAAGAATAAATACAAAAAAGTGTGTGAGACCCCAAATATTTTTGCTCGTTTAAGTGTTAGGTGCAGCTCATCAAAAAATTATTACTCAAGGATCAAGTTGAGTACAGAGGTGCAGCTGTAGAGATCTAGAAAGATAAGCGCACAAAAACACCTCTCATAGTGCAGATCAATTTTAATAAAATATGATAAACATATAAAAAAGACCTCCCCTGAGGTAATCCCTACTCACAATATGAGCCCTCAATCATATGAGGTAAGGAAGGACGAGTAGATAAATAAGTATCCCCACTGTGTCTACAAGCAAAACGTCCTGGTGTGAAAAGGTTCTTCTTCAAAGTCTCAAGTTGCCAGGTTTCTGTATTGCAGGTTTCTGTATTGCAGACCAGAGGCACCAAATGTAGCCAAATATAGTGTAACAGATGGCTCAAATACAGCAACAATGTATCCAAACAAAACGCTGAAACAACCACGACCAGCGTGGAGTACTGGACAGAGTATGTGTAGCAAGTGACGTAAGGTGGGTGTGGCCTTACACGTTTCACGGCACTCGTCCGCTTCATCAGAGGCTTGATGAACACTCACCTCACATGCTGTGTATTTAGAGACAGCGAAATCGAACATGCCCATCTTACGTCACCGCAACCTAAAAGCAATTATCAGAAAAAACAGTTTCCTCAGAAGCCTGTGCTTAAGCTTAGTTAAATTAATGCTTAATACCTTCAAATAACATTAAGATTCTGCTAAAATGAATGCAGCATAATGAATTAAACAAAGCCTATATGTGTACATAACTCCTTATTCAGCCTACTTTGTTTTCATTGTGATATGTATTGTTGCTATTGTTAATACTGGCTTTCACTCTTTATCCTTAAAGCCTTACGGAATGGCAATATATATATATATATATATATATATATATATATATATATATATATATACACTCTCATACAAATCTGTGTGTTGATAACCCTACACTTTAGATATTTTTCTGCACAATTATCAACTTAGAAATAAGAACTCTTGGTGTTCATGATTATATTTTATCTATCTAAATACTTTGAAATAAATTTCCCATTGCTCTAATTTACAAGATGATGACTTTATCTTTAAATTTGATCCTATAGTTTTTACTTTATTGTATTAATAGTTATCATTCTATAATTCTATATACACAAGAAACTATTTTAACTTTACAAGGACCTATTTTAAATACAAATGTTCTAAAATAAAAAAAACAAAAAACAAAAATCAACAACACAAATATGGATATAAGTATCAGTAAAAATTGAACTTGTTTCTCTATCTAGATATTTCAATGGATTTACAAATTATCCAATGTTAAAATAGAAGAAACACTGTTGAATGTCTAAAGAGACTAAAGTTCTGAAACACATTTTAAATATGTTTTTGTTTCTGTTATATAAAAAAACGCTTGGATATCAACTTCTCTATTCATTCCTAGGGGTTCTAGAGTTTGAAGGGAGTGTATCTAAGAAGTCTCCCTCTGTCTGAGCTATTACATTCTATCCCCCCTTCTCTCATCTAATGTTACTTGCTTAATTGCCTTGAATCACAAACAGGAAGGGTCATTTTGGTGGCATTCTCTATAATGGTCTGTTATCCCATGGGACACATTTCCTTTTTCAATTTTGGCAATGTGTTCCATTACCCTTCCTTTAATAGTTCTCTTCGTTCTCCCAGCATATTGGCGGTGGCAAGAACATTCCAAAACATACACCACATATTTCGAGTGGCAATTCATAGATGTTTTTTTTTTTTTTTGTATCCATTGGACTTGAAAACTATTGGTTTATTATCCTTATCAATAATAGGGCATGTGTTACAGTTCTTTCGATTGCACGTAAAAAAACCAAAGTTGGTCTTATTCAACCAATTAGTTTTTTTATTTTGTTTTAAGCAACTAAGTGCTAATATATCTTTAAGATTCTTGTTTTTCCTAAAAACAACTGAAGGAATTTTGTCTAGAGTTTTACCCAGTATTGGATCCTCCAAAAGGACATGCCAATGTTTTTTAATGGCCCTTTTAATTTTCCAGGACTCTTCATTATATTTGGTTAAAAATATATTATTTTTCAATTTTAGACCAATATCATTGCTTAATGTAGATACAAAATTATTCACAAAAATAATAGCCACACGAATGAATAGAATACTCCCTTTAATAATCAACACCAATCAAGCAGGATTTACACCTCACCGAGAAGCCAGAGATAACACTATTAAAATAATTAATCTTATCGATTACACCTCTAAGATGAATACTCCTACAATATTTTTGTCCGTAGACGCGAAAAAAGCCTTTGACAGACTAAACTGGGATTTTTTAAAGGCTACACTGTATAAATTTGGTTTTGGTCCCCTCATAATTGAGAAAATTTTCACCCTATATAGGCATCCCACAGCTAAAATACGTTTAAATGATACATTATCCTCACAAATAAGTATATCGAATGGCACCAGGGATGCCCATTATCACCCATTCTATTTGTGATGGCCATGGAAGCATTGGCGACAAATATAAGACAGAATTCCAATATTTCGTGTATCACAATACATAATAGAGAGCATAAAATGGCATTATATGCAGACGATGTTATGTTAACACTCACAAATCCAATACAATCCTTGACGGCCCTTTCCACAGAATTTTCTAGGTACAGCAAAGTGTCATATTTCAAAATCAATTAATCTAAATCGGAATTCCTCAGCTTCAACAACACTCAAAATACCATACAGCATATACAACAAACATTTTCATATAAACACAGACATTACCTATACCCATACCTGAACAATATATGCAATCCCTACAAAACACCATCAATACCTTTATCTGGTCTAAACACATGATTAGAGTATCAATGAAGACAATCTATATGCCTAAGGAGAGGGGGGAATGGGAGTTCCAAATTTAATATTATATAAATCTGCAGGGCACTTAACACGCATTGTTAACTGGTGTAAGGATGAAAATGATAAAGAATGGGTAGCGCTAGAAAGAGAAATGGCCAATTACACTAACCTCGGTAGTATATGCTGGGAGACGGGATCACAACGGAAAATGTTACTTACACCTTCGTGGCTCACTACCGAAACACTCAAACAATGGGACAGAATGCTCAAAAAGGACAGCATGCTCTCTTCTAATCCTTCTCCACTTACACCAACTCTAGCGAAAGGGGAGAAAAATACCAACCCAAATGCGACATGTTCCATACACACACTACTACCCTTTCATACATTACTTGACAATGGTAGATTACGCACACAGGCAGAATTGCTTAATTGTGGCATAACACATCTTGACCACTGGTTTAAATACCATCAGCTAGCTCATATAATCAGCTCACTCCCGAGAAAAACAAACTGTGCAGGGCATTAACCCCGTTTGAATCCCTTTGCTACACGACAATAATATCTAGGGGATATCTATCCACCACATACAAACTACTAACACAAGGAACATCTCGCACACTTCCCACATATACACAAAAGTGGGAAGAAGAGCTAAACTCTAAACCTTCTGAAAAGGAGTGGTTAGATATCATCTCTAAGATGAACTCCTCGAAATCCTCAGTGAGATTCCGGGAGACAAATATGAAACTTCTCAGTAGATGGTATTACACGCCCCAAAGATTAGCACAAATATACCCCATGGCAAATGCCAACTGTTGGAGAGGCTGCGGTCAAGTAGGCTCACTTACGCACATATGGTGGAGCTGCCCCAAGATAAGTGAATATTGGCAGGATATAATTAGAGAAATAAGTAAAGTAATTCATATCACCCTACCTCTAGATCCTCTGATATGCTTATTCCACAAGCCAGTTAAATTGAATTGTAAACTGAGGACTACATTATTATACATTATGTTAAACTGTGCGAAACAACTAATTCCCCGGTTATGGAAGAAAGAATCTATACCTCTAATGGGAGAATGGAAGGAATATGTTAGTTTGGTGTTGTCCCTTGAAAAATATCATTACTACAAACTCCATAAGCTAGAGGAGTACTTTAATATTTAATTTATTTGGGAAGAATACATACATGCAATAAAATAATTTGCTAGGTGTTCGCTCTAAGTAGAAGGAAAGCTGACCAATGAATGTAGATCATTTATGTAATTGTATTTATGAAGATGATATTAATACAATGTATCACTGCTGATTGTTCACTAATGTCACCTCATTGTGTTGTAAGTTTTCAATTTCATTAATAAAAACTCTTTAAAAAAAATAAATAAATAAAACAAAAATATATTATTTTTCTTCCCCTGTATATCAGGGTTCTTTTTTTGGTTTAACAAAGGTATTCTATCTACTTGTCGTGCTTTTACATATCCATCTTTTATAATACTATCTGAATAGCCTTTCAATTTGAACTTTGTTTTTAGATGTTCAAAAACCCTTTTGAACTGGCCATACGGTATATTACGAATCCAGTTCCTGTGGTGACCACTTTTAACATGGAGATAACTGTTTGAGTCTCCTTTCTATATAGAGAAGTAACTACTTTATATACTTTATATATATATATACATTGATTGGAGTAGCCGTGTTAGTCCAGAGATTTAGATATCAAAATAACAAGAGTATTGCATTGAGCAATGATACTTTTTTTTATATTTTTTATTTGTTTTTCCAAGAAAAAGAAATACAACAATTGTACGACAAAAGCGTACTACAATTTCAAACTCTTGTATAAATACAAAATAACAGATACAATGACAACATAACAATGTCGAAATGTAATTGGAGATCCCAGCTCTGCCTCATTCTCCTAGGAGAGATAGTTGGATCTGTCATTCAGGTCCAAGAATAGAGGGGGAGGGGTGGAAGAAGAATAGGGGAGAAGGTTATAAGGGAGGGGAGCGGAAAACTAAAATGAGGAGAGGAACAAGGTCTGTAATGAGGTTTTCTGGGTAGGCAAAAACTGATGTGGGACTACGGGCATCTCTTACAAGCAGGGAGAGGCTATCTTAAGTCTGAATGCTGGGGAGCCATAAGGTGTCAAATCTACACTTCCATTCCGTCCAAACTAATTAAAAAAAATCAGACCGTCCCATAGTGTAATATATATTTTTTTCCATAGAGTATATGTATGCCAGGGTTGAAACAATATCTGACCATGCGGGGGGACTTGCTCTTTTCCAAGCTCTGGCTATATTAAGTTTGACAGCGGAGAAAAAATATATACAGAGTATGCCAAAGTGTCTGGGCAGTTTACAGGTACCTAAATAGAAAAGGGTTGTCTCTGGGGTTCTGGGAAGGGGAAATCCGATGTTCGCAAGTGTGGTGAAGCACCTCATCCAGATAGGTTTAAGTTTAGGGCAACTCCACCATATATTAGTCATGTCTCCTATGTGTGAACAGTCTCTCCAGCAAGCCGGGGAGGCGTTGGGAAAGATTGCGGCAAGCCGTGCTGGGACATAATACCAGTGCATGAGAAGTTTAATATAGGTTTAGTAAATGGTGACACAATGTAGTGCTTTTTTCGTGAGCAAAAGTGTTCGATACCATTCCTTAATGGGTACTGAGAAATCTAACTTCTGCTCCCATTTATGAATGTGTAGGGCTTTGTCTACTGGTGTCGCACCTTCCATTATAGTATAGTGTAAGGACAAAGGTTTACCTAACCGGAGCCCCTGCTGCCATCTGGCTTCCCATATGGTTAGTTGGTGAGAAGATGAAGGTTTAAAACCCCACCTGGATAGGAAGCTAATAACCCTGGTATATTCGAATGTCATGTACGGTGGGGTGGGTGAAGAGCTCATAATTTGGTTAAAGGGACACTGAACCATTTGAAGCAACTTTCTAATTTACTCCTATTATCAAATTGTCTTTGTTCCTTTGGTATCTTTATTTGAAATGCAAGAATGTAAGTTTAGATGCCGGCCCATTTTTGGTGAACAACCTGGGTTGTCCTTGCTGATTGTTGGATATATTCATCAACCAATAAAAAAGTGCTGTCCAGAGTCCTGAACTAAAAAAAAAAAAAGCTTAGATGCTTTCTTTTTCAAATAAAGATAGCAAGAGAACGAAGAAAATTGATAGCAGGAGTAAATTAGAAAGTTGCTTAAAATTTGTGTACTCTATCTGTAACACGAAAGAAAAAATTTGGGTTCAGTGTCCCTTTAAGTGCAACAAAGGCATCTTGGGATACTGTGAACCAAAGGTCCGCTAGTTTCAAAATACCCAACCTGGTCCAAGAAACCGGGTGTGAGTCTGGAAGGCCAGTTATTAGGCCAGTTATGGTAGTGATTGGGGATGGATGAGGAGCTACCTGTTTATAGTGCCGTAACTGTTCCCAGGCAGCCAGACATCCTTGAATTACCGGTTTTACCACTGCAAGAGTTCTCCTGCAGTATGGAGGCGTCCTTATCAGGTCCCTCAGGGTGAAGTCATAATACAAGGAAGCCTGTTCATTGGCCCTCCATTTACTATCTGAGTCTTTTACCCACCCCCCCCATTGGGATATGTGCGTGAGCATGGCTGCCTCAAAGTATCTGGATATAGATGTGGAGGGCACCCCCGTGCATTCTAGGGTACTGTAAGAGTTTATGAGCTATTCGGGGGGGTTTGCCCTGCCAAACATACTTAGTGCACGTGCTCTGAAACTGTATTAGAAGGGATCTAGATACTCTAATAGGTAAACATCTAAAAATATATGTCAGTTTGGGGAGGTAGCTCATCTTTAGAGCAGCTATGCGTCCTAACCACGAAATAGACTTATATTTCCACTTCCGGCTTAAAGATCAGAGTTCATAAAGCAGGGGTTTATAATTGTCATCTATTATTTGGGGAAGTGAATTGACAATTTGACTCCTAAGTGGGAGATATAGGTATCGTTAGTTATAAATTTATATTTCTCATTTAAGCATTTGGAAATGTCCTCGAGGAAGCCATAAGAGTATAGTTCAATTTATAGTACGAAAGGGCGCTAAAGGTCTCTAAGAGGGACAGGAGCCTGGGAATCGTTTGTAAGGGTTTAGATGAAAAGATTGTAGTGTCATCGGCAAACAAGGCCACCTTATGTATCGTACCATGGAGTGACTGCTTCAATTTCCCTGTCTGCTCTGATGGCAGCGGCCAAGGGTTCAATTGCTAGCGCGAATAGAATGGGGGAGAGGGGACATCCCTAACGTGTGCCATTAGAGATGGAGAAGGGAGCAGAGCTGAACCCCAAGCCCCTGACCGAGGCCGTGGGAGTCGAGTACAAAGCTCTCATCACTTGTATGATCTGCGTCGGAACCTGGAAGGTTTCGAGGACCTTTCACAAGTACTCCACCGGACCTGATCGAATGCCTTCTCTGCGTCGAGGGAGAGCACAGCAAGTGGCTTATTCAGTTTTTTAGCCTCCAAAAGAATGTTCAGTAGTCTCCTAGTGTCGTCTGGGCCCTCCCTCCCAGGAATAAAGCCCACTTGGTCTGGATTGATAAGGACTGGGAGTAATCTCGCTAACCTGTTGGCCAGTATTTTGAAATATATTTAAACATCAGTATTGATGATGAGTGAAATGGGCCTGTAATTAGCACAAAGGGTTGGGTCTTGTTAGGTTTAGGGATTGCAATGATAGAGGTCTCCAGGAACTTGCTTTGAAATTTGCCCTCATTCATTGCTAAATTAAAGAATCTAGTAAGAATGGGCATAGTCTTTTGAAGGTAAGTCTTATAAAAAATTGCGGTGAAACCATCTGGGCCTGGGGCTTTAAGGGGTTTCAGGTTTTTAACAACTTGTTTGACTTCCTGACATGTAATGGGAACATCAATGGTTTCAATATGGGCCTCGTCTAAAGTGGGAAGTTTCAGAGAACGTAGGAATGGGCCTATAGCTTCTGATGGTGCCAGCCTAAATATCGCCTCATCTTGAATGTTATATAGATCGGAATAGTACTTGTTGAACTGCTGGCCAATTAAGGAAGGAATCCTAAAGGACTGTGTACCTTGCTTGAGTTCATGAATGCGGAATGCTCCTTTGTGCTGCCTTAGGCCTAGATTTGGAGTTTGGCGGTAGATGGGTTGTTAACGCTACGCAAGCTTTTTTCTGGCCGCACCATAAATTTAACTCTGGTATCGAGAGTCCAAAAAAATGCTGCGTTAGGCTCCAAAAAAGGAGCGTAGAGCATTTTTACCGCAAATGCAACTCTCGATACCAGAGTTGCTTACGGACGCGGCCAGCCTCAAAAACGTGCTCGTGCACGATTCTCCCATAGGAAACAATGGGGCTGTTTGAGCTGAGAAAAAACCTAACACCTGCAAAAAAGCCGCGTTCAACTCCTAACGCAGCCCCATTGTTTTCTATGGGGAAACACTTCCTACGTCTGCACCTAACACTCTAACATGTACCCCGAGTCTAAACACCCCTACCCTTACACTTATTAACCCCTAATCTGCCGCCCCCGCTATCGCTGACCCCTGCATTATTATTAACCCCTAATCTTCCGCTCCGTAAACCGCCGCAACTTACATTATCCCTATGTACCCTAATCTGCTGCCCTAACATCGCCGACCCTATTTATTTATTAACCCCTAACCTGCCCCCCACAACGTCGCCGCCAGCTACTTACAATAATTAACCCCTAATCTGACGACCGCAAAGCGCTGCCACCTACGTTAGCCTTATGTACCCCTAATCTGCCGCCCCTAACACCGCCGACCCCTATATTATATTTATTAACCCCTAATCTGCCCCCTCAACGTCGCCGACACCTGCCTACACTTATTAACCCCTAATCTGCCGAGCGGACCTGAGCGCTACTATAATAAAGTTATTAACCCTAATCCGCCTCACTAACCCTATCATAAATAGTATTAACCCCTAATCTGCCCTCCCTAACATCGCCGACACCTAACTTCAATTATTAACCCCTAATCTGACGACCGGAGCTCACCGCTACTATAATAAATGGATTAACCCCTAAAGCTAAGTCTAACCCTAACACTAACACCCCCCTAAGTTAAATATAATTTACATCTAACGAAATTAATTAACTCTTATTAAATAAATTATTCCTATTTAAAGCTAAATACTTACCTGTAAAATAAATCCTATATAGCTACAATATAAATTATAATTATATTGTAGCTATTTTAGGATTTATATTTATTTTACAGGTAACTTTGTAATTATTTTAACCAGGTACAATAGCTATTAAATAGTTAAGAACTATTTAATAGTTACCTAGTTAAAATAATAACAAAATTACCTGTAAAATAAATCCTAACCTAAGTTATAATTAAACCTAACACTACCCTATCAATAAATTAATTAAATAAAATACCTACAATTACCTACAATAAAACCTAACACTACACTATCAATAAATAAATTAAATACAATTCCTACAAATAACTACAATTACATAAACTAACTAAAGTACAAAAAAAAAAATAACTAAGTTACAAAAAATAAAAAAATATTTACAAACATAAGAAAAATATTACAACAATTTTAAACTAATTACACCTACTCTAAGCCCCCTAATAAAATAACAAAGACCCCCAAAATAAAAAAATGCCCTACCCTATTCTAAATTAATTGAGTTAAAGCTCTTTTACCTTACCAGCCCTGAACAGGGCCCTTTGCGGGGCATGCCCCAAGAAAATCAGCTCTTTTGCCTGTAAAAAAAACATACAATACCCCCCCCAACATTACAACCCACCACCCACATACCCCTAATCTAACCCAAACCCCCCTTAAATAAACCTAACACTAAGCCCCTGAAGATCTTCCTACCTTGTCTTCACCTCAACAGGTATCACCGATCCGTCCTGGCATCCGGTGCTGAAGAGGTCCAGAAGAGGCTCCAAAGTCTTCCTCCTATCCGGCAAGAAGAGGACATCCGGACCGGCAAACATCTTCATCCAAGCGGCATCTTCGATCTTTTCCATCCGGTGCGGAGCAGGTCCATGTTGAAGCAGCCGACGCGGATCCATCCTCTTCTTTCTGCGTCTCCGGACGAATGACGGTTCCTTTAAGGGACGTCATCCAAGATGGCGTCCCTCGAATTCCGATTGGCTGATAGGATTCTGTCAGTCAATCGGAATTAAGGTAGGAATATTCTGATTGGCTGATGGAATCAGCCAATCAGAATCAAGTTCAATCTGATTGGCTGATCCAATCAGCCAATCAGATTGAGCTCGCATTCTATTGGCTGATCGGAACAGCCAATAGAATGCGAGCCGATCGGAATTCGAGGGACGCCATCTTGGATGACGTCCCTTAAAGGAACCGTCATTCGTCGGCAGACGCAGAAAGAAGAGGATGGATCCGCGTCGGCTGCTTCAACATGGACCCGCAAAGGGCCCTGTTCAGGGCTGGTAAGGTAAAAGAGCTTTTAACTCTATTAATTTAGAATAGGGTAGGGCATTTTTTTATTTTGGGGGTCTTTGTTATTTTATTAGGGGGCTTAGAGTAGGTGTAATTAGTTTAAAATTGTTGTAATATTTTTCTTATGTTTGTAAATATTTTTTTATTTTTTGTAACTTAAGTTATTTTTTATTTTTTGTACTTTAGTTAGTTTATGTAATTGTAGTTATTTGTAGGAATTGTATTTAATGTATTTTTGATAGTGTAGTGTTAGGTTTTATTGTAGGTAATTGTAGGTATTTTATTTAATTAATTTATTATTATTTTAACTAGGTAACTATTAAATAGTTCTTAACTATTTAATAGCTATTGTACCTGGTTAAAATAATTACAAAGTTGCCTGTAAATAAATATTAATCCTAAAATAGCTACAATATAATTAATTTATATTTTGTAGCTATATTAGGATTTATTTTACTGGTAAGTATTTAGCTTTAAATAGGAATAATTTATTTAATAAGAGTTAATTAATTTCGTTAGATGTAAATTTTATTTAACTTAGGGGGGTGTTAGTGTTAGGGTTAGACTTAGCTTTAGGGGTTAATCCATTTATTATAGTAGCGGTGAGCTCCGGTCGTCAGATTAGGGGTTAATAATTGAAGTTAGGTGTCGGCGATGTTAGGGAGGGCAGATTAGGGGTTAATACTATTTATGATAGGGTTAGTGAGGCGGATTAGGGGTTTAACTTTATTATAGTAGCGCTCAGGTCCGCTCGGCAGATTAGGGGTTAATAAGTGTAGGCAGGTGCCGGCGACGTGGAGGGGGGCAGATTAGGGGTTAATAAATATAATATAGGGGTCGGCGGTGTTAGGGGCAGCAGATTAGGGGTACATAAGGATAACATAGGTGGCGGCGCTTTGTGGTCGGCAGATTAGGGGTTAATTATTGTAAGTAGCTGGCGGCGACGTTGAGGGGGGCAGGTTAGGGGTTAATAAATATAATACAGGGGTCGGCGGTGTTAGGGGCAGCAGATTAGGGGTACATAAGTATAACGTAGGTGGCTGTCGGCAGATTAGGATTAAAAAAATGTAATCGAGTGGCGGCGATGTGGGGGGACCTCGGTTTAGGGGTACATAGGTAGTTTATGGGTGTTAGTGTACTTTAGGGTACAGTAGTTAAGAGCTATATGAACCGGCGTTAGCCCAGAAAGCTCTTAACTCCTGCTTTTTTTCTGCGGCTGGAGTTTTGTCGTTAGAGCTCTAACGCTCACTTCAGAAACGACTCTAAATACCGGAGTTAGGAAGATCCCATTGAAAAGATAGGATACGCAATTGACGTAAGGGGATCTGCGGTATGGAAAAGTCGCGGCTGAAAAGTGAGCGTTAGACCCTATTTTGAGTGACTCCAAATACCGCGGTAGCCTAAAACCAGCGTTAGGAGCCTCTAACGCTGGTTTTCACGGCTAACGCCGAACTCTAAATCTAGGCCTCAGTTTGGTAGTGAGTAAGGAATCCGCTGTATTACCCTTCAAGTGCATAAGCTGTTTTAGTTTAAAGAGATTAGTTTGGGTCTTTTTAAGTTCCAATTGGCATATATGTCGCCTGAGGTCCTCAACCTCCTTTCCAGTGTCTGTGGTGCCTGAGGTGCGTCTTTGAAGTTCTAGGAACCGTAATCTACAGTGTGCCTGGGATAGGGAGAGACCAGCCTGTTTCCTCAGGTGGGCCTGCTTGCGTATAAATAGACCACGAATGGTGGCCTTAAATGCCCCCCAAATCATGTCATTCCGACTATCAGGAGAATCATTAATATGCAGGGTAAAATGTATTTCCTTCCTAAGTTTCTCTCTGAAGGGGATGTCTGACAGAAGGTGGTGGGGCAACTTCCATGGGGGTCTAGAACCAGAAGTGTGTTTAGAGTCTAGGTCCATTACGACCTGGTCATGGTCAGACTATGGACATGTATAAATACTCAAGGATCGTCCAAGATCCAGGGTATCGGGGTGGCAGAAAAAATAATCCAGTCAGGATGTAGAGTGGGGATGGCAGAAGTGGGTGTAATCCTTATCTAGGGGATGTAGGGACCTCCAAATGTCAAAATAGTTAAACTGGGTCATAAGCTCTCTAAATCTACGACACGTGGGGTCGAGGCCAGTGGTTCTCCTCTTAGGAGGTGTCGTCTTCCTATCAAGCCCGCTGTCCCAAACCATATTCAAGTCGCCCACTAGAATCACCCTTCCCTGTTTGAACTGCTCTACTTTATGTAAAATCTTCCTCAGGCATCTAGGCTGTAAGGTTTTTGGTAGATAAGTAGAAACTAGAGTGTAGGTGACATGATCTAGGTTACACACAAGGATAAGATATCTCACTTGTGGGTCCCTAATCATGTGTATGGGTTTGAAGGCCACTCTTTTGTGTATTAATATAGCCACACTGGCTTTTTTAGAGTAAGAAGCTACCTCGGTAACAGAGAAGTCCTGGGAAATGTACGCAGGGGGAGAGTCTACAAGTAAGTGTGTTTCCTGAAGGAAAGCCACTTCGACCTTATGAAAGCGTAGGGACCTGGATAGTAGGCTCCTCTTACCAACAGTGTTCAAGCGCTTGACATTGTGGGAAAGAAACCTAAGGGAGGCCATTTGTAGGCCTGTGTTCAATGGAAACCAGTTATGTGGAAAGGGTCAGGGATAGGAGTAGAAGGAGAGGGTGGGGAAGGGGAGTTTGGTGGAAGTAGTCCACCTATGTGGAGCCCTAATACGGGCTCCAATGTCTGGGGGGGAGCTATCGTGAACTGGAGGAACAGGGGTTAGTGTGAGTAGCCCCGCTCTCTGAGTAAGCACATTAAATATAAGGAACTAGCTAAATTTCTAACTATAACCATACTGAGTATAGAAAAAATTGAAAGGTGCATTACAACAACATTTAACTGCCTCTATATAGCTTCAGGTAGGTAAGGCTTGAGGCCTCAAGGTGTGGCCAGGGGGTTGGGTTTCTTCCTCTTCATTCTCTGCTCTTTTAGTGTCCATGCAGGGGCCGAGACCCTCAATCTAGAATGAGTCCCTTCCCGGGTTTCTGGGTCAATATGAAGACCCCAATTAGCAAGAAGAGTGTTGCCCATGGAGGGGGAGGACACTACGTGAGTCTGTTTGTCCTTTGTCACAATGAGTTTAGTCAGGTTTCTCCATCTATATTTGATATTAGCCTTCCTGAGTTGAGTGGTGATAGGGGCAAACAGCCTATGTTGTTGCAATGTATGAGAGGAAAGATCCGGTAAGAGCTGTATATCTTTAAAGGTGTCAGGAAGGGTGGGTTTGCTGAAGGCTGCTTGCATCAAGCGATCTTTAAAGGTGAAGTGATGAAAACAAACTACCACGTCCCTTGGCTTATCAGAAGAGATCGACCTTGGCCTAAGGGCCCTGTGGGCCCACTCCATAGCATGCATGTTGCCCTCCAGGGGACCCAAAAGTGCGATAAATAGTGATTTGAGGAATTCTTGTAGGTCACCTGCTGCTACAGTCTCAGGAATGCCTCTGAAGAGGACGTTGTTCCTTCTGGCTCTATCCTCCACGTCAGCCAGTTTTAATTCAAGCTGGGTAATCTGCTCTGCCAGATTCTCTGCATATGAGAGTAGCTTTGAGTGATCGGTGGATAAGTCATTGTGTTGTCGCTCAAGAGTGTCCACCCTGTCTCCAATTTCCGCTATGTCTTTCTTGAGTTCTGCTGAGCTTTGCTGGATCTCTGCAGTGATAGATTTGGTCTGTGCCACAAGCATCTTTTGTAATGTGCTTTCTGTAATGTAGTGATTCAAGTGGGCAACAGACTGGGAGCTCGATTGAGAGCCCTCATCTTGCGACTCAGGGTCGCTAGCTTCTCTCCTCTGGGGATTAGATTATTTGTGTGATTGAGAGAAATGATCAAGGATGGTCTTTTTTTTCTTTTTTCAATCAGCTTTATTTGGTATTCAAAACGTTACAGCTCCTAGTTACATATACATGCTGATTCATTTTCAACTGTTTAACTTTTTAAAACCATAGTACAATCCAAAACAATATATATTAGTTTAGAGCTGATCCTGTGGAATATTTAACTAATCTGAGTTTAGCTGCAGTCCTTAGCTATGTTTAGTGCATGCTCTTAAGTGTTTCATTCTTACAGTAAAACCTATCTATTCAATTATTACAATGTCCAAAGGTGATATATTCATGTCTTATTCAATGTATGAATGTATTTTTCCCATAGTGTTCCTATTTCAGCGTATATATATCCATTTGGTCATGTTTTATGTAATGACACTCTTCCAATTCTAGGATCTCAGAAATCTTTTCCCTCCACATTAAGATATCAGGAACTTCCCTACTCTTCCAATTTTTCGCTATCAGGAATTTTACACTATTTATCATAATAAAGAAGAGTTTTCTTGTCGGTTTATGTTTCAGTTTTGGTGGTTTATTTAAAAGCCAAATTAAGGGATCTACAAGGATGGTCTTTTTAATTGCTGCAGGAGTCCTAGGATTCCTTCTGGAGGAGTGCGACATGGTTGATTTAGCTATAGAACTCAGTGCAAACCTTCAGGGTGGCCCACCCTGACCACAGAGCAGTTAGATCAACAAACCATACACCTAATGTGACACAGCAACAGAAACACAATACTGATAAGAGATATAATAGATAAATACACTGTGTAATAAGAGTGAAGGTGGTGTAACAGGGGATATGGGTTAACCTCAGTGTAGTGTTATAGGCCTAAAGAGATATAATAGATAGATACCCTGCACAATAGTAGAGGGTGTGGTGTAACAATGGGGCTAACCTCAGTGTAGTGTTATAGGGCTAAAGATGCTTGTAATTCCAGGGGGAGTAAAACGCTTAGGCTACTATGAGGGAATTGGACTTTAAACACCCTCCTGGGGTAGCCTCTCAAGGGACTAATATGGGGAGTGGGTACTATAAGGACATATGGGGTTGTCTGGAGTAGGGGAAATAATACAAGGTTATTTAGCTGGTTTTGTTTTAGGAGCACTTATAAATCAAAGGCAATCAGGATATGAAAAAGACACTCCACTCTGAGCAAAGGCCACAGAGATACATATGCTGACGCAGCAGCCAAAATGCAATATTATAACTGGTCTTAGGATTGTCCAGATGAATGACCTGACACACGAAAGGAGGAAACCAAAGCTCAGGGAGCTTGTAGAATGTTGTAAAGGATTAAACCCAGGTGAGAAGGTACTGGGTGAGGGCCATTTATATAAATTATTTTTTCTTCAGACGCTTAGGGACCCTTAAACAGAGAACTGACCCCTGTGGTTTCTATGTGGACACTGGGTCAGGGTGTCCCAAATTTATCCGGGTTATATGGTATCAGTGTAAAAGTGATATTCCTGGAGGGATGATCACAATGAGGGAGTTCCAGGGAAAAAACTATTTTGCTGACGCAGCAGTAAACACACTGTCAGGATATTTCGTAGGCCAGCACAACCTGTGTAGGGGTTATTGATGCAGGTTTTGTGTAGCTATAAAGATGTTGCCAATTAAATGTGGGTAACTGCCCTGGTCTTCACCCCTAAAGCTTCAATAGTAAAGATAGGTACTTATGAGGTCTCCTCAGGGATCCCCAGCTAGAATGTCATATAAAAATGTGTGTGTAGGGCTCACATTAGTTAGGCCGACAAACTCTGGGGAGGTAGGCCCGGGCAAAGGTAAATTCTTGGTTCTCAGGACTCTTCAATCTGCCCCCTTTTCACCTCTTTCTCCCCTCCGGTAGTCAACCTGGTGCTGTATGACCGTCTTGTTCTCCGACCGATGCGCTGCACTGCTGTTTAGCCTCAAGCACAGGTGGGGTAACGCCCGGCCTCTCCCTCGTTCACACAGCTCGCCCGGAACACCTACGATAGTGGGCTCAGATGCTCTGGAGTGGAGCCCCGACCCTCCGGAGCACTAGCACTGGACAGAAGCGGGTGTCAAGAGGTGGTGATCAGCAGAAAGCCATGCTGTAGGTTAGTGCGTCTGTGCCTTGATGCTTGTTCCCGAAGCTAGGTCTCAGAGGGATGTACTCCTCACCACTGCGATCGACCCTCCTGGAGCAACTTGTAAGTTTGTCCTGTGGAGCAGAACCCCGACCCTCCAGAGAGCAGGATCCCCCGTGGTCACAGCTGCACACGCAACACGACCAGACGCCACAGATAACCACTGTGAGAATCAGAAGCAGTCTTTGTATAGTGGGTCTTTTAATCTGGGTTAAAAAGTTCCTGGGTACTTCTGTTAGGAGTAGAAAGCACAGTTTATGCTAAAAGTCTGGGTATAAGTTGTGTTGTGACGGTTAGCTCAGCCCCCCCCCCATGATACTTTTTTATTGGACTAACTATACATTTATAAGATGACAAGCTTTTGGAAGAATGTATTCCTTTTTCAAGTCTGAAGCAATACTGACCAATTTGATGGAATTTACAGATGATATATTTTAAACACAGGCTAAAAAGACAGAAAGTTTTACAGAAGTCTGAATGCAGGGGGAGGAGGGGGTGTCATAAAAATCATGATGGGGGTTTAGGAGACAGGCAGATAGTGTCAGTAAAAGATAACAGGCAGGGGAAATATATGGTTATACACAAAGTATATACTGACATAAAGTTATATTATATATAAACATAGAATCAATATGAATAAAGATGGGAAATTAGGTATACAGGGGAATATAAGATAGTCAAAAAAGAAGAAAGGAAAGAAAGAAAAAAAGGGGAATAATAAAAATGACAAAAGTGTGGACATAGGCTTACCTGCGTTATGCATAGAGAGTGTAGAATATACAATGTAATTGACTACAGTATATGAAAGTACATTACAAAAAAATTTGATAATGGGTTGAGAAACCAGAGTCCACATTTAGTCCAGAATTTAGCAAGTTGAAGTGCATTATCATTTTCATTTCAAAGGTTTTTCTTTCCATGGTGTTTTTGAAGTTGCCTCTGAGAATCTTGATTTTGAGGTTTTGGATGGAGTGGTCAGGTTGGGTGAAATGGTGACAAACAGGGGTACAGTATTTTGTACAGTATTTTGTTTCACAGTGTTTTTTTATTGAGTTTTTGATCGAGTGTCTGTGTAAGTTTAGGTGCAGTTTTTGACTTGTTTCTCTAATATAACATCCCACTTCACATGCAGTGTAATGTATCATGTATACCACATTTGCAGATATACATGAATATGCCCCTTTAATGTTATAGGATTTACTCTTGTGATTAGCTGTGCTGCTTTCACAAATGTGTTGACGTAGTTTGCAGAGAGCTTTGTTGCAGTGCTTGGCTCCATTCTGGGTGTTCTTTTTATCAAGGGGTAGCTTTCTGTGGACCAGTTTCTGTTTTAGGTTGGGTGGTTGTCTGAGTGCCAGGATAGTTTTTTTTAAGTCCCTTTTAAGGGCTATTGGTAGTGTAGTTTAGGCTAGGGTTTTTTTTTATTTGGGGGGGGGGTTTATTTTGATAGGGCTATTAGATTAGGTGTAATTGGTTTTTTAATTTCTGTAATTTAGTGTTTTTTTTTGTTGTAATTTAGCTAATTTTATTTAATTTATTTAATTGTATTTAATGTAGGGGATTTATTTAATTATAGTGAAAGGTTAGGTGTTAGTGTAACTTAGGTTAAGTTTTATTTTACAGGTAAATTTGTATTTATTTTAGCTAGGTAGTTAGTAAATAGTTAATAACTATTAAGTAACTATGCTACCTAGTTAAAATAAAAACAAACTTGCCTGTAAAATAAAAATAAACCCTAAGCTAGATACAATGTAACTATTAGTTATATTGTAGCTAGCTTAGGGTTTATTTTATAGGTAAGTATTTAGTTTTAAATAGGAATAATTTAGGTAATGATAGCAATTTGTATTTAGATTTATTTAAATTATATTTAAGTTAGGGGCTGTTAAAAGTTAGACTTAGATTTAGGGGTTAATAAATATAATATAGTGGTGTCCACGTTGGGGGTGGCAGATTAGGGGTTAATAAATGAAGGTAGGTTGCGGCAACATAAGGGGAGGGAGATTAGGGGTTAATAAATATAATGTAGGTGTCTGCAATGTTGGGGGCAGCAGATTAGGGGTTAATAAGTATAATGTAGGTGTCGGCGATGTCGGGGGCGGCAGATTAGGGGTTAATAAGTGTAATATTAGGAGTGTTTAGATTCAGGGTTCATGTTAGGGTGCTAGGTGTATACATAACTTTAGTTTCCCCATAAGAATCAATGGGGCTGCGTTACTGAGTTTTACGCTGCTTTTTGGCAGGTGTTAGACTTTTTCTCAGCCAGCTCTCCCCATTGATGTCTATGGGGAAATCGTGCACAAGCACGTATAACCAGCTCACCGCTCACTTAAGCAGCGCTGGTATTGGAGTGCAGTGTGGAGCGCAATTTTGCTCTACGCTCACTTCTTGCCTGTTAATGCTGGGTTTGTAAAAACCCGTAATACCAGCGCTGTAGGTAAGTGAGCGGTGAGAAAAAACTGCACGTTAGCACCGCACAGCTCATAACGCAAGACTCGAAATCTACCCGAAAGATATTTTAATTTGTTTAAGGAAAAAATATACAGCATAGTATAATTACAGAGCATTGCTTTTCTTCATAGCAAGTCTCTTTAAATATTCAGATTATAGATGGTTATTATCATTATTAGTTGTGTTACTTGTATGGGACTTCTGCTTTGTAAGACAAAAATAGCATTATTTATCCGTCTTATGCAAGCCTACAACTGCAAGTTCAGAAGCAGTGGTCTTAACAATGAGGCTTCTTAACTTCTATACCATCTCAGAGGTGGCAGAGGCAAATTATCCTAAACTGATTTGAATGGGATGATTGACAAGCCCTGCTCTCGTGCAATTGGTTGCATAAGGGCAGGGGATGGGCTACACAAGTACTTGCTTGGGCATTATAAAATTAAGGCTGTGGATGTTGCCTCTATAACACCTAATGCAGGCAGATAAGATCCCTTACTGGAAACCTTGTCCACTCAATGTTTGTTTAATGGGATATGAAGGCTTAACCCACAAATTTGACTGACTATTCTTTGTGGAAAAGTATTTGCTTTAATTACTTAATGTAGCAGTACCTTATTTATCAGACTTATTGGGATTAATGACTGAAACAACCTTGCCAGGATTAGAACCTGCAACTCTCAGTTTGAGCATTCAGTGTAGTTACCTGATGAATTACATTGGTGAACCCTTTTTTTTTTAAACTGTGTTTTCTGGACGATGGTTTTAACAATAAGCTTCAGCTTGGGGTAAAGAGACATATTTTATGGGTATCTAAAATACAAAATTGTTTTGATTACTATTGTATTCCTACTAATTTGTGCAATTTGAGCACATTATCGTTTTTATTCAGTTTTACATCTCCCTTAATTCCATTTATATATACCTTAATGATCATTATTAAGTTTCATGAATCACTTTCAACATGAAATTAATGTAATTTATTTATTTATTTAAAGGGATACTAAACCCATTTTTTTCCTTTAATTATTCAGATAGAGCATGCAATTTTAAGCAACTTTCTAATTTACTCCTACTATCAATTTGTCTTCATTCTCTTGCTATCTTTAATTAAAAAGCAAGAATTTAAAGCTTAGTATCCAGCCCATTTTAGGTTCAGCACCCTGGATAGCGCTTGCTTATTGGTGGCTACATTTAGCAAACCAATAAGCAAGCAAAACCCAGGTTCTCAACTAAAAATGGGCCGGCTCTTAAGCTTTACATACCTGCTTTTTAAATAAAGATAGCAAGAGAATGAAGAACAATTGATAATAGGAGTACATTAGAAAGTTGCCTAAAATTGCATGTTCTATCTGAATCATTAAAGAAAATATTGGGTTTAGTGTCCCTTTAAATGCATTATCTAATTTTTATCTTATTTCACAATTTTAGATGTTAAAGTGTTAATTTATCTTTATATTTTACAATATGATACATGCATATACAATACTTAATTATGGATGGAAAGCAATTAAAAACAAGACTTTTTACCTTTTATATAAAAAAAAAAGTAATTATGCTATTAGCAGAAATATTTTATTTAGCTTTGTCTGTTTAAATTTTCCATGATTTACCAGATTATAGATCTTTGTATAACCATATATATGTAATTTTTTTCTTTATATTTTATCATAAACCATATTTATAATCCTTGTAGCCTTTATAAAACATAAAAAACAAAAGCACAAAACTTACGTCAGTTCACAAATTTTGAGTATTTTTCTTGCAAAAGTAAACTGTTGTTACTGCAGTTCCTCAGTTTGGACTCAGTGTGCCGCTGTTGACCAATAAAGAAGAAGAAAAAGAGAGAAATATCTGGATCTGTTAGAGCTCAGAACTGTAAGGCATTGTAGAATCCATGAAAAAAATCTTCTCTTTGCAGTTTTGATTCTTAACAACATACATATAAAAAGAAAACAAAGGATCATCTATAGAGAGTGATGAAGAAGATTCAATTTAAATCTACACAGAGAACAATGACATGGCAAGTAATATATTTCCTTTTTTATATCCTTGTTGAGGCTGTGTCTGACCAGATTCAATACTCAATTTATGAAGAAATTAAACAAGGTTCTACAGTAGGCAATTTGGTACAAGATTTGGATATGAATACTAAGGAATTATCATATAGAAAATTACAAATTGTTTCACGGAGCAAAAAGCAATATTTTAATATTAGTTTAGAAAATGGCATCTTATATGTTATTGATCGAATAGACAGAGAAGAAATATGTGAAACAGAACCAGAATGCTTTTTGAATCTTGAAATAGTGGTTGAAAAACCAGTGAATGTGTTCTATGTTAAAATTGAAGTTCAGGATATTAATGATAATTCACCAACATTTTCTAAGGATATATTTCATGTAGAAATTGGTGAATTTGCTACTCCTGGTGCACATTTTGCCTTGGGAAATGCACAAGATCTTGATGTTGGTACAAATTCTTTACAAAGCTATGAACTCAGCCCCAACCTGCATTTTAAACTTAGAGAAAAAACTAGCACTGATGGAGTTAAATATCCTGAACTTATTTTAAAAACACCTTTAGATCGCGAGGAGCAAAGCATCTATAATTTGATTCTAACTGCTTATGATGGGGGTAAACCAGTAAGATCTGGAACTGCACTGATAAGAGTTGTGGTTCAGGATGTAAATGATAATTATCCTTTATTTAGCCAGGACATATATCATATAAACATAAAGGAAAATGTGCCTAATGGTTCTCTTGTTCTGCATTTAAATGCTACTGATGCAGATGAAGGGTTAAATGCAGAAATTATGTATTCATTCAGTCACATGGGTAAAAACTCATTGGAAACTTTCAGTCTAGATTCTCAAAACGGCAACATCAAAACAAAAGGTGAACTTGATTTTGAAGTTACAAAGAGCTATGAGATGCTGGTGGAAGCTAAAGATGGTGGTGGTTTAGTGACACAGTGTAAGATTTCAGTCCAGATTGTTGATGTCAATGACAATGCCCCTGAAATAATAATTACATCTTTGTCTACACCCATTCCAGAGGACTCCTTACCTGGTACACTTGTAGCACTAATTAACGTTCACGATCTGGACTCGGGAAAAAATGGTGAGGTGACTTGTCAGGTTGAAGAGGATTTGCCATTTAAATTGATATCTTCATCTTTAGGTTATTACAAACTTGTAACAACAAATCATATGGACAGAGAAAAAAAATCTGATTATAATATCATAATAAAAGCTGAAGATGGAGGATATCCACCAATGTTTAAAAGCAAAACAATTAATTTAACCATATCAGATAAAAATGACAATCCTCCTGTTTTTGATAAAACCAATTATGTAATCTATGTTATGGAAAATAACCTAGCTGGAACTTCAATATACAGAGTGAATGCATCAGACATTGATATTTATGAAAATGCGAGAATAATATTCTCCATCTTTAACACAGATATTGAGACTATACCAGTAGCTTCATATGTTTCCATTAATTCAGCAACTGGAGTTATTTATGCACAACGCTCATTTGACTATGAACAGTTAAGAGAATTTGAGTTTCAAGTCACAGCTAAAGACAGTGGATTACCTCCTCTAAGCAGTAATGCCAAAGTCAGAATATGTGTCACTGATAGGAATGACAATCCTCCAAAGATCCTATATCCCTCAACAGATTCTGAGGAAACAGCATTATTTGAGTTTATTCCCCGCACATCTGAAAAAGGATATTTAATAACCAAAGTGATTGCAGTGGATGCTGACTCGGGACATAATGCTTGGCTCTCTTATCACTTTCTACAGGTTCCAGAACCAGCTTCTTTCATTATTGGGCAACACACAGGGGAAATTAGGTTGTCACGAACCCTTCAGGATATAGATTCTTTAAGACAAAAAGTTGTGGTTATGGTAAAGGACAATGGTGAACCAGCTCTTTCTGCTACAGTTACTTTAAAGATAGTTGTAGCTGAAACATATCAGCAAATTCTTCCAGAGATAAGCAGCCATCCCAGAGATACAGAAACTCAATCCTATGTGACTTTTTATTTAGTAATATCAATAGCTGTGATTTCTGTTTTATTCATTTTGACCGTGATGGTTACAGTTATTTTTAAATACAAGAAATCAAATATTCCAACTACTTTTGGAGCTCTAAGCAAAGATTTGTATCCACAAGTTGCTTTAAGGTATTCTTCTCAGTTCAACGATGGAAGTTTGCCACTGCCATACTCATATGATGTCTGTTTTACACTTGACTCAAGTCAAAATGAATTTCCACATCTTAAATCAGCTGAAAATGTTCCAACTGATAATCTTATTGATACTGATGACCCAGCTACTGGAAATGATTCTCTGAAAGACACTGTGCCTCCTGCCAGTCTCCAACAGGTAAGATATGACTTTAAATGTCATTTAATACACTGGTTAAAAAAAGCTAAATGAGCTTTACTGCCAATAACATTTGCTTTATTTTAGAATTTTATTTTATTATAGTTTTTCCATTCATATAGTTGATGGAGTATTTGTTTCACATCTCATTAATATCTTTTGCGGGGGTTTTGGAGATTTTAAGATATTAAATTGTTATAACAAATATGGCAAAATGAGCATTTCACACAAAAAATCTAGTCGACATTGTATCTTGTAAGGCAGAGGACTTTTTTAATGGAAAACTATGGTAGTATTATTATTAATATTATTATCAGTTATTATTATTATCAGTTATTTGTAGAGCACCAACAAATTGTGCAGCACTATAAGCAGAGGTCTAGTATACAAGGTAGCATTTATGGGAGACAAATGGGTAGAAGGCCCTGCCAAGAGTTGCATTTTTGTGTCAATAAGGTGATCTACAAAACAGCTGGGCTCATAGGCTTACATGCTAAAAGGGATAAGGGGATGAAAAAAAGGAGGAGAGGAACTTAGGTAAGAAAATGTTAGTGTATGTTGTATGCATCCCTAAACAGAAAAGTCTTTAAGGAGTGCTTACAACATTGGAAACTAGGGGAGAGTCTTGTGGAGTGAGACATAGAGTTCCAAAAGATAGGGGACCATCCGGAAAAGTCCTGTAGACACCAATGTGAAGAGTTAAAAATAAAGGAGTAGAGAAGGAGGTCATTAGCAGAGTGAAGGGGATGAGAGGGAGAGTATCTGGAGGCGAGTTCTGAGATATAAGGAAGAAGCAGTGTTATTGAGGGCGTCGAATGTTAGATTCCGGATTCTGTGTTTTATTCTGGAGGTTAGAGGAAGCCAGTCATGGGATTGGCATAGAGGTGCAGCAGATGGGGAGTGATGTGTATGGAAGATCAGCCTGACAGAGGCATTCATTATGGATTGAAAGGGAGATAGACGGCAGCTAGGAAGATCAGAGAGTATGGAGTTGCAATAGTCAAGATGGGAGATGATGATAGAGTGTATTAAAATCTTAGTTGTGTATTGTCTGAGGAATTAGTGAATGTTAAATATGTTTTTTTTAAGGTGGAAGCATCAGGATTTGACCAAAGACTGGATGTGGGGAGTAAAAGATCTAAGTCAAGTGTGACCCCAAGATATCGGGCATGCGGGGTTGGGGAAATGAATGCTGAATTTGTTACTTTGTGGATTTTGGACACTTGCAAACAGTTGAGGGGGTTGGAGACTGGACGTATGTTGAGAGATGATTTCATTTCTGATGGAATCAATTTTATAGTTGAAGTGGCTGGCAAAATCTTGAATTGAGAGGGAAGTGATAATAGGAGGTGCTTTGAACTTGTAGTGAAGAAAGTTAGCTGAACATAGATATTTTCACAATGCCACTGATTAGTGCGGGAACACCTGTGTAGGTAGCATGTCAGAGAAGTATGCCAGGGCTAAGGATGAGTGTGCAATTTTTTAGCTATGTTAGGACATAAGTTGTCGAGGACCGAGGTTAGAGTGGTGTTGTAGTGACAGATAGACTGGTCAGGGCAGCAAAAGAAGGAGAAGGAAGAGAGAGGAGGTTTAAGAGAGTTTGAAAGATGTGGCTGATCTAGTGACTTAATGCTCCTGTGCAGTTTGGTGTGAGTGTTAGTAGGATGGAGAGTAGTAGGATGTGCTGTAATGTTGCATGTAAGGAGATGATGATCAGAAAGAGTAGATGGGGAATTTGTGAAGTTTGAGAGAGAGAGAGAGAGAGAGAGAGAGCATCCATACCTGAAAATGAAATCAAGGGAGTGTCCATCTTTTCTCCAGGAAGTGAGCTGGAGATGTTTTGTTGCTCCAGGGACAGTGGGACGGTCAACAGGGAGTTTGAAGTCCCAAGAATGAGGGCATGAATGTAATATAAAAGTCAATGCACAGTAGCAAACAAAGTTAATTGTGTGAAAATCCAAATATGCTGTTAAATATTACTTCTTTCATTGATTTCAAGAGTTATAGTGATCTGAGTTTTTATCAGTTTTCAAAGTTTAGTATATATTTTTAATATATTTGATATCTGATATGTGCTTAGTTGTGAGAATTAGATTGGCCAGATCAGACCAGGCAGACCAAAATCAGTCTAGCTGACTACTTAAAGTGGATTTATTTACTGTAGGGAAAGCCAGGAGTTTTTTTTTCCCACAACATTGAACATGATTTTCTTTAAAATAGAAAATGTTCATGTTCATGAATTTGAAAAGTTAAATTGAGAATGGAAATTAGCTTTTAATGCAAATAAACCTCTACTAAAGTTTCTTTGTATGGATAACTTGTTTGTTAACACATATAACATAGTAATATAGTAGATGAGGTTGAAAAAAGACAGAAGTCCATCAAGTTCAACCTATACAAATCTTAATGTACTTATAAAAAAATCTCAATTAAAACTTAAATTGATCCCATTAAAAAGTGACCCATTTAATAAATGAAATCATATCCCTGAATTCTGTTTCTAGCCAGAAATGTATCCAAACTATTTTTAAATGTATCTAAGGTATTGGCATTTACTACCTCCTTAGGTAATAAGTTCCACAACTTGATTGCTCTTACAGTAAAAAAAAAATGTTTACATAGCAGGAGATTAAATATCCTTTCCTCCAGCCTTAGGTTGTGACCTCTTGTCACACACAATTTTCTTGGAATAAATAGAGCTTCTTCCATCTCTGTATATGGGCCTTGAATATATTTATATAAAGTAATAATTTTACCTCTCAAGTGCCTTTTTTCAGACAAAACAGACCCAGTTTGGTTAAGCTCTTCTCATAGCTTAATTTTTCCATTCCCTTTATTAGCTTTGTGGCTCTTCTCTGAACTTTTTCTAAATCTGCAATGCCTTTTTTTGAGAATGGTCCCAGAACTGCACTCCATACTCAAGGTGAGGTTTTACCAGGGATTTATATAGTGACAGAATTATGCTTTCCTCCCTTGCATCAATGCCTATTTTATGTACATGCTGCCTTAGAAGCCCTCCATTGTGCACCCATCTTTAGCTTGTTATCTATTACTACTCCTAGATGCCTTTCCCACTCTGTTTTGCTAATTTAAATAATAGGTTGCCTGCTTATTTTTACTTTCAAAATGCAGAACCTTGCATTTTCCAGTACTAAATCTCATTTTCTATTTACTTGCCCATTCTTCTAATTTTTTGTAGGTCCCCCTGTAAAGCAATTTCACCAAGCAATGACCTTACACAACTTTGTATCATCTGCAAAAATAGAGATGTTGCTATTTAATCCTTGCTCCAAGTTATTAATAAAAATGTTAAAAAGAACAGGGCTCAGTACTGATTCCTGGGGGACTCCACTGATTACATTTGTCCAATCAGAGAATGATCTAGTAGTTTACTACTACTCATTGCTCCCTGTCTTTATCCAGTTATTTGTCAATAATAATCCCCTCAAGTATCTTCCCAACTATTGATGTCAGACTAACTGGTTTATAGCTTCCTGGATCAGCACTGCTTCCCTTTTTAAAAAGTGTCACCACAACAACTTTACTCCTGTCCTGGGTACTATGCCTGGTTGATAAAACAATTGTAACATATTTAATAATCTATGATGAAGTTCAGTACACATTGTGTAGGCAAACAAGATCAAACGTGTTTTGTTGCTGTAAACAAAACTTTCTCTATGACCTTAGCACTGATATATCATGCTACCCTTCACACATTTTAATGTACCTATAATGTCCTTCTTAGATATTTTGCCATTTATCTACTTAAAAACCTGTGTGTAAGATGGACACATACAATGTGTGTCTACTTCAATATGTAATGAAAACTGAAAAAGTTCAGATCTCAGTCAAGGCAGTTGGTATTTTTATTTTCTTAATATTTTATTTTACTGTCTATATCAGAACCGAGACTGAAGTATTCTAAATGTACAAGATTAAAGGGACAGTCAACACCAGAATTGTTGTTTTAAAAGATAGATAATCCCTAATTACCAATTCCCCAGTTTTGCATAACCAAACAGTTACAATTATACACGTTTTACCTCCGTAATTACCTTGTATCTAAGCCTCAGCAGACTGCCCCCTTATTTCAGTTCTTTTGACAGACTTGAATTTTAGCCAATCAGAGCTGTCTCCATGGTAAATTCACGTGCATGAGCTCAATGTTATCTATATGAAACACATGAACTAATGTCTTCTAGTGGTGAAAAACTATCAAAATGCATTTAGATTAGAGGCGGCCTTCAAGGTTTAAGAAATTAGCATATGAACCTCCTAGGTTTAGCTTTCGACTAAGAATACCAAGAGAACAAAGCAAAATTGGTGATAAAAGTAAATTCGAAAATTGTTTAAAATTACATGCCCTATTTGAAACATGAAAGCTTTTTTTGGACTTGACTGTCCCTTTAACTGTTTTGTTTAAGAACAAATGTGCAGAGAATATAATTTGTACATAAAGGGCTAGATTACAAATCTATTGCATGCCTGTAAATGGGTAAATTTGCTGGTTTATGGGCGCACGATAAATAATCAGCAATTACAAGTGGCTGGTTAATGCTACCATGAGCTTGCAGTAGCAATTAGCGCTCATAAAATTAACCAGAGATCAGATCTCTGGTTAATTTTATAAATGTCCCTCATTTGCCCCAAAATAAAGTGTGAGGTTCCGTTTTGAAAATAATTTTTTTATCTTTTTTTTAATAACAGCACAAAGCAGTTTTTAGGAGTTAAGTGTGCTGATGTGCAAATGTGGATTTAAGTAAGGGCACTCAAAGCTTAAGATACCTCAAATTAAGTATTTATAATTATTATCAAATATTTGCACAGATATAAATGACAAGGTACACTAAAATTAAAAATGTATTTATACAAAGTTTAATATACGAAACAACAATATAAAATAATATAAGCTAAAAATAGGGACGTCTCCCTTGTATCAGAGCAAGAGTAAATGTAGACTAAAATTCAAACTTCATATATGTGACTTAAATCTGGACACAAAGTATAATATATTACTAAATAGCAGAGATCAATAAAACTCAGATAGTCCGTTATAGAATATATATAAGAAGCAGATGTTTAAAAGTCCTTTGACCAAAATTGTAACAGAAATAGCTTCGTCAGGAATGATTAGACACTTTGTACGTGGTAATCACTCTTATGTTGGTACAGAGCAAAAAAAAGAGATATTTCTTACTTCCAAATACAAATTATAGCGAATCCCATATCGCTCTTATAGTAAGCCTCAGTCCTGTATAATCATATATTATTTGGTACCTTATTAGGGTTCTAGAGGAAAGGTGTTCCGTAGTAAACTTCTGTCTGGTAGCCTCAGCGTTTACTCCTCGTGACTTCGGCGTCTGACGTCACAGCTGACACTTCGGGGGCTCGTCTTAGACCGGCCAACCAGATTTGTTCAAGAATTTTTGGATTTTGTCCCACCGCTCTTTGCTGTAAATGGGGACCTTGATGATGACACTTTAAATCCGGAGTTTGCTCTTAGTGCTATGCACGCAAACTTATTTCCATAGATAGATGAAATGAAAAGTTCAATACACAACCCGGGTTGACTGACACATAGCAATGATCGGTCCTTGAGATAAAAACAATATCAATATCAAATGTTATGAACCCCTCCTAAAGAAGAGCCCAAAATAACAACCTTGATGATTTCTTGTAAAGAGTCTCTAAAATGTATATTTTCACCACACTAACAAGAGATTAAAGTGAATTGTGATTTGGTATTCAATATAGACAAAATACTTTATATGATAGAGAAACAAATTTCTGCATAAATACAATAATTTTATTTTAAATACTAAATCAATAAATGCTAAACACCATTATAACATGTATCTTTATGTCATACATCCATATTTATGTGCTTGTTTTTAATGCTATTACTTACCATATTTATGTGCTTGGTTTGCATGTTATTACGAATAATAATAATAAAGCCATTAAAAGGCATTGGTGCAAGGGGCGGAGCTAGCTTAGTAGCAGAGAGGTCGCATAAGAATACAGCTCCGATAGAAACTGCTAAAAATCTACCTGCTTGACCTCTACCTGCTTGATTTGATTCCTGATGTGTTGTTAGCTATACGGACAACCACCAGCGGGTTTTACCCTCAGATAGTCACCTCATGGAGGCGATAGCCTGTAATTCCCAGTGAGAAATGTGAAGAGGCAACTTGGAAGGAGCCATCTTTTACCCTACGCAGCAGTTAACAGGCCTGTGAATCAAAGTGTAGAGTGCCCTATACACAGTATTGGAACAGCTACCTCGATAGTGGAGATACGACCCATTCCAGGTCCCTAGACAGACGAACGATAACTATAAACTGAGGCCGGTTTCTTCTAGTGCACAAGATGAACACTGCTAAATAAATACTGCGTGAACTCTGTTCTTTGCTGGACACATGCCAGGAGGCCTGTGAGAAAGTGCTATTGAACAAGCTCAACCCCATTATAACTGATGTCCCAGCTGATACCCTCCTCAGGAGTCCTGAAGTAAGGTTTGAGGACTATAGCGGTACTCTAGAAGAGCCGTTGCATGTTGTCTGGCAGAGGCAAAATATGGGACATACTACTGCTACATGGAGTGATTTGACCTCCTGGGGAGCGGATCTCCTAATATACAAACGTGGGGCTGTAGATCTGTCTGATATATACGGAGATACATTGATGGATTCAGCGCATCCATATGCCTTACCGGAGTCAGCGGTGAAGAGCCTAAACTACGTGACCGTCAACAGTCCCATGCTTGTTCTCTCAGCCAGAATGAAAGTGAACACCAAGCGCCTACCTGAAGCGGTGAGCCGCGACAAACAGGCTTTACTACTTGAAAGCTTTCCCCTGGAGGTTAAAAACACTGATCTACAAGTATGGAAAAATCCCCGTCACAGCATTTTGGGACAAGTGATCAGAAAAGCTGGTGTGAGCTTTACTGAGCAGAGACTACACCATACAGTTATCGTGGGTTTTCTTCTCATGTCTGATTTAGATTGTAGTTAATCAGCACTTTTAAGTCAGCCTTCTTCATGTTGATATGTTCTACTTAATGTTACCTGTTTTATAATGTTCTGTATAAGCTTGATAGTCCAGTGAATGTTAAGTTAGAAATTAGCCCCCAATAGTTCTGGGTCCCTCATACAGAAATGTTTTACCCTAATATTTTGGGATCATTTTACTATGATCTATGATCATTGCCATAACTGATATATAACTAATATAAACTTGAGGTTTCTCAACACAAGAAGAAGAGATATTGCCACGTGCATTATAATTATCTTGCTGGCAGACATATATCTATTAGATTTAAATTTTAGTTAATCAGCACTTTAAAGTCAGCCTTCTTCTTGTTGACATGTTCTACTTAATGTTACCTGTTTTATATTGTTCTGTATAAACCTGATAATCCGGTTAATGTTAAGATAGAAATTACCCTCCAATAGGTTTGGGTCCCTCATACAGAAGTGTTTTGCCCTAATATTTCGAGAACATTTTTCTTTGATCTATGGTCATTGTCATAACTGATATATAACTACTATAAACTTGAGGTTTCTCAACACAAGAAGAAGAGATATTGCAATGTTCATAATAATTATCTTGCTAGCAGCCATATATCTATTAGATTACTAATGCTGACCTTCATTACTAAGCTTATTTGAGATCTTGTTGTTTAAGATAGATTATTTATATATATCCTATATCCCACTTATCTAAAGTCTAACGGCTAGATTTAGAGTTCTGCGGCCAAAGGGGTGCGTTAGCTACGCGTGCTTTTTTTCTCCCGCACCTTTTAAATACCGCTGGTATTTAGAGTTCACAGAAGGGCTGCGTTAGGCTACAAAAAGGGAGCGTAGAGCATATTTATCGCCACTGCAACTCTAAATACCAGCGTTGCTTACGGACGCGGCCAGCTTAAAAAACGTGCTTGTGCACGATTCCCCCATAGGAAACAATGGGGCTGTTTGAGCTGAAAAAAAACCTAACACCTGCAAAAAAGCAGCGTTCAGCTCCTAACGGAGCTACATTGTTTCCTATGGGGAAACACTTACTAAGTCTGCACCTAACACTCTAACATGTACCCCAAGTCTAAACACCCCTAACCTTACACTTATTAACCCCTAATCTGCCGCTCCGTACACCGCCGCAACCTAAATTATACCTATGTACACCTAATCTGCTGCCCCTAACACCGCTGACCCCTATATTATAATTATTAACCCCTAATCTGCTTCCCCCGCTATCGCTGACACCTACATATTATTATTAACCCCTAATCTGCCGCTCCGTACACCGCCGCAACCTAAATTATACCTATGTACCCCTAATCTGCTGCCCCTAACACCGCTGACCCCTATATTATAATTATTAACCCCTAATCTGCCCGCTCCGTACACCGCCACCAGCTACGTTATCACCGCCACCAGCTACGTTATCCCTATGTACCCCTAATCTGCTGCCCCTAACACCGCCGACCCCCTACATTATATTTATTAACCCCTAATCTGCGCCCCCCAACGGTCGCCTCCACCTACCTACAATTATTAACCCCTAATCTGCCGACCGGATCTCACCGCTACTATAATAAATGTATTAACCCTAAAGCTAAGTCTAACCCTAACCCTAACACCCCCCCTAAGTTAAATATAATTTAAATCTAACGAAATAAATTATCTCTTATTAAATAAATTATTCCTATTTAAAGCTAAATACTTACCTGTAAAATAAACCCTAATATAGCTACAATATAAATTATAATTATATTGTAGCTATTTTAGGATTAATATTTATTTTACAGGCAACTTTGTAATTATATTAACCAGGTACAATAGCTAATAAATAGTTAATAACTATTTAATAGTTACCTAGTTAAAATAATTACAAAATTACCTGTAAAATAAATCCTAACCTAAGTTACAATTAAACCTAACACTACACTATCAATAAATTATTAAATACAATACCTACAAATAAATACAATGAAATAAACTAACTAAAGTACAAAAAATAAAAAAGAACTAAGTTACAAAAAATAAAAAAATATTTACAAACATTAGAAAAATATTACAACAATTTTAAACTAATTACACCTACTCTAAGCCCCCTAAAAAAATAACAAAGCCCCCAAAATAAAAAAATGCCCTACCCTATTCTAAATTTAAAAAGTTCAAAGCTCTTTTACCTTACCAGCCCTGAAAAGGGCCCTTTGCGGGGCATGCCCAAAGAATTCAGCTCTTTTGCCTGTAAAAAAAACACATACAATACCCCCCCCCAACATTACAACCCACCACCCACATACCCCTAATCTAACCCAAACCCCCCTTAAATAAACCTAACACTAAGCCCCTGAAGATCTTCCTACCTTATCTTCACCTCGCCGGGTATCACACCGATTCGTCCTGGCTCCGATGTCTTGATCCAAGCCCAAGCGGGGGGCTGAAGACGTCCATGATCCGGCTGAAGTCTTCATCCAAGCGGGAGCTGAAGAGGTCCATGATCCGACTGAAGTCTTCTATCAACGGCATCTTCAATCTTCTTTCTTCCGGATCCATGTTCATCCCGCCGACGCAGAACATCCATCTTCACCGACGACTTCCCGACGAATGACGGTTCCTTTAAGGGACGTCATCCAAGATGGCGTCCCTCGAATTCCGATTGGCTGATAGGATTCTATCAGTCAATCGGAATTAAGGTAGGAAAATTCTGATTGGCTGATGGAATCAGCCAATCAGAATCAAGTTCAATCCGATTGGCTGATCCGATCAGCCAATCAGATTGAGCTCGCATTCTATTGGCTGATCGGAAAAAAAAATGGAAAACTTGAGATTCACTATATGCGACTACAATATACCTTATACTTGTCTTATGTTTAACTAGATTTTTTTTGTTTTGTTTTGTTTGAAGAGACATGTGGTCAATACATATTTTGTATACACTGATATGATTTGTACACCTATTTCGAATCTCAATAAAAATACTTAAAAAAAAAAAGATTGGTGCAAAGAAATAAAATATTTTCAAATGACACAAAAAAAAGAGATAATTTCAGATTTGATAGATGGAGATCAGGCTGGTCTTATGCCAGGTAGGAATATTTCTAAAAACATTAGGACAATTCTCCATGTTATCGATGAGCAGGGCCACCACTAGAAATTTTGGGACCCCTTACTTAACCATTGATCAGGGTTATCCCCTTTGACCAAGTGACTAAAACGTATATGAACTTAATTCTTGAGTGTAGTAAAACTTGGAAATGTTGTAAAGGTAATAACACACAGACACACTCATACACTGAAACACACACTCACACTTAACAATTCACATATAGACACTCAAGCAGACACGCAAAGAACCACACAAACACAATCAGACACAAACACCCACACAGACACTCAGTACTTGTTTACATTGACCTGACAAGTAATGAGGTAGGCTACAGTTTTTGTCATGGACAAACACACACACAAACTCAAGGAAACACCCACAAAGACAGCCTCAGAAAACAAGCAAAGACACACACACATTCAAAGACACCCACAGAAAACACACATAGACATACAGAGAGACACCCACAGAAAACACACAAAGACATACATACACACACACCCTCACATCCACAGAAAACACACAAATATATACACACACACACCCTCACATAAACACCAACATAAAATGCACAAAGACATACACACACACCCTCACAGAGACACACACAGACATATGCCCACAGACCATCACAGAGACACCCTCAGAAAATACACAGACATGCACACACCATCACAGAGGAACCCACAGTAAACACATATATATTTGAACACACCCTCACAGAGACACCCACAGAAAACACACAGACATATGCACACACCATCACACAGACATCCACAGAAAACACACACACTCACAGAGACACCCATGGGAAATGCATAAAGACATATGCACATGCCCTCACAGAGACATCCACAGAAAACACAGACTTACATACACACACACACACACACACCCTCACAGAGACATCCACAGAAAACACACAAAGAAATACTCACCCACCCTCACAGAGGCATCCACAAAACAGATTTGTTTTCTAAACCGACATATAAAAATAAAGTGCTCTAATATAGTAGTTTTTATCCATTAAATACACTTGAAGCCATACCTAGAAGCCAATTTTTGAGTATTAAGAGAATTGTAACTGATGAAAAGAGATGCAAACAGAGGCTTGAAGAGATGGCAAAAAAGTTTACAGCAAGAGGTTATCCTGAGAAATTGATTAGGAGTCAACTTGAATCTGTTAACAAAATAGAGGATACACAGACTAAGAAAAAAGGTGATAGGATGATATAATATAACAACTTAGGGCCAAAATGTTTGCATATTCTTAACAAGTATTGGTACATCCTGAAAGATTGCAATCCTCATATTGAGAGCTTTCGGGATAGACCAATGACAGCATATAAGAAAAATAAGAGCTTAAAAGATATTCTAGTCCATGCTGATGTAGGAAGTGAGAAATCAAGTACACAAACATATATTGGATCCAAAAGTACAGGGTGCTATCCCTGCTTACACTGCAATCATTGTAGTTCTATTATCAAAGGAGACATTTTTTTCATCCTATAAATGGGACACAGTATAAAATAAATGATTATCTTACATGTAGGAGTACACATGTGATATATATTATTAAGTGTCTGTGTGCCAGAATCTATGTAGGTGAAACTAGTAGGGAGGTCAGAGAAAGGTTGACTGAACATAAATCCAATATTAGAACTAATAACAGGGACGCCCCACTTTCCCATAACTTCCTCTCCATGGGCCATAACATTAGCCAATTATTCAAATAATAGAACATGTGGCTAGACCCAGGAGGGGAGGTACTAGGGAATTGATTAGAATTTATTAGAAAGCTAGATTCCTTGCAACTATAAGGGTTAAATAAAGATTTTAACTGGTCACTGTTCCTTTAAATATACCTCAGAAAAATTATTGATGCATGACTGAAAATGTTATTGTTTGTTTAGGTGTGTTTTAAATTAATCATACATTCTGTGAAATGTACATGAAGACATTTTTTTTAATATATAGGAGATTGACTTTTGTATGTCATTGAATTATGGTTTTATTTTTATACATATGTATATTGATATATGTCCACAAGATGGCAGTGTTGTACAATTGTTCACACAGGTATAAAAGGCACACCTGTGCAATCACTTATTGACATGACTAAGAACCAATTGCTGGTTTGAAACGTTGTTTCTATTTTATGGACCCTGTATAAATAAAGTTTTTTTATTCAATATTTGGAGGCTGAAAATCTTTTGGAATTTTCTATCCACAGAACATACACAGAGACATACATGCACACACACACCCTCACAGAGACAACCACAGAAAATGCACAAAGACATGCACACACACCCTCACTGAGACACCCACATAAAATGCACAAAGACATATGCACACACCCTCACAGAGACATCCACTGAAAACACCGACATACATACACATGCACACACACCCTCACAGAGACATCCACAAAAACACATAAAGCCATACACACCCAACCTTTACAGAGGCATCCACAGAAGATACACAGACATACATACACACACACACACACACACACACACACCCTCACAGAGACACCCACAGAAAATGCACAAAGACATACGCACACACCCTCACATGGACATCCACAGAAAATGCACAAAGACACACACACACCATCACAGAGACATCCACAGAAAATGCACAAAGAGATACACACACACCCTCACAGAGACAACCACAGAAAATGCACACAGAGAGACACACACACCCTCACAGAGAGACCCACAGAAAAAAAATACTTACACACTCATAGAGACACCAACAAAAGCACAAAGATATATACACAGACACCCACATAAACACTCACAGTAGGTATAAATTATGCACATTGTCATCCCCTAAATCAACATTGTGTGACATGCATGATAAAAAAATAGCAGAAATTAAGAGATCACTTTTTAAAGAATCATATTTGTAAATGTGCAAACAAAAATACTTCTGTGAATTCAAAATTGTACATTAATGATCTGTCAGGATGGGTAGATGAAGAAAAGTACTTTTGAAAGTTTGACATATAGTTTGCCCCCCCCCCCATTTTTCCCAACCAAGAACACCACTTCAAATTTGGTGTACAAATGTTCCCATCTGTCAGCAGTACTTATGGATTTTTAAAATGCTGTACTTTATCTGGTCTTGGTGGAATCATAAGCTGTGGTACTCAGTTTCATACCATTAGATCTGGTTAAATGATGGATTTAGGGGTTGTTTGTATGTATTTCAAAATTAAGTCAGCTGTAGTGTAAACTGAACAGTGTTAAGTTAACCTGTCTCATTTCAAACACTGAGCAATCTTATGCCTGAGAGTATAACATTTTATGCAGATGTAAAAATCTTAGATAAAATGCCTCCTGTCATCTGGAAAATCCTTGCATAAAGGGGAGTAAACTGGACATTAATAATAATATTTATATATATATATATATATATATATATATATATATACAATATATATATATATATATATATATATATTTATATATATTAATTAAAAAATCATATATGCCAAAAGGGAACCGACCATTTGTGTATTGAGGAGGAAATATTTAAATATAGAATTTCTACAGCATTGTCAAATAATCATAAATTACACTGCTGTATATTGCTAAAAATAATTGTTTTTATGAACCCCTGGCCCTACCATACAACTACCACACTGAAGTTATAATCTGAAATTGCATAAAGAAGTACTAAGTAAGTCCTACCTCTTCTACAAATGAAAGTGATCTGCCATCTGACTCAGGCACACACTGTACAAACTGAAGTGCCAAGTCTGTCTCACACTGTGCATAGTGGTTTAGTGCACACTCAGAAATCATCTCAAATGCTAATGCTTTGCTCCTTGTAATGGCATTTCCCACACTCAATAGCACTCTGCTGTGGCGCCCTCTGGTGGCTGCCAACATTTTTTTTATAATAGTTGTGCTTGCCTCATGGGGTCCCCTGGTACAGTGGGCCCCTAACAGGAGTCACCCCTTTCACCCCCTGATGGAGGCCTGTCGATGAGTATTGGAGTGAGAGAAAGGGGATCAATAATGGTCTGTTTGAAGCCTTTTTATTATTACTTGATGCTGAAAAGGCTTTTGACAGAGTTGAATGGAAGTTCTTGTTTGAGGTTTTGAGATGGTATACATTTTCTGGACAATTTTGTAATATAATCCACAAATTATACACAGAAACTAAAGTGAGCATTATGGTAAATAGTAACATCTCTAATTTTTTTTTTTTTTTTTAAAAAAGAGGTACTAGGCAGGGCTGCCCTCTTTCTCCACGTCTATTCAATTTGATATTGGAACCATTATCAATAATATTAAGAAGTATAATTTCTGGCATTAGGATAGGGGAAACCTTCCTTAAGACTTCAATATATGCAGATGACGTGTTTTTTATTTGCTTTGCAGCCCAAATTGATAATCAAGAAAATTTTTAATTCCATCCAACTACAGGGAGTGCAGAATTATTAGGCAAGTTGTATTTTTGAGGATTAATTTTATTATTGAACAACAACCATGTTCTCAATGAACCCAAAAAACTCATTAATATCAAAGCTGAATAGTTTTGGAAGTAGTTTTTAGTTTGTTTTTAGTTATAGCTATTTTAGGGGGATATCTGTGTGTGCAGGTGACTATTACTGTGCATAATTATTAGGCAACTTAACAAAAAACAAATATATACCCATTTCAATTATTTATTTTTACCAGTAAAACCAATATAACATCTCAACATTCACAAATATACATTTCTGACATTCAAAAACAAAACAAAAACAAATCAGTGACCAATATAGCCACCTTTCTTTGCAAGGACACTCAAAAGCCTGCCATCCATGGATTCTGTCAGTGTTTTGATCTGTTCACCATCAACATTGCGTGCAGCAGCAACCACAGCCTCCCAGACACTGTTCAGAGAGGTGTACTGTTTTCCCTCCTTGTAAATCTCACATTTGATGATTGACCACAGGTTCTCAATGGGGTTCAGATCAGGTGAACAAGGAGGCCATGTCATTAGATTTTCTTCTTTTATACCCTTTCTTGCCAGCCACGCTGTGGAGTACTTGGACGCGTTTGATGGAGCATTGTCCTGCATGAAAATCATGTTTTTCTTGAAGGATGCAGACTTCTTCCTGTACCACTGCTTGAAGAAGGTGTCTTCCAGAAACTGGCAGTAGGACTGGGAGTTGAGCTTGACTCCATCCTCAACCCGAAAAGGCCCCACAAGCTCATCTTTGATGATACCAGCCCAAACCAGTACTCCACCTCCACCTTGCTGGCATCTGAGTCGGACTGGAGCTCTCTGCCCTTTACCAATCCAGCCACGGGCCCATCCATCTGGCCCATCAAGACTCACTCTCATTTCATCAGTCCATAAAACCTTAGAAAAATCAGTCTTGAGATATTTCTTGGCCCAGTCTTGACGTTTCAGCTTGTGTGTCTTGTTCAGTGGTGGTCGTCTTTCAGCCTTTCTTACCTTGGCCATGTCTCTGAGTATTGCACACCTTGTGCTTTTGGGCACTCCAGTGATGTTGCAGCTCTGAAATATGGCCAAACTGGTGGCAAGTGGCATCTTGGCAGCTGCACGCTTGACTTTTCTCAGTTCATTGGCAGTTATTTTGCGCCTTGGTTTTTCCACACGCTTCTTGCGACCCTGTTGACTATTTTGAATGAAACGCTTGATTGTTCGATGATCACGCTTCAGAAGCTTTGCAATTTTAAGAGTGCTGCATCCCTCTGCAAGATATCTCACTATTTTTGACTTTTCTGAGCCTGTCAAGTCCTTCTATTGACCCATTTTGCCAAAGGAAAGGAAGTTGCCTAATAATTATGCACACCTGATATAGGGTGTTGATGTCATTAGACCACACCCCTTCTCATTACAGAGATGCACATCACCTAATATGCTTAATTGGTAGTAGGCTTTCGAGCCTATACAGCTTGGAGTAAGACAACATGCATAAAGAGGATGATGTGGTCAAAATACTCATTTGCCTAATAATTCTGCACTCCCTGTATATGGTTCTATATCTGGATTAAAATTAAACTTCAATAAGTCTGAAGTTTATTACTTAAAAAGGAGAACTTGAAAGAGGGTACTGATTTTAAGAAAGTGAAAAAACATACTTAGGTCTTTTTAACAGCAAACCCAAAGAACCGGTATAAATTAAATTATACTATAATTATAGGAAAAATAGGAGAACAGCTTAAAAACTGGAAAGATGTTCAACTGTGTGCAAAGCTATATTGATTAAAATAATGTTATTACCTCAATTGCTGTATTCCATGCAATTAATGCCTCTCTTACTTAATGTTAAGGATAATAAAGAAAATAATATGGAAAGGGGAAAAAAAATAAGGATTAATCTAAATTAATTATACCTACATTGGAAGCAAGTATGCATTGGATTTCCCAATATCAATAAATATAACCTGTGATGACTTCTCAAGATAGCTTTAGACTGCTTAATAGAAAAAGAGTATAACTCTAATTTAATTCCAAATTTACAGATTTTTCAGTATTTAGAGATATAGGAGCAGCCTGGAAGCTGGAAGGTAAAATCCTAAATTTAAATGATAAAATCTGGAGATATTTGCAGATAAAGGGAAATCCTAATTTTGAGGTAGGAAATATTAATTCCCTTTTTTCAGAAGGAAATATTTTTTTTCATGTCAAAAAATATTGTTTTTTATTTTTCTCCTTCAAAATCCTACAATTGTTATAGTATATGGGGTATCAGTTAATATTGGTGGGCAAACATTCAATTAAAAATTATATTAAAAGGATAATTCACCAGGAACCCAGAGTTTGGGATTCCTCTTTGCTTAATCAGGTTATTAAAAAACACCCAAAAATAGAATCTCACTTTCAGTAATCTATAATATGTTGATGAAATCCGACATGGGTAATCAAGTAAATTCTAATGCCTTTATATGGATTTCTATTTTGGATAGAGAAATTACATTTGTTGTTGAATTGCATAATTTGGTTAAGATGGTTAATAATACCACATTGAATATGTATCTGAGAGAATCCCAAATGAGGATAATAAATAGAGTTTATATAATTTCTGGTGTATTGTGTAAATTAAGTAAAAATACAAACTTCCATATATATTCATCAGTCAAAACACAACATAATGAAGTAAATCGATAAAGGGAATATCCAAAGGAAGAATTGAAGACTACTATAAAAAAAACTGCTTCATATCAAGAAGAAAACAGCAATAGAGATAATTATGTTTTCAAAACTTCCAAAAAAAGGAATATTTTAAATGACTGATCCAAATTTACTTCACCTGTTGTGGTTGTCCCAAGTCTCTTTCTTTCTAGGTAAATTATGCAGTACTGGACATAAACTCACTTTAGCAGATATCCTATTTTATGGCCAGTATGGAAAGGGCCATCATTTAAAAAGGTTTATTCTACTATTGGCTAGGAAACTTATTTTTAGGTATTGGATAGTTAAAAATGCCCAAATATTACTTATTTTAAAAATGAAAATGTAAAACAAATAATCATTGATTATTATGATATGAGAATGGATGAAGATCTTAGATTAAATAAAGTCCGAAATATATGGTTATTTTATTTAGATAAATATGGAGGTGATTTTAAACAGGATTTTTTGGAAGTTTTTAAAAACATAATTAACTCTATTGATGTTTTCTTCTTGATATGAAGCAGTTAATATAGAAGTCTTCAATTCTTTCTTTGGACATTCCCTTAATTGATTGGCTTCATTATATTGTGTTTTGACTGATGAATATATACCATATATGAAAGTTTGTATTATTATTTCATGTTTTATTTTATGATGAAATTGATAAATATATAATTTAAAAAAAGACACAATAGTTTCATAAAGCATTTAAACATATTTTCTAATACAAAAAATATATTTAAGAGTAAGAAAACATGTGTCATGTCATTTGAAAACATTTTATTTCTTAGCATTAATCCCCTTTAATGGCTTTATCATTATTATTATTATTATTATTATTTGTATTACTAATATTGGACTTTATTGAATGTCATTGGCTGATGCATAATTTCTATAATTACTCAACTTTAATGTTATGTTAGGCATGACTGAAGTTGCCTTCCCAAAATTACAACCACAGCCCTGAGTTTCAGCAGGCACTGCTGTTAATTCATTAATTAACATTTTTATCCTGAAGGTCAAAGTAAAAGTTGTTCAATAGGAAAATAATATTGATTATTTTTTTCTGAACAACCCTTTTTATGATCTTAAACTTAGAGTACATTATTGAGGAGAAAGATTAACAGATATTTGAAGAAAAAAATGTATTTTTTTAGTTTACTTTTACAAATGCAAATCATTGTTTTTATTTTTTGCATATCTCTTGCATTTTCATAATGTGTACCTTAATGGTGTTATTTACCATATAGTATGCAATTTCATAATCATATATGATGTCAATGCTACTTTTTTGTGAAGTCTTTGTATTATAAAATCTGTATAATAGTAAGGAAATGATCAAAATAAAGATTGTAAAGGGCCACTTCTTTAAATTATTGTAATTCAGTCTCATTTGGAGAAATAACAAAATGTTTAAAAAGTAGCAAATACAGTGACATTTTTAGAAAGCTAAATAGCTCAAGAAAATATACACTGGTGCACAGAAATCATTACAATATTTTATTCTTACACATCTAAGGTACATAGAGTAATTAATATAGGAAAGGAAATTTTGAAAACTTTTGTGCATTTATTTTAATAAATCTGAACTTCACTTTGAAGAATAAATTATTTATTTAATTTTTTTTTTTACAAATGTACTATTTAAATCATTACATGGTTTGCTACATTATAAAGTTAAGTTGTTTTGTAGTATTAACCCCTTAAGGACCACAGCACTTTTCCATTTTCTGACCGTTTGGGACCAGGGCTATTTTTAAATTTTTGCTGTGTTTGTGTTTAGCTGTAATTTTCCTCTTACTCATTTACTGTACCCACACATATTATATACTGTACCGTTTTTCTCGCTACTAAATGGACTTTCTAAAGATACCATTATTTTCATCATATCTTATAATTTACTATATTTTTTTTATAAAATATGATGAAAAAATGGAAAAAAACACACTTTATCTAACTTTAACGCCCAAAATCTGTTACACATCTACAACCACCAAAAAACAACCAAAATAAATAGTTTCTAAATTTTGTCCTGGGTTTAGATATACTCAATGTTTACATGTTCTTTGCTTTTTTTGCAAGTTATACGGCAATAAATACTATTTTGGTATATTAGCGATAGTTACGTTCTAACACTGATATCTGTCAGGAATCCCTGAATATCCCTTGACATGTATATATTTTTTCTAGTAGACAACCCAAAGTATTGATCTAGGCCCATTTTGGTATATTTCATGCCACCATTTCACCGCTCAAATAAAAAAAAATATACACTTTTTCACAATTGTTTTTACAAACTTTAGGTTTCTCACTGAAATTATTTACAAACAGCTTGTGCAATTATGGCACAAATGTTTGTAAATGCTTCTCTGGGATCCCCTTTGTTCAGAAGTAGCAGACTTATATGGCTTTGGCATTGTATTATGTGTATTATGTCCAGCAGGGAAGAGGTTAATTAGGGAGCTTGTAGGGTTAATTTTAGCTTTAGTGTAGTGTAGTAGACAACCCAAAGTATTGATCTATGCACATTTTGGTATATTTCATGCCACCATTTCACCGCCAAATGCAATCAAATAAAAAAAATTGTTAAATTTTTCACAATTATTTACAAACATCTTGTGCAATTATATCATAAATTGTTGTAAAAGATTCTCTGTGATCCTCTTTGTTTAGAAATAGCAGACATATATGGCTTTGGCTTTGCTTTTTGGTAATTAAAAGGCCGATTAAATGCTGCTGTGCACCACACTTGTATTATCCCAGCATTGAAGGGGTTAATTAGGTGGCTTTTAGGGTTAATTTTGTCTTTAGTGTAGAGATCAGCCTCTAACCTGACACATCCCACCCCCTGAACCCTCCCTGACCCCCCTCAAACAGATCTCTTCCCTCCCCCACCTCACAATTGTCACCGCCATCTTAAGTACTGTCAGAAAGTCTGCCAGTACTTAAAAAAATGCATTTTTTTTATTTTTTATTTTCTTTCCCCAATTGATTCTGCAGTGTTGGATCCCCTCTTAGCCCAAACCTCCCTGATCCCCCCATATAGCTCTCTAATCTCTAATCTCTAATCTAGAAATTTTCTGAATACAAGAGGTTTAGGGTATAGCAAGCATACAAATTTTGTGATTCAAATGCTTAAGTTTTTACTTGAAAATAATATTTTCATGTTTGATGGAAAATTCTTCAAACAACAATGAAGGACAGCCATGGGTGCTACATGTGCCCCGACCTATGCCTGCTTACATTTAGGAGGATGGGAAAACCAAATAGTTTTTGGTGAATATGCTGATTGGGTAGAGGCACATGTAGCCCTGTGGTTAAGATATGTTAATGATATCTTGATTCTGCGGGAGATCACTGAGGATGATCTTCTTTAGTTTGTCTCTCTACTAAATTCTAACAACTTCAATATTTTGCTTTTGTATAATCATGACTTTGACAAAATTAGTTTCCTTGATTTACAGATTAGCAAGGAAGATGGCCAAATTCAAACTAAAGTAATTTGTAAACTAACTGCTACTAATAGCCTACTCCTGTGATCGAGCCACCATCCAGAAAACCTCAAGAGAGGAATACCGTATGGACAATTCTTGTGGTTACGCAGAATTTACTCTGAGGACTCTGTGTTTAAAAAACAGGCAAAATAAATGGTGGCCCGCTTCAATAAGAGAGGCTATTCTAAAAGACGTGTAAAAAGAGCCATGTTTAGAGCAACCCAACAAGAAAAGATTTACTGTATAAAACAAAAGGATAACAAAGAAACAACAAAGATTAGATTTATTACAAAGTATAATTCACATTGGAATAAAGTTAAAGTTATCCTACAAAATAACTGCCACTTACTATCTAATGATCATTCCCTCTATGAACATGTGGGGGTGCACCCACTTATGACAGTAAGGAGATCCAGTAATCTTAAGGACCTTCTTGTAAAAAGTGAATTCGCAAAAGTTCCTACATGTAATTGGTTAGAACGAAGCGCTCAAAGGATAACTGGCTACTCCCCATGCAATCACTGTGTCTGCTGCAGTAACACTGGATTTCCATACAAAATAAAGTCATTTATAAATTGTTCAACCACAGGAGTGATTTATTTGTTATAATGTTCTTGTAAATATTTTTATGTAGAAAAAACCTTTAGAGAATTTAGATCACACATTACCGAACACAGGGATGATATTAAATATTTCAATATAGATAGCCCGGTGGCTAGAGATTTTTCTCAATTCCATCAATCAAGAATTGATGACCTCCACTTTATTGGTATAGAATCAGTTAAGTTGAGTAAACAAGGAGGTGGCATCAATAAAATTATTTTACAGAAAGAAACAAGATGGATGTACAAGTTAGAAACACTATCCCCAAATGGACTTAATGAAAAGTTAGAATTTGCCTTGTTTTTGGGTTAAATAATTGTGTAATAAGATGCAAACTCTTTCCAATATCTTTCCCTTCTTTTTTGTAAATATTGCTGTAAACAAATTGAACTTGGAATCCCATCTACCCAATAACATTACACTCTATCAATCAATTTAAATTAAATGCATAAAGGCATTAGCAAAGATTAATAAATTGATCGTAATAAGAGAACCAAAAGATAATTATATATTATCTGGGCTGTAATTAAATGAGCTTTCACAATTTTATATATATAACATTGTTTTGATGCTTCATTGGTATGTAAATAACTCATAGCATAGGTAGTTAATCATCATTTTGAGTGTATAGATATGCCAGTAATATCATTATGCTATACCTTATGTCGCTATCGTGTACACATTGCTAATGCCTGGCAAATAAGTACATAATATAATGCTACACTTCCTGGTCATCGGTACTTGGTATATATTGTTGATGACTAACACACATGGAAAATTGGTTAACCAATAAGGACTAAGAGTGATGACAATGAGGATCCAATAAAAAGGCACACTTCTCGAGATGGCATCAGCACCCGGAAGAAGCTCCACGCTGCTATACTGGAAGGAGTGAAATGAGCGAGACAACTTGTTGGTGCTTTGCAGCATTCACTAACATGGGATCCCCCCATGCACAGGACCAACCCTGAAGGCAATACACAGAACAAAAAGGAGCAGTGGCGTAAAGGAGACAGGTATATATTAATTGATCGGTAGCATTAAGGGACGCCTCTTCGGCAGTCAAACCTGTTGATACATATATTAAAAGCTCCTCTTTCATATGCCAGGGTATTTCTTATTAGCCTGATTGGTGGGTTTGGTGCCTGTTTTCTTTTGCTGTAACTTTGTTGCACTTTGATAACTACACTGACAGCTGTATTATCATAATTGGATTTACAATTTTGAGTTAACAACTCTGAAGATAGTTACATGCACTTTCGTAACTAAACGGATTAAAGTCAAGACATTCTGTGCTCTAAGTGCACTTTACTTTATTATAGCCGGCAAATTTTACCTTTTGAGTATAAAGGGATCCCTACTATGTGTTATTTTATATGTGTATATTAAAGTGTGTTTTGTAATTTGGCATTTGAGGTCTCTGTCTGACATTTGTGCAGTTGTGCTTTCTCCCTAGACTTTTAGGAACCTCTTATTTGAGGTACCTAATCTCTTTTCTACTCTATAAGTAGATTTTTCTAGGATGCACCTGTCTTTACATATGTATGCACTATACATCAATCAGGAATGAGCTGACCATGTTTTGTTTTATTCAATAATAAACATTAACTAAGTTTAAAGTAATGGTTCTGTAGTTTTACTGATGCAGTTAATTCATTCACATTGATGAAAATGCAATGGAAACTTTAATTTGAGAGTATAAAAAAAAGGCATTAGAAAAGTAGATGATCGATAAAGTTAAATATGGTTGTGGTTTAGTGGTACAGTATGCAGTATCAGTACAGAATATTTATGTTAAGGACAATACTCCTAATATAATAATTACATATTTTTTTCTAACCAAGGACTACTTACCTGGTACACTTGTAGCAATTATTTAAATTCATGATATGGACTTGACATTTAAATTAGTAGCATCATCTCTAGGATATTTCAATCTAGTAGTCAATAACTACTGACAAAGAGAAAACACCTTTTAATATCATAATTCAGGATCTCCTCTAAAGTTCAAAACCAAAACTATTTAGTTAACAATAATGGATATAAACATCAATCTCGCTGTTTTTAATAAAACAAGTTATGCATTCTATGTAAAAAAACAAACAAAAAAACTTAACTTGAAAGTCAATATACATAGTGTGTGCTTAAGATCTTAATGTCAATGACAATGGAATAATAATATTCTTTATATGTTTTTATAAACTCAGCAACTGGAGTAGTTTACACACAATGTTCATTTGACTATGATTAGAATTTTTGTTCCAAATACAGTGGATCACCTTCTCTAAACAGCACCAGACACTGATGTATCAACTTTATTTGGGCTTATTCTTCACACATCTGAAAAAGGTTAATTTAATAGCCAAAAGGATTGCAATGGATGATAACTCTGGACACAGTGCTTGGCTTTCTTTTCTCTCTCTCTACAGGTTCCAGAACCAGCCTTTATCATCACTGGGTAAGGCACACAGGGGAAACTAGGTTGGCACAAATTTGTGAAAAATGTCCCAAGAGATTATTGTAGTGATACTGATGATTCAGATACTGGGTTGATTCTGTAAAATGCTCTGTGGCTCCTTCAAGTGTCAAGCAGGCAGGTTCTTCTCTAGATAATATGTAATACACTGGTCAAAAAATAATAATAGGAATTTTAATATTTAAATGAGATATTACAGTTTACAATTATTCCCTACATTAACTGTAACATCATAACTAATAATGATTTACTAATGTAAACGGATGAGTAGTTCAGCATTTATTGGTTCTTTTTGTGTATACTATCCAATTCATAACTGTAAAAGTTTTAACACATTTTCAGTTCTTATAAGGAATTTTTATAACAATGTTTCATTTAAAGGGACAGTCAACACCAAAATTTTTGTTGCTTTAAAAGATAGATAATCCCTTAATTAACAATTCCCCAGTTTTGCATAACCAAAACAGTTATAATTATACATGTTTTACCTCTGGAATTACCTTGTATCTAAGCCTCAGCAGACTGCCCCCTTATTTCAGTCCTTTTGACAGACTTGCATTTTAGCCAATCAGAGCTGTCTCCATGGTAAATTTACGTGCATGAGCTCAATGTTATCTATATGAAACATGTGAACTAATGCCCTCTAGTTGTGAAAAACTATCAAAATGCATTTAGATTAGAGGTGGCCTTCAAGGTCTAAGAAATTAGCATATGAACCTCCTAGGTTTAGCTTTCAACTAAGAATACCAAGAGAACAAAGCAAAATTGGTGATAAAAGTAAATTGGAAAGTTGTTTAAAATTACATGCCCTATTTGAAACATGAATGCTTTTTTTGGACTTGACTGTCTCATAATGAAAATCATTTTATTTGAGTAAACAATATTTAAGTAAATTCTACTGTGTGGTTGTGACAACAAATTATAAGAACCACAAAGTTATTATGCTGTATGTAAACTTCAATTAAAATACTTATTTCCTAATTTCTATCCCATGCAAACTTCAATTAAAATACTTATTACCTAATTTCTATCCCATACATCCCATACATTCTTTTCAGAACTCTCGCTCTGTCTGCAACAAACTTACAACCATTCATGACCTGTTTATTTCAAATGCTTTCACCCATCTAGCAATTACCGAAACTTGGCTATCTTCTTCTGACACTGTTTCCTTTGCTGCTTTCACACATGGTGGTCTCCACTTTAGCCATACCCCGAGGCCAGGTGAGAAACATGGCAGGGGTGTTGGGATCCTGCTTTCCACCTCCTGCACTTATCAGTTCCTGCCTCCAATCCCATCTCTCTCCTTCTCCTCCTTTCAAGTCCACTGTATTCACCTGTTCTCCCCCCCTCTCTCAGAGTGGCAATCATCTATCATCCTCTTGGACCAACCTCCCAATTCCTTGACATCTTTGATGCCTGGGTTCCTCACTTTCTCTCTACGAATATACCAATGCTAATTCTTGGGAACTTCAACATTCCTATTGACAACCCATCGGCCCCTGCTGCCTTTAAACTTCTTTCATTCACATCCTCTGGTCAACAATCCACCCTATTCCCTACTCACCATGATGGACACTCTATTGACCTCTTATTTTCCTACCTATGCTCTATATCTGACCTCACCTGTTGCCATTTTCCCATTTCAGACCATCACCTGGTCACCTATAATCTTAAAGCAACAGCTAAACCCACTTCTCCATCCACCCCTGCACCTGTAGAACTCTACATGCTGTGGATCCGCTCCAATTTTTGAAAAACGTTCAAGATCTCCTCCCTCACACGTCCACTATAACCTGCACTGATCTTGCTACAGCCCAGTATAGCAAAACTCTCTCCTCTGCACTAAACGCTCTTGCTCCTCCCCAACTGTGCAAAACCGCCTGCCGTCAGTTTCAGCCCTGGCACTCTCAGGAAACATGCTATTTGCAAGAATACTGCTGAGTGTGTCTGGAGGAATACGTACTCTTAACCTGATATCATCCACTATAAGTTTATTCTTTGTTCATACAAATCTGCCCTTCACTTTGTCAAACAAACCTACTTCTCTTCTCTCATATCTACTCTTTCCTAAAACCCTAAATGACTCTTCTCTACCTTTAACTCTATTTTCTACCCAGCTGCACCCTCCATCTGTCTTTAGTGCTCAAAACCTGTCAGACTACTTTTTAAACAAAACACGTACTATCCCAACACAAACCTGCAATCTTCCAACTCCAGGCCCAGTTACCCCCTCTTCCACCCTCTGTATCTTCCATCCAGCCACTGAGAATGAAGTTTGTTCATTACTATCTTCCTCACGGCTAACTACCTGCCCACTCGACCACACCCCTTCCCATCTAATATTCTCTCTGTCTTCCACCCTCACTCCTGCTCTTCTCACATCTTCAACCTATCTCTCTCTACTGGTTAATTTCCATCTTCTTTCAAACATGCAAAGGTCACTCCCATACTCAATAAAACCTCCCTTGACCCTAATGCTCCTGAAAACTACCGCCCCATATCACTGCTTCTACTAACATCAAAACTCCTGGAAAAACTAGTTTAGAAACGCGTAACCCACTTCCCTTCCTCCAACTCCTTGCTTGACCCTTTGTAATCTGGCTTCCACTCCAAACACTCAACTGAGACTGCCCGTACCAAGGTTACTAACGATCTTCTTTCTGCTAAAATTAATGGCCACTGGTTTTATATTTATCTTGCTTTACCTCTCAGCTGCCTTCGACACAGTTGACCCCCCCTCCTACAGACCGTTAGCTCTCTTGGCCTTTGTCTTGGCCTTTGGATCCACTTTTTCATTTGCTGGTGACTCCTCCTCTCCAATGCCTCTATCTATTGGAGTGCCTCAAGGATATGTTCTCGGTTCTCTACTCTTCTCCATTTATACTTCTTCACTGCGTAAACTTATCAATAGTTATGGCTTAAAATTTTACCTATATGCTGATGACACCCAGATTTACCTCTCCACCCCTACTCTCTCTGTCTCTGTCCTTTCTCATGTCAGTGACTGCTTATCTGGCATTTCTTCCTGGATGGCCTCTCACCACATAAATATTAACATGTACAAGACTGAGCTCCTTCTAATCCCCCCTCTAGCTCTACACCAACTTCTGACTTTTCTATCCCTGTCAACAGCATCACCATCTCCCCATTTCCTCAAGTCCATTGCCTTGGAGTTACACTTGAGTCAAATCTAGCCTTCACCCCCCCCCCATCCAATTGCTTTTTTCATCCTGCCGCAACTACCTATGCAATATTTCCAAGATTCACCCTTTTTTCTGAGTGCTAACACCACAAAGCAAATAATCCACTCCTTCGTAATTTCCTGACTTGACTACTGCAATAACCTACTTACAGGCCTTCCTCTTTCCTGCCTCTCCCAATTCAATCTATAATAAATCCCTCTGCCAGGCTAATCCACCTTACATGTTGCTCTGTATCTGCTGCACCCCTCTGTGAAGTCCCTTCATTGGCCTCCCATTCACAGCAAAATTAAATTCAAAATTCTCACCCTGACCTACAAAGCCCTCCCCAATGCTGCTCCCCACTACCTATCTTCCTTAATCACCAAATATACTCCTGCCCGCCCACTAAGATCCAATATTGACCTGCTCCTTGCATCTTCGACTATCACCTCTTCCCATGCAAGACTGCAGGACTTCTGTCATGCAGCACCTACCCTCTGGAACACTCTCCCTGGTGCAGTCAAACTTTCCCCTAATCTTTCTTCTTTAAATTCTCCTTGAATACATTTTTGCTCAGAGAAGCCTACCACCCAAGTAATAAATTAATTCCACTTATCTAATATTTCCCTCATCTAACTATGTATTAACATCTTTCTCACTCTTGCAATCCTCACCTCCTGGTAGTTAACTTCCTGCCCTTCTATATTGTAAATTACCATGGGAATGGGGCCCTCAGCTCCTCCTGTATGTGTTCATCAAATTTTGTGTGGTCTCTTACAAGTTTTATATAATTGTTTTATTTAAATGAATTGTACCCATGGACAGCACTGCAGAATGTGTTGGCGATATATAAATAAAGTATAATAATAATTTCCAGGTATGTAGGGAAATATACAATGTTGACATTATATAGATCTTGGGTATCTAATCTAACTTAAGTATATCTGATGCTTGTATAACAGCGTAAAGCTGTAAATTAAAAAATAAGTGCTTTTTCTTGGTTTTACTGTTGTGGTACATATCACATTTCACTTTTGTTAGTTGTTGTTAACGTATGGATTACAGTATTTGTTTAGGTTGTTATGTTGTATTACCTGTTTGTTCTTGTATTGTGTATAGTTTTAATTTTCTTTGCTCTTGTGTATATATTGATTTTTCAATGGAAAACTTGTTTGCAAATTAGCAAATGCAGTTTTTAAAAAATGATTACATCAATTCTCTTGTATGTTCAGTTTCATGAGTTTCATGCATTGCCATGATTTACCAGTTTCTGGATTCATGAAAACCATATATTCTCACTTTGGTTAAGCATATATCTGTAAAATGCATAGCTTTCTTTTTACTTTTTTTTTAATTTAAAGTATTTATGATCCCTTTAGCATTCAGAAAGAAAAAAACAACTAATACCAGTTCACAAATATTGTGTATTTTTTTAACGGAAAATGTTACATTGCAGTTCCGCAGTTTGGACTCAGTGTGCCGCTGTTGACCAATAAAGAAGTAAGAAATACTATATCTGAATCTGCTAATGCTGAGATTTGTAAGGTAGTGCAGAATCCATGATTTTTTTTCATTCTTTGCTTTGCAAATTGGATTATCAACAACAGATGAAAGGAAAAAAAGAATAATCTGCAAAAGGTGATGAAAAAGATTCAATAACAATCTACACAGAGGAAAATGGCATGGCAAGTAATATATTTCCTTTTCTATATCTTTTGTGAAGCTGTGTCTGATCAGCTTCAATATTCAATTTATGAAGAAATTAAACAAGGTTCTGTAGTAGGACATTTGGCAAAAGATTTGGAAATGAATACTAAAGAATTATTTAACAGAAAATTACAAATTGTTTCTCATAGTAAAAAGCAATATTTCAATATCAGTTTAGAAAATGGCAACTTATATGTTATTGATCGAATAGACAGAGAAGAAATATGTGAACCAGAACCAGAATGCTTTCTGAATCTTGAAATAGTGGTTGAAAAACCAGTGAATGTGTTTGATGTTGAAATTGAAATTCAAGATATTAATGATAATTCACCAGCATTCTCTAAGGATATATTTCATGTAGAAATTGGTGAATTTGCTTCTCCTGGTGCTCATTTTGCTTTGGGAAATGCACAAGATCCTGATGTTGGTACAAATTCTTTACAAAGCTATGAACTAAGCCCCAACCTGCATTTTAAACTTAGAGAAAAAATTAGCACTGATGGAGTTAAATATCCTGAACTTATTTTAAAAACACCTTTAGATCGTGAGGAGCAAAGCATCTATAATTTAATTCTAACTGCTTATGATGGGGGTAAACCAGTAAGATCCGGAACTGCACTGATAAAGGTTGTGGTTCAGGATGTGAATGACAATTATCCTGTGTTCAGCCAGGACATATATCACATAAACTTAATGGAAAATATACCTAATGGTTCTCTTGTTCTGCATCTAAATGCTACTGATGCAGATGAAGGGTCAAATGCAGAAATTACGTATTTATTCAGTCACATAAGTAAAAGCTCATTAGAAACTTTTATTTTAGATTCTCAAAGTGGCGACATTAGAACAAAAGGAAAACTTGACTTTGAAGTTACAAGGAACTATGAGATGCTGGTGGAAGCTAAAGATGGTGGTGGTTTAGTGACACAGTGTAAAATTTCAATCCAGATTGTTGATGTCAATGATAACGCTCCTAAAATAATAATTACATCTTTGTCTACACCAATTCCAGAGGACTCCTTACCTGGTACACTTCTGGCACTTATTAAGGTTCATGATCTGGACTCAGGAAAAAATGGTGAGGTGACTTGTCAAGTTGAAGATGATTTGCCTTTCAAATTAATATCTTCATCTTTGGGCTATTACAAACTTGTAACAACAAATCCCATGGACAGAGAAAAAGTTTCTCATTATAATATCATAATTAAAGCTGAAGACACAGGATCACCTCCAATGTTCACAAATACAACTATTAATTTAACAATATCAGATGTAAATGACAATCCTCCTTTTTTTGATAAAACAAGTTATGTTATCTATGTTATGGAAAATAATCTAGCTGGAACATCAATATACAGAGTGAATGCATCAGACATTGATATTAATGACAATGCAAGAATAATATTCTCCATCTTTAACACAGATATTGAGACTATACCAGTTGCTTCATATGTTTCTATAAATTCAGCAACTGGAGTTATTTATGCACAACGTTCATTTGACTATGAACAGTTAAGAGAATTTGAGCTCAGAGTAATTGCTAAAGACAGTGGATCACCCCCTCTAAGCAGCAATGCCACAATCAGAATATGTATCATTGATAGGAATGACAATGCTCCAAAGATTCTATATCCATCCCCAGACACAGATGAAACAGCTTTATTTGAGTTTATTCCCCGAACATCTGAAAAAGGCTATTTAATAACCAAAGTGATTGCAGTGGATGCTGACTCTGGACATAATGCTTGGCTCTCTTATCACTTTCTACAGGTTCCAGAAACAGCTTATTTCATAATTGGGCAGCACACAGGGGAAATTAGGTTGGCACAGACCCTTCAGGATATAGATTCTTTAAGACAAAAGGTTGTGATTATGGTAAAGGACAATGGTAATCCATCACTTTCAGCAACAGTTACTTTAAAGATAGTTGTAGCTGAAACGTATCAGCAAATTCTTCCAGAGATAAGCAGCCATCCCAGAGATTCAGAAACTCAATCCTATGTAACCTTTTATTTAGTGATATCAATAGCTGTGATTTCTGTTTTATTCATTTTGACAGTGATGGTTACAGTCATTTCTAAATACCGGAAATCAAATACTCCAACTACTTTTGGAGCTTTAAGCAATGATTTGTATCCACAAGTTGCTCTCAGATATCCTTCTCAATTCACTGATGGAAGTTTGCCACTTCCATACTCATATGATGTCTGTTTTACACTTGACTCAGGTCAAAATGAATTTTCACATCTGAAATCTGTGGAAAATGTCCCAACAGATAATCTTATTGATACTGATGATTCAGCTACTGGAAACAATTCTCTGAATGAAGCTGTAGTTCCAGGCAATCTCAAAGAGGTAAGCTATGAATGTAAATGCCCTGTAATATATTGGTTAAAAAAGTAAAATCAAAGTGTAACTGTCATTCTAATTTGCATTATTATATCATTTTATTTAAATATATTTGTTATCAAGTTTTCCATTATTTTTCAATATTAACTGTTACCACTTAGCAAATAATAGCTGCTACTATGTATTCCATGGAAAGCAAAACTCTGATGCCCGATGTGAAAGCAAATATATAATTGGAGAGTGGGCATCCTTGACTTGTGTTATTTAATTTATAGGCTATGCATACATATGTAAACCTGATGCTATCACTCTCATTGTTTGATTACTATACCACAATATTATTTGTATGTTTGTTCTAAAAAAAATGTTGACCACTTCCAATGTTTTCTGTGTCTAGTGTCCAGGTCAATGCTAATATCAGCAAGCAATAAAACCATAAGCATTTTTCACTTCTATTAAGTACAGTGGTAGAAATCTATCTATATATTTATTTATTTATTTATCTATGTTTGTTTAGAGGTCTGTATATATAGATAATTTTTTTTCAAATAATTTATACAGTGAACTAATAGAACTAATATAGAGAAATCTAGGGGCATGCATTTAAATTATATTAACATTACCTCCTAAATATGAGATAATAATACAAAACAAAAAACAGTTTATTTTACCAATCAAATCAACATCAGACTTGATTGTCTATTTTATATTTATTTTTCTGTGGAAAAACAATATCCTTTACCTAAATAATAAACCAATTATAAAGTTCAAAGAGAATAAAAAAAGAACCAAAGAAAACCCACCAATAATATTGTATATAAAAATAGTGAAGCAAAAGAGGCCATTAAAATGCAAGAACAAACTGTCTAATTTTTTTTTTTTGCTGTACTCTAGTAGAGTGATGTCCAGTGTTGAGATAATATACATTTTAGAAAACTCAGATTCCTTTCCAAATTTATCTTATGGCCCCCATTTATAAAGCTGCATATGCAATATTGGGGCTGTTTCATTGCAGACTTACATACAAGCCTGTGACTGAAAGATAAGAAACATCTGTCTTACAACCACTGCTTTTTAACGTTTCAGCAACATCAGGAGTTGCAATTGTCAAACATCCCAGCCTAATTAATCTAGGATTACTAAAAGCCCTGCTCTCATATGCCTGGGAGCACGGGGTACTGCTATTAAATATATTAAACCTCTCCACCACCTCAAAGATGTCAAATTTAAATAGGGCTGGTCAGATCCAATTGAGATGATTGACAAGCCCTGCTCTTGTACATATGGTTGCACAAGATTAGGGGGTGCAAACACATAAACAATTACTTAGTAAAGGTCGTGATGCCAGGTAGACAGGTCCCAGATGAAAATCTTTTCCGTCCAGTGTTTGATAAATGGTCCCCTATGCATACCTAGTGGGTCAGCGTATACACTCAGTAATGCTACAACTATGCCGGGTAATAAATATATAAGGTTAATAAGAGCATTGTCATCTATCATAATCCAACTAGGGAACAAAACATACTCATCTCTTAATCAGATAAACACCTTTATTGTTGTCTTTTTGGAGCAACTGCTGCCAATTCCTCAGATAATGAATGCACAATAGAAATATATAAAGTTACTCTAATCACCTACAACATCTATAATCATAAAAAATGGAAATCGTAAGCCGCATGTGCAGTGTGGTTTTTATGATCACACAGTTATAAATAATATGCAATATTAAGTATCATGCCAGAATTTGTTTACAACAATTAATTAACATGATCAAAGTATTTGTGCTACAATGTGGTACAATACCAAACCTGCAAAAATCATGCATCTTATTCATGATAAACAGACACACACATGTCCAGTACAGTTAATTTTTTTGTGATGAATGGCATGAACATTTTGTTCCCCAGCTAGTTTCAGAGAGATATTTTTGTTCGCTATCTCTCTATGTTCCTCTCTTGTTCTCTCCCTCCTTCCCCTTGATGGCAAAATGTCAGTCTAAGTTTTGAGTTAAAAAAGCAGGGAATCTCCTAGTTATGTTTTTAAATGTAATTTTAAAATTCAAACACTGGCCTCACTCATCCAATATGTTGCATTCAAACATAACAAAAATGGCCTCACCCTTCTATCCAGGATCTAAATAACCTATGCAGTTATTTATTTATTAATTTTTGTTAACGTATAGGTCGTACAGAGGTTAAAAAGAAACAACAACTTTGGAAAAAGTCATACAGCTTATGTAATGTAGGTCTTTGTGTGCATGGCTTATATATTTAAACCATGTCTATATTTGCCAGTTTACCTCAGACTGACAGACACTGCAGTACTATTGTTTATTTTTATATTAGGGAAGCATTATTGTTAAAGTATAATGTATATAAATGTTTTGTTTTTATTTTTTGAACTGCTATGCTTAAAAAAAAATATTTTCTGGTGGTGTTTGATATTTAAATAGGTGGAGATTGTCTCAAAGATATAAAGCTAGATTACCAGTGGCACGTAAAAATGATTGCACTAGTGTTATCGTGACCGTTTGCACCCCCTTTCAATTGTGCTGATATTACAACTTGAACACAATTGCGATTTTGCTAGTGCAATCTTGATTTATGCTAGAATCTTTACCACGCTCTCAGAGCTGTGGTTAACTGTTTTCCGAAAATAAAAAGTTTCACAAAACATATAAAAAAAAATACATTATAAAGTACACTTACACTCATAATAACACTGTCTAATAAAAATGATTAAACAAAATATTGCATTAAAAAGTTATAAGGGCTCATAGATATGAGATCTTGGGTGTTAGAAAAAAAGGCAGGCTTGGGGCTTTAACACTGAGATACATACATATACATCGCTAATGATGTTTTTATATATATATATATATATATATATATATAAAGTATATATATGTCTATATATGTGTACATATGTATTAATGTATTTATATGTGTATATATTTATAGACATAAATACACATATAAAAACATTAATATATATGTTTACATATATAGACATATATATACGTGAATTGGAGCCTTTTCCCGTTAAGTAGATAAAAACAGGTAAAAGCATATTTATGCAATATTCATATTTGATAAACATTTTAACTATGTATTTACTGTAAATATTTCACATTTCTATGTTTTAAACATAGCAGAATATGTTCTATGTAATTTTAAACAGATATTCCTATATAAACATGTATATATCTATTTTAAATTATTTTAACAGAAGATGTATAGGAGGATAATTACTTACTCCCGAAAAAAGAAAGGGAATTCAGCACTCTTTTTATATTTTTCAAGCACAGTCAATTTTATTTATAATCAAATCTAAATCCAAGAAACCTCTGTGTGACACCACCATTAAAAGATACAAATTGTATCTATGTTGCACATTCCTTAAATGTGTGTAGCCATACAGCTAAAACTAGCTCCCATCTTAGGACACATATTATACAAATATACATGAGTTATATACCACAGACATACTATTATAGCACATGAATTCATACAGAGTTAGTTTGCTATATATTGCTCAAATTAATAACAATTCGATACAAAGTCCAGAGTAAACTTTCCGGTATAGCCTATTGCACACATCCTCATTTTAGTTTGAAAAGTCAGCAATTGAGTACAAAATCCAGAATACACTTCCGGTACATGACCACGACTCTCCCCACACTCTAGGTCAGACCTGAAAAGTTAGTCGTTAATAAAGAAATGCAAAATCAATGCCAACAAGGAATTGTGCTTACGTGATTCTGTGTGAGAAGCGGCTTACATTCCCCTCCTGGGACTCCCTTTTGCGAGAGCTCGTGTACAAACGAGTAGTGTCATTGCGTGTGTTAAGCCCTCCTGCTCATCTGACGTCACTGGGTTCACTTTGATAACACAAGTATAGTATTAGTAAAACCTGTAACGTATCGCTATTTTATGGGGTGCTTTGTTTCAGGGAAAGTGCGGTCGTCTCCTTACCACCGGAATTATCCCCCCCCAGACACTTTTAAAGCGATATTCAACAAACTCCAAACACAGCTGTGTATTTCAGATACCGGAGCCAACTTAGGATCACAAACTCTATACCTATAACTCATGGATGTCAGGTGCAGCATAGATAATGCATTAAAATGTCCAGACTGCGTCTGTTTTGTAGAGCATAACAAAAAAAGCCTTTAAAGGTTTTAAAATGGCACAAATATTACCAGGCCTATAAATCCTGGTTTGAGATAAAGTTTTTTCTCTCTCTTTTTAAATCTATATGTATATATCTATACCTATATATAATCATCTATATTGGCTGTATTGGGTCAGACTCATTTGTTGCCATGGGGGTGTCCTCACTTGTGGGAGGCACCTTACTTTGGAGAGCATGTGATTGGCTGGCCCACCTTTATAAGGGTGTCTGGTGTGGGTTTTGCTCATATTGTTTTTTGTATGTCTGAGGAAGGGGCTAATCCCCCGAAAACGTTCACATATTTGGAATAAAACTTTGAAAAGTCCTGGCGAGTGCACTCTTCATTACTTTCTATATATATATATAGGTATAGATATATATTTGTTTAAATAAACATCAGATACATGTAGAAATATTTATTCATGAATAAATAGAATATAGTCCGTTACAAAAAGAACATTGGAAATGTAAATATTCATATTTTCATGTCGGGTTAGCGCTAATGAGAATATGTCATGGTGTTTGCGTGAGAGAGTGAGTGTTTTTTCCACTTTTTTTGTCCATTGACTTCTATTAGGGATTTTCGACTTTAAGTGAGATTTTGGTTACCGCTGGAGAAACAAAAGTTTACTTTCAACTTTTCAACCCGGCTAGTGCAAAAATGTAAATCCTAGCGAAGACGCAAAATACAGGCCCACTTGTAATCTAGCCCATAATAAGGTAGATCAAATATTAATAAATATATTTATTTAATGGAGGTTAAGATAAATATGTTATTGCACTTCAGAATTATATTGCTAGAAATGGGGTTCATTTTGTGGGAGAGTCATGCTTAAATTTTTGTGGTGGCAGTATGTCTTAGTGATACCATTCATACTTAGTTAAGTCTAAATGATCAATTAATGTGGTGGATAATTTAGATGTAATTAGTCTGCATTGAGTTTACAACAGTTTAATGCATGTATAACTTATTGGAAAGCTGCAAAAATATTATTATAAAGTGATATATTTTAGAAATGGGTTTTGTGACTCCACTAGAAAGTACAGGCATTCGCAGTTAATAGCTTAATGTTGGTAAGCAGCTGTTCATATTCCTTTAGATACTGTATTTAGATCTAACCATGAACTGCAATTGTTGTTTTCTGAGGTGCCTGTTATTGTGGTATTGGTCATAGTATGCAAAATCTATGTATTATTCATCTGAGATAAGATTGTAAACTAAAAACATTTTAACTTCTAAATTTAAGGGTGCTAAATTTCTGTTATATAATTCTCACTGCAGAATTATTATTATCTATTATTATCATTTATTTGTATATAGCCGCCAAATTCCGTAGCACTGGGTACAATGATAGGGGTATACAATGACAAGGATTTGTGAAAAAATACAAAACATAACAAAACTAAACAAATCTAGTACAGGAGGAAGAGGGCCCTGCTCCAGAGAGCTCACAGTCTACAAGTTTAGGGTGTAGAGACATAAGGTTGGGGTAGCTTGTGACATCAGTTGTAGTTGCAGCAGTGAGTCAGGCAGTTCATGTATTATAACATACAAAAAGGGGAAAGGATTGAGGTGTGTGCACTGTTATTCAAAAAATGTGTATAGAGTCTTAGTTGTTAAGATAACTTGTAAATAAGTCTTTATAGGGCCACTGCAAGAATTGGGCTGTTTTGTGAAGACAAAAGTGTGGCGGTGTTCCCCAAACAATCCCCACAATATTGATCACAAGGACTCACTCCCAGACATCCGTAAATAGAATAAATGAATTGACTCACCACTATTCAGTCTCTTGGTGAGATGCTTCCTCAGATTCGGACGCTGTGTCCAGTGTTTATGTGAACAGTTAAGCCATATACTCCAGGTATCCTTATTTTCTGCCTGTCAGTTTTACTTTGGGGCCATAAAAAACATCCACATAAGTCCCTTGGAAGAAAAACAGTCTGATGCAGTTTGCCACCAGCTCACCAACCGCAGTCTGTATCCTTATCCTGTGCTCACTGTTTGGCCAAGTGATAAGCTGAGCTTCAGAAAAAATATATAACAGGAGCACCAGGTATAGGGATAAAACATTAAACTTTATTAGAACATAAAGGGTATCATAACCCCTGGGTAAGAACATACATATATGATAGTCAAACAGATGAAAAAAGGCTGACCGGTTTCGGCTGTTGCCTTACTCCTAGCCTGCTTAAAACTGTCTAGCAGTTCCCTGCTTTAAAAGCCATCATCCGAAATCCTATTGGTTCTAGAAACTCACACCTCTAATTGTTATTCCCTTCAGCTTTAATCAATCAACCTTCATACAAAAACGGCTGAACTTTTTCTATTGTGATTGATTTTCCTATGCTTATGTAATTACTAGCATTTTATTTACTTGTCACCAATGTTAAGATAGAGGAAAAATCTAATTAGTGTTCTCCCTACACCAATGTATATATTATCTATCTTTAACCATTTTTTTGTTAAAAATGTTTATGTTTATATATACACTCCTAGCCGTTGCTTTACCATTTAATCAGACCGCACTGCTAATTTTATATATTGTGTTTAACTCCTACCTAATAGTGGTTCCAATTTTGGTGTATTTATTTTAAAACGCCTTTAGCCTTTGTGGAGTAAATCTGCTGTGCTTGCATATTTGCATTCCATCGGTGTTTATAGTGAACTGCTGGATTCCACTTACTAAGTCCTTATTGGACGAATAGCGTGTGTGCCGGCCAATCTACTGCGGCCTAACAAACTCCAGCGCAGTGCGTGTAGTCTTGCAGAGAACGATTGGTCTATATTCATTTGATCCTGATTGGACGGAAATCGTGTACATACGCCAATCAACTGTAGCCTGTCAAAACTCAACTTACTACGTCATGTGTATAGTCTACCCCTCCGTAGCTTGCAATTGTTCAGGCCATAGTAACTCCCTTTGTTTAAATTATGTGCTCACAAACACAGCTCTAAAGGTCTGTGCGCTATTTGTCATTCTCCATATTATGGGCATTAACATACAATGGTTGTACTCGCAAGTTAGGAGTTGGGCTCCAACCAGTATTGGATTGAATTGGATTTCAAAGCTTGCTCGCACTAAATTCCTGTCACTATTTAGCGTTTGCACATATCTGTACTAAAGAGGGGGGGGGGTTTAGGGGGGGGAAGTATCCTACACTAGTATTGGACACTTATTAACATTCTGTTAATAAATAAATTATGAAAAAAATTATTTTATTTACTACCATAGAAATGAGATGTTTAAACTTTATCTATGTGCTTATTTTTGGGCAAATTGTCTCCTGTGGGTTGGTGAAAAATTATATTTACATTCTAAGTGTGTTTTGCCCTGTTAATCCCCTTAATACAATAAATAAGTCAGATTATATAGGTTGTATTACTCTTAGTGAGTAATACCAAAGATCACCAAAAATTAATGAGATCGAATTCTGAGTTGAGGCCATCCGGAATCCTCGTTCTTAAACGAAAAATCCAGAAGGCCTCTCTTTCTCCCAGTTTTCTGGTCCTGTCACCCCCTTTTGTCTGGACTGGTACTCTCTCTATAATGGTCCAAGAAAAGAAAGAAATATCTTTATTATGTGTAATTGAAAAATGATTAATAAGTGGCGTTGTGAGAACCCCAGCCTTGATGTCCGCTAGGTGTTCTTTTATCCTAACTCTGGCTTCCCTTGTCGTGAGGCCTACATATTGGAGGGCACAATGGGTGCATGAAACCAAATACACTACAAAAGTAGACCTACAGTTGAGGCATAACTTTTTCTGAAAATGTTCTCCTGTAACCAGGGAGCTAAAGGAGTCCCCTACAGTTACTTTCTCACAAGCTTTGCAGGAAAAATGGTTGCACCTATAGGTTCCATTCAATCTCAACCAGGAGGACCCATCTGTCTGTTCCCTCCTCAATCTCGTGGGTGCAATCATATTGCCTATTGTTCTGTTTCTTTTGTAAGTGCACCTAATGCCTTCAGTTACTGTCTCTTTAAGAGCATCATCAGCTGACAGTAGATGATAATTATTTCTAATAATCTGGCATATTTGTGTGTACTGCTGTGAATATTCTGTCGTGAATGTGATTTTCCTGTCCCCAATCTCTTTTGTCCCTTCTTTATACTTTGTGTTTCTCTGTTTCAAGAGATCAGCTCTGTTGATTTTAGTAACAGAGTTCCTCTCCTTAGTAATTGTTGTCCTTGGGTAGCCTCTCTCTATGAGTCTATCTGACAGTTCATCGGCCTGTTTTTCATATGTACTATAATTAGTACAGTTCCTTTTTAGGCGAATGAACTGTCCTCTGGCTACACCCCTAAACACCCTCCTTGGGTGACAACTTGAGGCGTGCAGCAGAGAGTTCCCTGTGATTGGCTTTCGATAGGTTTCTGTGATGATCTTCTGACCTGTTTTCCCCTTCAGTGTGATGTCCAAAAAATTTACTGTGTGTTCTTGTATCTCAGAGGTAAAGCTAATGCCTACAGTGTTGTTATTTAGTCCCTCTACAAACCTCTCTAGATCTTTATGGGAGCCCTGCCAAATGAAAAGGAGGTCATCAATGAAGCGCCTGTACCACACTATCTCCTGCCTGAACGGGTTCCGCTCCCCAAAGACGTGGGAGAGCTCCCACCAACCCATGAAAAGGTTGGCGTAGGAGGGGGCAAATTTGGCCCCCATCGCTGTCCCACGCCTCTGGAGAAAGAACTCCCCCTCGAAAAGGAAATAGTTGTGGGTCAGGAGAAATTTGGTCACCTTCAATATGTATTCTGTAAAATCCTGGTCATTTTCATATTTTTTTAGATAGAAAGAATTCTAGAGCTTCCAAGCCCTTTTCGTGTGGTATGGTGGAATACAGGGATCTTACGTCTACTGTCAACCATTTGAAGTCACTCTGCCAGATCATATCAGAAAGTAAATTCAAAACGTGCTTGGTATCAGACAGGTGACTCCAAAGGGTACTCACCAAGGGTTGCAAAATGCCGTCCAACCATTCCGACAGGTGTTCCAGTAAAGAGCCAATTCCACTAACAATTGGCCTCCCTTGGACATTTTCTACAGACTTGTGAATTTTAGGTAGATGATTAAACACAGGAATGGCTGGGTTCTGTACCAGAAGATAGTCCTTAGTTTCTTGGTCAATATAACCCATCTCTACCCCGTCGTCCACAAGGGAGGCCAGCTGTCTCTGGAATTGGCGTGTTGGGTCTTGTAATAACACCTCATAATCCTGTTCTATTCTCAACTGTCTTAAAGCCTCTTGAATGAAGTCCTCCTTATCAATGACCACAATTGCTCCGCCTTTGTCCGCTGATCTAATCACTAGATTGTTGTTATTTCTTAGACCTTCTAAAGCTATTTTTTGTTTTCGTGTGACATTAGACTTTTTGCCCCTTTGTGTGACATATTGAAGTTTAGTTAAATCACTTTCAACCCGTTTCTGGAATTTCTCCAATAGAGGACCCCTACTTTGAATGGGATAGAACAAAGATTTGTTCTTTAGTAGTGGTGTTGTCACCCGCCTACTTTCTTCCATTTTCTCCTCTCCTTGGAGAGATTCCAGAGTCCTTACATCACATAATTCTTGAAAATTCAGATCAGTAGAAAAGTGATGTTCAAGATCAGATCCGTCAACAGAACTTGGATTCTCATTAAATTGACGTTGGTCCTGGGTCTTGAAAAACTTTCTCAACGTTAAGTTGCGAATCATTTTGTTGACGTCCAAAAGAGTTCTGAACAAATTGAAATCTGCAGATGGAACAAATGTTAAACCTAAACTCAACACTTCAAGTTCAGATTTGTTTAGAACATAGCTTGATAGGTTTAAAACATTCAATCCCTGTAGTTTCCCCTCCTTTGGCCTCTCCTTTGGGGGTATCGTCTCTGCTCTCTCGGTTGTTGCTGTCGTTCTACGTTTCCTCTTCCCCCCCCCTTCGAGTGCTTTTGGGGGTACCTGAAAAACCTGTTCCAAGTGGGATTTTTCAGTTTCTCCTATGTATCTCTGTGCCCCTCCTGTCTGAGGGGGCTCATCTCTATAATGTGATAAGGTGGATACTGTTTCCAAGTCTTTGTTCTTCAAGATTGGGGGTAATCTATTTGGTCCCTCCTTTGGTCTCACCATGGTTTCATAAGCTCCCAATTCTTCTCCTCCTGAAGATGATCCTTTGTCCCAGGATTCTCCTTCACTCTCTTGGAAGTTTACACGTCTACCTCTGTTACCTCTGGTTCTGTTTCCTCCTCTTCTTCTGTTGTAATAAGGAACTGATTTGTTCTGTTCCTTCCTTAGGGCAAAACGATCTCTCCTATTCCATATATAGACTCTGTTTAGATTGTAATCCTGTAGGTCTCTTAAGTATTTTGTACGTTTGGTCTCCAATAGCAATGTTTTTGCTTCTGCCAGCACTTTCTGTAGGGTGGCATCAAACTTTAGAAAGCTGGGTTCTTCACTTCTTCTGTTCAATTCATCCTGTATTTCCTTTATTTTTACAGCAAGATCATCAATTGCTTTCAATTTAAATTCACAAATTAATTTCATCAATTTAAGTGAACATTGTGTGAGATGATTATTCCACTGTTCAATAAAGGACTTATCATCCGTCACAAAGGTTGGAAACTTGTTTAGTCTGAGGCCCCTGGGTATTAGGCCTAACTCCAAATATTTATTCAGTGTATTGACATCCCATTTTAATTGGTCCTCTCTCAGTAGTAGGTTCTCTACTTCTTCAAAAAGAGCTATCAAGCTGTAATTGGTTTTATTGAGGGAGAAAATTTGGTTGCAATCCCAAGCTGCCGCCTCTCTCTCTTTGGCTGTCCTCAGGGAAAATAAAACTGGTGTATTTGTAGTATTGCTCTCACCCTGCATATTTTTATGTACAACTGCAGTGGTTGGCTCAAAACCAGTGCATACACCTCGAGCTAGGCCACAGATCTTAGCAAAAATGCTTACTTATAACATACAAAAAGGGGAAAGGATTGAGGTGTGTGCACTGTTATTCAAAAAATGTGTATAGAGTCTTAGTTGTTAAGATAACTTGTAAATATGTCTTTATAGGGCCTAAAGTTTGATGCCACCCTACAGAAAGTGCTGGCAGAAGCAAAAACATTGCTATTGGAGACCAAACGTACAAAATACTTAAGAGACCTACAGGATTACAATCTAAACAGAGTCTATATATGGAATAGGAGAGATCATTTTGCCCTAAGGAAGGAACAGAACAAATCAGTTCCTTATTACAACAGAAGAAGAGGAGGAAACAGATCCAGAGGTAACAGAGGTAGACGTGTAAACTTCCAAGAGAGTGAAGGAGAATCCTGGGATGAAGGATCATCTTCAGGAGGAGAAGAATTGGGAGCTTATGAAACCACGGTGAGACCAAAGGAGGGAACAAATAGATTACCCCCAATCTTGAAGAACAAAGACTTGGAAACAGTATCCACCTTATCACATTATAGAGAGGAGCCCCCTCAGACAGGAGGGGCACAGAGATACATAGGAGAAACTGAAAAATCCCAGTTGGAACAGGTTTTTCAGGTACCCCCAAAAGCACTCGAAGGGGGGGGGGGAGAGGAAACGTAGAATGACAGCAACAACCGAGAGAGCAGAGACGATACCCCCAAAGGAGAGGCCAAAGGAGGGTAAACTACAGGGATTGAATGTTTTAAACCTATCAAGCTATGTTCTAAACAAATCTGAACTTGAAGTGTTGAGTTTGGGTTTAACATTTGTTCCATCTGCAGATTTCAATTTGTTCAGAACTCTTTTGGACGTCAACAAAATGATTCGCAACTTAACGTTGAGAAAGTTTTTCAAGACCCAGGACCAACGTCAATTTAATGAGAATCCAAGTTCTGTTGACGGATCTGATCTTGAACATCACTTTTCTACTGATCTGAATTTTCAAGAATTATGTGATGTAAGGACTCTGGAATCTCTCCAAGGAGAGGAGAAAATGGAAGAAAGTAGGCGGGTGACAACACCACTACTAAAGAACAAATCTTTGTTCTATCCCATTCAAAGTAGGGGTCCTCTATTGGAGAAATTCCAGAAACGGGTTGAAAGTGATTTAACTAAACTTCAATATGTCACACAAAGGGGCAAAAAGTCTAATGTCACACGAAAACAAAAAATAGCCTTAGAAGGTGTAAGAAATAACAACAATCTAGTGATTAGATCAGCGGACAAAGGCGGAGCAATTGTGGTCCTTGATAAGGAGGACTTCATTCAAGAGGCTTTAAGACAGTTGAGAATAGAACAGGATTATGAGGTGTTATTACAAGACCCAACACGCCAATTCCAGAGACAGCTGGCCTCCCTTGTGGACAACGGGGTAGAGATGGGTTATATTGACCAAGAAACTAAGGACTATCTTCTGGTACAGAACCCAGCCATTCCTGTGTTTAATCATCTACCTAAAATTCACAAGTCTGTAGAAAATGTCCAAGGGAGGCCAATTGTTAGTGGAATTGGCTCTTTACTGGAACACCTGTCGGAATGGTTGGACGGCATTTTGCAACCCTTGGTGAGTACCCTTTGGAGTCACCTGTCTGATACCAAGCACGTTTTGAATTTACTTTCTGATATGATCTGGCAGAGTGACTTCAAATGGTTGACAGTGGACGTAAGATCCCTGTATTCCACCATACCACACGAAAAGGGCTTGGAAGCTCTAGAATTCTTTCTATCTAAAAAATATGAAAATGACCAGGATTTTACAGAATACATATTGAAGGTGACCAAATTTCTCCTGACCCACAACTATTTCCTTTTCGAGGGGGAGTTCTTTCTCCAGAGGCGTGGGACAGCGATGGGGGCCAAATTTGCCCCCTCCTATGCCAACCTTTTCATGGGTTGGTGGGAGCTCTCCCACGTCTTTGGGGAGCGGAACCCGTTCAGGCAGGAGATAGTGTGGTACAGGCGCTTCATTGATGACCTCCTTTTCATTTGGCAGGGCTCTCATAAAGATCTAGAGAGGTTTGTAGAGGGACTAAATAACAACACTGTAGGCATTAGCTTTACCTCTGAGATACAAGAACACACAGTAAATTTTTTGGACATCACATTGAAGGGGAAAACAGGTCAGAAGATCATCACAGAAACCTATCGAAAGCCAATCACAGGGAACTCTCTGCTGCACGCCTCAAGTTGTCACCCAAGGAGGGTGTTTAGGGGTGTAGCCAGAGGACAGTTCATTCGCCTAAAAAGGAACTGTACTAATTATAGTACATATGAAAAACAGGCCGATGAACTGTCAGATAGACTCATAGAGAGAGGCTACCCAAGGACAACAATTACTAAGGAGAGGAACTCTGTTACTAAAATCAACAGAGCTGATCTCTTGAAACAGAGAAACACAAAGTATAAAGAAGGGACAAAAGAGATTGGGGACAGGAAAATCACATTCACGACAGAATATTCACAGCAGTACACACAAATATGCCAGATTATTAGAAATAATTATCATCTACTGTCAGCTGATGATGCTCTTAAAGAGACAGTAACTGAAGGCATTAGGTGCACTTACAAAAGAAACAGAACAATAGGCAATATGATTGCACCCACGAGATTGAGGAGGGAACAGACAGATGGGTCCTCCTGGTTGAGATTGAATGGAACCTATAGGTGCAACCATTTTTCCTGCAAAGCTTGTGAGAAAGTAACTGTAGGGGACTCCTTTAGCTCCCTGGTTACAGGAGAACATTTTCAGAAAAAGTTATGCCTCAACTGTAGGTCTACTTTTGTAGTGTATTTGATTTCATGCACCCATTGTGCCCTCCAATATGTAGGCCTCACGACAAGGGAAGCCAGAGTTAGGATAAAAGAACACCTAGCGGACATCAAGGCTGGGGTTCTCACAACGCCACTTATTAATCATTTTTCAATTACACATAATAAAGATATTTCTTTCTTTTCTTGGACCATTATAGAGAGAGTACCAGTCCAGACAAAAGGGGGTGACAGGACCAGAAAACTGGGAGAAAGAGAGGCCTTCTGGATTTTTCGTTTAAGAACGAGGATTCCGGATGGCCTCAACTCAGAATTCGATCTCATTAATTTTTGGTGATCTTTGGTATTACTCACTAAGAGTAATACAACCTATATAATCTGACTTATTTATTGTATTAAGGGGATTAACAGGGCAAAACACACTTAGAATGTAAATATAATTTTTCACCAACCCACAGGAGACAATTTGCCCAAAAATAAGCACATAGATAAAGTTTAAACATCTCATTTCTATGGTAGTAAATAAAATAATTTTTTTCATAATTTATTTATTAACAGAATGTTAATAAGTGTCCAATACTAGTGTAGGATACTTCCCCCCCTCCCCCCCTCTTTAGTACAGATATGTGCAAACGCTAAATAGTGACAGGAATTTAGTGCGAGCAAGCTTTGAAATCCAATTCAATCCAATACTGGTTGGAGCCCAACTCCTAACTTGCGAGTACAACCATTGTATGTTAATGCCCATAATATGGAGAATGACAAATAGCACACAGACCTTTAGAGCTGTGTTTGTGAGCACATAATTTAAACAAAGGGAGTTACTATGGCCTGAACAATTGCAAGCTACGGAGGGGTAGACTATACACATGACGTAGTAAGTTGAGTTTTGACAGGCTACAGTTGATTGGCGTATGTACACGATTTCCGTCCAATCAGGATCAAATGAATATAGACCAATCGTTCTATGCAAGACTACACGCACTGCGCTGGAGTTTGTTAGGCCGCAGTAGATTGGCCGGCACACACGCTATTCGTCCAATAAGGACTTAGTAAGTGGAATCCAGCAGTTCACTATAAACACCGATGGAATGCAAATATGCAAGCACAGCAGATTTACTCCACAAAGGCTAAAGGCGTTTTAAAATAAATACACCAAAATTGGAACCACTATTAGGTAGGAGTTAAACACAATATATAAAATTAGCAGTGCGGTCTGATTAAATGGTAAAGCAACGGCTAGGAGTGTATATATAAACATAAACATTTTTAACAAAAAAATGGTTAAAGATAGATAATATATACATTGGTGTAGGGAGAACACTAATTAGATTTTTCCTCTATCTTAACATTGGTGACAAGTAAATAAAATGCTAGTAATTACATAAGCATAGGAAAATCAATCACAATAGAAAAAGTTCAGCCGTTTTTGTATGAAGGTTGATTGATTAAAGCTGAAGGGAATAACCATTAGAGGTGTGAGTTTCTAGAACCAATAGGATTTCAGATGATGGCTTTTAAAGCAGGGAACTGCTAGACAGTTTTAAGCAGGCTAGGAGTAAGGCAACAGCCGAAACCGGTCAGCCTTTTTTCATCTGTTTGACTATCATATATGTATGTTCTTACCCAGGGGTTATGATACCCTTTATGTTCTAATAAAGTTTAATGTTTTATCCCTATACCTGGTGCTCCTGTTATATATTTTTTCTGAAGCTCAGTTCATGTATTAGTTTGGTTAGGATGAGAGATGAAGGAGAGATGGTAAGCCACTCTGAATAAATGGGTTTTCAAGGAGCGTCTGAAGCTATACAAGGTTGGAGACAGTCTTATGGAGCAGGGTAGAGAGTTCCAGAGGACAGGAGCAGCATGTGAGAAGTCTTGGAGATGGGAGTGGGACATAGAGATAAGAGGATTGGAGAGAAACATAGGTCAGAGGTTAATCAAAGTGGACGGGATGGGAAATATTTCACGATGAGAGAGGAAATATAGTTGGGAGTTAGACTGTTGAGTGCTTTGTAAGTTAGGGTTAATACTTTAAATTGTATTCTGGAGTGCATGGGTAGCCAGTGTAGAGACTGGCAGAGCGGAGCAGCTGATGTAGATCGTTGACTTAGGTGGATGAGTCTAGCAGAAGCATTCATAATAAATTGGAGGGAGGAGAGGTGGTGTTTTACAAGGCCTCTTAGAAGTAGATTGCGATAATCAATTCGTGACAAAATGAGGGAATGAATTATTATTTTTGTAGTTTTTTGAGTAAGGAAGGGATGAATTCTGGAAATGTTGCGCAGGTGTGAACGGCAGGATTTGTTAAGCGCTTGCATATGTGGGTTGAATGTGAGTTCTTAATCAAGTGTGACCCCAAGACAGCGGACCTGGTGTGAGATGTTGAGAATAGAGTCTCCAACCGTCAGAGAAATCTCAGGTATTGGATGTCTCAAAGAGGTGGGAATAAGAAGCAGCTCAGTTTTGGACAGATTGAGTTGGAGGTAGTGTGAAGACAATTGCAGAAAGGCAGTTGGAAATATGAGTAAAGAGGGAGAGATATCAGTAGAGGAAGGATAGATTTGGGTATCATCAGCATATAATTGATACTGGAATAAAAAATAAAATAAAAAGGAGGTTATAAGTTTTCCAATGGAGGATGTATAGAGAGAGAAAAGCAAGGGACCCAAGATGGAGCCTTAGGGTACTCCAACTGATAGAGGTATAGGGTCAGAAGATATGTTGTTAAAGAAAACTAAAAACGAGCAGTTTGAGAGATATGAAGCAAACCAGGAGAGGGCTTTGTCTCGGATGCCAAATGAATGTAGTATTTTTAGGAGGAGAGGATAGTCAACTGTGTCAACAGAAGCAGACAGGTCAAGAAGAATTAGTAAGGAGTAGTGGCCCTTTGCTTTAGCTGATAACAGGTTATTTGTTACTTTAGTAAAAGCAGTTTCTGTTGAGTGTTTAGGGCTGAAATCAGATTGTAGTGGATCAAGTAAGGAGTTAGTTGTGAATAATTGAGTTAGTCGATTATAGACCAGTCATTCCAATAATTTTTAAGCAAAGGGAAGTAAGGAGACCGGTCCAAGTAACGGCTCTGTGCGGTCGCATGTTTTAAGAGCTCCGGGTAAAGAGACAATAATCCGCCGATTATAGCTCAGAACATACAGCATTCACTTACAAAACTAATGATATTGTATTTAATCTTCTTTACTCTGCTGTGTTTATAACCCCTGGGTTGAAACTGGACAAAGAGGCCTGTTGCGGAGGCAAAACTCTCAGGTAGCGTTCCCCCCCGGGTGCCTGGGGTGATCTACCAGAGTTGGTTATCTACCGCAGTTAAAGCATCACCTTAGATTTTCTCACAGCTTTTATCACCTCCTAGAGAAGATATATACTCCTACACGGCATACCCGCATCAAAGAGAACCATGCTACAATCGATCACCACCACGGGGACCAAGGATCTTCTAGATAAGATGGACTCTCGCTTTGCCAACCTAGAAGCTATAATGCAGGCCTTAGTTGATAGAACACCCTCAGAATGGGAGTTTTAACTCATTATAAATAAAATAAATGTGAGTAAGCCTGAAGAACCAAAGGACCAACAACCTATCATATATAAGGCCGATTCAGCTTTGCAGAATGATGAATCTGATCTGCTCCAAGCACCCATGATCGGAAAACCCATACAACTACAAAACAAGATTGCATCAATACCTGCACAGTTACAGCCTATCAATAACCATGTGGTAAAAGAGCCCGTATTGTGGATAAGAGATAAAACCGCACTCCGGCACAAGATACTAAATTCTTCAAAATGGGAATACTCAGCTTATCAATCCAAAATGGAGTCTATCCCAAGCTACGACCAGCAGACAGAAATCGATTCCGCTACATCGCATGCTCACAACGGTGAGTGGGGAACCAGCCTTCTCAAGCAGCGGAAGCAAGGTAATACTGAAAAAGCAGGTTTATTTGCTGCAGAAAAGACAGAACTTTGATCTGGAGTGGCCATGCCAGGGGCTGGAGCAGGACCCCTGGGGGGGCTACAATTTCAGAGAAGCTACGTCCCTTGCTTCAAAACATAACTCCGGATTGCGCCCCGGACCCTACACTTTGTGAAGGAACTCCCACTACACTGCCTGGTCCTACACGAGACATACCAAATAACAACATTTTGTGACCACTTAGATATGGGTCACATTAATCAAATGAAAAGACGTGCTTGCAACTTACTGGACACCATCCCCATGAAGTTGCTCTAATCCTGCTGTTACATTTTGAAGGGGGTTAGATTACTTAAAAGCGATTATTTAGTACAGATAGGTAATGTTTAATGAAGTTGGCAAAATATGTAATAGCTAAGTTGTTTTTCAATGTTTATATGTCTCTTTAAATTCCTTTATTAAGAGCCGATATACATGTATTACATGTATACATGTATGTAATATAAGAATGTTTGCATATCAGTTCCCTTGATGTTTTGTACTATATGGCTCCCTGTGCTCTCATTGAAAGGTATTAGTAATAGATCAAATGTACTATGACACTGCGTTCATGTTTTCAACAACTAGAAGGCACTGAATTTTATATAACACCCATATATATCCCTGATATGGGGGGTTAGGGGGGGCCCTAAGGAGACTCCACTTTACAAACAAAGAGGGATCAAAATTACAATATGAAGTTTTAGCTCCTGAGAGAAAAGAGATAGCATTGTTGGTTCCCTTTTGCGGCCCGCGGTCGGGGTTGTGAATGGGATCCCAGTAATTACTCATACTTATGAAAGGGAAAGAGCTCTATACTGATAGTATATCTCAAGTAGTGTTCTGTATGGATTCAGTCTATTAAGAAACATCTCCTATACCCTTGTCCCAGATATAGCACATAACACTTTCTTTGGAGTGTATAGATATAGTCAACCAAAATATGTAAAACATAGAATATTAAGGGGGAAGTATTTATAGACTTTTGGTTGATTACATATCCGCTCTATATGATTACAAACACCAATTGTTTTTTTACTGTGAGAGTTATGTTAAGTTGTGGAAATCAGTTCTGGTTTATGCATCTATATTACTTAAAAATATGTATTGTTTTATGTTTTTCTATCTTATCTCAGATGCATATTGTTCTCTTAGTTTCATTTAGGCTATATGCTCAATATAAACCCCTGGACTTTAATTAAGATAGCAGATAAGGTCCAAGAGTGGCCTGTATCAGTGTTTTTGGGGGCTGAAAAATGGGGATTATCATTATTCCTGTACATCAAATGATTGCTGTATTGTTATCTTTTTATGATCTGTTCACATTTATTTTTCCTCAATGAAAAAAAAAAAAAAAAGAGACCGGTCAATAGTTAGAAGGGGTGGAGGGGTTAAGCGAGGGCTTTTTTAGGATTGGTATGATTAACGCATGCTTGAATGTATCAGGAAATGTGCCAGCAGTGAGAAATTGGTTAAAGAGATGAGTTAGGGTAGGGGTTAGTGAAGGAGAGAGAGAGAGAGAGAGAGAGAGAGAGAAAAAGTTGTGAAGGAATAGGGTCAAGTGGGCAGGTTGTGAGATGAGCCAAAGATAGGAGTACAGAGACTTCTTCCTCTGTTACAGGAGGGAAGTAGCATAGATACACAAATTGAAATACATTTTGCATTTCAATTTGTGTTTTTGTACATTTGGTAATTTACCTAAACACACAACTGCACCTAAAAACTATTAGGATATGCCTTCTTCAAAGTGGGAATACTCAGCTTATCAATCCAAAATGGAGTCTATCCCAAGCTACGACCAGCAGACAGAAATCGATTCCGCTACATCGCATGCTCACAACGGTGAGTGGGGAACCAGCCTTCTCAAGCAGCGGAAGCAAGGTAATACTGAAACAGCAGGTTTATTTGCTGCAGAAAAGACAGAACTTTGATCTGGAGTGGCCATGCCAGGGGCTGGAGCAGGACCCCTGGGGGGGCTACAATTTCAGAGAAGCTACGTCCCTTGCTTCAAAACATAACTCCGGATTGCGCCCCGGACCCTACACTTTGTGAAGGAACACCCACTACACTGCCTGGTCCTACACGAGACATACCAAATAACAACATTTTGTGACCACTTAGATATGGGTCACATTAATCAAATGAAAAGACGTGCTTGCAACTTACTGGACACCATCCCCATGAAGTTGCTCTAATCCTGCTGTTACATTTTGAAGGGGGTTAGATTACTTAAAAGCGATTATTTAGTACAGATAGGTAATGTTTAATGAAGTTGGCAAAATATGTAATAGCTAAGTTGTTTTTCAATGTTTATATGTCTCTTTAAATTCCTTTATTAAGAGCCGATATACATGTATTACATGTATACATGTATGTAATATAAGAATGTTTGCATATCAGTTCCCTTGATGTTTTGTACTATATGGCTCCCTGTGCTCTCATTGAAAGGTATTAGTAATAGATCAAATGTACTATGACACTGCGTTCATGTTTTCAACAACTAGAAGGCACTGAATTTTATATAACACCCATATATATCCCTGATATGGGGGGTTAGGGGGGGCCCTAAGGAGACTCCACTTTACAAACAAAGAGGGATCAAAATTACAATATGAAGTTTTAGCTCCTGAGAGAAAAGAGATAGCATTGTTGGTTCCCTTTTGCGGCCCGCGGCCGGGGTTGTGAATGGGATCCCAGTAATTACTCATACTTATGAAAGGGAAAGAGCTCTATACTGATAGTATATCTCAAGTAGTGTTCTGTATGGATTCAGTCTATTAAGAAACATCTCCTATACCCTTGTCCCAGATATAGCACATAACACTTTCTTTGGAGTGTATAGATATAGTCAACCAAAATATGTAAAACATAGAATATTAAGGGGGAAGTATTTATAGACTTTTGGTTGATTACATATCCGCTCTATATGATTACAAACACCAATTGTTTTTTTACTGTGAGAGTTATGTTAAGTTGTGGAAATCAGTTCTGGTTTATGCATCTATATTACTTAAAAATATGTATTGTTTTATGTTTTTCTATCTTATCTCAGATGCATATTGTTCTCTTAGTTTCATTTAGGCTATATGCTCAATATAAACCCCTGGACTTTAATTAAGATAGCAGATAAGGTCCAAGAGTGGCCTGTATCAGTGTTTTTGGGGGCTGAAAAATGGGGATTATCATTATTCCTGTACATCAAATGATTGCTGTATTGTTATCTTTTTATGATCTGTTCACATTTATTTTTCCTCAATGAAAAAAAAAAAAAAAGAGACCGGTCAATAGTTAGAAGGGGTGGAGGGGTTAAGCGAGGGCTTTTTTAGGATTGGTATGATTAACGCATGCTTGAATGTATCAGGAAATGTGCCAGCAGTGAGAAATTGGTTAAAGAGATGAGTTAGGGTAGGGGTTAGTGAAGGAGAGAGAGAGAGAGAGAGAGAGAGAGAGAGAAAAAGTTGTGAAGGAATAGGGTCAAGTGGGCAGGTTGTGAGATGAGCCAAAGATAGGAGTACAGAGACTTCTTCCTCTGTTACAGGAGGGAAGTAGCATAGATACACAAATTGAAATACATTTTGCATTTCAATTTGTGTTTTTGTACATTTGGTAATTTACCTAAACACACAACTGCACCTAAAAACTATTAGGATATGCCTAGATGTCATATGTGTTATTGCACATTTGGAAAATAAATCCTCTTTCACCCAGAAGGGATACCACGCCTCTGCAGAATAGAGAGGTACAAAATGTAGTTAATCTTGTGTATGTCAACGAGTCAAGAATGAGTAAAGTATCTCCACAGCTGCATTTGCCATGCACTAAATGTAACTGTAGATTATAAGCTGCCATCTCTGTAAGTGCAATCGCTAGCACAGGGTGCGTTATCCACAGCACAATCCTACAATAAGAATAGTGCACAATCTAATATTATAAGTGGATAGTAAAAAAGGTTTTGCCAGAGGATCTTAATACAGCAGCCTTTTCTTTTAGCTTGCCCTATACTTTTGAATAGATGGCACATGGTGCACTATTATTGCTCATATTACAAGTGGTACGTTTAGCATTGCACTCAAGAGCAATACAAAATATTAGTGAATAATTGCTCTAATATGTTTGCTCTCTACTAGTAATCTAGCCCATAGGGTCTCAAAAGATTTCAAAATGTATAAACAAATAGTGTATGAAGAAGATGTTTATTGATTTTGCAAAATAACATAAAGATTGAACAACAAGATAAAAAATGTGTTTTGTCTCAGTGTTAATAATTATTATTTTTTAAAATTCAGTTAAATTGTGTAACAAAAATCAATGCAAACCATTATGAAATTATATTATCAATATAAATTGATAATATAATTTATATTACCAATGCAAAGCATTATGGAATTATATTAAAGGCATAAACGTACAGTTGCACATCAAAACCAAAAAAATATAACATTGGATGGTGCCTAGACTTCACATTTTTTTTTAACTGTGAGCATTTTTAATACATCACTGATAAATAATGTAGGAAAGGCATATACTCCCTTTGAGGGTTGGTTTACAGGAGATACAAAGGACAGCATCATTTGAATACAAATCATTATCCCATCAGGATATAATCTTATAATCAGTTTTTAACAAGTACAATTCCTTTAAATCTATAAATTCATGAAATGTTTATATCCACATTTTTAGATTAATTTTTTTTTTAACTCTTCCTATATGCCATTAGTGTCATGTAATATTTAGTAATTTTTTAACTTCTTGAATAACAAATACCCAAAACTGCTGAATCAGATGACACCACCACCATACCATTATTAACAGGACCATACGGCCCTCATCTGTTACTCTTGTGAGGAAAAATACGTTGTCATTTATGTGGTTAAATAATATTTTTGAATAAGTATTAACTGTGTAAAATAACTTTTTAATGACAAATAAAAGGATTGATCAAAATCCAATATTATTTTAGCATTCTTTTTAATATCAGCGTATGAGGCATTGATTCTGTATACTGAAGTCCCAGCTACATTATTTTCTATAATATAGGTCATATAATTTTCTTTATCAAAAGCTGTAATATAGTAATTTACATAAGAACTTTTTAAATGATTAATCTTGTTGGAAAACATTGTAGGAAATCCTTCGTTTTTTTTTTTTTAATTAGGATTGTGTTATCTGATACCTTTCCTCTACTCATAGTGGGCTATTTATAGCTCCAGCTTTCAAGTTAACGTAGCTAGACAGAGGTTTTTATGTGCAGGTTGCGTTCTTATTACAAGTTGAAAGTAAAAAGTTAGCGTGCAAGCGAAATCTGGCGCTCTCTAACAAAATATTGCGTTTGTGTTAACATATTATCCGCCTAGAAGTCAATGTAGAGTGCAAACAAAAAAAAAACCCTAACACCTATACTTGCACGCCAACCCGACAGGAGTTATGAAAATTTCACATTCCACCTACAGAACATTGTACTTTTTATTGCAAATACATATTTCTCTCTCTCTCTCTCTCTCTCTCTCTCTCTCTCTCTATATATATATATATATATAACTATACCTGTATTTCTATACCTATACATATAAAGGTATAGATATGCATTTTACATTAACAGTATCATATATATATATATATAAACATTGTAATTAGAGAAGAGAAAAAAGCAACATATAGTACTGTCACTTTAAAGAAAGGGATATTTGCACTCAAAATACTTTAGAGAATAAATCTCATATTTATTAAATGCCTACGGCACAATTAATGACTGGTATATGATATCTACAAAGATTTTTAGCAGATAAATACCAAACACATATTACATTTGACATTTATAAAAGCAAAAACCATTTAAAAAACCTGCAAACTAAGCACAAGAGCAAGCCCTTATCATAAGGATGTATAGAGGATTACAGTTCTCCAAAATGTATGGCCCTAGCCAGATTGATCAGGCTGGCCAGCAAACTGATGTTTAGCGGTATACCTTGACTAAAGCAGGAACGTTTCAAACATACCGCCTCGAGTTTCTCAGCACGGATGCTCCGATCTTGCGGAGTGACGTCACAGGTGGGAGTGCTGGTGTCCCAAAACACCTCTCATTCGATTGGTCTCATTGCTTCAACTGCATAGACGATTCTGCCTGTCAGAGGCAGGAAAGCACAGGCACAGGCTACTGTAGTTTGACGGGACCAATATACAGCGTGAAAGCAAACTTGGGGTTGGTAAACCCAGACCTTTCCAGAATACACAGTTCTGTGTTAGCATGCTCAGTAGGGTATATCCGATCCGACCTGTTCAGGTATCTCCCGGATGTCTGGAAACTCCTCCTACTGGTAGTCCATACATCTCACATAGGGTAAACTTGTCCCAAGGATTAGTATAAAATAAACAAAGTCCATAAGCAAAGTGTCGCAAATGGAACTACACACTTAGGCCTAGATTTGGAGTTTGGCGGTAGATGGGCTGTTAACGCTCCGCGGGCTTTTTTCTGGCCGCACCATAAAATTAACTCTGGTATCGAGAGTTCAAAAAAAGGCTGCATTAGGCTCCAAAAAAGGAGCGTAGAGCATTTTTACCGCAAATGCAACTCTCGATACCAGAGTTGCTTACGGACGCGGCCAGCCTCAAAAACGTGCTCGTGCACGATTCCCCCATAGGAAACAATGGGGCTGTTTGAGCTGAAAAAAAACCTAACACCTGCAAAAAAGCAGCGTTCAGCTCCTAACGCAGCCCCATTGTTTTCTATGGGGAAACACTTCCTACGTCTGCACCTAACACTCTAACTTGTCCCCCGAGTCTAAACACCCCTAACCTTACACTTATTAACCCCTAATCTGCTGCCCCCGCTATCGCTGACCCCTGCATTATATTATTAACCCCTAATCTTCCGCTCCGTAAACCGCCGCTACCTACGTTATCCCTATGTACCCCTAATCTGCTGCCCATAACATCGCCGACCCCTATATTATATTTATTAACCCCTAATCTGCCCCCCACAACATCGCCGCCACCTGCCTACAATAATTAACCCCTAATCTGCCGACCGCAAAGCGCCGCCACCTACGTTATCCTTATGTACCCCTAATCTGCTGCCCCTAACACCGCCGACCCCTATATTATATTTATTAACCCCTAATCTGCCCCCCACAACGTCGCCGACACCTGCCTACACTTATTAACCCCTAATCTGCCGAGCGGACCGCACCGCTACTATAATAAAGTTATTAACCCCTAATCCACCTCACTAACCCTATCATAAATAGTATTAACCCCTAATCTGCCCTCCCTAACATCGCCGACACCTAACTTCAATTATTAACCCCTAATCTGACGACTGGAGCTCACCGCTATTCTAATAAATGCTTCTAATAATCTTTAACCCTTAAAGCTAAGTCTAACCCTAACACTAACACCCCCCTAACTTAAATATAATTTAAATCTAACGAAATAAATTAACTCTTATTAAATAAATTATTCCTATTTAAAGCTAAATACTTACCTGTAAAAGAAATCCTAATATAACTACAATATAAATTATAATTACATTGTAGCTATTTTAGGATTAATATTTATTTTACAGGCAACTTGGTAATTATTTTAACCAGGTACAATAGTTATTAAATAGTTAAGAACTATTTAATAGTTACCTAGTTAAAATAATAACAAAATTACCTGTAAAATAAATCCTAACCTAAGTTATAATTAAACCTAACACTACCCTATCAATAAATTAATTAAATAAACTACCTACAATTACCTACAATTAACCTAACACTACACTATCAATAAATAAATTAAATACAATTCCTACAAATAACTACAATTACATAAACTAACTAAAGTACAAAAAATAAAAAAGAACTAAGTTACAAAAAATAAAAAAATATTTACAAACATAAGAAAAATATTACAACAATTTTAAACTAATTACACCTACTCTAAGCCCCCTAATAAAATAACAAAGACCCCCAAAATAAAAAAATGCCCTACCCTATTCTAAATTAATACATTTAAAAGCTCTTTTACCTTACCAGCCCTGAACAGGGCCCTTTGCGGGGCATGCCCCAAGAAAATCAGCTCTTTTGCCTGTAAAAAAAAAACATACAATCCCCCCCCCCCAACATTACAACCCACCACCCACATACCCCTAATCTAACCCAAACCCCCCTTAAATAAACCTAACACTAAGCCCCTGAAGATCTTCCTACCTTGTCTTCACCATACCAGGTTCACCGATCGGTCCAGAAGAGCTCCTCCGATGTCCTGATCCAAGCCCAAGCGGGGGGGCTGAAGAGGTCCATGATCCAGCTGAAGTCTTCATCCAAGCGGGGCAGAAGAGTTCTTCCATCCGATTGAAGTCTTCATCCAAGCGGCATCCATCCGGAGCGAAGCGGCAGCATCCTGAAGACCTCCACCGCGGAACATCCATCCTGGCCGACGACTGAACGACGAATGACGGTTCCTTTAAATGACGTCATCCAAGATGGCGTCCCTCGAATTCCGATTGGCTGATAGGATTCTATCAGCCAATCGGAATTAAGGTAGGAATATTCTGATTGGCTGATGGAATCAGCCAATCAGAATCAAGTTCAATCCTATTGGCTGATCCAATCAGCCAATCAGATTGAGCTCGCATTCTATTGGCTGATCGGAATTCGAAGGACGCCATCTTGGATGACGTCCCTTAAAGGAACCGTCATTCATCGGGAGACGCCGGAAGAAGAGGATGGATCCGCGTCAGCTGCTTCAAGATGGACCCGCTCCACACCGGATGGAAGAAGATAGAAGATGCCGCTTGGAGAAGATGTTTGCCGGTCCGGATGTCCTCTTCTTGCCGGATAGGAGGAAGACTTTGGAGCCTCTTCTGGACCTCTTCAGCACCGGATGCCAGGACGGATCGGTGATACCTGGATGGTGAAGACAAGGTAGGAAGATCTTCAGGGGCTTAGTGTTAGGTTTATTTAAGGGGGGTTTGGGTTAGATTAGGGGTATGTGGGTGGTGGGTTGAAATGTTGGGGGGGGGGGTATTGTATGTTTTTTTTTACAGGCAAAAGAGCTGATTTTCTTGGGGCATGCCCCGCAAAGGGCCCTGTTCAGGGCTGGTAAGGTAAAAGAGCTTTTAACTCAATTAATTTAGAATAGGGTAGGGCATTTTTTTATTTTGGGGGTCTTTGTTATTTTATTAGGGGGCTTAGATTAGGTGTAATTAGTTTAAAATTGTTGTAATATTTTTCTTATGTTTGTAAATATTTTTTTATTTTTTGTAACTTAGTTCTTTTTTATTTTTTGTACTTTAGTTAGTTTATGTAATTGTAGTTATTTGTAGCATTTGTATTTAATTTATTTATTGATAGTGTAGTGTTAGGTTAATTGTAGGTAATTGTAGGTAGTTTATTTAATTAATTTATTGATAGTGTAGTGTTAGGTTTAATTATAACTTAGGTTAGGATTTATTTTACAGGTAAATTTGTTATTATTTTAACTAGGTAACTATTAAATAGTTCTTAACTATTTAATAGCTATTGTACCTGGTTAAAATAATTACAAAGTTGCCTGTAAAATAAATATTAATCCTAAAATAGCTATAATATAATTATAATTTATATTGTAGCTATATTAGGATTTATTTTACAGGTAAGTATTTAGCTTTAAATAGGAATAATTTATTTAATAAGAGTTAATTTATTTTGTTAGATTTAAATTATATTTAAGTTAGGGGGGTGTTAGTGTTAGGGTTAGACTTAGCTTTAGGGGTTAATACATTTATTAGAATAGCGGTGAGCTCCGGTCGTCAGATTAGGGGTTAATAATTGAAGTTAGGTGTCGGCGATGTTAGGGAGGGCAGATTAGGGGTTAATACTATTTATGATAGGGTTAGTGAGGCGGATTAGGGGTTAATTACTTTATTATAGTAGCGCTCAGGTCCGCTCGGCAGATTAGGGGTTAATAAGTGTAGGCAGGTGTCGGCGACGTTGAGGGGGGCAGATTAGGGGTTAATAAATATAATATAGGGGTCGGCGGTGTTAGGGGCAGCAGATTAGGGTACATAAGGATAACGTAGGTGGCGGCGCTTTGCGGTCGGCAGATTAGGGGTTAATTATTGTAAGTAGCTGGCGGCGACGTTGTGGGGGGCAGGTTAGGGGTTAATAAATGTAATACAGGGGTCGGCGGTGTTAGGGGCAGCAGATTAGGGGTACATAAGTATAACGTAGGTGGCGGTCGGCAGATTAGGGGTTAAAAATTTTTAATCGAGTGGCGGCGATGTGGGGGGACCTCGGTTTAGGGGTGCATAGGTAGTTTATGGGTGTTAGTGTACTTTAGGGTACAGTAGTTAAGAGCTTTATGAACCGGCGTTAGCCCAGAAAGCTCTTAACTCCTGCTATTTTCCGGCGGCTGGAGTTTTGTCGTTAGAGCTCTAACGCTCACTTCAGAAACGACTCTAAATACCAGCGTTAGAAAGATCCCATTGAAAAGATAGGATACGCAATTGACGTAAGGGGATCTGCGGTATGGAAAAGTCGCGGCTGAAAAGTGAGCGTTAGACCCTTTAATCACTGACTCCAAATACCGGCGGTAGCCTAAAACCAGCGTTAGGAGCCTCTAACGCTGGTTTTCACGGCTACCGCCGAACTCTAAATCTAGGCCTTAGTGCCTTATATATATATATATATATATATATATATAATAATAAAAAGTACAGAATTTTCTATGGGGAGAACATAGAAATGTAAAATATGCTTAGCGCAAATCAGGGTTTGCAACTTAGGACTAACGTGGTTGGGTTAACGCACATGAAGAATTGCTAACATCAATGTGCCTTATTGGAATATTAAAGATAAAATATTACAAAACATTAATATTAATAATAGATTTTTCTGTGTATAAATGTTTTGTAGATGATCCATTTACATATCCCATATGGGAGTGTTTTTGTAACAATGTATAGTTTTGGTTATTTTTTTAATAACGTGCTGATTTTCAGTCTCCTAACCAAGCCCCAAAGTATCAGATGTAGACTGAAGTCTACAGACTCCTCCTTTAAACTAAAACTTCTCTTGTTTGTGTAATGGGTCTTTTCATATGCAGGGAAGGGGGGGGGGGGGGTAAGTGTCTGCTCTTCCTGCTTTCTCAGCCCCTTTCAATGGTTGTCCAAGCATAACCGCATCAACAATACTAAACTTGGAGCTTCTAAGTAAGTTTTTAGGAAAATGTTAGTGTATATTATATGCATTCCTGAATAGTAGAGTCATTAAGGAGTGCTTGGAAGTTTAAAAACTAGGGAAGAGTCGTGTAGGCAGAGAGTTACACAAAATAGGGGCCATTCTGGAGAGAGGTGCAGCAGGAGTGACGTGTAAGAAAGATCAGCCTGGCAGAGGAATTTATTATGGATTGTAAGGGAGATAGATGGCAGATAGAGAGGACGGAGAGGAAGAAGTTGCAATAGTCAAGACAGGAAATGATGCAAGAGTGGGTTTAAAATTTAGTTGTGTCTTGTGTGAGGAAGTGGCACATTTTGGAGATGTTTTTAAGGTGGAGGTGGCAGGAATTGGCCAAAGACTGGATGTGGGGATTGAAAGATAGAGCTGAGTTGTGTGACCCCCAAGACATCTGGCATGTGGGATTGGGGTAATTATGTTATTGTCAACAGTTAGAGAAAGTTGGGAGGTAGGGATTTTGGAAGAAGGGGGTGGGGATAAGGAGCTCAGTTTTAGAGAGATTTAGCTTTAGGTAGTGGGAGGACATCAAGGATGAAATATTAGAAAGACAGTTATTGACACAAGTTAGTAAGTATGGGGAAAGGTCTTCTGCAGAGATGTAAATTTGGGTATCATCGGCATACAAATGGTATTGAAACCCATGGGACTGTATTAAGGAACCTAAGGATGATGTATAAATTGAGAAGAGAAGGGGACCAAGGACAGAGCCTTGTGAAACCTCAACAGAAAGTGGTAACAGGTCAGAGGATGTGCCAGAGAAGGTTACACTAATGGTTAGGCTAGACAGGTGAGAGTAGGGCCACAAGAGGGCTGTGTGGCAGATGCAGAAGGATTGAAGGGTTTGGAGGAAGAGAGTGTAGTCAGCAGTGCTAAAGGCTGCAGACAGATCAAGAAGGATTAACAGAGAAAAATGGCCTTTTTGATTTTGCTGTAATTAGGTTATTAGCAACCTTAATGATTGCAGTTTCTGTGGAGTGTGCAAAATCCAGATTGCAATGGATCAAGGAGGGAGATTAATAAGTGGAAATGTGATAAATGTGTATATATGAGCCTTTCCAGAAGTTTTGAGGCAGGGGGGAGTAGGGAAATAGGGTGGTAGTTGGATGGGGATGATGGATTGAGAGAAGAGTTTTTGAGGATAGGTGTGATTAGTGCATATTTAAGGGATAAGGGAAATATACCAGTGCAGAGTGATAGATTAAGAATATCTGTGAGGATAGGAGTTAGAGTAGGAGAAATTGAGGGCAGCAGTGGTGATGGGATCAAGGGGACAGGTAGTGAAATGAGAGGAGGTGTAAGGGCAGAGACTTCTTCCTCAGTAGCAGGAGAAAAAAATAAGAATCTGTGGCTTTGTGGGCTTTGGACATTGGTGATCAATTGAGGGGGTTGGAGACTGGTAGTGTGTTAAGAGATTATTTAATTTCTGATGGAATCTACTTTGAAATCTACTTTGGGCCGGATTACAAGTCGCGGGCCAAATCGAAACATACCGTTTGCAAAATAACTGCTAGAGATATGTTTTTTGAGATTCTCGAGATCCGCTTGTATTACAAGTTGAAAAAATGTTTTTTTTTTTGCTAGCTGTAACCCGGGAATCAAAAACAGCGGAGTTTTGGTGTGTGGATGCATGTGTTCTCCCATTGAAATAAAAGAAACCACCCTTTTTATTAAACCGATAAAATTGAAAAACAAACCTAACACCCTACCATAAGCCCCTAGCCTAATAACCCCTAATACGCCATCCCGCCATATCGCAAACCCTAAAAACCCCTATTAACCCCTGAACCGCCATCCCCCCACAATGCAAAGTACCTAAATAAATTATTAACCTCTAAATTGCCATCTCCCCCCAAGAGGAATCAAATCAGCCAGTAGGAATGCAGGGGAACCCCTATATAAAAGGCGTACATTGCATTCAATCTTAAGTGTGTGGCTGGAGACCTCATGAAGAGATGCTCCCAGTCGATGCTCTGAAGAGGACCACCAACTTCGCCGTCGACTTTGATGAAGACTTCACAGCCGCCACTGGGATGAAGATAGACGATAAATCTCCACCACCGGGATGAAGATAGAGGATGACCTGCCAATGGAAGAAGCTGGCGCTCCGCCGGGATGAAGATGGAACACCGCCCACCATCATTGGTGAGTACCTATTTTCGGGTAAGAGTTATTTTTTTTTTACATTTTTTGTGTTGGCTTTTTTTTTAAGTTTAGTTTATTTTTATTTCTATGGTCAGCGAAGGAGCAATGGGTAGTTTAATTTTTTTTGCTAGGTTTTTTATTTTAGGGGTGGGGGGTGCGGGGTTGTAAGGTTAGGGGATACCTTTTTTTGCAAAAGAGCTGTTAATTTAGGGGCAATGCCCTACAAAAGGCCCTTTTAAAAGCTATTGGTAGTTTATTTGTAGAATATGTTTTTTTATTTTGGGGTGTTTTTTATTATTTTTTGTTATTTTGTTTTTTTATTTTTTGTAAGGGTAGTTTTTATAGTTTTTTGCAATGTTAGTTTTTTTTTTTATGTAATGTTATATTTTTTAGGATATTTTAATTGTACAGGTAGGTTTTCATTTTTTAAGGTAGTTAGTATAGTTTTTATTTAATTTAAGGGTGTTTAAATTGGGTTAAGATAAGGGGTGTTAGGTTAGGGGTTTTAGTTGTTAGTTTATGACTTTGAGTTGTGGGGGGTTGGCAGTTTAGGGGTTAATAGTTTATTTAGATACTATGCGTTGTGGGGGAATGGCGGTTTAGGAGATAATAATTTATTTAAGTACTTTGCGTTGTGGGGGGATGGCAGGTTAGGGGTTAATAGTTTATTTTGGTACTTTGCATTTTGGGGGGTTGCAGTTTATGGGTTAATAGTTTATTTAAGTACTTTGCGTTGTGGGGGGCTGGTGGTTTAGGGGTTGTTTACTTAGGTACTTACGGGATTTTCTCCAACGTCGCTCATAGTAGTGTCTATTACCTGCAGTTATATGAAAATTGGTGTATAATGTCCCTTTAAGCTTCCACCATCATTTCATAATGTTTTTGTAACTTCAAGGTCCACCACTCCTTTTGATCTTATGTCACCACTAAAATAATCTAAAGTTAAAAGTTTCCATAGCATTTTTAGCAATGTGAATTAATTAAGATATACTTCTTGCATTAGAACCTTCATCAGCATTTGTAGCATTTGTATGGGAAACTAGAAAACCATATATATCAAAATTCATAGAGTATATATATATATATATATATATATATATATATATATATATATATATATATATATACTGTATATGTGTGTGATGCAACTCATGAACATGTAGCTGTGTGTAACAACAAATATACTGGTTTAACTTTTTCAATGGAAGCTCTATTACTAGTGTATTGAGATGATCTCACTCAGTTTAGTAAGTAAAAATATTTAATTTTCCTGTTATGCTTCTATTAGTTTACAATTTCAAGTTACATGTAAAAAATGTATATGTATATATTCCTTTAAGAAATTAAATATATACAAGGCAGCGTTGCTGAATGAATTACTCAATAAATTAAATATATTTAATTATTTTTTAAATAAAAATCACATATATATGTAAAATCATAAATGAATAGACATTGTTAAAATAGGTTACAAGTACTGAATGAAAATTAAAATGTCTCAGTGAAATTGCTGGAATCATAATCCACAATCGGTATCAAGTAAACTGCAACTAGGAAAACAGGTTGACCAGCTGGATAATCCTAAATAGTCTACCACATGTAAAATTATACTATCATTATCATTTACATTTAACATTGTACTGTATTACAAGCCTGTAGAAAATCTGGAGAAATCATACAATTCCAAATTAATTTTGCTACTTTTCTTTAATCCATACAGTTTTTTTTTATCCAATTGATAAGTATCCTATAAAATCTTTTCAACAATCTCATCTTTTTTGCAGTAATCTGGCTTTATTAAAATTAACAATGATATTTTGTTATATTTGTAAAATAATAAAATAATTTCTCTGCAGTTCCACAGTTTAGACTCAGTGTGCCGCTGTTGGTCAATAAGAAAGAAGTGCTGTATATATCTTGTTCTACTGATGCTTAGAATTGATAGGAATTGCTAAATTCATTGCACCATTTTCACTACTCTTGCAATTTGGATTACCAATACTGAAAATAGAAAACAGAAGCTGAGGAACAAAATGATTTGGCAAGTAATATTTTTATTAATATCATTCCTTTGTGAGGCTGCATCCAATCAACATCATTACTCGATTTATGAAGAAATTAAACAAGGTTCTGTAGTAGGTAATGTTGCAAATGATTTTAGTATGGATAGTAAAGATTTAAAAGCTCGAAAACTGCGTATTGCATCTCATACTAAAAAACAATATTTTAATATCAGTTTAGAAAATGGCAATTTTTTTGTAAGTGATAGAATAGACAGAGAAGCAATATGTGAGACAGGACAGAATTGCTTATTAAATCTAGAAATAGTGGTTGAAAATCCTGTGAATGTTTTTCATGTTATGATTGAAATTAAAGATATAAATGACAATCCACCACATTTTTCTAAAAAAATATATGATATTGGAATAAGTGAGTCTGCATTTCTTGGAGCACATTTTGTTTTAGGAAATGCACAAGATCCAGATCTAGGTAGTAATTCTTTACAGAATTACAAGCTCAGTCCAAATCTGTACTTTACTTTGGGAGAAAAAACTAGCACTGATGGAGTTAAATATCCTGAACTTATATTGGAAAAACCTTTGGATCGTGAAAACCAAAGCATTTATAATTTAATTTTAACTGCTTATGATGGTGGCAAACCTGTAAAATCTGGAACTGCTGTAATAAGGATTGTAGTTCAGGATGTAAATGATAATTTCCCCGTGTTCAGCAAGGACAAATACAAAGAAAATTTAAAAGAAAATGTAATGAATGGTTTTCTAGTTCTCCAGCTAAATGCTACTGATGCAGATGAAGGTTCAAATGCAGAAATTACCTATTCATTTATTCACATTGCGGAAAATGCCATGGAAACTTTCACTTTAGATTCTCAAAATGGTGACATTAGAACAAAAGGAGAGGTGGACTTTGAAGTTACAAAAAGTTATGAAATGACAGTGGAAGCTAAAGATGGGGGTGGATTAGTGACACACTGCACAGTGTCAATTCAGATTGTTGATGTTAATGACAATGCACCTAGAATAATACTTACATCGTTGTCTTCACCAATTCCAGAGGACTCCTTACCTGGCACACTTATAGCACTAATTAATGTATATGATTTGGACTCAGGTCAAAATGGTGAGGTGATTTGCCAAGTCACAGAGAATCTGCCATTTAAATTAATACCATCATCTCTAGGTTATTACAAACTTGTAACTACACATACTGTGGATAGAGAAAAGGTATCAGATTACACAATCCTAATTAAGGCAGAAGACAAAGGGATTCCTCCAATGCTTACCAACAAAACTATTAATTTATCAATTTCAGATGTAAATGACAATATGCCAGTTTTTGATCGAGAAAATGATGTGGCCTATATTATAGAAAACAATGTAGCTGGAACCTCAGTATACAGAGTCCATGCCTCTGACTTCGATATTAATGAGAATGCTAAAATAATATTCTCAATTCTTGACATAAATATTGAGAACATTCCTATATCTTCATATATTTCCATAAACTCAGCAACTGGAGTTGTTTATGCACAACGTTCATTTGATTATGAACAGTTAAGAGAATTCCAGTTCCAAATAATGGCTAAAGACAGTGGATCACCTCCTCTAAGCACTAATGCCACAGTAAGAATATGCATCATTGATAGGAATGACAATGCTCCTAAGATTCTCTACCCATCACCAGACTCTGATGAAATGGCACTATTTGAGTTTATTCCCCGTACATCTGAAAAAGGTTATTTAATAACCAAAGTAATTGCAGTGGATGCTGACTCTGGACACAATGCTTGGCTTTCTTATTACTTTCTACATGTCCCAGAACCAGCTTCTTTCATCATTGGGCAGCACACAGGAGAAATTAGGTTGGCACGCACTTTCCTGGATATAGATTCTTTAAGACAAAAGGTTGTGGTTATGGTAAAAGACAATGGAGAACCATCCCTCTCTGCTACAGCTACCCTAAAGATAGTGGTGGCAGATACATATCAACAAATACTTCCAGAGATAAGCAGACAGCCCAGAGATTCAGAAACTCAGTCCAATGTAACATTTTACTTGGTCCTTTCCATAGCTGTGATTTCTGTTTTATTTATTTTTACAGTAATAATTACAATAATTTCTAAATGCAGAAAAACAAATACTACAACTTCTTTTGGAACTTTAAGCAGAGATTTATATCCTCAAGTTGCTCTGAGATATCCTTCTCAGTTAATTGATGGAAGTTTGCCCCTGCCGTACTCTTATGATGTTTGTGTATCATTGGATTCAAGTCAAAATGAATTTGCACATCTCAAACCAGCTGAGAATGTTCCAACTGATAATCTTATTGATACTAATGACTCATGTACTAGAGACAGTTCTGTAAAAGATGAAATTACTTCTACAAGTCTCATGCAGGTAAGAGACTTTTCTTAATAGTTAGTATATTTAAGTAAATTGATATGTAGACCATCAATACAAATGAACCGAGTAACAATGCATAAATATTTTGCATCATTATATCATTTTATTACACATTATCAAGCTATTGAGCAAATCTCATTATACAATATATCCACATAACACGTTGTAACTACAATACACACAGATCAAGTAAGCTTAATATTTTTATAGGTCTTCTTCATACTGTATAATCATAAGTTACCACTCTCATGTAAATGGATTGCCCATTTGTAAGATAGCTAATCACAGTTAGAGAGTGTTTTGTGTTTTAACAATTGTCAACTGGTATTGGACAGTTAGTAATCCCTTTCACTGCTGTGCATAGGTTAAGAAAAAAAGTATCTGATGAAGTGTGAGTGCTTTGCACGGAACTCATCAGATTGTAATAGATTGTATATGTTTGGTTTTTTGCAATTGTTGATACTGTAAAAAACTTACTTATTATCCAAGATATTACTTTTAGTGGCATGGATTCCAGTCTACATGAATAACCTTCTAATATTTATCGGATTGATTTTGCAGTTATTATTTTATTCAAGCCAATTACATTCCTAACCCTACTATAACACATTTAACTAAAACACTTCTAAAGCATTAAACCCAATATACCCTGCAAATAAACAATTGAAAACTGTCATTTCAATATACCAGAAAACACATTTTTAGCATTTTTAGCTTTATAACATTTTACCCTAAACATAGTCAATACAAAACTATTGAAAATGATATGAAATAATGATTTGCACATGTTTTGAATTAAAATTATTAAAGGAACAGTCAACACCAGCATTTTTGTTGTTTAGATAGATAATCCCTTAATTACCCATTCCCCAGTTTTGCATAACCAACACAGTTATAATAATACATGTCTTACCTCTGTAATTACCTTGTATTTAAGTCTCTGCAGACTGCCCCCTTATTTCAGTTCTTTTAACACACTTGCATTTTAGCCAATAAGTGCTCACTCCACGGTAAATTCATGTGCATGAGCTCAATGTTATCTATATGAAACACATTAACTAACACCCTCTAGTGGTGAAAGAAATGTCAAAATGCATCTAGATTAGAGGCGGCCTTCAAGGTCTAAGAAATAAGCATATGAACCTCCTAGGTTTAGCTTTCAACTAAGAATACCAAGAGAACAAAGCAAAATTGGTGATAAAAGTACACAAACCCTTTTGGTTTTACAGTGAGTGTTAAAACTATTTGAAATATCAACTTTTGAATGTAAATTGTATTATATGATACTTCAGAAATTATTTAGACAAGTGTAAGTATCATATTTGATGTTATTTAAAAGCAAACAATAGATTATTTAAAGGACAGTAAAGTCAAAATTAGACATCCATGATTCAGAAAGAAAATGCAATTTTAAACAAATTTCAAATGTACTTTTATTATCAATTTTGCTTAGTTCTTCTGTTAAAGAGTAATCCTAGGTGAGTTCAGGAGCATGCACATGTCTTTAGCCATCTGGCAGCAGTGTTTGTAACAATGTTTATATCAAAGTTATATATAGTTACATACACTGCTGCCACAGAATGTTAAAGACACTTTATGGCAGCAAAATTTGCCGTTTTCTTTACATTGTGTATACTAATTAACCTATTAACTGCTATGCTATTTCCCACCCCAGTGCTAAGATGTTTTTGAATTTTTAGATGCTGCTAATATTTATACCCCATTCTAGGTATTTTTTTCAGTGAGAAAACTGCCAACTTCGCTTGAGTGCAACCTATACTTTTAATGGATATTGTAAATGTGCTTACGCTCATATAACAACTTGAAAGTTATTGCGTGTGCTCAAGTGAAAGCCGAAACTGTGCTAGAATATTTAGTGCAACTTCAGACCTGAAGTAAACTGTAAAGGTTAAAAAAAGTTGCACAAAACTCTTATAAAACACATTGAAATAAAGTATTACACACATATGTACACTTTTTAATAAAAATGTAACATATTAATATTAATACATTTTTTTGTTAAAAGGGATATGGTATATGGCAAAGTGTTTGACTGGGAAAGGCTAAATTATAGTCACAAATAGGCACCTCACCACCTTTTCCACCAAGAAGGGGAGGAAATTGGGAAATTCTGTTAAAACAAAGGGAGGTATTTTGAATATGCAAATTGGATACTATGGCCTAGATTTAGAGTTGGGCGGTAGCCGTCAAAACCAGCGTTAGAGGCTCCTAACGCTGTTTTTTACCGCCCGCTGGTATTTGGAGTCAGTCAGGAAAGGGTCTAACGCTCACTTTGCAGCCGCGACTTTTCCATACCGCAGATCCCCCTACGCCATTTGCGTATCCTATCTTTTCAATGGGATCTTCCTAACGCCGGTATTTAGAGTCTTGGCTGAAGTGAGCATTAGAAATCTTACAACAAAACTCCAGCCGCAGAAAAAAGTCAGTAGTTAAGAGCTTTCTGCGCTAACGCCGGTTTATAAAGCTCTTAACTACTGTGCTCTAAAGTACACTAACACCCATAAACTACCTATGTACCCCTAAACCAAGGTCCCCCCACATCGCCGCCACTCTATTAAATTTTTTTAACCCCTAATCTGCCGACCGCACACCGCTGCCACCTACGTTATCCCTATGAACCCCTAATCTGCTGCCCCTAACACCGCCGACCCCTATATTATATTTGTTAACCCCTAAAATTCTGATTGGCTGATCGGAACAGCCAATAGAATGCAAGCTCAATCTGATTGGCTGATCGGATCAGCCAATCGGATTGAACTTGATTCTGATTGGCTGATTCCATCAGCCAATCAGAATTTTCTTACCTTAATTCCGATTGGCTGATAGAATCCTATCAGCCAATCGGAATTCGAGGGACGCCATCTTGGATGACGTCCCTTAAAGGAACCGTCATTCGTCGGGAAGTCGTCGGTGAAGATGGATGTTCCGCGTCGGCGGGATGAACATGGATCCGGAAGAAAGAAGATTGAAGATGCCGCTTGATAGAAGACTTCAGCCCGATCATGGACCTCTTCAGCTCCCGCTTGGATGAAGACCTCAGCCCGATCATGGACCTCTTCAGCTCCCGCTTGGATGAAGACTTCAGTCGGATCATGGACATCTTCAGCCCCCCGCTTGGGCTTGGATCAAGACATCGGAGGAGCTCTTCTGGATCGAACGGTGAACCCGGCGTGGTGAAGATAAGGTAGGAAGATCTTCAGGGGCTTAGTGTTAGGTTTATTTAAGGGGGGTTTGGGTTAGATTAGGGGTATGTGGGTGGTGGGTTGTAATGTTGGGGGGGTATTGTATGTTTTTTTTTTACAGGCAAAAGAGCTGAATTCTTTGGGGCATGCCCCACAAAGGGCCCTTTTCAGGGCTGGTAAGGTAAAAGAGCTTTTCTATTTTAATTTATTTTGGGGGTCTTTCTTATTTTATTAGGGGGCGTAGAGTAGGTGTAATTAGTTTAACATTGTTGTGATATTTTTCTAATGTTTGTAAATATTTTTTTATTTTTTGTAACTTAGTTCTTTTTCATTTTTTGTACTTTAGTTAGTTTATTTCATTGTATTTATTTGTAGGTATTGTATTTAATTAATTTATTGATAGTGTAGTGTTAGGTTTAATTGTAGATAATTGTAGGTATTTAATTTAATTTATTTATTGATAGTGTAGTGTTAGGTTTAATTGTAACTTAGGTTAGGATTTATTTTACACGTAATTTTGTAATTATTTTAACTAGGCAACTATAGCTATTGTACCTGGTTAAAATAATTACAAAGTTGCCTGTAAAATAAATATTAATCCTAAAATAGCTACAATATAATTATAATTTATATTGTAGCTATATTAGGGTTTATTTTACAGGTAAGTATTTAGCTTTAAATAGGAATAATTTATTTAATAAGAGTTAATTTATTTCGTTAGATTTAAATTATATTTAACTTAGGGGGGTGTTAGGGTTAGACTTAGCTTTAGGGGTTAATACATTTATTAGAGTAGCGGTGAGATCCGGTCGGCATATTAGGGGTTAATTATTGTAGGTAGGTGGAGGTGACGTTGGGGGCGGTAGATTAGGGGTTAATAAATATAACATTGGGGTCGGCGGTGTTAGGGGCAGCAGATTAGGGGTACATAGGGATAACGTAGGTTGCTGCGGTGTACTGAGTGGCAGATTAGGGGTTAATAATAATATGCAGGGGTTAGCGATAGCGGGGGCGGCAGATTAGGGGTTAATAAGCGTAAGGTTAGGGGTGTTTAGACTCGGGGTTCATGTTAGGGTGTTAGGTGCAGACTTAGGAAGTGTTTCCCCATAGGAAACAATGGGGCTGCGTTAGGAGCTGAACGCTGCTTTTTTGCAGGTGTTAGGTTTTTTTTCAGCTCAAACAGCCCCATTGTTTTCTATGGGGGAATCGTGCATGAGCACGTTTTTGAAGCTGGCCGCGTCCGTAAGCAACGCTGGTATTTAGAGTTGCAGTGGCTATAAATATGCTCTACGCTCCCTTTTTTGGAGCCTAACGCAGCCCTTCTGTGAACTCTAAATACCAGTGGTATTTAAAAGGTGCGGGAGAAAAAAAGCCAGCGTAGCTAACGCACCCCTTTGGCCGCAGAACTCTAAATCTAGCCGTATGATTCCTAAAGGTTTGAAAAAGAAAGATACATGACAGTATTATCAGATGTTGTTTAACAGATTATATGTCAAGTTAATAAGCTGTTCCTTGTGACAAGGGTGAAAAAGTGGGCCGTGTAATTAAAATTTTAATATTTAGTGGTTTTCTCGGTTCATATGCTAAATCAGTTTTCTTTATTCATATGCTAAAGTGTACTATATTTGTATATATGCTGTTATTAGTGTCAAGGGGACAAAGTGGCCCATGCAATTTCAAATTTAATATTAAGCAATTCTAAAGCTTCTCTCTCTCTCTCTCTCTCTCTCTCTCTATATATATATATATATAATATAATATATATATATATATATATATATATATATATATATATTCCAAATGGATTAGGCACTCCAAAAAGGTTATATCAGGTGTGGGCTGAAACGTCGGATGCAAATCACTACAATAAAAATTGTGTTGAATTATGATAAAGCTGAGTCTTCATGATTGGAATATACAGTGTATATATATATATATATATATATATATATATATATATATATATATATAAAAGAATAGTGTTTTCATTTTTTCTTAATTGCTGAATAGTGTTTTCATTTTTTCTTATTTGCTCTATTAGATAATTTACTTATAGTAAAAAAATGTAAGTTGAGGCCCAAAAGTGGTCTCTTTATATCACAAACCTTCTATTATCACTATCACTATTTGATGTCGAAGAGATAGAGAGAGAGGTCGAAGAGAGGCCTACTGAGTACTTTTTTGGAAAAATTAATCTGTGAATTGACATTTTAAGTTAATGTTGGATATTATATTTGTAAATAATTTTTTAGTTTTACGGAAATGTCCTGAGAACATTATAATTGTTTAATTGTATACTTGGGGTAACCTTGTATTCTGTGTCCTTGATATTTGAATATTGTGCATTTATATACTAGATGTCAATTTTTGTTTCTTTTTGAATTTAAACCTTTATACAGACCAAAATAAAAAATCAAGTAGACGCTCCCTTTGAGTTGAGATTATGTGGTTTAAATACTTACCCCGTCTTGCTCCTTTAAGCTCTTTACAGTATCCAAGCAGGCTCCCATGGCTACTTGGCCACCTTGTAGCAGACAGTTACATAATCAGCTCTGAAAGCCCCTCCCAGTGATGACACATGACAACAGTTTTTTTAATTTGTTAACACCTTAATGACCAGCGATAGCATTTTTAAATAATTCTAATGTGATTTTTTAAGCTTTTGAATCCATATATCCAGCTTTTGAATGCATATAAATTTCCCTGCTGTTATGATATAATTTATATACAACAAGATTTTAAATGTTTTTTATTAATGTTTTGTAGTCTAATAATATATCCAAATAAAGCCATGTGATTTTTTTCAAGGTCAAACTGTGTACAACAGAAGAGCTTTACACACATTTTATTTATATATATATATATATATATATATATATATATATATATATATATATATAAATATATATACAGTATATATATATATATACTATATGGAGATATATATATATATATATATATATATAATTTACTGTAAGGAAATCTTAAAACCCAACAGGTTATTTTCAATAAACAAATAATTGAATATACCATATTTTGATTTGTAAGTTTTTATTTATTATTGTATTCATTGTTTTAGTGCACTTTTTGTTTGGTAGAGTTGGTTTAAGGATTAAGGCCTGAATAAGGATATCTTATAACAATTGTTGGGCACCCTGGCAGCTGAATTTGAAGGTGTGAGTGTGCTCTACGTTGGATTATATATATATATATATATATATATATATATATATATATATATATATATATATATATATATATACATAATGTACTGTAAGGAAATCTTAAAACCCAATCGGTTATTTTCATTAAATAAATAATTGAATATACCCTATTTTGATCTGCAAGTTTTTTTTATTATTGTATTTATTGTTTTAGTGCACTTTTTGTTTGGTAGAGTTGGTTTATCCATATGGAGCAAGACCTGAATAAGGATATCCTATAACAATTGTTGAGCTGTTAGTAAAGATAATGCATTTTGTTCATACAAATATATGCTGTATTTAAATAATGCAATGAAGTTAGGTTGTTTTTTGTTTACATATTGCTTTTTTCACTGTATTTGTTTTCTTTTTCATATACTTACAGTATATTCCATTCTATTAGATAGACCCTATGTGAAAAGTATCCTTTTTAATTAAAAGGCACCAAAATCCATTTAAAAACAGTTGAAGTTGATCAAAATCTGTAGAAAAGTTTATCAAATTATTTATTTCCAAAAATCCTCATAGACTTTAATAGTGTTTTTCTTTTGAAAATCTTTGGAGTAGCATTCCAGAGCATGTAGAAAATAATTATATAAATTATCCTTGTGGTCAGTGTGAGTATTGTCAATATTTAATATTTAAATAAACCTAAATAATATGATCAAAGCTGGTATGTAAATTATCTATATTCTTGTAATTTGTTTTTTGACTTGTGCATGTGGAAAAAAGTGAGTCTTTAAAAATGTTAGCTGTAATGGATAATAGGAATCTGCTTACTAGCATGTGGAGATAGTTTAACTAACATTGTGGTTTCCCCAAGTTCTGTAAAATGTAATGGTATGAAGAAGTAGATGATAACCTTTTATAGATAAGCATAAAATAATATATATTTGTTTAAATAATGAATGGTCGAATAAATGACTGAAGCCCTTCTTGACTCCCATTTTTAGCATATAAATAAAAAAAAAAACATTTTTAACATGAAATTTCAACAGTACACTCAGATACCATACATTTTTTCTATAAAATAATATCAAAGGAGCCTTGCAAATTTATGGTTGTTAACACATCTGAGCAGGCAGTAATAATGACTGGGGGTGCACCACTTCAACCTCTTTATAAAAATTACTGGTTGTGATTTTAATCTAGGAACTTTATTTATTTAGCTTTTTAAATTGTGTTTTGGTTATTTTTAAAACATACATTAATTTGTCACAAACTTAATGGATTTTAATCCCCACATAGCTTTGTAGTGTTTATATTAATCAGCATAACAAAAACATGATGGCATGATTCACATCACTGGGCAGTTAACTTAGAGAGTTGTACTTTATTCAGGTGGGATAGGGGTAGTAAAGGGCAGGATACATTTGCATGTATATTAAAGGGACATTGTACTGTAAATATGTTTCCCTTTAATGTGTTCCTACAGACTTTTTATTGTAGTTGTAGAGTATATAATGTATGGTAAATGTTCCTTGACTCATTGAATATCCCGACACTTACTCCCGAACAGCAGGATTCTCTCATCACCCCCTTCACTCTAACAGAGCTCAAACAAACTATCAAAAATCTAAAGCCCTTCAAGGCCCCTGGGTCGGATGGATTTCCCACCCAATTTTATAAGACCTACATTCAGGAATTTTCCTCCTTGCTCCTCAGGTTCTACGGCCTAGCTAGAAAAGATGGGAGTTTTAAGAAAGAGTTCTTGGAAGCTTCTATTGTCACAATTCCTCAATCAAACAAGGACCCTTCCTTGTGCTCCAAATACAGGCCAATTTCCCTGATCAACACAGATGTCAAAATTTACTCCAAACTCCTAGCCAACCATATCTGTAAACTACTACCTATTTTAATTAACCCGGATCAAGTTGGTTTTGTCCATAATCTCGAGGGCCCAGATAATACAGGCGCCTCATTAATATCGCTTGTGAATCTCCTAGAATGAATAAGCCCTTTTCAGTCATCTCCCTAGATGCCGAGAAGGCCTTTGACCACGTCAGATGGGCCTATCTCTGGGAGACTCTCAAGGCTTTCAAGTTTCCCTCTGACATCTGTCATGCTATCCATGCTCTATATTCCACACTGGCAGCGAGTGTTAAGGGGCTAGGGTTCCACACCAATCCATTTCAGATTTTGAACAGCACCAGGCAGGGATGCCCTTTTTCCCCACTGTTATTCGCGCTAGCGGTGGAACCTTTGGCGGAACATATACATTCAGACAGGGACATTGAGGGCATCTTTCTTTCTGGTACGAAGCACAAAATCACGTTGTTTGCTGATGACATTACTATATTCTCTACGAACACGGTCCCTGCACTTTTGGATGTACCGAGAACCTTTGGGGACCTCTCTTTCTTTAAGCTCAACATATCCAAAACTGTGGTTTATTGGTGGGGGTACCCACAGGATTACATCCTATGTCTGAAGGATAGATTCAACTTTAAATGGTCGAGAGATCAGGTGACCCATCTCCAAATCAGGATATCTAACAGTGCAATGCAAATGATTAAAGACAATTACCTTCCACTTCTAGCTGAGCTGCGGCATATCAAACATAAATGGGACTGTTTGTCTATCTCTTGGCTGGGACGTATAACCTCTCTTAAAATGTCCTTTTTACAGAGACTCATATATTTGTTTCAATGCCTCCCCCTAAGAGTCCCCACGCACCTTTTACACAATTTCAAAGCAAATTCACAACATTCATTTGGCAAGGAAAGACCCCCAAGATATCACATAAAACCCTCCAGCTCCCCATTCAGTTGGGAGGCCTGGCCTCCCCTTTCATTATTAAAGGGACACTGAACCCAAACATTTTCTTTTGTGATTCAGATAGAGCATGCAATTTTAAGCAACTTTTTAATTTACTCCTATCAGCAAATGTTCTTCATTATCTTAGTATCTTTATTTGAAAAGCAAGAATGTAAGTTTAGATGCCGGCCCATTTTAGTGAACAACCTGGGTTGTTCTTGCTGATTGGTGGATAAATTCATCCACCAATAAACAAGTGCTGTCCAAGGTTCTGGACTTTCTTTTTCAAATAAAGATAGCAAGAGAACGAGGAAAAATTATAATAGGAGTAAATTTGAAAGTTGCTTAAAATTGCATGTTCTATCTCAATCACAAAAGAAAAATTTTGGGTTCAGTGTCCCTTTAAGAATTATGAAGGGGCTATGCTCACTCATATATCCCAATGGGGAGTACTCCAGACCCATGACAGATGGAGAGAGCTTGAACAAGCCTCCCTACCCTCTAACATTCTACTTAGGGACCTGATCTGGACCCCCTCTCATAGCCGCAGAACCCTGGGTATTACTAATCTAGTAATCTTAGAATGTTTCTCTGTTTGGGACACGATTCGTCACCTTAACTTGATAGCACCCCATCCTTCCCTGATTACTTTGGACACAGGCCTTTTTTACGGGTCTTCCTGAAATCCACCCAAATTCCTGGACTCGTTTAGGTGTCAAGTGAGTCTCTGACTTCTGGTCTACTGCCCATCACGATGGTTTTATTGAATTAAATCAACTAGATCCACATGCTGTGTGCCCTGCATTTCTCTGTTTGAGCTTCTTAGAATCAAAAGCTTCCTCTCCAGTTGGGGATTCCGTCCCAACCTTTACCGCCCACTTACCCCATGGGAGTCTGTCTGGCACAGGGGCCACAGGCTAATCAGACCACTATCACTACACTACAACTTAATTGACAGAACCATACCACCGGAACTAGCGCCACACTTACTTCACATTCACATTCTAACAAACACTTTGGCAACAGTGACTAAGAAAACTTTACATTGTATAACAATGTTTGAAACATATTACAAGGTTGTATCCCACTGGTACCTAGTTCCCACACGTCTGTCAAAAATATTCCCAGGGACTTCCCCGGTGTGTTGGAGGGGCTGTGGCCTCCCTAGTGATATGATGCATATATGCTGGGAATGCCCAAAAATTAAGCCAGTGTGGAACCTGTGTTTCAGGACCCTTTCTGCCCTCGAGATTAGAATAACTAGACCCAGCCTTAGCTCTTCTTCATTTAAATCTACACACCCTTCCTAAACATCATAGTCTGATATGTATCTATCTTTTCTCTTCTGTCAAAACCAACATTGCCAGATCCTGGAAAAAAAGAGCTTCCTCCAAAATGGACGGAGATTACAAGCACCATGGCGTATATCTACACTATGGAAAAAGATATCTATAACTCTCTAAATAAATCAGACCTCTTCGAATTGGCCTGGAGTGATTAAAAAGATAGATATGATACACTGTGGCAACCGCCGGCTACGACATAGGTCGCAATCCCTATTACATAGCCAAATAACCGACAGCTCCCATCCTCACTCCCTCTTTGTATGGAATATAGGGCAACAACTATACTTTCACTCCCTCATCTCTTGCTTTTTTCTTTTTTTTCTCTCCCCCCCCTTCCCTCCCATTAGATGACTGAGACCTGAATGTAATGTATTGATTATGTATATGTTTGCATGGACCGAGTAGTTCTCTTTTAAACCTTCTTCCCTAATGATGGAAGGATTTTTATTATCAATATCAATGTCTTGTCAATATGGGTAACCGGCCGAGTTTGTCCGAATTTTTCAGTTTGTGATTTTTGTTTGTGTAGGAGCCATGTGAGGCTCCATTTATTATTTGTTACTTTTAAAATTCAAATAAAAATCATTTTGAAAAATAAAATAATGTATGGAAAATTGCTTCTTTAGGTTTATTTTTTAATATAAAGTAGCTGCTGTAGCTGATTGAAGCTTTAATTCATTGCTCATGTCCATATAAATGGCTAAACCTGCAGAAATAGCAGACCTCTTAATCTTATCTATCTCTCTGTACATTAAGTGCTCCTTATCTCAACTCTCTCTCTATGCTCAATAGTAAATATTTAGAAGGCAACCGGAAAGTAAAATTGTATGACATCTCTTCTACCCCCACTAGGGACTTGATTACTGCCTCTTGTTTAAATTCCTTTTATATATAGAATACTAAATTATTCATATTTTCAGTATAGGTGGTGGTTTCAACAGAATAACAGAGCCATTTTAAGTGACAAAATAAAGTTAAGAGATAACTGTTGGTCAGAGCAGACGTAGGTGGCCTTTGAAAATTAAAGCAAGGCTATATTAATTCTAAAAATAATGGATGCTTTCCATGTTTAAACTGCTCTAACTGCAATAGCCAAATTAAAAGAGACACTTTTGTTCATCCCAATACAGGTCAAAAATTTAAAATACAGGGGTATTATAACTGCAATACGTAATTTGTAATTTATCTTATCAAATGCCCATGTGAAATAATTTATATAGGGGAGACTTTATAGAGGATTTTATTGCCCCTGTGGTACATCATTTTTTATGTGCCGGTCACTCTATCTCACAATTATGATTCAAAGTAATAGACTCTATTCCAATCCCTAGAAGAGGAGGTAATAGAAGCTTGCTTCTCAAGAAAAGAGATGCTTTTTGGATCTATAAATTGGATGCCTTGATACCAAGGGGTATGGCCAGAGAACTAGACTGGAACTTCTTTATTTAATTGCAATTTTTGGATCCAAAATGGTCTGTAGACTTTGGTAATAGATATTGGTTAACAATTAAATAAGAACAAAGATGATATTTAAAATTAAAATTAAGTTTAGAATTTGTGGTAATATATAGCAGATTTAGGTTTTCAGTTTTGTAAATATCAGTTTAAGCTACATTGTAATTAATATGTAATTATTAATATGTAATTATTGATTTGGCACTATTGTAAAATTTGTTAACACTCTGGTGTGGACAAAGGAGGAGTTATACATTTAGGTGTAGGTATATAAAGATGGTATGTTAATGCACAATGTATAGGATTAAGGGTGTAAGGTCAAAACATAGTCCATTTCTGTACATGCTCCTTTATATGTAATAAAAACCTTGCTAAAGATCAGTGGTGCGGTTGTATTTGGTTTTGTATACTGTTTGTGGGTTTACACAGTGACTCACTCAGCTCGCACACCATTTGGATATTCAGAGTGCTAGATTAACACTGTTATTTGCTTCAGTTTTCACTGTGACTATCCGTGTACCTATTCCTTTATGGAAGAGACACAGGAGGAATAAGGATCAAAGGTATTTGCTTATGCTGATATGGAAGCAGCTCAAATTACAACTTTGGTGAAGGGGTCATAGGACTTTCTAAGGACTCCTCAGTCAGAGATTAACATGAAAAACTATGAGAGACTCTCAAAGAGGACTATGCATATGAATTACATATGGCTACCCTAGCAGAATATCACAGGTTAAATGTATTCCCAGAGGCTTAAGAATAAATACAAGACTGGCACTGTTGGCTAACAACAAAGAGTATTTTACAAAGTTTGCATACATATTAAACAAGTGTTTGTTGGATTTGATTGCACTCACTGTGGAATAGACATGTGCGATTCGGTTCGGTTCGTTTCGGAAATTCGGAAAATTCTGAAAATTCGGCGATTCGGATCGAACCGAATTTCTGAATTAAAATGTTGCCGAATTTTTCGAATCGAACCGAATCGAATCAATTCGTAAATTTGGATGACCATTGGGATTACACTAGTATTATACAGTATGTTAGGTTAACACCTAATATACAGTATAATACTAGTCTAATCCCACCTAACACTTACCGAATTGCCGAATTTCCGAACCGAATCGAACCGGATCGAACCGGATCGAACCGAATCGAACCGAATCCAGCCAAATTTCTTCGAATCTGAATGAATCCAAAACAAATCCGAAACGAATCGATTCAAAATTTTCCGAATTCGAATCGATCCGAACCGAACTTCGAAAAATTCTGAATCGATCCGAACCGAACCGAACCAAATTTTTTCGCTATGCACATGTCTACTGTGGAATATTTACAGAAAGCCCAGAAAATCGAAATAAAAGAAATCGAGGAAACACTTAATCAGTCAGCAACAAGTGTGGATATCGATAAGGTGATAAAAGATATTAATACTAAAATCAGCAAACTTAGAAGAGAGGAAGGTACAGAAGCAGAACAAATTTCATTGCATTTAACAAGATCATCTCATGGGGTCCTTTTGCAAATGGAAACATTACTAAACCAAAAGTCAGAGAGGTAACACTTTCAGTTTCCAGCATTGCCATTACCGTAGAGATACTAGTGGCTTCAACATGACAACAGAATCTTTGTCGGGGGAATCAGATGCCGGCACAGGTAAGGTGGGTGTAAACACCGCTTCACTAAATATGAACAGCCAACAAGTACCTCAACAATAACGGAGGACCCAGGGAGGGAACAGACGTTGTCTAATTCAGCAATGAGTAATAAGATACAAAATAGTACAAAGGAAATGATTAAAGATGATCTTTCTATCAGAAAGTTGGGGTTAAAAAATAAAAGCACTTTTTTTTTACCTGCAACCTATGATTCAAGTATTGATACTTTTGTTGAGCCTAGTAAAGAAAGATATATTGAAATTAAATGCAGAATCAGGACAGAATACAAGAAATACATTTTTTTAAAAAATTATAATATGACAAAACAAGAATCTTTAGTGGTGAGGGCATTAAAAAATAATAAAGATACAATTTGTAAGCAGGCTACCCCTTCTACATACTGAAACAAGGAACAGCGATGGGCTCCAATGTCGCCCCCACTTATACCAATATGTTTATGAATCTCTTTGGAGATAAGTTTGTATATGAAAATCATTTATTTTTACTATATAACACCATCTGGTGGCACTATACAGTACAGATGATATTTTTGGCGTTTGGTGGGGTAACAATGGGTCCCTGGAGTAGTTTGTTGGAGACTTAAATACTGTCTCTCAACATATAAAATTAACATTGTCCTGAAGTGAGGATAGTGTTAATTTTTTGTACGCTAGAGTGTTTAATAGTGGTACAACCTTGAAAACTGATTTATATTGGAAGAATACAGATAGGAACTGTTTGCTTCATTACTCAAGTGCTCATCCCCCATCACTATTGAAGTCATTACAGCACAGCCAATTATTGAGGGTAAAAAGGATCGTGAGTTATGATAATCTGGCTACTGGGAGATTTAAGGAAATGGGTGATATATTTATTGGTAGAGGTTATCCTCCTGAGATGATAGAGCAAGGGATCAAGAGTATTCAGTCTACTTCTAGAGATGAGGTTGGTAAATCGAACAAGAAGAAATATTCAGATTGGATGGTTTTTGTATCTGAATAAAATGCTTTCAGTCAAAAAATACAGAGCTTTATAAAAAGACATTGTTATATTTTGAGAGAAAGTAATCCTGGACTGAAAGCATATGATAATTTTCCAATGCCAGCCTATACTTTACCCCTAATTTAAGAGACCAACTGGTCAGAGCAGACATAGGTGGCCTTAGAGAATTAAAACAAGACTATATTTATTCTAAAAATATTGGATGCTTTCCGTGTTTAAACTGCTCTAACTGCAATAGCCTTATTAAAGGAGACACTTTTGTACATATCTTAATACAGGTCAAACATTTAAAATACAGGGGTATTATAATTGTAATGCCTCATTTGTAATTTATCTTATCAAATGCCCATGGGGCATAATTTATATAGGGGAGACGACACAGAGGGTACATGATAGAATTATGCAACAGAAGGATTTTAATGCCTCTGTGGCACCTCATCCATAGAAGAAAAAACTTTTTTTTTTATCTATAAATTGGATACCTTGAAACCAAGGTGTATAAACAGAGAACTTTACTGGAACCTATTTAATTGTAATTTTTAGATCCAAAATAATCTATAGACTTTGGTAGTAGGTATTGGTTACCAAATAATAAGAACAAAGATGATAATTAAAATTAAAATCAAGTTTAGAATTTGTGGTAAAATATTTCCGATTTAGGTTTGTTGTTTTATAATTATCAGTTTAAGATACTTTGGGCAAGATTACAAGTCGCGCGGTATGTCTTTTATGCGGACGATATGGTCTTTTTGCAAGCAATTTCCATTGTCCTGATATTACAAGTCTTGAAGAATTGCAACAATCCTCTCCACATGTATTTAAAGATTTTCTGCAACAAAAGAAAAAGGGATTTTACATAGAGATACATACAGATACATTGCTAAAGTTATATTTGTATGTTTATATATATATATATATATATTTATTTATATATAAATATATATATATATATATATATATATATATAAGTGTACATATATATCAATGTATTTATATGTTTATATATGTATTGACAGACATATATACACATATAAAAACATAAATATATATGTAGACATATATAGATATATAAAAGTGCATTAAAGCCCATTGCCATTAAGTAGATGAAAACATGATAAAACATATATATGCAATATTCATATTTAATACATATTTTAACTATGCATTTACTGTAAATATTTCACATTTGCTAATGCGAATATGTTATGTTGTATGCGCAACGGGTGTTAGGTTTTTTAAAAATATTTTTTTTCTCTTTTGATTTCTATAGAGAATTCAAATTGCTATAGAGATTGCGCAATCTCGGGTGTTTTTCCCCCCACTTTTTTTCTCCATTGATTTCTATAGGGGAAAACATGCAAACTGGGTCAAACAGGTTTGCTGCGACTTGTAATCTTGCCCATTGTAATTAATGTTATTATTAATATGTCATTATTGATTTGGCCACTAGGTGGCACTATTGTATAATTTGTGAACACTCAGGTTTGGCTAAAGGAGGAGTTATACATTTAGGTGTAGGTATTTAAAGATAGTATGTTAATGCAAAATGTATATGACATGATTAAGGGTGTAAGGTTAGAAACGTAGTCCATTTCTGTACATTATATGGAATAAAAACCTTATTGAAGATCAGTGGTGTGGCTGTATTTGTTTTTGTATGCTGATTGGATCAGTGGCGGGTTCTGATCAGAACAGCACTGCACCGGGTTCCTAAACCATACTTCTACTGTGTGTTTACACTCTTTGTGGTGGTTAAACACACAGTAGAACAGGGTGACTTCACCATCAAAAAATACAAATCATTTACAATATAAAATTCCCATTTAAATTTTTTTTTTTTAAAGAGATGTTGGCTATACAAATAAAAAAATAATTAGTGATGTTTTTCATAAACAACACATAATTTCACACATACAGCGCACATGGTGTTGCATATATATATATACAAAATATATATATATATAAGTATATATATATATATATATATATATATATATATATATATATATATTGGGCTACATTACAAGTGGCACGCTAACTTACATGCAAGTTGAAAGTAAATGGGTACGCGTGACCAAAAACAAAATTTGCGCTCAATGGATAAGCGTTCCTTAAGACCTAGCGTAAAGTGTAAGCACAACATAACTACATTAAAATAAAGTATTACGCTCATATATACTCTTTCTGATAAAATACTTCATATAAATATTAATAATTTTTTTATAAGGGTTAAAAGATATATGGTATATGACAAGGTATTTGACTGGAAAGGGCTATAATGTATATATATATATATGGATATATATATATATATATATATATATATATATTTGTCTAGTTTAGCAAATGGAGAGCACTCTCCCTTCAAAACCAACTTGCCAGGGTGCAAACAGGAGGCAAATAACAAAAAACAATGGCTTGCACTCACTGGTCTTATAAAAAACGTGCATTTAATGTAACGTTTCAGGGACCGTATCCCCTTCCTCAGACACATATACACATATATATATACATATATACACATATATATATATATATATATACTTTGGAGCCCTTTCTAGTCAATTACATTTAAACATAAAAATAGGAGCATATTTAGATGCTTCAGATAGAGCATGACATTTTAAGCAACTTTCTAATTTACTCCTATTATCAAATTTTCTTCATTCTTTTGGTATCTTTATTTTAAATGCAAGAATGTAAGTTTAGATGCCGGCCCATTTTTGGTGAACAACCTGGGTTGTCCTTGCTGATTGGTGGATAAATTCATCCACCAATAAAAAAAGTTCTGTCCAGAGTCTGAACCCCAAAAAAAGCTTAGATGCCTTCTTTTTCAAATAAAGATAGCCAGAAAACGAAGAAAAATTGATAATAGGAGAAAATTAGAAAGTTGCTTAAAAATGCATGCTCTATCTGAATCACAAAAGAAAAAAATTGGGTTCAGTGTCCCTTTAAGACATTTGCATGACCATGAGCATGTGTAGATATGATCTCATAGAAGGCTTGGTTTTCTAAAATTGTATACTATAATTGAATCATAAACACCTAATTTTAAAGTAGGCTGTACTTTAAATTCAGTTAAGTATGTTGTAAGTTGTCACCACCAATGATTTGTTTAAATGATGTAAAAAAATATATATATATATTTTTTAATCATCTAGATTTTTCCATAATAACATAAAATCTGCACCTGGAATCCTAAGTATACAGTAATTACAATGTTTGCTTGTCTTAATATTAATAAAATCATTAGACTATAAAATCACTTTAACTCTCTATTCAATATACATTTTATGCAATATATTTTTGTATTTTGTAAAATAATAAAGACTTGCTGCAGTTCCGCAGTTTAGACTCAGTGTGTCGCTGTTGAACAATAAGAAAATGTTGCTGACTAGCTCATGCTAATGATGTTTAGAATTATTAGTCAGTGCTTAAATCAGGGCAACGTTTCCACTGTCTTTGCAATCTGGATTATTAGAATTGTTTACATTTTCAAGGAAACCAAAAAAACAGGGATCTTTTGCAGGAAGCAATGAAGAAAACTGAGCATCACATTACACAGGTGCCAATGGCATAACAAGTAATATTTTTCTTTTATTCCTTCATTTGTAAAGCTGAATCTGATCTGCTCCAATACTCAATGTATGAAGAAATGAAGAAAGGTTCTATAATTGGGAATGTTGCAAAGGATTTGGGTATGGACAATACAGAATTGTTAATTAGAAATTTGCAAATTTCTTCTTGGACAAAAAACAATATTGTAATATCAATTTAGAAAATGGTAGCTTATTTGTGAATGATAGAATAGACATGGAGGCGATTTGCAGGATAAAGCAGAATTGCTTTTTAAATCTTGAAATATTGGTTGAAAATCCAGTAAATGTTTTTATGTAAAAGTAGAAATTCAGGATATAAATGACAATGCACCTCATTTTCCTAAGGATTTATTTGAAATAGAAATGAGTGAATTTGCTTCTCCTGGAACACGTTTTGTTTTAGGAAATGCACAGGATCCAGATCTAGGTAATAATTCTTTACAACGCTATGAGCTCAGCTCCAATTTACATTTCACATTGGGAGAAAAAACTAGCACCCATGGTACTAACTATCCTGAAATGGTGTTAGAAAAACCCTTAAATCGCGAGAAGCAAAGTATCTATAACTATAACTTACTGCTTATGATAGAGGCACACCTGTGAAATCTGGAAGTGCTAAAATACGGGTGATAGTTCATGATGTAAATGATTATGTTCCTGCATTCAGCCAAGACAAATGTCATATTATAAGATGTGTTCTTCTTTCCGTGAGAGGTTGACCAATCATAAAAGTGCTATACTTAAAGCAATAACTGAGGGTCATAGTGAACAGCCTGTAGCCAGGCATTTTTTGGAACATGGTCACACTGTCGCAATGTTGAAAACCATGCTCATAGACAGAATTCCTCCTCTTCAGGTGTGGGGGGGGGGGGATAGAGATGAGGAGCACCTAAACAGGGAAGCACAGTGGATTAATCGATTGGGTACTATGACCCCTAGAGGTCTCAATACACATTTAGATTATGCCCTGTTTCATTGAGCCTTATATGTCATCCCTAAAGTATACCCTTAATCACTGGGTTTATGTAGTTAGTTTATTTTTTTTCGGTATTGATTGAATATATGTATGACTGCTTTTTTTACTTTTTTATTTTTTTCATGTCCATCTAGATTTCTGGCTTCCATCTAATCATGCTCTACATCATATGGTTGGGTGCATTTTACATATCTTGTTTGGTACATATGTTTATACAGCATTTTAAGCCCTTCTCTAGTATCAAATTGGCTGTAGTTTGGGGATAGTATTGCATTGAAATTACTGGCCCTTTAATACAACGTGTTGTATGCTCGCTAGGTTCTCTATTGGCATGTTGGAAACTTGTAACGATGTGGAGTTACCACATTTTTCACATATTCCGTAAGATTTAATATGAGGCATTTATGTAGCTGACACATATACTGTTGGATGACATCCGCTATGTTACCCTAGGACACTGATTAAAGCCGATCATTTTCAGATTACTGACAGAGATAAATGCTTCCTTGTTTTAAGCCGCTGTCAGATTGCTGTGAATCTAGTTATGCCCCACACTCATGACGTTTGGCCCAATCACACAGCAGCTGGTGGGTTTAAAAAGGTGTTGTCAGGTACATGTTCCCATATTGTCACGGATTGGCGCTTTGAAACACTGAGTTGTTGTTACACTGATTCAGGTATGTTTACTATACTTTAAACCGATAATGTTTTGCTGCCGCTATTTGAATGTTTTTTGCAGTTAATTTAAGATGTTTGTGAATACTTATTTGGTTGAATTGCTCTGTAAATGCTGCTAGTTAAAATAGTAGTGGAAACACATGGTTTCATTAGGCCTTTGCATATATAAATAAATCCTATAACTTCAAGCACAAAGCAATAATGCATGTCAGCCCAATGACAGACATATTTTATTTAAAATTCTTACTAAGCTTTGATACACTAATAATGGCGTGTGTAGATTCGCAACAAAGATGGAAGTTACTAAGAGAGACAGACTAAAGAAAAATGAAAATCAAGATGCTGCCAACAACCTTCTAATAGAGCATACACAGATTAACATTCCTTTTATTACAGATTATAATTGTGACAATAAAATAATCAAAACATTTTTAAACAAACACTGGCACCTTGTTTGTACTGATCCACTGATCGGCGACAAAGTAAATGAACGACCTAGACTAATATATAAAAAAGCCCAAAACTTTAAAAGTCTGCTAGCTCCCAGTGACCTTAAACAAAATAAACATAAAGGCAAATCAACAAAATTTAAGTGGAGCTCCCCTACAAGGATTTTTTCCCTGTTTCGGTTGTAGATCATGTGAATTCTCAAGTAAAATAAAAAGTCCTAATTTCCCCATCTACGAATTATAAACTTGTCATCAAAGACATTATCAGATGCCAGGATAAAGGGGTCATCTTGGCTATAAAATGTTCATGTAATAAAATCTATTTAGGTGAAACCACAAGAACACTTAGGGAACGTATAAGGGAACCCATTTCCTGCATAGATAGAAGGAACTTTGACACTCATTTATATAGCCACTTTAGGGAGGTTCACAATAATAACCTTCAAGACTTCCAATATTGGGGAATTATGAAGGTTAAGCCAGATTGGAGAGGAGGCAACCTAGAGCGCAAATTGCTCAAACTAGAAGCAGAATTGATCTATAAAATGGATACTCTAAATCCCTTAGGATTAAATTCAGAAATTGACATAGCCCCTTTTTTATAATTATATTTATATAATACAATTAATATGAGATAGATTATCTCATTATTCATTTATTTCTATTTTCATTTTTTATTTTCATTTTTTTTTTATATTATATATTTCTCATTTTCTTATCACATTTACATATATGTTATGTTCTGTATTTTAAATATATAATCATAGTACTAAATATTAAACATGTAATAAGACACAGCAAGCTATTTGTTATGTGTTGTATAAACCAATGTTTTTAGTCTTCTAATATGTAAAACCACTTTAACTATATAAACTAAGGATCAAGAAATTCCACCTTTAGTCAATTGGCAACAAATTGCTGAAAACCTCAACCAATGGAATACTAAGGAGGTCTTTTTAAAGAGCAAAGCAAGAGTCTCAAACTAAAAGTCTTTATAAAGCCCCTAACGTGGGCGAAACACGTTGACCAGGACCACTACCTGTTTTGCTGCTTTGTTATCCTGTGCACAAATACACCTAGCCCAAGAAAATCTGAATTTGAACAAAGGGAGGTGTATACGGACAGAAACTGATATTTTACACTTTCAACTCTACTTTGAATCCGGTTTTCTGGACATTTGGCTTGTTCACAGCCACCCTTCGCCACTACTAGTGGCAATCACTTTAATCTCCAAAATACATAATAGTATTTGTCAAACGTTGCACTTTCCATTGGGTGCCCTTTGACCCCAACATTCAACGGCAGATCTACAGAGACGCTAATCTTACTCAGCTGAGATACACAGCTGTCAGCTGCACTTGAGAGGAACACACACTAATTGTTCTCTGTCTAAGAAGTATTGAATTTACTCAGAACGGCTGTTCAGAACCACACTACGAAAACAAGTGATATTGCTCAAGAATTTCTACGCCTCCAATTCCATTGTATATACAGTCAAGTTCACAGACCGCTATTTCTACAAAAGGGACAGCATCTCTAATCTGCATAGCAGGTTTTTTCCGGTTATACAGAGGAATTTCTAAGAGTGTTATTGCCAGTACTATTTTATCCTCATAAGGTACTTTTACATATTTTTTCCAATGAGGTAAACTTTATTTATTTTTTGGATACTATTAGTATTTCTATTTCTATATATCAAAGTTAGCTCATTGGCCATTACATTCACGGTAATCTGGGGAGACGTCCCCACTTTTATATGTGTTTTAATAAATTGTCCCAAACTGTTTTAAATTGTACATTATTTGGTTTCAAATGTGTATACATTTGTATTTATTAGTTTATAACCAAGCCCAACTGATATTTATCTTTGTGTTATTAGCATAAAACAGATTCTTTAAAAAAACAAACAAACAAAAACCACTAAGTTGTTTATGCACGTTTTCTATATATTCATCCTTTAATTTAATATTTTTTGTTAGGACTCGATATTATACACACAATATTTAGTTGTTATTCATGGCATATTATTACTAGTCAATATTTCTCACTTTACCCCAGGGGTGGACTGATCAGCCGGGCAAATAGGACCTGGACTGAGGGCCCAGCAAGTAGGGGGGCCCACAAATGGCATCTCCATGGCTCCTGTTGTGCTGCTTAAGATGGAGTTGACAGCTGTGCTGTTAGTAACTAAGCAGTTAAGTGTGGGTTTAGTGAGGGGCCTGGATGTAAGATTTGTTGCTTGGGGGACACTAGAGTGTTGGGGGTCCTGACAGGGGTCTGTCGCTGTGAGGGCTATGGAGTGTGGGGTCTGGCCTTGGAGGTTTGGGGTCCTGTCTATGGCCCTTGACTTTGGGGTCCCTGGCCCTGGAGGTTGGGGAGTCTGGTGAGGGCAGGGATGCTACCATATTTATTTACATAAATTTTGGTCAGTGGGAGCCCTTCCCTGATTTTTGCCCAGGGCCCTGAATGGTCTCAGTCCGTCCCTGCTTCACCCTAGCTTATTAGCGCTGACACTTCTCTTATACTTGTATCTTGTTTACCTATTCATTTATCCTGGAGGGGATATTTAGTGTCAGCTGGGTTTTCTAGTGTCTAGGGCGCTCTCTCTCTGTCTGTTCATAACATTAAATTACTTATTGTCATGATTGATACATATATTGGATACGATATTGTATTGAAATACAGAAAATTGCCCTAATAGATTTAGGTTAAAAACTTTGTATATAATGGTTGTATGGTTCAATTTCTCAATTTTTATCACAAGGGATTATCCCAAGGTGCTGTTGTATATAGGATTATTGGTCACAATGTTTATTTAAGGTGGTTTACTTTTTCTTTTGTTTGTTTTTAAATGATCATGTATTCATTGTTGTATGCATATTATGTTTTTAGATTATCTTGAAAAAAGGCTAGATTTATAGTCGAAACGTTGACTAACACTTTTATGATGAATTATATGAAATAAATATTGTTTCTACTACTGTCAAGACCTGTGAGTGCCCTTTTTGTTGGAGTTACTTTTGCATATTAGTTGAGGAGTCACCCAGGCAACAGATGAGCTAAGGCTTAGGGAGTGAGTGCATGGAAATAGGATGGTTATATATATACCTGAATAGCATCCCTTACTAATTTGGAGTGAATGAGCAGTTACAGCTATAAGAAAGAAGCAAAGTACAGGGTGAGACGACATCAACAATTGCATGCGATAGCGACTATTCAAGCGCAGTGGGTGAGATCTTTTATGTTTGCCTCTGGAGGTTTCTGGATTTAGGGGCCCGGTTCCCTTTTTTGAAGTACCTCTAGGCGAGGCTTGTTGCAATACTTGTGAAGATGATATGAGTAATTGCATATGTTCCACCTGAATGCTGCAACTTTTGTCATTTGCTGACACACTGCTTTCCGTATATAATTGACTGCCTATACATACATTGGCTATATTGGATTAATGAGATGGTTTATATGAACTGCATTTTATCAGCACAACTTGTTCTTTTGATGTGAATATAACTTGATCATAGTGAGATCTATCCATGATGCTTTTTCCTAGTGGTCACTAGTATTTTTTTGTTTCTTTTAGGTGGTATAATAAAGTTTTGTACTTTCTATGCAATAAATTAGTTAATTGCTTAATATATGCTCTAAGTGGGTTGTGTGGTTGCTTCTTCCCTGAATCTTATTACTGTGCAGGTTGAAGTGATGCTGGCTAGGGAACTCTATGTTCTTTTTCTCTCACACATTTTTTGAAAAAAAAAAAAATAAAATAAAAAAATAAATATATATATATATATATATATATATATATATATATATATATATATATATACATACATACATACATACATACATACATACAAACATACACACACACACACACACACACAATCAAATACCTGAAAACAGTAAAAATCATTTGTAATCAATATTAATAATGTATTTTAGTGTGCATGTACTGTATATATTTTACATTTCAATGTTCTTCACATAGGGGAAGAATAAATAAATATATATATAATTGTATACCTGTGTTTATATATATATATATATATATATATATATATATATTAAAATAAAACAAACATTTTCTTCTATGTGAAGAGCATTGGAATGTCAAATATTCATAACTACATTTGGGTTAGTGTCAGTTGGTCTAATGTGTTTTTTAAGCCATTCAAGTCTATGGGGAGAAGATAACGCTGTCATGATATCTGAAGTCCTCATGTAAGTACGCACCAGCTTTCACTCACACACAAACATTTTACTTTCAACTTGTATTACGCATGCTAACCCACGCAAGTTAAAAGTTTACTTCTGGCTGTGTTTGCACACAAGCGTAAGCGTTTAATACCGCGCCACTTGTAATCCGGCACATTGTTGGGTAAAATGACTTTTCTTTTGGACTCTTTGGTCAATTTATTCTTTGATAAAAATACTATAATAGTATATTATGGGAATACAATAAAACTACAGTAGGAGAAAAAGGAACAGACTTCACATTCATTTCAATAAAATATATTTTATGTTTCACACAAGCATTCTACTACTGCCTCTGGTAACCATAAAAAATGAATGCATTGTTTTTAAAATGTAATAATAATAATTAGATTATTAAATTTACATAGATATCCTACCAAACATGTCTTGTTACAATCTGATTTCAAAAACAAATAAAGACATATTTGTGTCTTTCAAAATAATAAAGCCACCTTACTGCAGTTCCGCAGTTTAGACTCAGTGTGCCGCTGTTGGCCAATAAGAAAATATTGCTGAATATCTCATGCTACTGATGCTTAGAATTATTAGGCATTGCTGAAATCAGGGCAACATTTTCACTCTCTTTGCAATTTGGATTATCAGTATTTTGTGAATTTTAAAGGAAACCATAAAACAAGGATCGTTTGCAGAAAGTGATGAAGAAAACTGAGCATTACATTACACAGGTGACAATGGCATGGCAAGTAATATTTTTCTTTTATTTCTTCCTTTGTAAAGCTGTATCTGATCATCTCCAATACTCAATGTATGAAGAAATGAAGAAAGGTTCTATAATTGGGAATGTTGCAAAGGACTTGGGTATGGACAATACAGAAATGCTAATAAGAAATTTGCAAATCGCATCTCGGACCAAAAAACAATATTTTAATATCAATTTAGAAAATGGTAACTTATTTGTGATTGACAGAATAGACAGGGAAGCAATGTGTGGGATAGAGCAGAATTGCTTCTTGACTTTTGAAATATTGGTTGAAAATCCTGTGAATGTTTTCCACATTAAAGTAGAAATTCAGGATATAAATGACAATCCACCTCATTTTCCCAAAGATGTATTTGATGTAGAAATTGGTGAATTTGCTTCTCCTGGAACACATGTTGTTTTAGGAAATGCACAAGATCCTGACCTAGGTATTAATTCTGTGCAAAGCTATGAACTGAGCTCCAATATACATTTCACACTAGGAGAAAAAACAAGCACCAATGGAATAAAATATCCTGAACTTGTTTTAGAAAAGCCCTTAGATCGTGAGGAGCAAAGCATCTATAATCTGATTTTAACTGCTTATGATGGAGGTAAACCTGTAAAATCTGGAACTGCTCTTATAAGGATAGCAGTAAATGATGTAAATGATCATTTTCCTGTGTTTAGCCAAGACAAATTTCAAATAAGTATAAATGAAAATGTACCAAAGGGTTTTCTGATTCTTCATCTTAATGCTACAGATGCAGATGAAGGTTCAAATGCAGAAATAACATATTCATTCATTCACATTGCTAAAAATGCCATGGAAACATTCATTTTGGATTCTCAAAATGGTGACATTAGATTAAAAGGAGAGCTAGACTTTGAACTTACAAAAAGTTATGAGATGACAGTGGAGGCTAAAGATGGTGGTGGTTTGGTGGGACACTGTACAATTTCAATTCGTATTATTGATATTAATGACAACGCTCCTGAAATAATAATTAAATCTTTGTCTACACCAATTCCAGAGGACTGCTTACCTGGCACTCTTGTAGCACTAATTAATATTCATGATTTGGACTCAGGAAAAAATGGTGAGATAATTTGTCAAGTTGTTGGTGAACTGCCATTTAAATTAATAACTTCATCTTTAGATTATTACAAACTTGTAACGTCACAAACTATGGACAGAGAAAAGAAATCTGATTATAATATTACAATAAAAGCTGAAGATGGAGGATCTCCCCCACTGTTTTCAAATAAAACAATTCATTTAAAAATATCAGATATAAATGACAATCCTCCAGTTTTTGATAAAACAAGTTATGTGGCCTATGTTATGGAAAATAACTTAGCTGGAACTTCAATACACAAAGTACATGCTTCAGATCTTGATATTGATGAAAATGCTAGAATAATATTCTCCATTCTTGATATGAATCTTGAAAACATTCCTATATCTTCATATGTTTCCATAAACTCAGCAACTGGAGTTGTTTATGCACAGCGCTCATTTGATTATGAACAATTAAGAGACATTAAATTTCAATTAATGGCTAAAGACAGTGGATCTCCTACTCTAAGCAGCAATGCAACAGTCAGGATATGCATTTTAGACAGGAATGACAATACTCCGAAGATTCTCTATCCGTCAACAGATGCAGATGAAACAACATTAGTTGAGTTTATTCCTCACACTTCTGAGAAAGGTTATCTGATAACCAAAGTAATTGCAGTGGATGCTGACTCTGGACACAATGCTTGGCTGTCTTACCAGTTTCTACAAATACCAGAACCAGCATCATTTACCATTGGGCAACACACCGGGGAAATTAGGTTGGCACGTTCCCTCCAGGATACAGATTCTTTAAGGCAGAAGGTTGTGGTTTTGGTAAAAGACAATGGTGAACCACCTCTTTCTGCAACAGTTACTCTAAAGTTGGTTATGGGAGAAACATATCAACAGATTCTTCCAGAGATAAGAAGCCAACCCAATGATTTAGAGACTCAGTCAAATGTAACATTTTTTCTAGTAATATCAATAGCTGTGATTTCTATTTTATTCATTTTAACAGTAATAGCTGCAGTTATTTCTAAATTCAGGAAAGTTACTACTCAAACAGCTTTTGGCACTCTGACTAGGGATTTGTTCCCCCAAGTTGCCCTCAGATGTCCTTCTCAGTTTGGTGATGGAACATTGCCGCTCCCATACTCATACGATGTCTGTGTAGCACTTGATTCAAGCCAAAATGACTTTTCCCATCTCAAACCAATCCAGAATGTTCCAACTGACAATCTTATTGACACAGTTGATCCTGTCCCTGGAAATGATTTGTTGAACAAAAATTTGCCTTCAGAGGTAAGATTTCTTAATTTTTTAATACAATAAAATTAATTAACACTATGGGTTTCATTGCGGATGCAACTTTGGAGCGAGCCTGTAGCCGATAGTTAGGAAGCAGCGGTCCCCAGATTGCTACTTCCTAACCTATACACCAGCTCTGAGCTGGTGGTTTGCAATCACCCAGTACTTGTCTGACTAGACTGATTGACAAAAAGGTTCGGAGATGTTATAGTTTTTGTTTCTTAATATGATAACTATAATTTTAAATGCTGTTTTGCTTTAAAATTTAGATTATTACCTTAGACAGTAAAACTTTGGACACAGTTTTGGGAGAAATCTTATCCATATTTTTGCAATAATTTTTAGGAAGCAAACTATTTTCAGTTAGCGTTGCCATGGCTGTTTTTTCTCTTTCAATGTAGTATAGGCATTGAATATAAGCTGAGAAAAAAAAACAATAAATATTTGTAAAAGGGATAAAAAAACAAATACATTTTTGAAAATAGCAAACAAATATATGCTAGTGCTAAATATCCTAATCAGCATTCTTATATAGATTTTGCTTTATATAAATTTTGCTGAATTAAGTGTAGCCAAATAATTTCTTCAGTTGAATTTGCTTAGTCATTAATACTAATATATCAACTACCTTTCTGTTGCTGTGTAGTAGGATAATTTTCTTTTGCATGTTTTGATTTATTTATATTTTATTTATATTATTTATATTTTTTTAAGTATATTTGACCTTTAAACCCTTTAACGACCAAGGTCCTACAAAAACTCTCACTTAATGACCAAGGACGTACCCTGTATGTCCTCAGGGGTTTTAAGCAGTGGAATCAATCTGGAAACTTTCATGGTATTGCAGTGATGCCTCGATATTGAGGCATCCTGCAATACCATATTTTTACCCTCTGTGGCCCTCTCTGCATCGGCCATCGATGGTGCCGATCGTTGTTGGGTGGGAGCCATAGCATGGATGCGGGTGGACGGCCCATCGTTGAGTAAGATCCGGTTCCTGTCTAAGTAAAGTGCTCGCAAGGAGGCGGGTGTGCATGGGGGGGCCTGGGGTGGCTCGCAACATTCACAATAATACCTGGCAAAATGTATGTGAAGGAGGGAGAGAGAGGGGGAATAAATGTTGGGCAAAGGAACTGGGAGGGGGAGAGGGGTAGGGTATTGAAGGGGGCAGGTACACTACAGAAAAATTGTTAATTCAATTTTAAAAAATAAAAAACACTTTTTTTGGCAAACTGGGTACTGACAGACAGCTGCCAGTACCCAAGATGGTGGCAAATAGGTAGAGGGGGGAGGGTTAGAGAGCTGTATGGGGGATCATGGAGGTTGGGGGCTAAATGAGGATCCAACACTGCAGAATCAATATATATATATATATATATATATATATTAAAATTAAAAATGCCTTTTATTTTAGTACTGACAGACTTTCTGCCAGTACTTAAGATGTCGGTGACAATTTTGAGGTGAGAGAGGGAAAAGAGCTGTTTGAGGGGATCAGGAAGGGATCAAGGTGTGGGATGTGTCAGGTGGGAGGCTGATCTCTACACTAAAGCTAAAATTAACCCTACAAGCTACCTACCTAACACCTTAACTGCTGGGCATAATACAAGTGTGATGCACAGCGGCATTTAGTGGCCTTCTAATTACCAAAAAGCAATGCCAAAGCCATATATTTATGCTATTTATGAACAAAGGGGATCCCAGAGAAGCATATACAGCCATATGTGCCATAATTGCACAAGCTGTTTATAAATAATTTCAGTGAGAAACCTAAACTTTGTGAAAAAGTTAGTAAAAAAGTTAACGATTTTTTTTTATTTGATTGCATTTGGCGGGGAAATGGTGGCATGAAATATACAAAAATGTGCCTAGATCAATACTTTGGGTTATCTACTAATATATATATATATATATATATATATATATATATATATATACATATATATATATATATATATATATATATATATATATATATATATATATATGTGTGTGTGTGTGAAGGGTTATTCAGGGATTCCTGACAGATATCAGTGTTTCAATGTAACTATCGCTAATTTTGAAAAAGAAAATGGTTTGGAAATAGCAAAGTGCTACTTGTACTTACTGCCCTATAACTTGCAAAAATAGCAAAGAACATGTAAATATTGGGTATTTCTAAACTCAGGACAAAATTTAGAAACTATTTAGCATGGATGTTTGTGGTGGTTGTAGATGTGTAACAGATTTTGGGGGTCAAAGTTAGAAAAAGTGTTTTTTTTTCCATTTTTTCATCATATTTTATAATTTTTTTATAGTAAATTATATGATATTTAATGGCGATAAAAACGGTATATAATATGTGTGGGCACAGTAAATTAGTAAGAGGAAAATTACAGCTAAACACAAACACAGCAAAAGTTTAAAAATAGCCCTGGTCCTTAAAAGGACAGTATACACAAATTTTCATATAACTACATGTAATAGACACTACTATAAAGAATAAGATGCACAAATACTGATATAAAAATCCAGTATAAAACTGTTTAAAAACTTACTTAGAAGCTCTCAGTTTAGCTCTGTTGAAAAGGTAGCTGGGAAATAAGACACTCCCCCCTCCCCGTTCTTTTGCATATGAAAAGACCCTTTACACAAACAGGAGCAAGCTGGAGTAGGTATCTGTCGGTATTCTCCTAAAGCTTTGGGGCTTGGTTAGGAGTCTGAAAATCAGAGCAATGTTATTTAAAAATAAGCAAAACTATATAAATAGATCATCTACAAAACATCTATGCAAAGAAAAAAATGAGTATATAATATAAAGGGTAAGAAAATTGAAAAATGGTCCAGTCAGGAGTTTGTATGTGTCTTTCTGTTTGGCAGCAGTATTTGCTGCTATATTTGTAACATTATTTTATATACAGTGCTCAAAACAATTGCATGCTCCTGAGCCTACCTCAGTTTGCTATCATGTAAGTTAAATTGAACACTGTTTAGTAATTGTACTTGCTATATTAATCATGATAGAGAAATCAAGGATACTGATTAGGACATAAATTGCTACCCTATAGGAGAGCCCCCAGTGGTCTAGGTTAAAGTGGAGTGGTGTTTTGTGTGACATTTCTATAATAAATTGCGCTTGAATGAAACTGCTCTTTGAGTATACAGTGAGCATCTGTGTGCTCATTTTACAAGTTAAAAGTAAAGTATTCCCTCTCACGTGATACTAACCAGAGCTTAAAGTAAACCATGTTTCCGGTTGTGAAGTTACTATAAACCTACCAGTTACAACTTATACAAATGCAAATCCCTAATACAATGGTTATTAAGCATGAATATCACTTACAATACAAGGGCTTACATTGATACCGTTGTACGGTGTGAAAGAACAATAGCAATTTACCTGTATGAAATTAACCTTTTCATATCCAAAAGAATAGCACAACTTGTAAATGAATTAGTCATACTTTTGTGCTGGGGCATTTTGGGTATACAGTACATGTGTGTATGATGTGTAATTTACATGCATTTTACATTTTTTCTAAGATTTATGTTTATTTTTATTTTGGCATGGTTTTGGTTTAGAAACAAAATTAACATTACGGGATATCTTGCATTAAAAAATGGCCGCAGCTTTTCCTGGTCACAATATGCATTTTTAAACATTTCTCACACTGTAAAATTTTGTAAAATAGCACCATTTCTATCATTGAAACAAATGAGCTGCTTCTTTCATGCAAAACTGTGTATCACTGTACCAACCATGTTCCTGCAATCACAGTTGGTGCAATGAGATATAATTTTGCACAAAAGAAGTCTTGCTGTCTGCAGAATTAAGCCCAGTTTGGCTCATCCAAAGCAAATGGTGGTGGAATTTTTCTATTAATAAACAATTGCAGTAAAAAGGATGTTAATTTGTTTTTAAAATGTTTAGACTTGGCTGATATTTTATTCTACAGCAACATTACAGAAATGTCATGTAAAGAAAAGAGAGATTCTGAAACAAGGCAGGGAAGTACCTTACAAATGTATTCAATAAAAAGAAAAATTCTATAGTGATAATTAATGGTGGAATAACATCTACTAACAAAGTAAAGGAGATATCTTCCCTATTCCAAAATTATTTTATAAATATTTACTCGCAGAATCCTAAGGGATATGAAATTCAGTGCTTTTTGGAGAATATAAAAACACCGGTGATTTCAGAGGTAGATATGGATGTCCTAAATGCACTAATACTTGAACAAGATATAATCAAAACCATGAAGAATATGACAAAAGGGAAAGTCCCAGAACCAGATAGTCTACCCCTTAAGTTCTACTGGTTACTGAAGGACGCGATTATTCATGATATAAAAGATCTTTATGAATGTTATTATCTCAACAGCCAAATAATAACAACACAATTTAAGTCTGCAAATGTAATATTGTTACCAAAAGAAGATAAAGATCCCACTCAAGTAGCCTTGTATAGATCAATCTCACTTTTGAATCTTGACTTTAAGATCTTCATGAAAATCATTGCGGATCAGCTAAAATTAGTTCTACCAAAACTTATCCACCCAGATAAGGTGGTTTTTGTGATGGGGAGAACTTCAGAATTGAACATCTGAAAGATTCTACATTAGATTTGTCACTATAGTGAAATAACTCAGGGGGAACCTTGTGCTGCTCTGCCCGAGGCCTTCCTGCTATCCTTAGATGCAGAAAAGGCCTTCAACAGAGTGGAATGGGGATTCATGTTCGAAACTCTTAGGAAATTCAGTATGAAGGGGAACTTCTTAGACTTAGTTAAGAATGTATATTCAGATGCAAATGCGACAATACTGGTTAACAGCTTCATCTCCTCCTCTTTCTCATTAGGCCGAGGTACAAGACAAGGTTGCCCCATGTCTCCTCTACTTTTTGATTTGGTCCTGAAACCATTGGCAATTAGACTTAGGCCTAGATTTGGAGTTCGGCGGTAGCCGTCAAAACCAGCGTTAGAGGCTCCTAACGCTGGTTTTGGCCGCCCGCTGGTATTTGGAGTCAGTGATTAAAGGGTCTAACGCTCACTTTTCAGCCGCGACTTTTCCATACCGCAGATCCCCCTACGCCATTTGCGTAGCCTATTTTTTCAATGGGATCTTTCTAACGCTGGTATTTAGAGTCGTTTCTGAAGTGAGCGTTAGAGCTCTAACGACAAAATTCCAGCCGCCTGAAAATAGCAGGAGTTAAGAGCTTTCTGGCTAACGCCGGTTCATAAAGCTCTTAACTACTGTACCCTAAAGTACACTAACACCCATAAACTACCTATGTACCCCTAAACCGAGGCCCCCCCACATCGCCGACACTCGATTAAAATTTTTAACCCCTAATCTGCCGACCGCCACCTATGTTATATTTATGTACCCCTAATCTGCTGCCCCTAACCCCGCCGACCCCTGTATTATATTTATTAACCCCTAACCTGCCCCCCACAACATCGCCGCCAGCTACTTAAAATAATTAACCCCTAATCTTCCGACCGCAAAGCGCCGCCACCTACGTTATCCCTATGTACCCCTAATCTGCTACCCCTAACACCGCCGACCCCTATATTATATTTATTAACCCCTAATCTGCCCCCCACAACGTCGCCGACACCTGCCTACACTTATTAACTCCTAATCTGCCGAGCGGACCTGAGCGCTACTATAATAAAGTTATTAACCCCTAATCCGCCTCACTAACCCTATCATAAATAGTATTAACCCCTAATCTGCCCTCCCTAACATCGCCGACACCTACATTCAATTATTAACCCCTAATCTTCCGATCGGAGCTCACCGCTATTCTAATAAATGGATTAACCCCTAAAGCTAAGTCTAACCCTAACACTAACACCCCCCTAAATTAAATATAATTTACATCTAACGAAATAAATTAACTCTTATTAAATAAATGATTCCTATTTAAAGCTAAATACTTACCTGTAAAATAAACCCTAATATAGCTACAATATAAATTATAATTATATTATAGCTATTTTAGGATTAATATTTATTTTACAGGCAACTTTGTAATTATTTTAACCAGGTACAATAGCTATTAAATAGTTAAGAACTATTTAATAGTTACCTAGTTAAAGTAATAACTAATTTACCTGTAAAATAAATCCTAACCTAAGATATAATTAAACCTAACACTACCCTATCAATAAAATAATTAAATAAACTACCTACAATTACCTACAATTAAAGTAACACTACACTATCAATAAATTAATTAAACACAATTCCTACAAATAAATACAATTAAATAAACTAGCTAAAGTACAAAAAATAAAAAAGAACTAAGTTACAGAAAATAAAAAAATATTTACAAACATAAGAAAAATATTACAACAATTTTAAACTAATTACACCTACTCTAAGCCCCCTAATAAAATAACAAAGCCCCCCAAAATAAAAAATTCCCTACCCTATTCTAAATTAAAAAAGTTACAAGCTCTTTTACCTTACCAGCCCTGAACAGGGCCCTTTGCGGGGCATGCCCCAAGAAGTTCAGCTCTTTTGCCTGTAAAAAAAACCATACAATACCCCCCCCCCAACATTACAACCCACCACCCACATACCCCTAATCTAACCCAAACCCCCCTTAAATAAACCTAACACTAATCCCCTGAAGATCTTCCTACCTTGTCTTCACCATCCAGGTATCACCGATCCGTCCTGGCTCCAAGATCTTCATCCAACCCAAGCGGGGGTTGGCGATCCATAATCCGGTGCTGAAGAGGTCCAGAAGAGGCTCCAAAGTCTTCCTCCTATCCGGCAAGAAGAGGACATCCGGACCGGCAAACATCTTCTCCAAGCGGCATCTTCGATCTTCTTCCATCCGGAGCGAAGCGGCAGGATCCTGAAGACCTCCAGTGCGGAACATCCATCCGGACCGACGACTGAACGACGAATGACTGTTCCTTTAAGGGACGTCATCCAAGATGGCGTCTCTCGAATTCCGATTGGCTGATAGGATTCTATCAGCCAATCGGAATTAAGGTAGGAATTTTCTGATTGGCTGATGGAATCAGCCAATCAGAATCTAGTTCAATCTGATTGGCCGATCCAATCAGCCAATCAGATTGAGCTCGCATTCTATTGGCTGATCGGAACAGCCAATAGAATGCGAGCTCAATCTGATTGGCTGATTGGATCAGCCAATCGGATTGAACTTGATTCTGATTGGCTGATTCCATCAGCCAATCAGAAAATTCCTACCTTAATTCCGATTGGCTGATAGAATCCTATCAGCCAATCGGAATTCGAGGGACGCCATCTTGGATGACGTCCCTTAAAGGAACAGTCATTCGTCGTTCAGTCGTCGGTCCGGATGGATGTTCCGCGCTGGAGGTCTTCAGGATCCTGCCGCTTCGCTCCGGATGGAAGAAGATCGAAGATGCCGCTTGGAGAAGATGTTTGCCGGTCCGGATGTCCTCTTCTTGCCGGATAGGAGGAAGACTTTGGAGCCTCTTCTGGACCTCTTCAGCACCGGATTATGGATCGCCAACCCCCGCTTGGGTTGGATGAAGATCTTGGAGCCAGGACGGATCGGTGATACCTGGATGGTGAAGACAAGGTAGGAAGATCTTCAGGGGATTAGTGTTAGGTTTATTTAAGGGGGGTTTGGGTTAGATTAGGGGTATGTGGGTGGTGGGTTGTAATGTTGGGGGGGGGGGTATTGTATGGTTTTTTTTACAGGCAAAAGAGCTGAACTTCTTGGGGCATGCCCCGCAAAGGGCCCTGTTCAGGGCTGGTAAGGTAAAAGAGCTTGTAACTTTTTTAATTTAGAATAGGGTAGGGAATTTTTTATTTTGGGGGGCTTTGTTATTTTATTAGGGGGCTTAGAGTAGGTGTAATTAGTTTAAAATTGTTGTAATATTTTTCTTATGTTTGTAAATATTTTTTTATTTTCTGTAACTTAGTTCTTTTTTATTTTTTGTACTTTAGCTAGTTTATTTAATTGTATTTATTTGTAGGAATTGTGTTTAATTAATTTATTGATAGTGTAGTGTTAGGTTAATTGTAGGTAATTGTAGGTAGTTTATTTAATTATTTTATTGATAGGGTAGTGTTAGGTTTAATTATATCTTAGGTTAGGATTTATTTTACAGGTAAATTAGTTATTATTTTAACTAGGTAACTATTAAATAGTTCTTAACTATTTAATAGCTATTGTACCTGGTTAAAATAATTACAAAGTTGCCTGTAAAATAAATATTAATCCTAAAATAGCTATAATATAATTATAATTTATATTGTAGCTATATTAGGGTTTATTTTACAGGTAAGTATTTAGCTTTAAATAGGAATCATTTATTTAATAAGAGTTAATTTATTTCGTTAGATGTAAATTATATTTAACTTAGGGGGGTGTTAGTGTTAGGGTTAGACTTAGCTTTAGGGGTTAATCCATTTATTAGAATAGCGGTGAGCTCCGATCGGAAGATTAGGGGATAATAATTGAAGGTAGGTGTCGGCGATGTTAGGGAGGGCAGATTAGGGGTTAATACTATTTATGATAGGGTTAGTGAGGCGGATTAGGGGTTAATAACTTTATTATAGTAGCGCTCAGGTCCGCTCGGCAGATTAGGGGTTAATAAGTGTAGGCAGGTGTCGGCGACGTTGAGGGGGGCAGATTAGGGGTTAATAAATATAATATAGGGGTCGGCGATGTTAGGGCAGCAGATTAGGGGTACATAGGGATAACGTAGGTTGCGGCGGTTTACGGAGCGGCAGATTAGGGGTTAAAAAAAATATGCAGGGGTCAGCGATAGCGGGGGCAGCAGATTAGGGGTTAATAAGTGTAAGGTTAGGGGTATTTAGACTTGGGGTACATGTTAGAGTGTTAGGTGCAGACGTAGGAAGTGTTTCCCCATAGGAAACAATGGGGCTGCGTTAGGAGCTGAACGCTGCTTTTTTGCAGGTGTTAGGTTTTTTTTCAGCTCAAACAGCCCCATTGTTTCCTATGGGAGAATCGTGCACGAGCACGTTTTTGAGGCCGGCCGCGTCCGTAAGCACCGCTGGTATCGAGAGTTGCATTTGCGGTAAAAATGCTCTACGCTCCTTTTTTGGAGCCTAACGCAGCATTTGATTAAACTCTCGATACCAGAGTTAAATTTATGGTGCGGCCAGAAAAAAGCCCGCGGAGCGTTAACAGCCCTTTTACCGCCGAACTCCAAATCTAGGCCTTAGAGAGTTATTGTTTGGATTTAGATTGGGTAAAAAGTTATTTAAGATCTCACTCTTTGTGGATGACTTAATTCCGTGCCTAACTTCCTCGGAAAAACAGGTTACTGAAACAGTTAATTTATTAGAAGAGTACGGAAAAGTTTCAGGATACAAAATCAATTTCTAAGATTCTTTGGCTAAAAAATAACTATTACAGATCAGTTATATCCCTTCTTGGAAACTAGCGGCTAGATTACGAATTTTGTGTTATGAGTGAAAAAGCTTCATAACGATGCTTTATCACTACCTCTGGTATTACGAGTTTTGCAGGTATAAGTGTACCGCACACTTTTTTGGCCTTAACGCAACGTAAGTACCGCAGCTTTCAAAAAGTCCTTTTTCAATGGGACTTCCATAGCGCTGGTATTACGAGTTTGCCTGTCCGGCCAAAAAGTGAGCGGTACAGCCTATAACTACAAGATCTGTACCGTAAACTGAAAGTCAGTAGTTATGGGTTTTGTGTTACAAAGCTGTAGCATAAAACTCATAACTAAAGTGCTACAAAGTACACTAACACCCATAAACTACCTATTAACACCTAAACCGAGGCCCTCCCGCATCACAAACACTAAAATAAAATTACTAACCCCTAATCTGCCGCTCCGGACATCGCCGCCACTATAATAAACATATTAACCCCTAAACCGCGTACTCCCGCATCGCAAACACTAGTTAAATATTATTAACCCCTAATCTGCTGCCCCCAAATTGCTGCCACTATACTAAAGTTATTAATCCCTAAACCTAATCCTAAATCTAACCCTAACGTAACTCTAACCCTAACACCCACTAACTTTAACATAATTTAAATTATTCCAAATAAAAATAAAAATTAATACATAAATTATTTCTATTTAAAACTAAATAAATACTTACCTGCAAAATAAAACATAAGCTAGCTACAATATAACTAATAGTTATATTGTAACTATCTTAGGTTTTATTTTTATTTCACAGGTAAGTTTGTATTTATTTTAACTAGGTAGATTAGTTAGTAAATAGTTATTAAATATTTTCTAACTACCTAGTTAAAATAAATACAAATTTACCTGTAAAATAACACCTAACCTGTCTTACACTAACACCTAACATTACACTACAATTAAATAAATTACATTAATTAAATACAATTAACTAAATTACAAACCTCCCCACTAAATTACACAAAATAAAAAAGAAATTATCAAATATTTAAATTAATTACACCTAATCTAATAGTCCTATCAAAATTAAAAAGCCCACCCCCCAAAATAAAAGAAACCCTAGCCTAAACTAAACTGCCAATGGCCCTTAAAAGGGCCTTCTGTGGGGCATTGCCCCAAAGGAATCAGCTCTTTTACCTGTAAAAAAAATACAAACAACCCCCAACAGTAAAACCCACCACACACACAACCAAACCCCCCAAATAAAATTCTATCTAAAAAACCTAAGCTCCCCATTGCCCTGAAAAGGGCATTTGGATGGGCATTGCATTTAAAAGGGCATTTAGCTCTTTTTCAGTGCCCAAACCCCTAATCTAAAAATAAAACCCACCCAATAAACCCTTAAAAAACCTAACACTAACCCCCGAAGATCCACTTACAGTTTTTGAAGACCAGACATCTATCCTCATCAAGCCAGGAGAAGTCTTCATTCAAGCGGGCAGAAGTCCTTAACGAAGCCGGGAGAAGTCTTCATCCAAGCGGCAAGAAGTGGTCCTCCATGCGGGCAGAAGTCTTCATCCAGACGGCATCTTCTATCTTCATCCTTCTGACGCGGAGTGGCTCCATCTTCAAGACATCCGGCGTGGAGCATCCTCTTCTGTCGACGTCTACTGAAGAATGAACGTTCCTTTAAGGGACGTCATCCAAGATGGCGTCCCTTGAATTCCGAATGGCTGATAGAATTCTATCAGCCAATCGGAATTAAAGTTGAAAAAATCCTATTGGCTGATGCAATCAGCCAATAGGATTGAGCTTCAATCCTATTGGCTGATCCAATCAGCCAATACGATTGAGCTTGCATTCGATTGGCTGATAGATAGGATTTTATTTGGGGGGTTTGGTTGTGTGGGTGGTGGGTTTTACTATTGGGGTATTTTTTTTTTTTTACAGGTAAAATAGTTGATTTATTTGGGGCAATGCCCCGCAAAAGGCCCTTTTAAGGGCTATTGGCAGTTTAGTTTAGGCTAGGGATTTTTTATTTTGGGGGGGATTTTTTATTTTGATAGGGCTATTAGATTAGGTGTAATTAGTTTAAATATTTGATAATTTCTTTTTTATTTTGTGTAATTTAGTGTATTTTTTTTGTAATTTAGTTAATTGTATTTAATTAATGTAATTTATTTAATTTTATTGTAATATTAGGTGTTAGTGTAAGACATGTTAGGTTTTATTTTACAGGTAAATTTGTATTTATTTTAACTAGGTAGCTAGTAAATAGTTAATAACTATTTACTAACTAATCTGCCTAGTTAAAATAAATACAAACTTGCCTGTGAAATAAAAATAAAACATAAGCTAGATACAATGTAACTATTAGTTATATTGTAGCTAGCTTAGGGTTTATTTTACAGGTAAGTATTTAGTAATAATAGTAATTTTTATATAGATTTATTTTAATTATATTAAAGTTAAGGGTGTTAGGGTTAGACTTAGGGTTAGGTTTAGGGGTTAATAACTTTAGTATAGTGGCGGTGATGTTGGGGACAGCAGATTAGATTTTAATAAGTGTAGGTAGGTGGCGGCGATGTCGGGGGCGGCAGATTAGGGGTTAATAAGTGTAATGTAGGTATCGGCGATGTCGGGGGTGACAGATTAGGGGTTAATAAGTGTAATGTAGGTGTCGGTGATGTCAGGGGCCCAGATTAGGGGTTAATAAGTGTAATGTAGGTGTTGCCGATGTTGAGGCGGCAGATTAGGGGTGTTTAGACTCTGGGTTTATGTTAGGGTGTTAGGTTTAAACATACATTTTCTTTCCCCATAGGAATCAATGGGGCAGCGTTATGGAGCTTTACGCTCCTTTATTGCAGGTGTTAGGCTTTTTTTTAGCTGGCTCTCCCCTTTTATGTTTATGGGGAAATCGTGCACGAGCACGTAAAACCAGCTCAAAGCAGCCATATTGCCTGCTTACACCGGGTTTTTGCAAACCTGTAATAGCAGCATTATAGGGAGGTGAGCAGTGACAATAACTTGCAAATTATTACCGAGCCGCTCATAACGCAAAACTCGTAATCTAGCCGTTTGGTTTTAAAGTACCTGGGTATTTATCTTACGGTAAGCACAGGCAACTGGCACAATAAAAATGTAATTCCAACTCTTCAAAACAATGCTGATAAATTAAGAAAATGGGATTCCCTGCCTCTTTCCCTTTCAGGCAGAGTGGCAGCATTCAAGATGTTTATTCTCCCAAAGATTTTGTATCCCCTTAGGATGCTCCCTCTGGCAATAAAAGCACATGATCCTTAAAAATTATTAAAAGAACTGAGATACTTTTTATAGCAAGGGAAAAAATCCAGGATTAGACTAGACAAACGTTATCTTCCCTTCTCGAAGGGAGGTTTGGTCTTACCCAATATCAAGTTATATAATCGCGCAACACTGTTCAGATTTCCTTTGTATTGGCTAGCTCTAACAAACAACTTTACTGATTGTAGTATAGGTGAAGCAATCTGTGCACCTCTCTCCCCTCTTTTTATCCTTCATGCATCAAAAAAAGAACTAGGTATAAGGATTAACTCCCATCCCTTATTAAAAGACTTGAGAGCATGGAGAGCGACAATGAGAGACATGGGGGCAATCATACACCTAGATTTAGAGTTCTGCGTTAGCCGTAAAAACCAGCGTTAGGGGGTACTAACGCTGGTTTTGGCCGCCCGCTGGTATTTAGAGTCAGTCAGGAAAGGGTCTAACGCTCACTTTCCAGCCGCGACTTTTCCATACCGCAGATCCCCCTACGCCAATTGCGTATCCTATCTTTTCAATGGGATCTTTCTAACGCCGGTATTTAGAGTCTTGGCTGAAGTGAGCGTTAGAAATCTAACGACAAAACTCCAGCCGCAGAGAAAAGCCAGGAGTTAAGAGCTTTCTGGGCTAACGCCGGTTCATAAAGCTCTTAACTACTGTGCTCTAAAGTACACTAACACCCATAAACTACCTATGTACCCCTAAACTGAGGCCCCCCCACATCGCCGCCACTCTATTAAATTTTTTTAACCCCTAATCTGCCGACCGCACACCACCGCAACCTACATTATCCCTATGTACCCCTAATCTGCTGCCCCTAACACCGCCGACACCTACATAATATTTATTAACCCCTAATCTGCCCCCTAACGTCGCCGCTACCTTACCTACAATTATTAACCCCTAATCTGCTGACCGGACCTCACCGCTACTCTAATAAATGTATTAACCCCTAAAGCTAAGTCTAACCCTAACCCTAACACCCCCCTAAGTTAAATATAATTTTTATCTAACAAAATAAAATAAATCTTATTAAAAAAATTATTCCTATTTAAAGCTAAATACTTACCTGTAAAATAAACCCTAATATAGCTACAATATAAATAATAATTATATTGTAGCTATTTTAGGATTAATATTTATTTTACAGGCAACTTTGTATTTATTTTAACCAGGTACAATAGCTATTAAATAGTTAATAACTATTTAATAGCTACCTAGTTAAAATAATTACAAAATTAGCTGTAACATAAATCCTAACCTAAGTTAGAATTAAACCTAACACTACACTATCAATAAATAAATTAAATACAAATACCTACAAATAAATACAAATAAATACACTAACTAAAGTACAAAAAATAAAAAAAGAACTGTTACAAAAAATACAAAAATAATTTACAAACATTATAAAAATATTACAACAATTTTAAGCTAATTACACCTACTCTAAGCCCCCTAATAAAATAACAAAGCCCCCCAAAATAAAAAAATTCCCTACCCTATTCTAAAATAAAAATTGAAAAGCTCTTTTACCTTACCAGCCCTTAAAAGGGCCTTTTGCGGGGCATGCCCCAAAGAATTCTGCTCTTTTGCCTGTAAAAAAAAAAACATACAATACCCCCCCCAACATTACAACCCACCACCCACATACTCCTAATCTAACCCAAACCCCCCTTAAATTAACCTAACACTAAGCCCGTGAAGATCTTCCTACCTTATCTTCACCACGCCGGGTATCACCGATCCGTCCAGAAGAGGGTCCGAAGTCTTCCTCCTATCCGGGGCTGAAGAGGTCCATCATCTGGCTGAAGTCTTCATCCAAGCGGGGGCTGAAGAGGTCCATCATCCGGCTGAAGTCTTCATCCAAGCGGGGGCTGAAGAGGTCCATCATACGGCTGAAGTCTTCTATCAAGCGGCATCTTCAATCTTCTTTCTTCCGGCTCCATCTTCATCCCGCCGACGCGGAACATCCTTCCTCCACAACGAACTCCCAACGAATGAAGGTTCCTTTAAGGGACGTCATCCAAGATGGCATCCCTCGAATTCCGATTGGCTGATAGGATTCTATCAGCCAATCGGAATTAAGGTAGTAAAATTCAAGTTCAATCCGATTGGCTGATCCAATCAGCCAATCAGATTGAGCTTGCATTCTATTGGCTGTTCCGATCAGCCAATAGAATGCGAGCTCAATCTGATTGGCTGATTGGATCAGCCAATCGGAATGAACTTGAATCTGATTGGCTGATTCCATCAGCCAATCAGAATTTTCCTACCTTAATTCCGATTGGCTGATAGAATCCTATCAGCCAATCGGAATTCGAGGGACGCCATCTTGGATGACGTCCCTTAAAGGAACCTTCATTCATCGGGAGTTTGTCGTGGAGGAAGGATGTTCCGCATCGGCGGGATGAAGATGGAGCCGGAAGAAAGAAGATTGAAGATGCCGCTTGATAGAAGACTTCAGCCGGATGATGGACCTCTTCAGCCCCCGCTTGGATGAAGACTTCAGCCTGATTATGGACCTCTTCAGACCCCGCTTGGATGAAGACTTCAGCCGGATGATGGACCTCTTCAGCCCCGGATAGGAGGAAGACTTCGGACCCTCTTCTGGACGGATCGGTGATACCCGGCGTGGTGAAGATAAGGTAGGAAGATCTTCACGGGCTTAGTGTTAGGTTTATTTAAGGGGGGTTTGGGTTAGATTAGGGGTATGTGGGTGGTGGGTTGTAATGTTGGGGGGGTATTGTATGTTTTTTTTTACAGGCAAAAGAGCAGAATTCTTTGGGGCATGTCCCGCAAAAGGCCCTTTTAAGGGCTGGTAAGGTAAAAGAGCTTTTCAATTTTTATTTTAGAATAGGGTAGGGATTTTTTTTATTTTGGGGGGCTTTGTTATTTTATTAGGGGGCTTAGTGTAGGTGTAATTAGCTTAAAATTGTTGTTGTAATATTTTTATAATGTTTGTAAATTATTTTTTTATTTTTTGTAACTTAGTTCTTTTTTTATTCTTTGTACTTTAGTTAGTGTATTTATTTGTATTTATTTGTAGGTATTTGTATTTAATTTATTTATTGATTGTGTAGTGTTAGGTTTAATTGTAACTTAGGTTAGGATTTATTTTACAGGTAATTTTGTAATTATTTTAACTAGGTAGCTATTAAATAGTTATTAACTATTTAATAGCTATTGTACCTGGTTAAAATAAATACAAAGTTGCCTGTAAAATAAATATTAATCCTAAAATAGCTACAATATAATTATTATTTATATTGTAGCTATATTAGGGTTTATTTTACAGGTAAATATTTAGCTTTAAATAAGAATAATTTATTTAATAAGATTTAGTTTATTTCGTTAGATAAAAATTATATTTAACTTAGGGGGGTGTTAGGGTTAGGGTTAGACTTAGCTTTAGGGGTTAATACATTTATTAGAGTAGCGGTGAGGTCCGGTCGGCAGATTAGGGGTTAATAAGTGTAGGTAAGGTAGCGGCAACATTGGGGGGGCAGATTAGGGGTTAATAAATATAATATAGGGGTCAGCGGGGGTTAGGGGCAGCAGATTAGGGGTTCATAGGGATAACGTAGGTTGCGGCGGTGTGTGGTCGGCAGATTAGGGGTTAAAAATAATATGCAGGGGTCAGCGATAGCGGGGACGGCAGATTAGGGGTTAATAAGTGTAAGGTTAGGGGTGTTTAGACTCGGGGTGCATGTTAGGGTGTTAGGTGCAGACTTAGGAAGTGTTTCCCCATAGGAAACAATGGGGCTGCGTTAGGAGCTGAACGCTGCTTTTTTGCAGGTGTTAGTTTTTTTTTCAGCTCAAACGGCCCCATTGTTTCCTATGGGGGAATCGTGCACAAGCACGTTTTTGAAGCTGGCCGCGTCCGTAAGCACCGCTGATATTGAGAGTTGCAGTGGCAGTAAATTATGCTCTACGCTCCCTTTTTGGAGCCTAACGCAGCCCTTCTGTGAACTCTAAATACCAGCGGTATTTAAAAGGTGCGGGGGAAAAAAAGCACGCGTAGCTAACGCACCGCTTTAGCCGCAGAACTCTAAATCTAGCCGATAGTGTCTCAAAATGGCTTCCATTAATAGTAAATCTCTGTTTTCCTTCGGGCCTACAGAGCACTACATTTCAAATCTGGAAGAAAAAAAAATTAGGTCCCTTAAGCATTTGATTGACCCTTTAACTGAAAAACCTTATAATTTTGAAGATTTTCAAAGAATTTATAAAGTACCACATAAAGATTGGTTTCATTACATGCAAGCAAAGCACTACTTAGTACATATGGTAAGGACCTCATCAAATCTTCTTAACAAACATCCTCTTCTACATTGTCCTACGATAAAGAAGGGTCTACTATCAATTATATATATAAAATAGTAAAAGTTCCTTTGGAGGGGGAAATAATTAGTGAATATAATAGCAGATGGGACAGAGTTGTTCCTAACTCTAGTGATGGTTTGAAAGCTCAAAAAAATTTTTAGCTATAAAAGCTCTAACCAACTCGGCTAAAGTTAGGGAATAGCACTTAAGGCTCATGCTATTTGATTATATTATACCAAGGAGAGCACAAAAATGGAACTCAGAAATTGAAAATGAATGTAGGAAGTGTAGGCTAACAGACCCGAATATCTTACATATGCTATTCATATGCTCGAAATTAAGTCAATTCTAGCGTAAAGTTAAATTCCTGCTTTCATTAATAATGAATAAGAAAATGGAGCTATCAGAAGAAAATATCCTGTTTTTTAAAAAGCACCAAGCTGCGGCACAAACCACAAAATCATTTTATGCGGCATTATCTTAGCTAGATTGCTTATCTTCAATGAATGGATAAATAAACCCCCAGAATTAGTTAATTTAAAACTCTGCTGGTCAAACAAGCGATTTCGGAGGCCCATGACACAGAATTCTATAAACCACATGGGATTGGTGACTACATAAAGGTATGGGGTAAATATGGCGATAGACTTTCAGTCCAAAATAGAACAAATTCTACCATCATTAGCCGCACAGAGGGAGAGATAGGTCAACAGGTCTGGATCAGGGATGGAGTGATTGTTTTTCTTGGGTTTTTTTTTTTTTTGCTGTTTTTTTGTGGGAGATAGGGTTATGTAAAGTATTGGTTCTTAATTAATATAACACTGTTTGGACAGGTTTTGTGTTGTCATTATATGACTCATTATGGACTATCATGTAATATTTTGGATGTGCTAAATTTTTTCTTGGCAAAGTTGGACATCAAACAAAGTATTTGCCCAAAGAAAGTCTTGAATAGGTCTAAACCATTGTAAGGAACTTATACAAGGAAGAACTTTTTTTATTTTTTTTTATTTTCTCTTTTGTTGTTTTTCTCATTTTATTGATGTAACTTAGATCCTCTCAATGGCAACTGCTTATAGGAAAATTGTGTAACAGTGTTTGTTTGTAATTTCTATTTCTTCCAATAAAGAAATTAAAAAAGAATAAAAAAAGGAAGAAAAGGAGAAAAAAAAAGAAAAGGTGCTTCCTGTCCCTTTTTACAGTTTAATTCAGAGAAAACTTACAGGAGCAGATTATTCTAAAAACACGCCAGACTACCAGGAGAAAAACATGATATATTTTGGTAATATGTGAAATAATAAAAGTAATTTATTGAACAAATTGAGTTAGCTCATCAAAGATACTGATGTTAAGAAAAGTCAAAATAAATACAAAGGGGACCAATACTTGAAAACAACATGTTTTATGAATAAACTGCATACTATTATTTTAGATATAAATAAATAAGAAAATCAAAAGCATGTAATAATTTTAGAAATTCAAAAGAAATGTAAAAATGTTTTAATAGGTTTAAGATTTTTTATTATAGACACAATTGGGTAGTTTGCAGTCTTAAACCCCCCCCCCCCCCCGTATCTAATGATTTTCTATAGAAAATCAATGGGCCCCATTTAAGAAGCTGCAGAAGCAACTTTGATGCTCCAGCATTTCAGGTGGTGGCATGAAATCATCCTGATCCGATCCATTTCAGGATGATTGACAGCCCCTGCTTGTGGCACTGCACAAGGAAACACTTGTTAAATGCAGGCATTGTATGCTTTCCGTTCGGTAGCAAATCATGTCAGCATGACATTCAATAAATGGAGCCCTTTGAGGATAGATATGTTAGGGTTGATCACAATCCTTCAGAAAAAAATATCTTTTTTTGTAGATAAATAATTTGATATGCTTTTCTAAAGAATTGTGATCCACCCTATTGTTTGCTAAGTCTATCTCAAGGGTTGTGACCCCAATATTATTTTTGTTACAAAGATACAATTAGAAATAAACCTTCAGTCTGCTCCAAACATTTTATTGTTAAAAAAGATAGATAACATATATACTACCCAACTTTTCACAACCAACATTGTTATATTAATATACTTTATAACAGTTAAACGTCTACATTTCTGCCTGTTTCTAAACCACTATAGACAGCCTCTTATCTCATGCATTTTATTAGCTTTTCACAGCAAGACACTGCCAATTCATGTGTGCCATACAGATAACATTGTGCTTACTCCCGTGAAATTGTGCAGGACACAACACTAATTGGCTAAAATGAAAGTCTGTAAATAGTTTTGAGATAAGGGGGCAGTCTGCAGAGTCTTCACAGAGGTAAAAAATATATTAATATTACCATGTTGTTTGTGCAAAACTGGGAATGGTTAATAAAGGGATTATCTATCTTTTTAAACAATACAAATTTTGGAGTAGACTGTCTCTTTACGTATTCTGAAGGTTTAAAAAGACTTACACAAGCCTTTAAAAAGACTTATCAAAAAATTGGGTCGATCCCAATTCTTTAGAAAAAATAGATGTTTTTCTAAAGGATTGAATGACCCTAATATATCTATCCTGATAGGGCTCCATTTATTAAAATGTACTATCCATTTAATAAATATAATAGATATGCAGAAATGTGCAATCTAAATTTAAAATGTAATGAAAATAACTCTTGTAATGGTATTGTGACAGACAACAAGCTTGTTCACAGTAATTTTAAATAAAAATCAAATTAGTTCCAGAGCACTTAAATTCATTCCCTTTAGATATTGATAATAGATATAATGGTTTGTATACGGAAAACAAACAAAGAAAGTAATTTGAAATTCAGTTCACCCAGTACTATATTGAAAACACATTAGTAACACAATCTTTGATAATTTACTTTGTGAATTTAATCTATTTTTGAAAATATACTCTCATTTTAAATCTGATGACTGCAACACACTCCAAAAAAGTTGGGACAGTTGACTGTTTACCATTGTGTAACATCAATTTTTCTTTTAATAACACTTATTAAGCATTTGAGCACTAAAGACGGTTGTTTTTTCCCAAAACTATTTGAAATGTTGAGTCGTCGGACCACAAAACACGATTCCACTACTGTCCATCTCAGATGAGACCGAGCCCAGAGAAGTCGGCGGCACTTCCGGACAGTGTTGATGTATGGCTTCTGCTGTGCAAAGTAAAGCCTTAACTTACATCTGTGGATGCAGCGGCGAAAGGTGTTGACTAACAAAAGTTTACCAAAGTATTCCCAAGCCCTTGTCAGGATATCCATTACATACTCATAACTGTTTTTGAGACAGTGACTTCTGAGGGATCGGAGATTACACATATTCGGAAGTGTTTTTCAGGCCTTGCCCTTTAGGCACCGAGATTTGACCTGCTTTCTTGAATCTTTTAAGTATAGTAGTAGTTGCAGTCATCAGATTTGAAATGACTGTATATTTTCAAAAATACTTTAAATTCATTAAGTAAAACATCAAATAATTTGTTAATAATATGTTTTCAATATAGTACGGGGTTCATTGAATTTTCAAATGACTCTTTTTGTTAGTTTTTTTGCATTTTCCATACTGTCCCAACTTTTTGGGAATTGGGGTTGTAAATATATACAGTATATACTATAATTGTGTTTTTTTTCCGCTTCCGTCGCTGTCGCAAGTTGCGCTGCATTCTCAAAGGAATTTTTGCTACGTGAGGCAGCCAAAAGAATCCACCTGGATGCAGAGTAGGCAAACTAAACATTAGGAAAAAAAAACATGCAACCACACGCGCAAAATATTAACAAAAAAACACGTAACCGCCAGCATCAAAATTATAAAAAACCTAACCGCCCTAACCTAACAAACACCTAAACTGTCAACCCCCACATAGCAAAAAATAAAGTAATTAACCCCTAATCTGAAAATTAAACAATGGAAATAGCATAATTAAAATATTAACCCCTAAACCGCCAACCCCCCACATTGCAATACACCTAATTAACCTATTAACCCCTAAACCGCCAAACCCCCACATCGCAATAAACCTAATTAACCATTTTAACTCCAAAACCACCAACCCCCACAATGCAAATAACTAATTTAATTACTAAGCCCCCTAACCTAACACCCCCTAAATTAACCTAAATTACATAAACTAAGTTACAATTAAAATAAAAAATCCTAACATTAATTTAAGCATAAAACCTAACATTAAATTACAAAAAATAATCTAAAATAACAAAAAATAAAAAAGTCTTAAATTACAGAAAAAAATAAACAAAATTATCAAAAATAAAAAAATTAAACCTAATCCGTATCAAAATAAAAAAGCCCCCCCCCAAAATAAAAACACCCCCTAATCTAAACTAAACTACCAATAGCCCTTAAAAGGGCCTTTTGTAGGGCATTGCCCTAAGTTAAACACCTCTTTTTTACATTTAAAAAATACTAAGTCCCCCCTAACAGTAAAACCCCTCCACCCACCAAACCCCCCCAAATAAAAAAAAAAAACTAACACTATAAATACCTAAACTACCCATTGCCCCTAAAGGGGCATTTGTATGGGCATTGCCCTTAAAGGACATTCAGCTCTTTTACAAGCCCATTAAATCCCTAATCTTAAAAATAAACCCCCCCTAAAAAATAAAAAAAAAAGCCTAAGTCTAACCCCCAAATAGGTACTCACCATTCCTGAAGTCCAGCGGAGAAGGTCTTCTTCCAGGAGGTGAAGTCTTCTTGGAGGCGTCGATATCTTCTTCCAGCACTAGAACCTCTTCTATCTTCATCCAGGACCAAGCCGGAGCGGACCGGAGGTGATCGTGGAACAGAAGACCGGCAACCGGCGCTGCACACTGAAGATGGAATGCAAGGTACCCGTTTGAAAATGGGGTACCTTGCATTCCTATTGGCTGAAATTTTGAAGTCAGCCAATAGGATGAGAGCTACTGAAATCTTATTGGCTGATTTGAACAGCAAATAGGATTTCAATAGCTCCTAAAAGTACTATAAAAGACCTTAGATAAAGAGCAAGATACTATAGATATGGAGACAAGATAGATAAACTCCTAGCTAAATGTGTTAATGCAAAGGAGAAACAGAACTCTATCAAAAAGATCAAAGTGAGCGATAATGTATTAATAGAGCCCCTAAAAATGAGGGAAGAATTATTTCACTTTAAAAAACTATCGGGTAGATTACGAGTTACGTTCGCTATAGGGAAATTAACGAACGCAACAAAAGTGGCGTTATTTAACGCCCTGTAGCACAGCCATTACAAGTTTTCAAAAACCCAGCTTGTGCGTGCGATATGGTGCTTTTAAGCTCCATACCGCACACAAAACAAGCGCTGTTTTGACGTGCACGCTTTCCACATAGACATCAATGGGGAGAGCGGGTCAGAAAAAAGTCTAACACCTGCGATCGCGGAATGAAAAGCTCAGTAACGCAGCCCTGTTAATGTCTATGGGGAAAATAAAAATAACGTTTAAACCTAACATAAACCCCAAGTCTAAACACGCCTAATTTGCCCCCCACTGACATCGCCGACACCTACATAATGTTATTAACCCCTAATCTGCCGCTCCCGATATCGCCGCCACCTAAATAAATTTATTAACCCCTAATCTGTCACTCCCAATATTGCCGCCACTATACTAAAGTTATTAACCCCTATTCCCCTGCACCCCAAAATCGCCCACACTATAATAAATCTATTAACCTCTATTCCGCCGCTCTCCCACATCGACGCAACTAAATAAATCTATTAACCCCTAAACCTCTGGCCTCCCACATCACTACCACTAAATAAACCTATTAACCCCTAAACTGCCAGCCCCCCACATCGCAACAACCTAAATTAGACGATATTAACCCCTAAACCTAACCCTAACATAACCCTAACGTCAACCTAACCCTAACGTAACCCTAACCCTAACAGACTAGATAGTAAATAGTTATTAACTATTTACTAACTACCTAGTAAAAATAAGTACAAACTTACCTGTGAAATAAAACCTAACCTGCCTTACCCTAAAACCTAACATTACAAAAAATAACAAACACTAAAATTACAAAGAATAAAAAAACCTACCATTACAAAAAATAACAAACAAAATTAAACAAAACAATAAAAAATATTCCTATTCTTTTAAAAAAGGGCCTTTTGGGGGCCCTTATACGGGCCTTTGGTAGGGCATTGCCCTAAAGATAATAGCTCTTTTCCTACATAAGAAAAACAAACATCCCCTAACAGTTTGCAAACCCCCACCCCCCTAACCCACAAAATAAAAATAACGTAAAACCTAATCTACCCATTGCCCTAAAAAGGGCATTTGTATGGGCATTGCCCTTAAAAGGGCATTTATCTCTTTTGCTGCCCAAGCCCTAATCTAATAATAAACACCCACCCCAAAATAAAAAAAAACAATACACAAAATAACAAACAAATTATCAAAAATAAAAAAAATATTCCTATTCTAATACCCATTAAAAAAAAAAAAACACCCCAAAATAAAAAACTATTCTAGAATAAACTACCAATATCCCTTAAAAAGGGCCTTTTGTTGGACATTGCCCTAAGTTAAACAGCTCTTTTACCTGAAAAAAAATACAAAGGAACACTAACATTACAAACCCCCACCCCCCAAAGCCACAAAATAAAAAAACTATCTAAAAAAACCTAAGCTAACCATTGCCCTGAAAAGTGCATTTGTATGGGCATTGCTTTTAAAAGGGCATTTAGCTATTTTACAAGCCCAAATTCTAAACTAAAACAAAACCCACCCAAAAAAAACCTTAAAAAAACCTAACACTAATCCCCGAAGATCCACTTATAGTTTTTGAAGTCCCGCTTGAACAATCTTCATCCAGGCGGCGAGAAGTCTTCATCCAGACGGCCTCGTCTATCTTCATCCAGGCGGCCTCTTCTATCTTCATCCAGGTGGCATCTTCTATCTTGATCCCTGTGGTGCGGAGTGGGTCCATCCTGAAGACATCCGGCGTGGAGCATCCTCTTCATACGGTCGCCGCCGTACACTGAATCATCCAATAGAATGAGAGCTGCTTAAAGCCTACTGGCTGATTTGAACAGTCAATATGATTTTAGCAGCTCTAATTCCTATTGGCTGATTCAAAATGTATCATCCAATAGAATGAGAGGTGCTTAAATCCTATTGGCTGATTTGAACAGCCTATAGGATTTTATCAGCTCTAATTCCTATTGGCTGATTCAAAATTCTCAGATAATAGGAATGCAAGGGACGCCATCTTGAATCTCATACCTTGCATTGAAGATTCAGTGTTCGGCAGCGACCGTATGACGAGGATGCTCCGCGCCGGATGTCTTCAGGATGGACCCGTCCTGCGCTGCCGGGATCAATATAAAAGATGCCGCCTGGATGAAGATAGAAGAGGCCGCCTGGATAAAGATTTCTCGCCGCCTGGATGAGGACTTTGCCGCCTGGATGAAGATAGAAGAGTCCGCCTGGATGAAGATAGAAGAGGTCGCCTGGATGAAGACTTCTCACCGCCTGGATGAAGATCGTTCAAGTGGGACTTCAAAAACTGTAAGTGGATCTTCAGGGGTTAGGGTTAGTTTTTTTTTTAAGGTTTTTTTTGCGTGTTTTTTTTTTTTAGATTAGGGTTTGGGCCGTAAAAGAGCTAAATGCCCTGTTAAGGGCAATGCCCATACAAATGCCCTTTTCAGGGTAATGGGTAGCTTAGGTTTTTTATTTTGGGGGGTTGGTTGGGTGGTGGGTTTTACTGTTGGGGGGTCTTTATATTTTTCTGATATATATACGATAAAGGAGAAAGGCAGCACCTGTGGTTGTATTGTTGCGTTGCTAACTCCAAACACCCCTTTTATGTATAACACCTGCTTCAATTTTCAAAACCTCACAAAGGCCCCCAAAAGTTCCGTTATACATGCATACGACCTGTATTCCGTTGTGGCGCTGATTCTGGGGACCCACCAAAACCTTCTGGGCTCCAAATCCCCTCTCTCCGTATTCTGTGTGTCAACAGTGATGGCCTGGAGGTCGAGCCGCGGCGTGGGTCCCTACAGCGTCTAAGCGTGTGTGCAGGGTCGATCCGGAACTATGTGACGTCACAAATGGGAGCGGAAGAATCCGCAGGTGCGATAAGTCCTCAACCAGGGAGGACCGTTGTTACAGCGTAGTACTGTGTCTTTGCAGGGGTGATTCAATGCTGCTCAGAAGGTGCAAGTACCCGTGCCTTTGAACATATCCGTCAAGGTATAGCATCAAAGAAAGAGAATAGAGGCACCGGGTAGTTGCACAAACAAATGTCCTTTATTAAGGAAATAAAACAGGAAACACTTAGGATAGTTCCCATTTGTGACGTCACATAGTTCCGGATCGACCCTGCACACACGCTTAGACGCTGTAGGGACCCACGCTGCGGCTCGACCTCCAGGCCATCACTGTTGACACACAGAATACGGAGAGAGGGGATTTGGAGCCCAGAAGGTTTTGGTGGGTCCCCAGAATCAGCGCCACAACGGAATACAGGTCGTATGCATGTATAACGGAACTTTTGGGGGCCTTTGTGAGGTTTTGAAAATTGAAGCAGGTGTTATACATAAAAGGGATGTTTGGAGTTAGCAACGCAACAATACAACCACAGGTGCTGCCTTTCTCCTTTATCGTATATATATCACACTGCATGTCCCAGTGAATCTTAGCTTGCACTGTGAGAGTATATATTGTTGTTGCTATACTGAAGCTGTCTTGCATATAAGTAACATGGAGGCCGATCAAAGCTTGGATGTGTCTACACATTTCTATTCACTCTCTAAACTGGAGGACAGAGGGTTAAATGAAGGTGAACTTGAGACTTTGTTTGTTACGGATAGAGCACAGTTACCACTCAGTAAGCTCTTTGAAGAGGCTGAATTTCTCTTGATAAAAGAATGTCGTCTAAAATGGGACATTTGGACATTACAAAAATATCTTTCCTTAGGGATTATACCTAGGGGACTACGCATAGCCAAGTTCCCTACCTTTCCTGTTGAGGATATAGAATTTATCACTGCATGGAATGACATATTGACAGAATGTTCGATACGTTTGATTAATATGCTTATAGAGTATAAGAGAAAGTTATTACAAAATATAACAGTTGATATCGAATTATTACAGTCAGAATTAAGCATACGCAGTACATGTGTCAAATACTCACAATATGACAGTATTTTGAAAAGTACCTTGGATGAGGCTAAAAATAATATTATGGGCATTAAGCATGAGAAATATCTCAGGGACCAGAGTGATTATGACAACAATAAAGTCTATATCTGGAACAGGAAGCAAAGATCACATGCACATAGATTTAAAAAAGATAATAGACTTAAATCTCAGGGACAAGGGGGTCAGAAGGGACACTCCACACTCAAAAAAGTCACTTTCTCTGATAGTGAGGTAGAGTCACAGGAAGACTACAATACTGGTGCCTCTTCAGGTGACGAGAATATACAAACACCCACAGTCGCCTCGAATAAAACCAGAGCCATAGTTTCAGCCCCAGTACAGCCCAATACAGGTAGCAGGGGAAGAGGTAGGGGCAGACAATCCAGATACCAGGATCTAGATAGTACCAATGGTGCTCCTATACCAACTACTGCTATGTCCATGGAACGAGAGAGGGGAGAGATTGAACAGGTTTTTTCCAGGCCCCCCATAGGACAAGAAGGGGGGGGGAAAGGTGGAGATCATTTAAAAACAAGGTCCTCATCCAGAAGAAAATATCAGGGCAGGAAGTACAATTAACACCAGTGATCAATATTTCCAGCCACACATTGAGTAAGGTTGAGGAAAAAGTCCTAGGTTTGGGACTAAATTTTGTACCTACTGATAACTTTGACCTGTTCACTACGTTAATTGATGTAAACAAACTCATCAGAACACTAACATTAAAGAAGCATTTCAAAAATGATCAGGCTGAGGATATGTATACAGGTGATCTAGCCAAAGGGAAAACAAACTCTTCTTTAACCTTTGAAGAATGTTGTGATGTGGTGAACTTGGAGTCACTAGATAGAGAGAACTACTGTGGTGATATGAATTCTGCCCACACCAGTACCATTGGTCCCAGATTCAGAGGTGCATCCAAATTTTACCCTATTCAGTCGAGGGGACCTATCCTGGAAAAATTCCAGCGAAGGATTGAGGAGGACTTAAATAAATTGGCATACACCTCTGGATATGGAGCTAAGGGTAATCTCAGTGCTAAGGAAAGAAAAGCACTCAAAGCTTTAAGTGAGAATAAAAATTTGGTGGTGAGGGCAGCAGACAAGGGGGGATCTGTTGTTTTAATGGATAGGGCATCCTTTATCAAAGAAGCCCTACGACAGCTTAATGACCCCAAACAATATACCAAACTGGATTTCAACCCCACACTAAGGTTCCAAAGAGAACTTTCACATCTAATTGATGATGGGATGGAAGGGGTTTTTTTTGATGAAGGCACTAGCGATTATTTATATAATTGTAACCCCAGAATTCCTACCTTCAACCTTCTCCCTAAGGTACACAAGTCCCTGGAGAAGGTTGAGGGTAGGCCTATCATCAGTGGGATTGGTTCCATGTTGGAACCATTATCCAAATGGTTAGACTCCCTTCTACAACCCCTAGTGGGGGAACTCCTTAGTCACCTGAGGGATACCAAACAACTCCTCATAGAGGTGGAAAAGATCTCTTGGAGGGAGGGCTATGGCTGGTTATCAGTGGATGTAAAGTCGCTTTATTCATCCATTCCACATAATCTAGGTTTGGAAGCCATAGCCTTCTTTCTAAGAAGATCTACTAAATACAGTGATGATTTCATTAAATTTGTTGTCAGGGTAACCGAATTCCTCCTCACACATAATTTCTTTGTGTTTGAAAACGTATTTTATCTCCAGAGATGTGGCACGGCCATGGGAGCAAAATTTGCTCCCTCTTACGCCAACCTATATATGGGTTGGTGGGAGCTGTGCCACATCTATGGAGATAAAAACAGACAGAGAAGCAAAATTGCATATTATCGTCGTTATATAGACGATCTGCTATTTGTCTGGGATGGAAGTGTGGAGGAAGCTGAGATTTTTGCAGAGTATCTGAACATCAATAAGGCTGGCCTACAGTTCACCCATGAATATGGGCCTACTAGCATCAATTTTTTGGATGTTACCCTTCATGGTGTGAAACTGGAATATGTTAAGGTCGAGCTCTATAGGAAACCAATAACCAGAAATACGCTTTTACATGCCCATAGTAGCCACCCGAAACAGGTATTTAAATCAGTCTTGAAGGGTCAGTTCACCAGGGTCAAAAGGAATTGTACCCGAGATAGTGAACATTTCAAGCATGAAACTGAACTAGTAACTAAATTTAAGGAGAGAGGGTACCCCAAGCAAGATATATATAGGGCATGTGAGGAAGTAAGGGCCATAAAAAGGACCACCCTACTTTGTGAGAAACAATCAAAATGTGACACCAAACCAGAACAGTTAACTTTTGTCACACAGTTTAGTAGGCAATATTATCAGGTGTGCAATATTGTACGCAAGCACATGACATTGCTTAAGGCTGATGACGAGCTCGCTCACATTGCCACACAAAAAGTGAGGTTTGCCTTCAGGAGAGGCAAAACCATAGGAAACTATGTAGCCCCCACACAATTAAAACAAGATGAAATAAATACATCCTCTTGGTTAAGGTACAAAGGGGTTTACAAGTGCAATTTTAGCGGCTGTATAGCATGTGGACATGTAAAACTAGGAAATATATTTAGGAGTGCCTACTCAGGTGAAACATTTGCACATAGGGCGCTCTTTAATTGTAGGTCCACATATGCAGTTTATCTTCTCAGTTGCGATACATGTGACATCCAATATACAGGACAAACGTCTCGACAAGTCAGAACCAGGATTAGGGAACATATAAACGATATTAAGCAAGGTAAACTCACCACCCCCCTTGTAAACCACTTCAAGTCTAAACATAATAAGGATCCAGGGACATTGTCATGGACAATTATTGAAGTGGTGAATACACAAAATAGGGGAGGGGATAGGGAGAATTTGCTCCTCAAAAGGGAAGTGTTTTGGATACACAGGTTGAACACCAGGGTGCCCAAGGGGCTCAACTCTGAATATGATTTAATTAATTTCTGGTGTTAGCCTGTGTATTCGAAACAAAGCATTATAATATATATATATACTTACAAGTTTATATGTTCATGAATAAATTTCACCTTCAATAAATTCTATCTTTAAATTTTATCTTTGGCAACTATACAAAAGACATAGAAAACTGACTTAAAATAGTCTAGTATATGTACACTATAGTAAAACATGGTTTAATGTAAAAATGCTTATTAGTGTTAGCTGCCAAGAATACTCTCTGGTGCCTCCAGTATTGGGTCTGTTTTAGCAGATCCTTGCCTTTGTTATTATTATTATTTTTTGAATTTATTTAAGATTGTACACTTAGTTTATTATTTATAATTCATTATTACAAGGGTTTTTTCAGTTTCAGTTTTGGTATTTCTTTATGTATTTATATACATATGTTAAGGAAGGTCTCGTTTCATGACACTATTTATCTATTATATTTATTATATCAGTCTAGTTTATAATTGAGACAGATAAAACTGTGCATAAAGTGGATAGCACGGTAACACATCCTAGATTAGGGCAGATAGATTAACTACAGGTGGAGGTGGGTGTCACCCACGTAGCACATAAGATTTTAACCAATTATATGTGATCTGTGTATTTAAATAAACAAACAAGCTTGCACCATATAGCTACGATTACGGCATTTGCCGAAACATGTCAGCACTAGGGTACGTGGGGAACTACCACTACACCATTGCCCCAAGGATTTAAGCTTTATCCTAAGTGTTTCCTGTTTTATTTCCTTAATAAAGGACATTTGTTTGTGCAACTACCCGGTGCCTCTATTCTCTTTCTTTGATGCTATAAAAGAGCTGATATATTTGGGGCAATGCCCCACAAAAGGCCCTTTTAAGGGCTATTGGTAGCTTATTGTAGGCTAGGTTTTTTTTTTTTTTTGGATGGGCTTTTTTATTTTGATAGGGCTATTAGATTAGGTATAATTCTTTTTATTTTGGATAATTTCTTTTTTTTATTTTTTGTAATTTATTTTTTTACATTTTTGTAATTCGATAGTTTGTAATTATTAGAGTAGTGTTAGGATTTTTTAATGTGTAGTTTAGTTTAATTTAATTGGTAGTTAGTTTAATTTTAGTTTAATAGTTATATTAGTTTAGTTTAATATATAGTTTAAACTTCGTTTTTTTAATTTGACAGGTAAGTTTTAATTTAATTTAAGATAGGGAAATTGTAATTTTAATATAAAGTTAGGGGGGCGTTAGGTTTAGCGGTTACTAGTTTAATTTAGTTTATTGTGATGTGGGGGGCTTTTGGTTTAGGGGTTAATAGTTTACCTTAGTATATTTCTATGTGGGGGGCTTGCGGTTTAGGGGTTAGTAGGTTTATCATAGTGGCGGCGATGTAGGGCTTAATAACTTTAGTATAGTGGGGGGCGATGTGGGCGGACGGCAGATTAGGGGTTAATTATATTTAAATAGTGTTTGCAAGGGGAGAGGGCGGCAGTTTAGGGGTTAATATGTTTATTATAGTAGTGACGATGTTGGGGAGCGGTGGAATAGGGGTTAATAATTTTTTTTAGTGGCGGCGATGTCGGGAGTGGCAGATTAGGGGTCAATAAGTTTAATATAGTGTTTGCGATGTGGGAGGGCCTTGGTTTAGGGGTTAATAGGTAGTTTATGGGTGTTTAGTGTACTTTGTAACAGTTTAGTTATGAGTTTTATGTTACAGATTTGTAGCGTAAAACTCATAACTACTGCTTTTAGATGGCGTTACGGATCTTGTAGTTTTAGGCTGTAACGCTGTTTTTTTTAGCCAAAACTCGTAATACCAGCGCTATGGGAATCCCATGAAAAAACGTAATTTTTAAGATCAACTACTAGTACACTTAGTGATACTGGGCATCACTAGGGTACTTGTAAGAGGCGCCTAGGGGCAAATAGAGTTGCAGAAATATAAAAAAGTTAATTAAAAGTAAATATTTAAAATGTTTAAGATAATTAAATGGTTAAATGAACCAACACTAATACAACAACAATATGTGAAAATATATGGAAATATGAGTAAACAATATGGGACAACAATAACCACAAGGCAGGTATATAGATATATGTAGATATATGTAAATATATAAACTTTAGAGTCCAATAAATGATTGGTTCAAAAAGTCCCCTTATATACAAATCCAGAGGTTCAGAGATGATAAAATGTATCCAAGATATATTGGCCGCTCCTCTAGGGTGTCTTGCCGCAACACAGGAAGTAGGATCTAGGAGGAACAGAATAGAGGGCGCCACATAGTGCAGATTATAAATAACTTTAGGTGGTGAGTGGAAAATGAATGAAAACCTACTCACTAAGGGGACGTGAGAAAGACAAGGCTTGAGGGGAGTGGGGATAATGTCTGGCAGGGGCTAATGAGAGATAGTAAATGAGTAAATAATGCAAAAGACTCCCATAAGAGAATGAATGTGGACAGTAAGACGTGTGATAAATGATTCCTGCTCCATTGACATATCCTGACCATTGACTTCTGGGTGTCTCTGGACTCTCCCTGGTGAGACGAGGAAACCCTTTTGGCGATATCTCCAATTGGTCTACCGGACGACGTGTGGTTCCAGATTGCTTGTACTGCACATCAGTGCTTTACTCTGTGTGAGTAGGTTTTCATTCATTTTCCACTCACCACCTAAAGTTATTTATAATCTGCACTATGTGGCACCCTCTATTCTGTTCCTCCTAGATCGTAATTTTTAAGAGTGCGGTACTGACATTGTGTTACAGGCTAAAAGGCTTGCGGTACACCTATACAAGACTTGTAATGGCTGCGTTAGGGAAAATGATGCTTTATGGACCATAAAGCTACTATTTGACTCATAACGCTCAACTCGTAATCTAGCTGTATATTCTTCCGGGGCAGATAATAAATAAATCTATATTTTGTCAAGGGACTTCGCTCCTTTATCTTAAGCCCTTTAATTGCTCCAATATCTATCCTGGAAGTACAGCAAGCTATAGATAATATTAAATTCAATAAAGCAGCAGAACCAGACTTCTTACCTGGGGAATTTTATAAAATCTTAAAAGGAGATATTGCCACTACCTTAACAGATCTTTTTAATAGTTATTTTATTAAAGGAGAAATTTTGTCTCAATATTTTGCTGAATCACTAGTAACTTTGACCCATAAAAAAGAGAAAAACTGGTATTCTAGCTAAAAGGTTAAAAAAAGTTATTGAGCCATTGATAAATGTATATCAAACAGGATTTATGCCTAATCAAAACCCCTCTGTTAATTTACGTAAAGTTTTTTTTTTAATATTGGATACTTGCTGGAATCTTAGTAAAGAGGGGAGGAAGAAAAGGTTCTTACAAAAATCTGCTTTTTTATCTATCGATGCGCAAAAAGCATTTGATTCCATACTGCGGGATCACCTATTCACCGCACTAGAACGTTTTGGGATCAAAAATCAATATCCAGAGTTTATCAAATCTGTATATAATAAAGCATCGTCCGCTCTTCTAATAAATTGTATAAGGAAAGACAGTTTCGAGTTAGCTAAAGGGACACGTCAAGGATGCCCAATTTCACCCCTTTTATTCAATATGGAAATTGAGCCCTTAGCATTTAAACTTAGAGACATATTAGAAGGAATCTCGCTAGGGGAAAATAAGTTTAAATTACTACTATATCCAGACGATCTCCTCCTTTTTATCAAAGACGTAAAGTCAGAAGTTCCTAAAGTATTAGATATACTGTAGTACAAATATTTCGCTCTATTTCAGGATTAATGCATTAAAATCCAAACTTTTTTGGATTTTTCAAGTTCTTAAAAGGAATATACAGACTCCTTTTAAAGAAATACATACTCATTATGTGTGGTAACCCTAATCAATGGTATAAAATTAATTATACTCTTATTATTAATAAATTAAAACAAGATTTAGAAAACTGGTCGAGACTCCCATTATCTCTGACCGCTAAAACCAATCTAATTAAAATGATAACAATTCCCAAATTATTCTTATGCATAATATTCCGGTCCTTATGCCCAAAAAAGATATTGCTGCGGTACATCAATTTTTTAGGCTCTTTCTATGGGGGAAAGGATGTAGAAAGATAGCACTGAATAAGTTAATGCAGCCCAAACCTATGGGAGGGCTTGCTTTTCCTTCTTTAGATATTTACAATAATATTTGCCTAGGGAAAGTGGCACTACACAAGGTAATTATATTGCATTAATAGTAACTGAGGAAAATATAGTATCTCCATACTCTCTACAAGCATTATTACATTGTCACCTAGGGAAACTACCAACAAAGGTGAAGAATCACATTTCTATAAATACAATTATTAAAGCTTGGCACGCTTGGCAATGTAAATTATTAAATGCTGATCCCACGATCTCTAATCGATTACCTATGGTCAGAAACCCATATTTTATTGAAGGAGTGTATAATACATTTTTTAAAATTTGGGCTAATAAAGGGTTAAAATATATTTACCAATTAAAAGATCCAGCGCTTTCTAGTATTCTCTCATTTGCAGATATAAAGCAACAATTTAATCTAGCAAATTCGGATTTCTATGCATACTTACAAACATGTCACTGGTTCAATGAAATTATTAAGAGGCCAAATTGTGTATGGATACACTCAGGGATACAGTCTGGCCTTACTCTATATACCGCAGGTATCCGTTCAATCAATTATTGACTTAAACTGATATTGAATCACTTTGGAGATTTAAATCTACAGTGGTTAGTTTTAAACTGGCAACTGGGCAAGAATAAGCTTCTGATTAAGTAAAACACTACACGCATTAATTAAGTTAGAGAAACAACATATTTTTTTACTGCTTGATTTCGTTACTCTTAGACGGATAATACACGCTTTATCAACTATATGATTTTGGGTGGGAGATACTTGATATTTAAAAACTGGAAGAATAATAAACCTTCAATACATAACCTAATTAATTTAATGATGAAACAAGCTGTAATGGAACAATTCGATTGCTCGGTGGGATCTGACCAGAATATAAAAACATATTGTACCAAATGGCTTAATCTTTTTGTGATGAGAGTGGGTAGTAACGTTACCAGATGGGGGCATGGTTTAGGGCCGTTTTTGTCTATGTCGCAGTTACCAAGTTAGATGTGTTGTACAAGCTGTATACTTCTGTGCTCTGCAATAAAATAGTGTTGTACCTTCTATGCTATGTCCTGCATCTCATGACATGGTGTCAGAAGTACTTGCCTGCGCTTCTGTTTCCTGATTAATGACAATGTCGAAGTTTACCCCACCTGAGCCTTTTGATTTCTCTCAGCCTGCAGCTTGGCCCACATGGCATCAGCGGTTTCAATGCTTCAGGATTGCTTCCAAGCTGTACAAGGAGTGTGGTGAAGTACAAGTTAATTCTCTTTTATACTTTATGGGGAAAGATGTGGAGCCACTGTTCAATGCCTTTACTTTCAAAGAAGGGGAAGAATTTGAAAGGGTTAAGAGAAATTCAATATTCAAATTCAATATTGAAAGGGTTAAGAGAAGATGGGTGTACACCAAGTGGGCTTTAAAAAGCGAAGAGACGACTCTTTCAGGTATCTTGAAAAAGGCTTCCCAGCCGAAATGCGTAGAACCTGACAGACTGATTGACTGATCATTGGATTACAAGCAGAGCAAAGTGAACCACTGCTCATGGATACCGGAAGCAGAAAAAATAGTACTCCATTACAGAACCGGAGACTGAATGTTAGAGCACTCCAAGGACGAACCGGAGAAAGCACTTTACCAGGATCTCCATCTGATCGTTATTACAGATAACAGAAGCAAAGAAGTTAAAGATAACAGCTCATCAGAGGCTATTATCGGCACATCTTAGCGGGATATGTTTTAAGGAATCGGAGACAACCCCGACATACCTCCACAGTGCACTGTGAGTATCCAACATGGAACAACAACTCAGGTAGATCCTTTGGGCCAATTGGTCGAAGAGTATCTTTGCTAAACAAAAAATAACAGCTGAATTCAGCTCTAATGGATAAATATGCCAAATGTACTTAACAACTTCATTACAAAATAACATTTGATGAACATTAAGATACATTTTTTTAGCAATCCAATTATCTGAAGACTGCTATATCCGATATATTATATCAGAATTTGATACACCTATCCGTGGAGTTTACTTATTATTAGTACATATGTATCTACATTTCAGAAAGGCTACATATTCAACAATTATTTTTAATCGGTCACAGAACTGATTGTTTTTAAGTTTTTTATATATATTTTTGGTAGTCTGGCCAGTACATAGTACATATTGTATTATAGACACCGGTGTCATAAAGTGGTACTAGTTATTTTATGCGTCATATTCGCTCTGTGTATTATATTATATTAAATTAAATAAATATTTTACCTAATATATACTTTTACCTAGTTCTGTGTATTATTATAGCATTGTACCCACCTCCTATTATTGTGACTTATTAACTCACACTATTTATGCATTTGCAATAACAACATAGGTTCATATTTATTAGGTGTATACACACCTTTAAATTCACTGGGAATTCATTGGGAATCAGCATCCATTTTTGCGCCACCTCAGTCTTTTGTTTTATTTACTTTTAACTGTTTTTTGGGGAAAGAATGTTATTTTAGGTGTGCAGCATTCCCATCTGCTTAAGACATATATTTAACATTGTTTTCCACAGCCCTTGATTTCTACTCCACTGCCTGCAGGCCCGTGGCAGAAAATAGCTGCTCATTTGTGCGAACTGCACGGGAAAAAGTATCTAGTCGTGATTGACTACTATTCCAGGTATTTGGAGATTGCACCCTTGAATAAGATCACAAGTCAAGCCATTATCACTTGTCTCAAGAGCTTGTTTGCCCGGTGGGTCATACCAATGGAGTTAGTGAGTGATAACGGAATGCAGTTTGCTTCCACAGAGTTCAGTTCTTTCAGCAGTGAATATGATTTCTTCCATTCTATGTTACTCGCAGGCCAATGGAATGGCTGAAAGGGCAGTTCAAACAACAAAGTTCATTTTGAGGCAATCTGAGCCATACCTAGCCCTCTTGGCCTATAGGGCGATGCCCATTCAAGCCACGGGTTTTAGCCCAGCACAGCTGATGCTAGGATGTCAGATTTGCACCACTTTACCCTCTGTGGGTGTCTTCCAGCCAACTAGCTCTGTTCCTCGGGACGAGGTCCTTAGGAGGGATGAAGAGGCTAAAAGGGGCTATTGATTCTTCTATGACAGGAAACACTCTGCGAGGCCCTTGCTGGAGCTAAATATGGGGCAAAGTGTCAAAGTTAAACTGGATGATGAGAAGAAATGGAAAACGCCTGCTACGGTAATTGGACGCTCTCCAGACCCAAGGTCTTATGTAGTCCTTACTGATGGAGGGACAGTCACACGTCAAAATCGAAAACATCTTCAGCCAGTACCTGAGAGTTTGGGACTGGAAGCTTCAGTACCACTGCCAGTGGGATCCCCTGTTTTAAGAGGGGTGCCTTCCCCTGATCAAGATCACAGCAGGGATACTTCTTTGCTTCCAGCAGACTCCCAATCACCTTCTTCTGTATCAGAGGACAGTTCATGTAAAATGACATCAAGGGGAAGGGTGGTGAATCTTCCAGCCCGATATCAGGATTAGCACTAGTTAGAGCAGTGACCGGAAGTATGGGCAGAATAATCCCATGGTCACTGTGGACTAGGGTAGTCTACCCCGATGCTCAAGTCAGGATTGTATTTCATGTTGTTTATATATATATTCTATTTAACTTGTTATTTTTTGTATACTAAACAAAACTATTTCTCTATGCTTCTTGTATACCTTGTTATTTAATATATTCAAAAAGAAAAAAAAAGTATGTTTGTCCTTTAAAAAGGGGGAAGATGTGATGAGAGTGGGAAGTGACGTCACCGGATGGGGGCGTGGTTTATGGCCGTTTTTGTCTATGTCGCAGTTACCAAGTTAGATGTGTTGTACAAGCTGTATACTTCTATGCTCTGCAATAAAATAGCGTTGTACCTTCTATGCTGTGTCCTGCATCTCATGACACTTTAAAAAAAATGAAAATACTACGCAAGCGCAGTTTCTTGCCCCGTTTACTTCATGTAAATATGTGGATAAACTACTTCAGAGAATTTAATCTAAATTAAATTATGCCTACAGATAACTGGAGGGGATGGGGAAAAGGGGAGGAGACTAGAGAGGGAGAGAGATATATTTATATATTTAGAGATAAAATTTTTTTTATTTTTTTCTTCTTCTTATAGTTGTTGTTATCATCGCTATCCTGAGTATAGTTACGTGTGAGGACTTTTCAGAAGTAGAGAGACAAGCTCTACTCCTTTCTTTTTGTCTTGACCCCAATAGAGAGTAACAGGGTTTAATCACAATATAAACGGAGATATATATAACAGCGCTTGGACTTAAAATACTTTTGCCTCTCTCTGTAAACCCCCTTCCTGGTCACGAATTTGAAATGATTTGTAGTTGAGAGTGGCGCTACTAAAAGCTAAAAAGTATTGAAAACTATGAGAGGAAATATATGTGTTACCTACTGAATATTTTATATGTATATACTTTACCCAAATCAAATAGAAAATTAAATATCCATAGAAATAAGTATACCTTTATTTTTAAATAACCGTTACTAAATTATGAATTTAGGAAGAATACATGTGTTCTATTCACATAAATTTCAAATGCATTTTAGTACAATCAAAAGTTTTTATTATATTACAATCATATGCTGAGAAAAAAAAACTAAAAAATATAAAATACACAGCTGTATAACTATATAAATAAAATATTTCACTAATGACTCACAAAGTAAAAACAGATATTGATATGATAAAATATAAATGAGAGAGCCCAGATAATTTTGAGTCTTTCCTAGTAAAGTAACGATGTCCACAAATATTACTTAGAGGTGTGGTCTGTATATTGAAACAAAAGGATTTGTTGAATTTGTTGGAAAGATTCTCTTAGTAACACAATTGTTTCAAACAGTTCATATAGTATCCAAGTTCAATTGATAAAATACCAAAGCTCAAATGAATAGAGTGGCAGAGTTCCCAAATAGATGTAAAAAATCCAGTATGTTTAGCAGGGCGACAATCTTGCTTGTGTGTTATTTGCAGTAAACTTAAATGGCACTTTATGAGGTATATAACTTTATGAGGTATATCTGAGCCGCTATATAAGTGGTCTTACCTCCTACTTCATGTGTTAACCCCGCTTCATAGGTGGTCTTACCTCTTTTTGAATGTGTTTGAAGTCTCTAGGCTTACCGGTCTTTTAAGTTTGGATAGGTACACTATCATACTGGTCAGAGCTAAAGAAACCAGTCACCTGTCTGTAACCTGCGTACAAAGAGTACTAAGTGCAGGAAGATTAACGGACCTCACACAGATCTACACCTGAGTACTAAGAGCAGGTAAAGAAGCCATCGGTTTATAGGAGAGCTTGCGCAAGTTGAAGAAAACCGAATCGCTGCACCGCTACGTTTACCCAAACTTAAAAGACCGGTAAGCCTAGAGACTTCAAACACATTCAAAAAGAGGTAAGACCACCTATGAAGCGGGGTTAACACATGAAGGAGGAGGTAAGACCACTTATATAGCGGCTCAGATATACCTCATAAAGTTATATACCTCATAAAGTGCCATTTAAGTTTACTGCAAATAACACACAAGCAAGATTGTCGCCCTGCTAAACATACTGGATTTTTTACATCTATTTGGGAACTCTGCCACTCTATTCATTTGAGCTTTGGTATTTTATCAATTGAACTTGGATACTATATGAACTGTTTGAAACAATTGTGTTACTAAGAGAATCTTTCCAACAAATTCAACAAATCCTTTTGTTTCAATATACAGACCACACCTCTAAGTAATATTTGTGGACATCGTTACTTTACTAGGAAAGACTCAAAATTATCTGGGCTCTCTCATTTATATTTTATCATATCAATATCTGTTTTTACTTTGTGAGTCATTAGTGAAATATTTTATTTATATAGATATACAGCTGTGTATTTTATATTTTTTAGTTTTTTTTCTCAGCATATGATTGTAATATAATAAAAACTTTTGATTGTACTAAAATGCATTTGAAATTTATGTGAATAGAACACATGTATTCTTCCTAAATTCATAATCTAGTAACGGTTATTTAAAAATAAAGGTATACTTATTTCTATGGATATTTAATTTTCTATTTGATTTGGGTAAAGTATATACATATAAAATATTCAGTAGGTAACACATATATTTCCTCTCATAGTTTTCAATACTTTTTAGCTTTTAGTAGCGCCACTCTCAACTACAAATCATTTAATCACAATATACAATTAAGTTGAGTTTATGTTACGCTTTGTTTTATTTTGTGTCTGCTTGTGTTTATATTTATTTTCCATTTTTTTTCTCTTGTATACTCCGTATATCTAATAATCGAATGATACCATTAATTTAACATAGTAGCGATATGTTTCTCAGGAGTATAAGTAAACTTATGTTAGAATTAGCTATGATGAATAAAAAAATGTGTGTGTAAACTTGTATTTAAAGTGAGATATAAAAGCAGAACGTGATGAATCTGCTGAAATGACTGTGTAAATTGATGTAAACAAATTAATATCAAGATGACCTTCTGCATTTGATTATTGTCGTTCTGCATTTGGTCTGCTATGATAATGTATAAACCCTGTAATTCTTAATAAAAAAAAAAGATTTCAGTAGCTCTAATCCTATTGACTGATTTCAAAATTTCAGCCAATAGGAATGCAAGGTACCCCAAATTGAGTGCGGTACCTTCCATTAATTTTTTAGTGTACGACGGAGATCGGATGAAGAGGAGCCTCCACACCGCGGAGGACTGCTGCCGCTGAAGACCACCGCTGAGGACCGCCTCTGAGAACTGCCGCTGAGGACCGCTACTCCGGATCCGAGTATTGGGGAAGACCGCTCTGCGCCGCCCTTCGCTCCGGATGAAGATAGAAGATGATGGAGCCGCCTGGAAGAAGACCTCCACCACCAGACTTCAGTAATGGTGAGTACCTATTTGCGGCTTAGTCTTAGGTTTTTTTTATATTTTGGGGTGGCTTTTTTTTTTAGATTAGGGTTTTTGGTCTGTAAAAGAGCTGATTGCCCTTTTAAGGGCAGTAAAAGAGCTGAATGCCTTTTGAAGGGCAATGCCGATACAAATTCCCCTTTAGGGGAAATGGATAGCTTAGGTTTTTTACACTTAGTTTTTATTATTTTGGGGGGTTGGTTGGGTGGGGTTTTTTTCTGTTAGGGGGTAATTGGTATTTTTTTTACGTAAAAGAGCTGTTTAACCTAGGGCTATGCCCTACAAAATGCCATTTTAAGGGCTATTGGTAGTTTAGTATTAGATTAGGGGGTGTTTTTTTATTTTGGGGGGGTTTATTTTTATAGTGGTATTATTTTAGGTTTACATTTTTTATTTTGAATAGCTTTGTGTATTTTTTCTGTAATTTTACATTTTTTATTTTTTGTATTATTACCTTTGGGGTTTATAATTTTTTTTTTTTACATAGACTGCCCTCTGGGCGCAGGCTTATCGCCTAGTATATACACACATATAAAATTTCCCCCCAGCAGATCCTACTCATTGGGGCCTATTTATCAAGCTCCTTATGGAGCTTGATGCCCCGTGTTTCTGGCGAGGAAGTAAATACTGCAGCCAATACAAATTAGATTACTCTGTTTTCTGGTATATTATCTTACAATCACCTTTATTTTCCTATGAATGTATTTTTCTATTAGAGTAAGAAGTGTTTTACATATTTTGAAACAATCTCGCCATCTTTAATTTTGTTAGAAACAATGGGGCCTAATTATCATTTTGCGATCATGTCCGATGCACATTGATAAATGCCAACAGCATATGCTCTCTGCATTTATCATTGCACCAGCAGTTCTAGTGAACTGCTGGTGCAATGCCACCCCCTGAAGATTTGCGGCTGCTAGCAGGAGCTGTCAATCAATTGTATGTTTATGTGGATAAATAATTTTATGTATATTCAATAATCTCCTGTCTATCAGCATTGCAGAAAAAATACTCAATAGATTAGAATAGCCTCATTTAGATAGTTCTTAACAGCAATGTAATATTCAAGGAGCAATCTGAAAACCCATACAAAATATTTTTTCAAATGCTACAACATTATCAATAAATGGTCTTATTTTTCAAAAGATTATAGTGGGAAGAAGCACTAGGCAGGGATATCCCCTTTCACCTTTGCTGTTTAATTTAGCCCTAAAACCATTAGTTATAAAACTTTGTCTTGCTTTCTCTGGACTGAATATAAATAAAACAAAACATTATTTGTCACTTTATGCAGATGTCATGCTACTCTTTATACAAGATCCTCTTAAACAATTACCAGTAGTTATGAAGGTTATAAAAGAGTTTGATTGCTTTTCAGGATACAAAATCAATTATAGTATGGTTAAAAAAAAGAAAAGTTTAGATACAAATATGAAACCCCTATTTGAAATGAAAGACTTTATGACATATTTAGGTATAAATATTTTGGCTAACCCTAATTAATGGTATAGTTTACATTTTGGAAACGTCATTATATGAGTACACTCTAATTTAAACAAATGGAAAAAAAACCTCCATAAACTAATAAATTTAAGGTAATTTCTTTGGCCTGATATAAAAAGGGTGCATTAAGTTAACCGAAATTTCCATGCATTTAGAATTTATTTAGACATTCCAAAAAATAGAACCAAAAATATAATGTATAAGATATTTTAAGAGCTTAAATATTTATTTTGAATATCTCCTGATTATGGGTAACCTCAAATTTCCAGCAGGAACAGTAACATTTTTTTTCATTACTGGAAGACTATTAGTATTAGTATATTATGGATTTACAGATGATAAAGATCATATCCTTTTAATAAATTCAAAATGAATGTTGCATTGCTATCCATATCTTAATATTAAACATTATGACCTATATTACAAGTAGAGCACAAAAATGTTATCGCTCAAGTTAAATTAATAGTGCTCTTATTCTTGCACTTATATTACAAGTTCAAAGTAAAATGTTAGAGTGCAAGCAAAAGCCTCGGACGTGCTAACATCTGTAGGTCAGAAAGCATTGACATGCTAGCTAAATCACTCACCTAATAGACTTCTATGGGGCATGCTAGAAAACTCAGCTTCTGGCTTTTGCTTGAGCACTAACAGGTGCGTTGAGAAATTTTTGAAATATTTTGTTCTTCAATCAGTATAATATTTAAGGATTTTTCACCTTTAAAAGAAGCAAGCTTGTACTGTGGTGCTGACACATATTCTGTACATGGACTATATATATATATATATATATATATATAGTCCATGTACAGAATATGTGTCAGCACCACAGTACAAGCTTGCTTCTTTTAAAGGTGAAAAATTCTCTTTATTTAGGGTATAACAACCATAAAAAGCGACGTTTCGGACCTACATGGTCCTTATTCATGCATAGTTAAAAAACAATTAAACAGACATTTAAAAAGGGTATCTGGGCCAATCAGGTTTCAATGTTACATGGTAATTAGATTAACTCATACCTGTCCAGGTATTCCAAATTTAATTTCCTTAGTGACCCCTGGTGGTACCAGAATACATAGCATACTAATCTATTTGTAAAAATCTATTTATAAAAACAAATACAAATCATAGTCCCTATTCAGACCATAAGGGTGTAAGGTATTTAAACGTTTGATCCACCATACCTCTTTTTGTTTCAGTTTTAATTCCCTATTACCCCCTCTTCTATGGATGGGGATTTGGTCTATTATTTGGAAACAAAGTTGACTAACTGTGTGTCCCATATGTGTAAAATTAGCAGATACTGGTAATGACAAATCTTTTGACTTAATGGAAGCTTTATGTTGACTAAATCTATCCCTGGCGGCCTGAGTGGTCTCACCAATATAACAAAACCCACATGGGCATTTAAGTAGGTAAATTACATAGTTAGTCTTACATGTATATAATCCATTGATGGTGTATTGTTTCCTTTTATCATTCTGCGCTAGGAATTTTCCTTTTATTATAGAATTACATTGAGCACAATGAAGACAGGGATAACATCCCTTATTTGGTGTGGTCAGATAATTAATACTAGATGATTTAGTAGTGCCCACATCTGCTTTAACAATATTATCCCTAAGGTTTTTCACCCTTCTATATGAAGGCATAGGGGGTAATTTAAAGGATTCCACTTCTGGATTATATTTAGACAATAGATGCCAATATTTCCTTACTATTCTAAAGACATCATTACTCTTATTACTGTACTCCATAGAGAAAACTAGTCTATTTTGGCCATTCTTTATTTTACTTTGTTTATGTTGTTTTTATCCAAATCCTCAATACTCTTAGTAATGATCTCTTTTGGATATCCTCTTTGGATAAATTTATTGCCCATAGATCTTAATCTTTCTGGCAATTCTCCTGGTCTTGAACTATTCTCTTTGTACGGAGTAACTGGCTCCTAGGTATGGAATTAAACACAGTTTCTGGATGAAAGCTTTCGTACCTTAGCAAAGTGTTTCTGTCAGTTGGTTTAGTATAAAGATCAGTACTCAATCTTGTACCCTGCTTATATACAGTGGTATCCAGAAAACTAACTTGTTGACTAGAGTATGTAAGCGTAAATCTGATGCCCACCATAGAGGCATTAATGTCTTCAACAAACTGTAGTAAGGACTCCAATGTGCCCCCCCATATGCCAAAAATATCATCAATATATCTTAGCCAAAGCTTACAGCTACTGATGAATGGCTGATTATTATAAACAAATTTATTCTCAAAGCCACTCATGAACAAATTGGCATATGAGGGGCTACATTGGAGCCCATAACTGTCCCCCATTTTTGCATGTAATATGTATCTTGAAAAAGAAAATAATTACAGTATAGTATGAGTCTTAGCATGTCATCAACAAAATCAATCTGGGATAAATTGTATAGTCTACTCTCATTTAGAAAACTTTTTATAGTTGTTAAACCAGCCTCATGAGGGATAGAGGTATAGAGATTTACTACATCAAGTGAAAAAATTAAACATGTTTCCTCTATTTCAACCCCTGCAAGTTTTGGCAAAAAATCATTTGTATCTTTAATGAAAGATTTCTGTTGTTTAACCAAAGGAAAAATAATCTTATCTAGAAAGATAGAAACATTGGAAAACACAGAATCAGTGCAAGCCACAATGGGGCGTCCTGGCGGGTGGGAAAGATTTTTATGCACTTTGGGCAGTGTGTAAAAAATTGGTGTTATGGGGAATTTATTAAACAAAAAATCATAGACTTGTTTAGAGATAATATTATGTCCCAAAGCCCTATCCAATATTCCTTTAAGATCACTTTGTATTTCTGTCAGGGGATTGTGGTCCAATATTTCATAAACCCCCCCATCTGATAATTGTTTTAAAATTTCCTGAGTATAGTATTCAGTATCTAATATCACTATAGCTCCGCCCTTATCGGCATTTATTATAGTGATATCTTTATTATTTTTCAAAGTGGATATAGCCTCCCACTACCCTTTGGTTAAATTATGTTGTTTAGTATGTGGTTGTAATCTTGTTTTTTTCATTAAATTAGCAACATCTTGTTGAACAAACTTAACAAATGTTTCAATACCAGAATTACTTGTAGGGGGTATAAATGATGATTTTTTATGCAGTGTGACAGGGTGAGAGAAGGATTGTATGTTAGCAGGAGATTGGAAAGGTCACTTTTTCCCTTCTAACAAAGTGTTAATTTGTTAGTAGCTCACCACAGCTGATTCTGGTTAATTCATTTGGATCCTTTATAAGCAGTTCTGTAGAGGGGATCAGTGTCTCATTGTGCAGGCTACTCCAGAGAGGGAGGATTTGAAACCTTGCTGCATGTCTGAATTTATAGCTGGTAGAAACAAGAGACTGGTGAGCAAACTTTGTTCTATTCTGCTTATTTTGATTTGTTTTGTTAACTGGGATCAGCTTAACTGCCCAGCACTGGCTAGTAAGGAAATATTGCATGTATAGTTAGTCTCCTAAAAAGGAGTAGGCTTTTGTTTGTTTTATGTTTGTTTTAAAGGGGAAGTACACCCCATGTTTAAGACTGCTGATAAAAATAAAATAGCCTAAACCACTATATTTCATGCTGAAGTGACTATTCCTGCAAGGGCTTTGTCACAGCAGATTTAATGTTCTCAAATCAAAACATTCACTTTGCATTACCTATTCATTTATTATATTTTGCTCACCCAAATTAACTGTGCTGTTACCACCATACATTGCTTTTAACCTTAATGTCCTGAAAAATTTCAAAATCATCACAGTCTTTCACAGGGCAGAACGAAAGTCCTTTCATCAGAAGACTGTGTTCTTTATGCGTTAGCTTATACTTGGAAATGTTAATGACTAAATTCTCCTCTTCAGACATTAGGGGGTTACCCTTGGGCAGTTCATTTACCTTTGTTATTACCTTCTCATACCCCACCGGTATCTCCCTCCTCTCTGCTGTCTGTGCAGCTGTCGTTGTTGGTTCCAGGAGCTGAGTGTACTCATCCTTTGCTCTTTCTGGTCGGAGGTGCTTCCGCCCTACCCCCCGGTGTCTCCTTCCGAACCGGAGTCTAAAAAACTCTCTCCGGATGATGTGGTCTCGGCCTTGTCCTGATCTGTTGTTACTCTCTGCAGTCTCCTCCAGCGTGGGCCCTCACGTGATCTCGACGTATGGTCATGTGACCAATGGTATACTCTGTGATTGGCATAATCCAACTCGTCTCTCACAAACTTAGCCCTTTTTCTCTCATCAAGGTCCAGGCGATATTGCGATAATAGTGCATCCACTTCATCTTTGGTGGTCTTCAGCATTTCCAAGGTAAGTTTAGTTTCCATCACTCGCTCTGTTTCCTGTACAGTTTTTTTCTGTTTTTCGATTTCTAACTGTAAGCATTCCACAGTCAGGACGATCAAATCAAATGAGCATTTGTTTAGTATGCTCTCAAATTTGTTTTTTTATAACTCATGATTGGCCAAAATGGTGGTTCTTAGTTTAACCCTTAAGCCCCTAGGGATTCTTTTTATTCGGTAGTACTCTGCGAGTGTGACAGAGTGTAGCTCTAGGGATATTAGTTTTCTTTTTGTTCTTTCCTATTCTTTTTTAATATCCACTTCAGCAGTGTCTCTTAAAAAATTCCTTGATCCCAGGGCTAAAGAAGTGATGCGTGCTGCATCAATGTCTGAATAGGAGAACATAGATGGTTGTTTACCCTCCATTGTACTTTCACTCACTGTAGGTGTTCGTGGCTCCACTGATTCCATAGACAAAAGGTAGATAGTTGGAGTCCAGCACCATAAAATTGTAAATATTTTCCAGCCTGTGTGCCCGTCACAATGGAGTATCAGCAAAACTCCAATAGATACAGTCCATGTACAGAATATGTGTCAGCACCACAGTACAAGCTTGCTTCTTTTAAAGGTGAAACATTCTCTTTATTTAGGGTATAACAACCATAAAAAGCGACGTTTCGGACCTACATGGTCCTTATTCATGTATAGTTAAAAAACAATTAAACAGACATTTAAAAAGGGTATCTGGGCCAATCAGGCTTCAATGTTACATGCTAATTAGATTAACTCATACCTGTCCAGGTATTCCAAATTTAATTTCCTTAGTGACCCCTGGTGGTACCAGAATACATAGCATACTAATCTATTTGTAAAAATCTATTTATAAAAACAAATACAAATCATAGTTCCTATTCAGACCATAAGGGTGTAAGGTATTTAAACGTTTAAATACCTTACACCCTTATGGTCTGAATAGGGACTATGATTTGCATTTAAAAAATGTCAGCCACGCTAATATTCTCTGGTAAATCTTTTTTATCATGGACTTGTTATATCAGATTGTGTGCTATTCTATTTGAGGGCACAAAATATCAATATTGCTACCCTGCTTGGTGACCTCACTGGCATCCCCTGATTCCCCCGGGGATGCTGGTCCACTGGACCACCAGGGATTTGGGGGTAAGTGCAGGGTGCCATGATGTGGTCCAAAAGTGCCCCCAGATGATGATACATGGTTGTCTTCTGCGCTTTGCTCCTTCTGTGGATGATATGCAGTAAAGGGGTTCATTTCACAACTAATTAAAGAGGTATATGATGCTATAGATACGTATGAAAGGAAAATCTCACAATGTATTAACAAGTAGGAATCATTTTTTTAAATTCATAATGAACCTACTTAAAAAAGATCATAACTCCATATATAAATGGACAATTTGCACAATTATGTTTAGAACAAGTAATACATAGTACATTTTACCTATTTAAATATTATTTTAAATATCATAGAGTGTCTTTCTATTTATTTTTAAATAATATAAATGATGAAACGTAAAGTATAATAAATATTTTTCTTTTCTATTTTTTTCCGCTTTTTACTATGATATAATTACAATGAACTTGTTTGTATTTGTACCATTTATAATAAAATAAAATAAAAACAAAATCTGTTTTCCGTGCAATTTCAATACAAATTATAATATTTTCATAAAATAAATTTTTTCATAATTATTTTTCTACAAAATAAAATGCAATTTAATAATATAGTTTGTCACTGCGTGTTTTTATTTTTATATTTAATTTATTTGTTTTATACAATTTTTTTGGGAGCCCTATTGTAATGAATAAATCTACTTTTCCTACTTCAATGCAGGTAACACATTTTTGCAAGACTCACTGAGGCCGAATTATCAAATGTCTGTCGGACCTGATCAGGTGCAGATCAGGTCTGACAGACATCGCTGAATGCGGAGAGCAATACGCTCTCCGTATTCAGCATTGCACCAGCAGCTCACAAGAGCTGCTGGTGCAACGCTGCCCCCTGCAGACTCGTGGCCAATGTGCCGCCAGCAGGGAGGCGTCAATCAACCCGATCGTACTCGATCGGGTTGTATTGTGGCGATTCCTTTCCGCCTTTTAAAAAATCTTTGAGGGACCTTGCATTACGGACAAGACATCTTAAAGAGATATGAAACCTATATTTTTTCTTTCATGCTGTAGATAAAGGGGTCTATTTATGAAGCAGCGGATGCGGCCTCCGACCCACTCCGCTTCAGTTCCCGGTTCCTAAGACCGCTGCTCCTTAACTCGTCCACCACCTCTGAGGTGGCGGACAGCAATCCGCCTGATCGAATACGATCGGGCTGATTGACACCCCCTGCTAGCAAATCTGCAGGGGGTGGTATTGCACCAGCACTTCACAAGAACTGCTGGTGCAATGATAAATGCCAACAGCGATTTACCGATGTGCGACGGACATGATCTGCTATATCGGATCATGTCCATCTGCAGATTAATAAATGGACCCCAGAGCGTGCAATTTTAAGCAAATTTCTAATTTACTCCTATTATCAATTTTCTTCTTTCTCTTGGTATCTTTATTTAAAAAGCAGAAATGTAAGCTTAGAAGACGGCCCATTTTCGGTTCCACACCTTGGGTAGCGCTCACTGATTGGTGACTACTTTATAATAAATCTGCACTGCACATGCAAAAAATGCTGTGAAATTCGTGTTTGAAATTCAAAACGTGCTCTTTAATTTTTGTAAAATTAGTTCCCTGCCTCTGCTTATGGGCTGAACAGGGGCATTCCATGGGCATAGCTAAAATGTCTCGGTGAGGTCTGGTGTATTCTCTTAAAGGGACATTAAACACTTTGAGATGGTAATATAAAATGATAAATCTTATATTTAAAAAGACTCTGCAATATACTTTTATTATTTATTTTGTCCCCTTTTCCTGTAATTCTATTCTGAAATTGTGCGCTTTTCATTTCCTGTTAACAGAACACTGTTATATTCCACACAGCCATCGGCTGCACACTCTAGTGACCTATTTATAACTGTCCCTAATTGGCCACAGCAGAGAAGGTAACCTAAGTTACAACATGGCAGCTCCCATTATTTTATAGACACTAAAACTTTTGTCAGTATTTAAACAGCTAATGAAACTGTAAAACATACATCTACATGTTATTCTCGGACTAATCTTTTATTTGAATTCATCATTCTATCTAACATTTTTTTAGTGTTTAATGTCCCTTTAAAGTTTCCCTCCTGTAGAACTCCCAGTGTTATCTCAAAAATTGAAAGCTGATTCCAAATACACAAAACACATACTACTCTAAAATAAAAACGTATGCACACTAAAAAAAGAGGTGATTTTAAGATACTATAGGCTGAAACCAGAGTAATCTGATTTGTATTGACTTCAGGATTTAATTTTTTAAGTGGGTCCCCTGCTTCCTGCTAACTGCGCTTCCAAGTGTATTTTTCCTTTTCTTTTTATTGAGAGACACTCACATGAATGCAGAACAGTGACACATTTAAATAATAATTACCAAAATGGGTGATATGTAGATTCCCAAAAATGGCAGAATATAAGTATGTTTGCAACAAAGTGCATACTTCTGTACATCTCATAATGAAAATAAAATTGTAACTCTGACAAATTTAAACTGTGCTCCTTATAACGGTGGAAACCCAAATCTACCTAAATTGTAGAATACAGGCAAATTTGTTGTAGGGTACATGTCACTTTCCATATGATACAGAAAAAAATATGTTGTCTCTCACATTAAAATATAATAACACACAAAAGAACTAAACAATAATCAATTTAAGTAACTCAACAAATTTACCAAATGTAAAGATCCAAAGGTTAGTGTCATAATGTAACAAGGAGACAATGCATATTTGTTTGTTATTGACAAAGTCACTCAGAAAACATTATAGACTGTTTAGATATAAATAAAGTACATGTTGGTAATTTCCCTTTAAATGTACCTGCATTAAGACGGGGTACTTATATTTCTGGTATTGCCTTAAATGCCAATACAAACAAGAATGTTGATATAATAACCTGATCAAATTAAATTAGTGACAAGCCATATAAAGAAGGTACTAGCTATACTCCCATATAGTATGTCTAGACTGCTAGGGACAACAGTGTATCTAACCTTCCCACACTCTGAACAGTCTTTTCAATCTTATAATTACAACTTATATCGTGTCATAATATTGTAATTTATATACCAAAAAAGTCCCTTCAATCATCAATAGTACACTCAGAAGTCTTTATAAGACATTTGTAACATGGATCTCGGGTCAGTAACGGTCAATTTGTATTGCACTCTAAGCATATGTTCAGCTTGTTTCAATAGTATAGCTGACCGGCTCCGGTCCATAGAGTGAGCATATTATGCGGAGTAGTTATAACTTTAGTGTTATCTCATATCCATAAGAAATCATTTACTCACCGCTGCTCTCCTCCTCCTCAGAGACACTGGCCCGAGTCCTATCCTCCGTGTACTTGTCGGGGCTTTTCTCCACGCCTCCACGTTGCAGAGCTCAACCCGGATTAAAGGTACAACAAAAATCCTCAGAAAAGAACTCACCCGGGGTTCAAATTCTTTATTTCATAGACAAAGCGTTAAAAACTTTTTCCTTTGTGCAGCAACACAGGTAAAAACAGGTTTTTTCGTGCATCCTGTAATTCAGACAAACATGTTGAACTAAGGTAGCGTCAAGGGATCAGCTGACGCGTTTCGGCCAATAGCCGTAGTCAAAGCTGCTTGACCCCTTCACACATCTCCGTGTTTAAAAAGCAGATTGTAGCTTCTCATTGGTTACAAAAAACATGACGCTACCAGTAATAATTGATTACATTTTTATCAAACATTCTAGCTATGCTCTGTTTTGTTTCATAGTATCTACTCCTTGCTGCGCTCATTATTAACTTAACAAAATCATTGTCATGACTGTGACATATCTTTCTCACATTTCATAGTAATAAACACCTTTTAGTTGTTTACAATATATGTGTTAAATTCATTTAACAACGACATTCTTACTCTTTATTCATTACTTAGTTGGTAAGTAAATGTCAGGTGAAATATATAAAAAATTGTCGAAACCTAGGCATGACATTTGTTTCAAGGATGTTTTTCTTTAAAGTGATCTAATTCTTTTAGGAGATTTATATAAATTCTCTCTCTCATCAGTTCCATTTTATTTTGTCGTTTTATATATTTTCAATTTTCATGAAAATTTTCCACTGTTTAGCTTGGTTGGTCTTAATGTACTGAACTTTATATTGAAAATGGATTTCAAACTTATAAAATATTATTAACTCCTTATTTTACTCTTTCATTTATTGCTATTCACATATTCGTCGTTCACACTTCTTATTCAGATATGTAGCATGGTTAGTCTTATTGAAAATTTTAATTTTATGGTTTTTTATATCTCACTTTATCAAATTCTACAGTTTAGTTTCTCATATAATATCTTGTAGCCTTTTGTTTTTCACTCACATCTTCTTATTCAGATATGTAGCATGGTTAGTCTTATTGAAAATTTTAATTTTATGGTTTTTTATATCTCACTTTATCAAATTCTACAGTTTAATTTCTCATATAATATCTTGTAGCCTTTTTATTTTTCACTCACATTTTTATTCCCAAAAATTTATCACATCTGATTCAAGGTTTAACCCCTTAGGTAATCGCGTCTGTAATTTTATCATCCAAAATACTTCTTGTTTGGATAATAAATAATTTATATCTCCTCCCCGTTTGGGGACCCTTACTTTTTCTATAATCGTCCATCTCAATGAGGTTGGACTTTTCTCATGTTTACCTGAAAAATGTTCAATCAAAGGTGTTGTCATGGTGCCAGTTTTTATATTGGAAATATGTTCGCGTATACGACTCCTTACCTCTCTTGTCGTTAACCCTGTATATTGTACATTACAGATCTGACAAGTTAGTAAATATATACAGTTTGTTGCTCTGCAATTTAGACATTCACGCTGACTGAAAATTCTCCCGGTGGCTTCACTTTTAAAGTGATTACCAGGGGTTAAGTATTCACATGCTGTGCACGTATGGTTACTGCATGGAAAAACTCCTACACAGCTCAGCCAGGAGCTTGTAAGTGTATTATTCTCTGGAAGTTTTGTGGGTGCTACAATATTGCCTACTGTTTTTGCTCTTCTATATGAGAAATTGCACCCTTTCTTAGCAATATTAGCTAGACGATCATCAGCGCTCAATATAGAGAGATTCCTTTTTATTATATCACAGACCCTGTGATACTGATCACTATAATTTGTTACAAAAAAATATACCTCTGTCAGAGAAACTCTTTCTTTCTTTTTTAGGGGGATCTTGGAGTAAACTTTCTCTTTCAATTTCCCCTACCGTTCTATTTACATTCTCCACCATGGTTTTATCATATCCTCTTCTACTTAATCTTTCCTCAAGTTCTCTGGCTTGTTTGTTGTATTCATCTTTCTTTGTTCAATTTCGTCTTAGTCTTACAAACTGACCCTTTGTTATGGCTTTAAAAATACCCTTAGGATGACAGCTTTTTGCATGTAGTACTGTATTTCCAGAAATTGGTTTTCTGAAAATAGTACTTGTAATGCCTTCCTCCTCTGACCCTGTAATCCTAATATCTAGGTACTCTATACTTTCTTTCTCATAGTGATGTGTGAAACCAATCCCTAAATTGTTCCTATTCAGTTTGTTGACAAAAGTCTCTGCAGAATTTTGATCTCCATCCCAGATTATGATCAGGTCGTCTATAAACCTTCTGTAAAATTTTATTTGACCCTGTTGGCATACTCTATCTCCAAAGATGTGGAACAGCTCCCACCAACCCATAAATAGGTTGGCATAGGAGGGGGCAAACTAAATAAAGAGTAAGAATGTCGAAAAGGAATCTCTCTATATTGAGCGCTGATGATCGTCTAGCTAATATTGCTAAGAAAGGGTGCAATTTCTCATATAGAAGAGCAAAAACAGTAGGCAATATTGTAGCACCCACAAAACTTCCAGAGAATAATACACTTAAAAAGCTCCTGGCTGAGCTGTGTAGGAGTTTTTCCATGCAGTAACCATACGTGCACAGCATGTGAATACTTAACCCCTGGTAATCACTTTAAAAGTGAAGCCACCGGGAGAATTTTCAGTCAGCGTGAATGTCTAAATTGCAGAGCAACAAACTGTATATATTTACTAACTTGTCAGATCTGTAATGTACAATATACAGGGTTAACGACAAGAGAGGTAAGGAGTCGCATACGCGAACATATTTCCAATATAAAAACTGGCACCATGACAACACCTTTGATTGAACATTTTTCAGGTAAACATGAGAAAAGTCCAATCTCATTGAGATGGACAATTATAGAAAAAGTAAGGGTCCCCAAACGGAGAGGAGATATAAATTATTTATTATCCAAACGAGAAGTATTTTGGATGATAAAATTTGATAAAGTGAGATATAAAAAACCATAAAATTAAAATTTTCAATAAGACTAACCATGCTACATATCTGAATAAGAAGATGTGAGTGAAAAACAAAAGGCTACAAGATATTATATGAGAAACTAAACTGTAGAATTTGATAAAGTGAGATATAAAAAAACATAAAATTAAAATTTTCAATAAGACTAACCATGCTACATATCTGAATAAGAAGTGTGAACGACGAATATGTGAATAGCAATAAATGAAAGAGTAAAATAAGGAGTTAATAATATTTTATAAGTTTGAAATCCATTTTCAATATAAAGTTCAGTACATTAAGACCAACCAAGCTAAACAGTGGAAAATTTTCATGAAAATTGAAAATATATAAAACGACAAAATAAAATGGAACTGATGCGAGAGAGAATTTATATAAATCTCCTAAAAGAATTAGATCACTTTAAAGAAAAACATCCTTGAAACAAATGTCATGCCTAGGTTTCGACAATTTTTTATATATTTCACCTGACATTTACTTACCAACTAAGTAATGAATAAAGAGTAAGAATGTCATTGTTAAATGAATTTAACACATATATTGTAAACAACTAAAAGTTGTTTATTACTATGAAATGTGAGAAAGATATGTCACAGTCATGACAATGATTTTGTTAAGTTAATAATGAGCGCAGCAAGGAGTAGATACTATGAAACAAAACAGAGCATAGCTAGAATGTTTGATAAAAATGTAATCAATTATTACTGGTAGCGTCATGCTTTTTGTAACCAATGAGAAGCTACAATCTGCTTTTTAAACACGGAGGTGTGTGAAGGGGTCAAGCAACTTTGACTACGGCTATTGGCCGAAACGCGTCAGCTGATCCCTTGACGCTACCTTAGCTCAACATGTGTGTCTGAATTACAGGATGCACGAAAAAAACTGTTTTTACCTGTGTTGCTGCACAAAGGAAAAAGTTTTTAACGCTTTGTCTATGAAATAAAGAATTTGAATTTTAACGGAGATCCCCGGGTGAGTTCTTTTCTGTAGACTGCTAGGGAAACTAATACTGGTAAATCTGATCAGAGAATGACAAGAATAAAAAACAAAGGCATACATGTGGGTGAAAATATTTTGACTATACTTACATATTGCTTCCAATGCTGATGTCTGCCCTGCATCATATATCCTCTATTTAAGAAATAATGTTACTACTAATTGCACCTATCAAAAAGTACCATTGAGTACTATGCTAAGTAGGACAGTATCTTACAGCTATGAATTTGGCATATCATTGTAACAATAAATTGTAAGATATAGATGAGATAACACAGTTTATCATATGTTTATAAAGTGTGATCTCCAACATTACTGTCAGATAGGCAGGCCATAGAAACTAACTGTACAGCAAAATATCAGTATGAGAACGCATGTTGCCAGCACAAAATGTTTGTTGGGATCCAGTACTAATTGCCCAGAACCCACCTTTTAAAATACATAGGAAAATATACGTAACTATGTTCTATCAACAAAAGATTTCTTAAAGCATTCTCTATATGCAACATTTGCTTCATGAATGTTATACTATTTTTTTAATATTGCTTGTTGAGTTCAAAGAAAAAAATACTAGACACATTATTAAAAATACACAATTTATACATGTAGTATTATATGGTTATAGACATGAAAGCATGAGTACAGAGAATATGTGACATTTTAACATTCATTTGAGTAAATATAATAAATATAACATTATTAAGAATATTTTTAATCAAAACTTGTTTTTATATATTTTTTTAAAAAGTTATACAATTTTTTTTTATTTTGTTAAATAATAAAGCTAGCTCACTGCAGTTCCACACTTTAGACTCAGTGTGCCGCTGTTGGCCAATAAGAAAGTGTTGCTGAATATCTCATCCTACTGATGCTTAGAATTGTTGGGCAGTGCTGGAATCATAGCAACATTTTCGCTTTCTGTCATTTGTATATCAATATTTTGAGAATACAAGGATCATTTACAGAAGGTGATAAAGAAAGCTGGGTATCAGATTGAACCTGAGACAATGGCATGGCAAGTAATATTTTTCCTTATTTCCTTTCTTTGTGAAGCTGCATCTAATCAGCTCCAGTACTCAATTTATGAGGAAATGCAGAAAGGTTCAATTATAGGGAATATTGCAAAGGACTTGGGTATGGACAAAACAGAATTGTTTATAAGAAAATTGCAAATATCTTCTAGAATAAAAAAACAGTATTTCAATATCAACTTAGAGAATGGAAACTTATTTGTGATTAATCGAATTGACAGGGAAGCAATGTGTGGGATAGAGCAAGATTGCTTTTTGAATCTTGAAATATTGGTTGAAAATCCAGTGAATATATTCCATATAAAAATTGAAATTCTTGATATAAATGACAATCCACCTCATTTTTCTAAGGATGTATTTGATATAGAAATTAGTGAATTTGCTTCTCCTGGAACACGTTTTATTTTAGGAAATGCACAAGATCCAGACCTAGGTAATAATTCTTTACATAGCTATAAACTCAGCTCCAACCTACATTTCACACTGGGAGAAAAAACTAGCACTGATGGAATTAAATATCCCGAACTTGTTTTACAAAAGACCCTAGACCGTGAAGAGCAGAGCATCTATAATTTAATTCTCACTGCTTATGATGGAGGCACACCTGTAAAATCTGGAACTGCTCAAATACGAGTTGTAGTTCATGATGTAAATGATCATTTTCCTGCATTCAGCCAAGATAAATATCAGGTTACTGTAAATGAAAATGTGCCAAATGGTTTTATTGTCATCCAGCTTAATGCTACAGATGCAGATGATGGTTCAAATGCAGAAATTTAATATTCATTCAGTCACATTGGTAAAAATGCAGCAGAAACATTCACTTTAGATCCTGGAAGTGGAATTATAAGGACAAAAGGAGAGCTGGACTTTGAAGTTACAAAACTGTATGACATGATGGTGGAAGCTAAAGATGGTGGTGGTTTAGTGGGACATTGTACAGTTTCAATCCAGATTATTGATACTAATGACAATGCTCCCGAAATAATTCTTAAATCTATGACTACACCTATTCCAGAAGACTCCTTACCTGGTACACTTGTAGCCATAATTAATGTTCATGATTTGGACTCAGGAAAAAATGGTGAGGTGATTTGCCAAGTTATTGGTGAATTGCCTTTTAAATTAATATCTTCATCTTTAGGTTATTACAAACTTGTAACTACTTATCCTATGGACAGAGAAAAAACATCTGATTACAATATTATTATAAAAGCAGAAGATGAAGGATCTCCTCCATTGTTTTCAAACAAAACAATTCAGTTAACAATATCAGATATAAATGACAATCCCCCAGTTTTTGATAAAACAAATTATGTGGCCTATGTGATGGAAAATAACTTAGCTGGATCGTCAATACACAGAGTACATGCTTCAGATCTTGATATTAACAAGAATGCCAGAATAATATTCTCCATTCTTAATATAGATATTGAGAACATACCCATATCATCATATATTTCTATAAACTCAGCAACTGGAATTGTTTATGCACAACGCTCATTTGATTATGAACAGTTAAGAGAACTTCAGTTCCAAGTAGTAGCTAAAGACAGTGGATCTCCTCCTTTAAGCAGCAATGCCACAGTCAGGATATGTATCGTGGACAGGAATGACAATGCTCCAAAGTTTCTATACCCATCAACAGACACTGATGAAACAGCATTAGTTGAGTTTATTCCTCACACATCTGAGAAAGGTTATCTAATCACCAAAGTGATTGCAGTGGATGCTGACTCAGGACATAATGCTTGGCTCTCTTATCACTTTCTACAAATTCCTCAACCAGCTTTTTTCATTATCGGGCAAAACACAGGTGAAATTAAGTTGGCACAAAGTCTCCATGATACAGATTCTTTAAGGCAAAAGGTTGTAGTTATGGTAAAAGACAATGGTGAACCTTCTCTTTCTGCTACAGTTACTCTAAAGTTTGTTATGGGAGAAACATATCAACAAGTTCTTCCAGAGATAAGCAGCCAACCTGGTAATTTAGAAACACAATCAAATATAACCCTGTTCTTAGTAATATCAATAGCTGTGATTTCTCTTTTATTCATTGTGACAGTAATAGCTACAGTTATTTATAAGTCCAAGAAAGCAAGCACTCCAACTGTATTTGGCACTCTAACTAGAAATTTGTTTCCTCAAGTTGACCTCCGATATCCTTCTCAGTTTAGTGATGGAACATTGCCACTCCCCTACTCATACAATGTCTGTGTAGCACTTGACTCAAGCCAAAATGAATTTGCCCATCTCAAACCAATCCATAATGTTCCAACAGACAATCTTATTGACACAGATGATTCAGTTTCTGGAAAAGATTTTCTGAACAAAAATGTGCCTTTAGAGGTAAGATGTGTTTCTTAATGTTTTTGTTTAATTGTTAGCTTTGTCACAACTTTTTACATGTAATACAGATGTTTAGTACAATAGGAAAAAGTAATACAAGTTAGTGAAAGGCAAATAAAGTGAAATCTATTGTTAGAAATATCAAAGATAAATGTATGCTAGTGCAGAATTTTTCAATGCTGCATTGCTTAACCCTTTTATGTGCATGACAAGCTATGCTCGTCGTGCACATTGTAGCCTGTAGGTGCATGATGTGTGGGTGGTACTCCCAGGCATCATGGGAGTGCTGGTGACATCCCCACATGTGCACAAAGAGCCTGAACCAGGATGCACCGGTAGCTACAAAGTAGCTGGATGGGGGGGGGGGGGGGGGTTCTTTTAACCCCTCTATCTCTGCTCCCCTCATTTGAAAGAGAATAACCCACTTTTTCAAATGGTAGTGGCCTTGGAAAAATACTAGAAAGCAGATGCTTTAAAAATAAAGTAAAAAAAACTCATAGGGATTTGCTTGATGTTACATTGTATGCACAATAAAAACAATCTGGTATGTCTAGATACATCTAATAAGGTTAATTTTCTAGTACATAAGTCCCTCTCTTAAAAAAACAAACAAAAAAAATTATATGAATATTGTTTGTACAGTCAGGTGATCACTTTGGTAACAGTGAACACCTTGCAGGAAAAAAGTGCTATTATTTCTGAACTGCACAATGGGGCCTCTCTCATTTATATTACAACCTGGAAAAAGCCCATATGGGTCCCTATTATACAGTTTTTACTGCAACTAATTAGATGCCATGAATTCTAAATATAATAATGGCATATAGTGAATCTTCTCGGTCTGCTGAAAAAACTCAATATATAATTTGTGTGGGTCACTCCCTGAAATTTAATTTACAATAGGATTTAAATGTAGGTAGCAAAAAAGCTCAAAATTGTCTCAGCCCTGGGGTAAAAAAGGTTTAGCAGCCAACGTTTCTGTACCCTTCAAAAGACAATGATGAACCAGCATTAGTTGAGTTTATTCCTCACACATCTTAGAAAGGTTATATAATCACCAAAGTGATTGCAGAGGATGTTGACTCAGGACACAATGCTTGGCTCTCTTATCACTTTCTACAAATTCCCAAACAAGCTTCTTTCATCATCGGGAAAAACAAAGGTAAAATTGAGATAACTGTTACAATATAATTTACTTGGTCACTGCTACTGAATCTAATAAACAACCTTTCTTTTTCTGTGGTAGTAGGATATTGTGGCATCATGCTGAGGTTGTCATGCTTAGGTGTCTTTAAGAGTTATTTAAATAACCATCTGCCAGACTAATCCACCTCTCTCGACGCTCTGTTTCTGCTGTGCCTCTCTGTGAGTCCCTTCACTGGCTCCCCATTCACAACAGAGTTAAATTCAAAATTCTCACCCTGACCTACAAAGCCCTCACCAATGCTGCCCCACCCTACCTGTCCTCATTCATCAACAAATATACTCCTGCCCATCCCCTAAGATCCAACAACGACCTGCTTCTTGCGTCCTCTACCATCACCTCCTCTCATTATAGACTACAGGACTTCTCTCGTGCGGCACCAACCCTCTGGAACGCACTTCCTCGAGGGGTCAGACTTGCCCCTAACCTCTCCTCCTTTAAACGTTCCCTAAATACCTTTCTATTCAGGGAAGCTTATCACCCGACTTATTAACAAACTAACCAATTAACTAACAGTTGCCCTCTATCTCCTCACTAATATCATTCTCACCTCTGCAGTCCCCACCTCCTGTTTCCAATCCTCCTACCCATCTAGATTGTAAGTTCCCAGGGGAAGAGGGCCCTCAATTCCCCCTGTATTTGTTTGTAAAATTTTCTGTCTTATCTTATTGTTTCTCCACTGTACTTTTATCCTTGTACCCATGGGCAGCGCTGCGGAATCTGTTGGCGCTTTATAAATAATGAATAATAATAATAACCACTTCTCAGTGTAAACCTTCAGGTTTTAAAAACAAGCCATAACTATATATTAGTCATATTCATCACTTCAATTTTCAACTGTTTTACTTGTCCTGGATTAGTAATAAAAACTTGAACAGATGAGAAAGAGATTGAACCTTACATTTCCATCCTATAATATAAAAGGCCAAGTGTGTTTGTCCGAAGCTGTCATGCACAGTAGAGACAGCACGAGGACAAACACACCTGGCCTTAGAGTCCTGAGACAGCACGAGGACAAACAAACCTGGACTTAGAGTCCTGATCTGCTGCGGCACGGTGACGGTGGGCGGAAGTGGGCATGGCCAGGCGTGAGCTGGGCATGGTCGGGCGTGGCGGGGCTGGAGAGAGAGAGAGGGGAAGGAAATAGAAAGAGAGGAGGAGAGAGCAAAAGAGATGGAAAGAGCTAAAGAGAGGGTAAGAGAAAAATAGAGGGGAAAGAGCAAAAGAGAGGGGAAAGAGCAAAAGAGAGGGAAGAGAGAGGGGGAGAGGGGATAGAGAGAGGGGGAGAGAGAGCAAAAGAGGAGGATGGAGAGAGCAAAAGAGAGGGAAGAGAGAAAGCGCAAAAGAGAGGGGGAGAGAGAGAGTGCAAAAGAGAGGGGGAGAGAGAGAGCACAAAAAAGAGGGGGAGAGAGAGAGCGTAAAAGAGAGAGGGGAGAGAGAGCGCAAAAGAGAGAGGGAGAGAGAGCGCAAAAGAGAGGGGGGATAGAAAGAGCACAAAAAAGAGGGGGGAGAGAGAGAGGGGAGAGAGAGAGCGGAAAAGAGAGGGAGAGAGAGAGTGCAAAAGAGAGGGGGAGAGAGAGAGCGCAAAAGAGAGGGGGAGAGAGAGAGCGCAAAAGAGAGAGGGGAGAGAGCACAAAAGAGAGGGGGGAGAGAGTGCAAAAGAGAGGGGGGAGAGATAAAAGAGAGGGGGTAGAAAGAGAGCAAAAGAGAGGGGGAGAGAGAGAGCAAAAGAGAGGGGGAGAGTGAGAGCAAAAGAGAGGGGGGAGAGATAGAGCAAAAGAGAGGGGGAGAGCAAAAGGGAGGGGGTAGAGAGAGCAAAAAAGAAGTGGAGTGAGAGAGCGCAAAAGAGAGGTGGAGCAAGAGAGCACAAAAGAAAGTGGGAGAGAGCACAACAAAGAGGGGGAGAGAGAGAGCGCAAAAGAGAGGGGGGAGAGAGAGCACAAAAAGAGGGGGGAGAGCGCAAAAGAGAGGGGGAGAGAGAGTGCAAAAGAGAGGGGGAGAGAGCGCAAAAGAGAGGGGGAGAGAGAGAGCGCAGAAGACAGGGGGAGAGAGAGCGCGCAAAAGAGAGAGGGGGAAAGAGAACGCAAAAGAGAGGGGGAGAGAGTGCCAAAGAGAGGGTGAGAGAATGCAAAAGAGAGGGGGGAGAGAGCGCAAAAGAGGGGGGAGAGAGCGCAAAAGAGAGGGGGAGAGAGTGCAAAAGAGAGGGGGGAGAGAGCGCAAAAGAGAGGGGGAGAGAGCAAAAGAGAGGGGGAGAGAGTAAGAGCGCAAAAGAGAGGGGGGAGCTCAAAAGTTAGGGGGGAGAGAGAGTAAAAGAGAGGGGAAAGAGCAAAAGAGAGGGGGGAGAGAGAGAGAAAAAGAGAGGGGGAGAGGGAGCAAAAGAGAGGGGGGAGAGAAAGCAAAAGAGAGGGGGGAGAGAGAGCAAAAGAGAGGTGGAGCGAGAGAGCGCAAAAGAGAGGGGGAGAGAGAGCAAAAGAGAGGGAGAGAGAGAGAGCAAAAGAGAGGGAGAGCAAGGGGTGGGATCGATGAACTGCAAAAAATGGCATGTGTGAACGGGATTTAGGACTAGTAATAATAATAATTGGTAAGGAGTTTTTTCTGGGCTGTTAGTCTTTTTTTCCTGACTTTTAAACTACTGAGATAACTCTGGTAGCTATTCAAGATTAGAACAATTATTCTTTGTCTTAGAATCCTTTCTATGTGACTGGTACGATATGCACAACTGGAACACACACTCAAATGAACATTAAACTCAAAACTGTATTCCTCATTAGGGGCTAGATTATAAAAAGAGCTCAAAAATATTTGTGCTAATGCCTCCCAGGTTATATAAATATATATATATATATATATATATATATATATATATATATATATATATCAATACGAAAAAGTCCCCTCTTAAAACTTTCTTTAACCAAGGTGAGGTGTTCTAAAAATAGTGTTGTTGGCGCATGAAAAGCACTTAAACGGAGCGATATTATAAGTTCATACCTTTATTTTCTTGTGTAACAAACACATACAACTTTCACTGACATAATAATTACCAGGAGACACAGGTGCTAACGGAGTATGACGTCATCTGACGCGTTTCATGCCTTTCTGGTGCTTTGTCAAAGATGTATAGTGGGAGGTATACTGGCTACTTATAATCCTCTTGGATTATGTTCCTCTCCCCTACTACAAACATGTCACCAATATTTGCATACCTCATTGTTTATAGTCAATACGGCATACAAAATAAACAGTATTAAAACACTATATATATTCCGAAATCTAACTGACAACTAGAGAAAAACTCACCCATAGAGGATGTGTCAATCTAATGTTAGTTACAAAGTAACAAAATAACAAATTGAAATAACATAGTAACAATAAGCTAGCTGAGCGATATTCTTTTTAGTTTATACGAGATAATACCTAGACTATTTGTTGAAAATCATCCTTTAAAATGACTCTAGATATTTATTTGTCTCTAAAATAAGAACTTTATTTTACATTTAGAATTATTAAATGTATTAATGTACCGCTCAAGTTGCTGATCATCAATTGAAAAATATTTTTTGTGTCAGTATAGTTGCAGCATAATGGCTTAAAAACAAACAATGTTTCACACCAGAACTCTATATACATAACCTGTACGTACAAAACCTATGTATTGTCTACATTGATAAATATTTATTCAAATGGGACTTTATTAACAACAAATGTAGTTGATCTATTAGTCTACATTCTACAGTTAGAACCATACACGGGCTTTTCTAATTTATCTTAAACTTTATCTGATATTTGGTCTAATAGTTATTATTATGCTAAAATACTGAAACTGTGAGCTAAGATATTTAGGAGGATAAGTTGTACGGTTTACTTTTATTTTTGTTATTATTTTTATTTTTATTTGGGAAGCATATCTTGGAGAAAGTAGAGGAATAGATGTAATATGCACTTATCGATGAGAAATTTTTAAAAAGTGGTCTAAGAGACTTTTAGATCATTTACCTTGATAGAGATCTATATCCCATCTGGAATTTATTCCCTTGGGTTCCTTTGTTCCCAAATTGAATATCCATTTGGCCTCTCTATCAAGCAAATTTCTAAATCTATCCCCTCCTCTGTTATTGAAGGGTATAAAGTCGATTGCTTGGAATCTAAACATTTTTTTGTTGTTTTCCAAAGTATTTCCATGTTTAAAGTAATGTTTGGCAATTGGGGTTTTTGGTGGGTCTCTTTCTAATGATGTAAGGTGTCCACGTATCCTGTCTTTTAAAAAACGACTTGTACAGCCTGTATACTGTTGTCTACGAATTTGGCAAGTAATCAAATAAACAATATACTTGGAGCAACAATCTAACCTGTGACTAATACTGTAGCTTTTGTTTGTAGTTGAAGAGGTGAAAGTATCACCTGTGATACCGTGTTGACATACATTACAGGGATGTTTACCACATTTAAAGAAACCTTTTTTTAGATAACCATGTTTCTTTTGACCTTGTTTTAGAGTTTGTGTAGACTTGAGTTACCTTACTTCCTATTTTTGGGACCTTTCTAGATAAAAATTTGATGCCACTCGATAGGCATTCCTTTAGTTTATCATCTAACCTAAGAATTTCTAAATTTCTATTTACAATGTTATTTACAATGTTTTTGATTTGGTTAAATTGGTTACTATATTGTGTAACAAAAACTGTGCTATTTTCACTATAGCCTGCAGAATCTTTTGTATGTATTTTGTGTTGTTTTTGGATACTTTTTTTGAGTAAGTCCTTGTGTTTAACTTTGGCTACTTCAGTTCTAAGAGACATCAGTGTTTTCTTATCATAGCCTCTTTGTGTCAGTCTTTGCACTAGCTTAAGTGAATGGGTAAATTAATCCATATCATCTGTACATATCCTCCTAATCCTTATTAGTTTGCCTTTTGGTATCCTTCTTTTTGTGTGTTGGGGGTGGCAGGAATCAGCCCTTAGGATAGTGTTCCCAGATATATCCTTTCTGTATAGTTCTGTGCATATCTTGCCATTGTCTGCTTTTAGGGTTATATCTAGATAGTTCACTTTAATTTTGTCTATCTAAAATGTGAATTTTAAATTTAGTTCATTATTATTAAGAAATTTTATAAATTCCTCAATTTGTTCATTGGTTCCCCGCCAGATAAACAGAAGATCATGTCAGTATATTTATGAAAATCTTAGTAGTGCTATCCAAATAATATATCAGCTTATGGTAGGGTTATAATCACAATACAAATAATAATTTTCCTTAAAAATAGAAACCCTTAATCAACATGCACCTACTAGACCATACAATTAATATAAATATCTGAATTCTTTTATTTAGTTAATATCCATAAACATATTGAAATATATTTGCAATAACAGGCAATGAAATAATATCATATGCGCTTGAAAACTATTTAAATATGCTATGCAAAATTCATACATGTTTATCTTAAAAAACAGCCTTATTTACAAATCTTTTAACATCCAAACAATACAATTTTAAACTGTGCTCTTAAGCAATAGGATAATATATATATTCTGCTATTTAACTGCAATTTATCCTAATACAAAATTTACAGTATCAGAACTTGCACAGATGAATTACTTAACAAATCAGATACAGATTTAAACAATATATAGGCTGTGAAACGTTAACTTAAAATCCAAACTATTTCTTTAACTCTGCTACATACAGTAATAGTAAATGCTTATTTTAAATGCTTGCATACAAATAGGCAGGCTAAGAGCTAACTGAAACAATGACATACAGTTTAAAAGTATAATCTGCTCTTTAAATCTATTAACTGTAAAGGCTATGCATATGACTTATCTTACAATAAAACTTTTGTATACATCACCAAATAACAGCAATCCAGTTTCCAATGTTTCGCAACAGATCCAATTTCACCTCAGAAATTTTAAAATTGGGGATAATGCATATGGAGTCCAATAGTAGGTGTGTGCTTTAATAATAACTGCAGCAGTTATTCCTTCTGGATCAGTCAACACCCCAACCTTTTTTTAGTCTATATGCTGGGGTTTAAATCATCTGATCTCACCCCTCCCCTTTTTTGATTATTTATCAGTCATTGGTGAATATTGGAAACGCCCACGGCCTTGTCCCTTGTCATTGGATAACCGGAATATCTCATTCCCAACAGCCAAAAGGCTTTCTGGCTGTAGTTCTCTCATGGCAACACCGGGTGGCAGCATTACAAACATTTCTAAAACATTTTTAAGCAAGTTAATTATTTTCATAAAATGGTTATTTAATCAGATTACACTCTCTGCATTAATCATATATAACCCCAATTACAGATGGTTAATATTAGGTTATTTTTTTCTGATTATTCTGATACCAAATATGTTATATTATTAACATTTTATTATGTTAAGGCAATTTAATACTGCTAATTATTAACTTAAAATGCATTATAATTTTATCAGTATTCTGGCATTTCTATACAAATAACAGCTTATTTTTAATTCAGTATTGTATTCCAACAAGAATATGTCATATTTTATGTTTCTGATAAGCCCAGGATGTATAAACCTTCTTCATGCAGATCTGAGATTATATGCCTGAAAAATATAAACAATATAGAGGTTATTAAACATTTATTGCACATTCATATGATATGACTTATTTCATCTCACGCAGGCATTCCATCTGAAATAAAGTAATAACTGTCATTAATTATTTCTTTACAGGTCCACAAATATTTATTTATATTCTTAAAAACACAGAGGTTAAGATATTCATGCTTTCAAAATATATATGTATATATAAAAATATATACAGTTGTTCTGAAATCATGTGCTGTTATCCTAACGTCCCCCACTGCCCTTTCAGTACTCAGTTGCCAGACTTTTTGTCTCATACTAACCACATGGGGTCCCCTGTACTTAAGTGCAAATGCTGAAAACTTTCATAAAACATGTTACTTTTGAGATCCTATTACACCTTTTCAGTTTGAAAGATAAATGGTATCCTGATTCCAGTCTGCTAATTCCCATCTCATTATCTCCTAAATCAACAGCCTTAGACATTTATGTTTTTATTAACTGTATGGGGGTAAGGGATGCTTGTATTTTTAATGAAGGAGCAAATGGTTTTGGTCCTGTCTCAAGCCACAACCTTTGTTCTCTTTCAAAATTACTTCCCCAACATTCCTCTAAGTGACTGTTCTAAAATTGGGTAGGCCAAATGTTCCATTGTCCCCCCCTGTGTGTTCAGCATAACTTTACATAATGAGTGGGGGAGATCTCTTAGAAATAATCCTTTGTTCTACCAATCATGTGCACATCCACAGACTTATTAAATAAAGATAAATATACTTCTATATATTATTTAATAATATTTCAAATACCTTGACATAAATCCCCCTTTCAAATTCAAAAATATGTAGGACACATGTATTTGAATTGGATCAAAGTTAGTGGTATTTGGTGAGGATGTTGACCGTACACATCATAGACAGTCTTCTATGTAGATAGTCTGTCAATTTTGAGCCTTCATGTTCATCAGCTTGTCATCTTTAAACTACAGTATGTCTTTAGTGCATTTGGGGGATATGACACTTCATTCTCCCTCTATGACTTGTAGTTGGGATCTGGGATGACATGCCCGCAATTGATTGATATGGACCCATTTATCTATGAAACTTTCATTTTTGGGGATCCTTATTTTATAGGCCACTGGAGATATTTTGTCAGTAATGACAAAAGGACCTTTCCATGAGGGAAGAAATTTCTTCTCCCTAACCTGATCTCTTCCAAAGTTATAAAGATAAACTTTATCATTTATTTAATATTCCTTTTTGGATGTTTTGAGATCATAATAGGTTTTAGTGGCAGTTGCGGCTCTTTCTAAATTCCTTTGAGCAAATGCGAAGGCATATTGCAGATGTTTTCTTAAGTTCTCCACATATTGATGTGTATTGGCAGCGTTTATCAAGTTTTGGTCTGAAGTACGCTATAGCAGATGCTGAGGTAGAACCATTCTTCTACCAGTCATCAGTTCAAAAGGTGACATCTTGGTAGCACTACTTGGAGTTGCTCTTAATGCCATTAAGACTAGAGGTAGTTTTACATCCCAGTCTTTACCCGTTTCACTCACAAACTTTTTGAGGATTTTAACAATGGACTGGTTGTAACGCTCTACACCACCACTTGAGGCAGCTCTATAAGCAATATGGAGCTTTCTTTTAACCCCTAGTATTTTCCACATTTTGGTCATCACTTCGCTAGTGAAGTGGGTCCCCCGATCTGACTCGATTCTTTGGGGCAGACCAAATCTGGAAAATACATGGTTGATGAGCAATGCTGCGCATGTTTCCGCACTATTGTTAGGTGCACTAATGCACTCTACCCATTTAGTGAACAGGCATGTTACAGTTAACATGTATTTGTTACCTCTTGATGATCTTGTTACTGGACCGATGAAATCAATTTGTATATCTGACCATGGCATTACCATCCCCCTTTTCTGCAATGGTGCTCTATGCGTTGGTGCAGTGGGTTGGAACTGTGGGCAGATTAAACACCCTTGACAGTAGGTTTGAACATCTTTCAACATGTGTGTCCAAAAAGCGTAATCACGCAATATTTCATACGTGAGTTTGGCACCGCGATGACCAGATGTGGGAGCATCATGGGCATGTTGAAGCATTAGACCTCTGAACTTGGTGGGTACTACCCACTGCTGGATGCCAGTTTTGGAGGTTCTAATTAACAAACCATCCTGTAACTTGAATTGTGATTTAGATTTTATTAAGATTCTCAGATCTTCTTTGCCAATACAATCATCTTTTGAGATGGGGTTGCTTTCAGGATCTTCTATGTGTTTATAGAAGATGCCTACAATGGGGTCTTCTTTTTGACTAGTGATCAGGTCCTCACTAGGAGAATCCTGACTCCATTGTACCAAGTTAGGCTCACCCTGTTGTTTTACCTGGTTTCTGGTAATGGCTTCTACCTGAATTGCACCCATTAAGAGGTCAATATTAAGGAGTTCTCCAGTTATGGCTCCTTGTTTGGCTAATGAATCCGCAAGATCATTGCCTTCCTTATCAGGACCTAGAACTTTGGAATGACCCTTGGTCTTTTTCCAGTGTATGGTTAAATCATTGGATACCACCAGATTATCAATCTCGCAGAACAACTTGCCATGCTTGACTGGTTTGTTATTGCTTTTCTGCATGCCATTCCTTTTCCAAGTTGGTAGGTATTCAACAAAACTGTCGCGCACATAATTTGAGTCAGTTATGATCACAAATTCATGAATACCATGTTCAATAGCCATTTCAATGGTTTTGAAAACAGCAGTTAGTTCTGCAACTTGACTGGATCTTGGTCCAATGTTGAAACCTATAGATATATTTGGGAATCCATTTGCCCCAGTTATACCAATGCCAGCGACTAATCTGCGCTCATTATCAATAGTGGCATGGTAAGAACAACCATCAACATACACCCCAGGTAATGTTTGACAATGGTCCTCATTGTACATTTTATATGGGGAAAGCAATTGTTCCTCCAGAAAATCATCTTCTGATAATTCTTCCCCTGGATCTCTGGCAGTACAGTCATGGAGCTCAGCAAACCCCTGTGCGACTGGATTCTTTTTATTCTGCTTGTAGCGAATTTCTAATGGCCAGCCTTGCAAGGAAAGAGTCCACGCTGTTATGCGGCTATTTGACAAATTCCCATCTCTTATTCTTTCACTTTGCAAATATAGCAAAGGTTGGTGGGCCGTTTCTACAATAATTTTCTCGCCCTGTATATAGCTGTGGAAATTTTGTAGAGCCCATACAGTAGATAAGAGGGCTTTTTCGCAATCGTTAAACTTTATTTCTACTGGGGATAGATTTTTGCTCGCATAAACAATGGCTTTGTTCAAATTATCATGCTTTTGGTATAAAACAGCACTCATGCTTATATCTGTGTAACCTGTCTCTAAGAAGAAAGGTTTACCACCTTCAGGGTACGCTAAGCAAGGTGCTTGAGTGAGTTTTCTCTTCAGCTCTCTGATGGCTGTCTCTTGAGACTCACTCCAGTGCCATTTCACATCTTTCTTTAGAAGAAGTAGTAGTGGTTTAGCTAATTCCGCATAATTATCAATGAATTTGCGAGAATAATTTGTCATACCCAGGAATGATCTATATTCCTTTAAGTTAGTTGGGTTTTTAGAATTCACTATAGCTTCCACCTTTTTCTTCTGGGGATTTAATCCTTCAGAGGTAACTTCATGTCCCAAGAAGTTTACACGGGTGTGGCACCATTGAGCTTTTTGTAGGGATAATTTGACACCTGCCCTTTTAAGTTGGCTGAGGACGTGTTTAAGCTCTGCAACATGTTTTTCAAAGTCTGTGCTTTTGATTAAAACATTATCAACATAAGATAAGGTCCCCCTTTCCAGTGCATCAGGCATAGCCTTATGCATGAATACAGCAAATTCATGTCCTTAATTTATGTATCCAAATGGAAGTCTCTGGAATGCATATTGAACCTTTTGGAAAGAGAATACCAGCTTATATTGGTCCTCTTCATGTACCTTTATGGTCCAATATCCCTGCGCACTATCAATGGCAGTGAATATTTTGGATCCCTGCATTTGTGCTAGGCATTGGTCAATATATGTCACAGGCCAGCCAGACATGTACACTCGTTTGTTTAGCTGTCTTAAGTCAGCACACAAACACCATTGTCCATTGGGCTTAAGGACACCTAGAATAGGATTATTATAAAAGCTGTGCACCTGTCTGATAATACCTCTTTCTTCCAAATTCCTTATGATCTCTGCAAGAGAATCATATGAGGCTAAGGGAAGTCTGTATTGTTTGACAAATACAGGTGGTGCATCGGGATCTGTTTGTATCCTTGCAATGTGCAAGTCTGTAGTACCACAGTCATAAGAATCCTTAGCAAAAATATCCTTGTACTCCATCAGGAGTTCTCGCAGCTGTTGGCGTTCATCATCGCTGGAACAGCCATTAGCTAAGGATATTTGCTCTTCGACTATTTGCTGAAATCCTGGAAAGATTTCAGGCTGTCCTATTTCATAGGCTTCTTCCAACCTAGAGGTGAGATCCCCTTGATTATAATTTACATTGCTCCCATGACTCTGGGTATTGGGGTAATCTTGCTGTTTGATTGGCTGATCAAACACTAGAGAGGCTTCCTCAATTTTACAGATGCCTTCCTCTGAGCTGAAGGGATAAATTGACTGAATATTAAATAGACCCTCTGGCATAGATGCAAAGGATTGTTCTATTAATTGTTCTTCAGTTAAGTATCCTTCAGGTATTAGCCCAATTACATTATTCTGGAATCCAAAAGTGTAATAACTTGATTCCAGTGCATATCCTATGGTAGTTCCCTTGAATAATGTTATATGTGGGGTCATGTTATGTACAATAATATGTATTGGAACAGTTCCAATATTCCCCATAGGAGTGTAGGTTACTGTGACACCCAGATTTTTTATTCTATGGGAGAGGCAAATCAGTGTTTCAGAAGTTTTTAATTTCTGACCTCTCTTTACCTGTAAGGGTAAAATAAATTTATCAGATCCAGCAGGAATTATGACATAGCTAGATACTTGCATATTTACAGCATATGGTAATTTCTGGTTTGACTTCAGGGCTGCATTTTCATCCTGAAATACTTCAGGGTCCCCCTTTAACCTGCTCCAGAGGCAAGAATTAATCAAATCTATTTGTATGGCATATCTATGTAAGATATCATTGCCAATGTATATTTGATTATGGGGAGTATTTAAAATGAAAAATAGGTGTTTCACTGACTTATTTCCAATAGAAATAGATAATAAGCACTTAGCTGTGATGTTATAGCTTTCAGACCTGTTATCCAGGTTGTGGACACAGTGGTCTTGGGGAGAAAGATATTTAATCACTTTAGGTTCAACTATCTGCGCTAATAAACCTTCGCTTATATAGCTAGCTTCCTGTTTTAAGTTTATTTTAGCATACTTGGTTTTACCAAGGTCATGCACTTGTATAGGGATAAATAGATCCTCTTTAACTCTCTCAATCCCTGTGAGGTATTGAGCGTGGCCTCCCCCCTTAGAGATTTTATGAACCCCCTTGTGGAGGGATATGGTTAATACATCGCCATCTAGGGAAATATTCGCTATCTTTCCAGGCGAAATTTTAAAAGTATTACCATCAGAGCCACTAAAAGGAGTCTGATCATCTATTTGTAGAATAGTGATCTCAGGTACAGAGTTATTCCTGAAATGAATCTCCACAGCATCTGGTTTCTCTTCCACCACGTGACAGCTATGTCAGGTGCGAGATATACCAGATTTTTCATAATTGATAGGCCGTTTAACTTGTGACCAAATTACATTATTTATGCAATCAATTATGGTGCTTAATCGCTTCAGGAGATCACTACTAATAATTAAACGATCAGTTGGCAGATCCACTATAATGACAGGGTGTCTTATGACCCTGTTCCCCAATTTAAATTTTAACCAGGCAGTACCGTAAACTTTTAGGGAGTCACCCCCAACACCTATTAGAGAACCGTCAAATTCTTTTATTTTAGGTTTGTGGGGTGTTAGCTCATTTAGCTGTGTGTAGTACCTGTGGGATAAGATAGTTGCCTGTGACCCAGTGTCAATTAATCGCCTGATATGGTTGGAGACTGAATCTTGCAGCTCAACTAATACATAATACCTTCCTGCAGTTTCTACCATTTCACACATAAAGTTGGCGTTATCATACATTTGTGGGCTTCGCCACGTGTTACCTGAGTTTGCCATGCTTTCTGATGCAGAAGAAGCTTCATACCTACCGGTCTCCTCTATGACAGGTTCGGCTGGATTCTTGTGTACTGCATCTGTGGAGATAAGGTTAAGAGAGTGCTGCAAGGGAAGAGGTTTGTTAATTTTTCCCGGATGAGGTTGATTGTCATCACAGCTAAATTGTCCATTTTCGGTCTGTGGGGAGAGAATATGATTAGTATAATTGATATTTATTATTACATTTTGTATATCTCTTCCCTTCAGGTGATACTGCAGTATTTATGACTGTACCTGTGGTCCACCACTGACCACTGGCTGTACCCCTAAAAAAATATTGCTCGGTTGCTGAGCCGTAGATTTTTGACTCATATTAGCGATTTGTTTGCTCAACCGATTTAACTGGGTAAACAGAATCTACCTGATTGTACAAGTTACCTCTACCCCTGGGCCTATCTCTTGGTGCCCCATGATAATGAATACTGGACCATTGGGTTCCCTCAGAATCAGGGCCGCTATTTCTATTCTGGCGTGGTTGCCCCTGGGGTTCAGCTTGTTCAGCATTAGTACTTTGGGGAGCATTATATACCTGGGGTGCCTGGTTACCCTGAGAATATCTTCGCCGTCTATTGTATCTACCCTTGCACGGATACCAATTATTTGGTGAGTATTCTCTTTGTGAGTAATTATTCACCTGATTATGTCCCCCACTTTGGTTATAGTCTCCCTGTTCCTCAACCTGTGGGAGGGGGCAGAGTTAAATCTCTGTGGAGAGGGCCTGTTTTGACTGGCCACCTCTGCATAGGTCTTCTTTTTAGACTCCAAATTGAGGGGGTTAGGTGACACCCTAGTTTCTGCTACAATTTTGGGTTTTGACTCCTTTTTCACCCCCTGTTCACTGGATTGCTGAATAGAGTATAATTTTGTACTCTCTTTGATCAGCCATTCCAATGAGCAGTCCTCATCAAAATCTCTAGCTAAGTTAATTTTGATGGGTGTAGGCAGTGCTTCAAAAAATACATTTACAGATTCTGAGCCATCAAATCTGGGATTATCCTCAGCCATACTGTACGCATTTTTCAATACAGAAAGGAATTCGATTGGACTCTGATTCGCACGACACTTTAAACCATATACCGCTATTTTCGCTGTAGTTTTAGTGCGATATTGCCCGAATTCTTTTCTGCATTGTCGTTTTACCCCATTCCAGGAATGAATATTCATATCCTTTAGTGAAGCAAAGAATTTGTGGTGTTTACTGTCAAATACCCAAGGCAGAAATTCAATTTTCAATTTCTCACTTGTAACATTCATTATAGCTAACGCATTTTCAAAAGCCTGTAAATGATCAATTACAGATGTTGTTCCCTTATTGGAGAATACAGGTACTGCGCGTTGTACGAAGGTGATTATTTTATGGGAATCATAGACTTTATCAGACTTACTTTGGGCTTCTCTGTTAGAGTTTCCCTCCCCCACGCCAGCTGCGCTACAGCAGTCCTCTGGATTTACATCATGAGGTGACTGCCTATTTGGGAAATCTATTTCTGACCCGTTAGGGGTCATTTGTCTATACTGTTCCATATGTTTTTGTACCTCGTCCCTGACGCGTTCGCTAAAGGAGTTAGCATTATCTGCATTATTCTCACTGTTAATATAAGGGTTTTCATTATGGCGATATGACCTTTTTAAATCGCTTAATTCTCTCTGGCTTTGCGCAAGCTGTTTATTTAAATCTTGTATCTGTGCGAGTAAGTCAATGTTATGCTTATCTAAGGCGGCTAGGTTTTGGGCAAATTCATCCATTTTATTTTTGGCTATTTTTAAACCCTCTTCGCGTCTGCGTGAGGAATGAATACTATTTTCTAGCTCCTGTATTTGCAATCGTTTGTCTGTAACACAAAACGACATTTCGTCAATCATGCATATTAAGAGGGGCCAAGATTTTAGGATTAGTTCTTCTCGCTTTTTGGGAGTTTTGCATTGATTAATCATTAATAATTCCTGGAAGAATTCATTCTCTTCATTCCACATATTATTATTAACGGTAATATTTTTAGCCCTAGTTTCAAGCATATCCATAAAATCATTTAATTCACCCGCAATATTAAACTTCCCTTTAATGTAACTTAAGATATCTTTCTTAAGGACCTGACCTTTAGTAATAGGTCTGGTTATGGGACCATTTTCAACGCTATGTATAGAATTAAATGAGTCACTTCTGGCTACAGTCATTATTATATTGGTTTAGTATTCAGTTAAATTAAAACGCTAATACAATTTTTGCCAATAAAAAGAGAAAAAAAAATTATATTTAAAAAAAAAATAGTATTAATTTTGAAATATGAATTTGAAATATGAAGAATTAATTAAAATTTAATTTTTTTAACTTTGAAAATATGAAAAATTAATATTTTTGATTAATTTTTAAATATGAAAAATTAAGATTTTTATTAATCTTTCAAAAATTAATCTTTAATAATATTTCAAGATATTAATATCAATCTCGAAATATGAAAATCAATATTTCAACCTTTCAAAAATTATATCTTCAAAATATTAATATCGAAATATGAAACTTTTTTCTCTCTTTTATAATAATTTCTATTTACTACAAATATATTATATCAAATATGATGGAATAATAATAAATCTCATTCAAAGTGCCTCCAATTATTATGTCAGTATATTTATGAAAATCTTAGTAGTGCTATCCAAATAATATATCAGCTTATGGTAGGGTTATAATCACAATACAAATAATAATTTTCCTTAAAAATAGAAACCCTTAATCAACATGCACCTATTAGACCATACAATTAATATAAATATCTGAATTCTTTTATTTAGCTAATATCCATAAACATATTGAAATATATTTGCAATAACAGGAAATGAAATAATATCATATGCGCTTGAAAACTATTTAAATATGCTATGCAAAATTCATACACGTTTATCTTAAAAACCAGCCTTATTTACAAATCTTTTAACATCCAAACAATACAATTTTAAACTGTGCTCTTAAGCAATAGGATAATATATATATTCTGCTATTTAACTGCAATTTATCCTAATACAAAATTTACAGTATCAGAACTTGCACAGATGAATTACTTAACAAATCAGATACTGATTTAAACAATATATAGGCTGTGAAACGTTAACTTAAAATCCAAACTATTTCTTTAACTCTGCTACATACAGTAATAGTAAATGCTTATTTTAAATGCTTGCATACAAATAGGCAGGCTAAGAGCTAACTGAAACAATGGCATACAGTTTAAAAGTATAATCTGCTCTTTAAATCTATTAACTGTAAAGGCTATGCATATGACTTATCTTACAATAAAACTTTTGTATACATCACCAAATAACAGCAATCCAGTTTCCAATGTTTCGCAACAGATCCAATTTCACCTCAGAAATTTCAAAATTGGGGATAATGCATATGGAGTCCAATAGTAGGTGTGTGCTTTAATAATAACTGCAGCAGTTATTCCTTCTGGATCAGTCAACACCCCAACCTTTTTTTTAGTCTCTATGCTGGGGTTTAAATCATCTGATCTCACCCCTCCCCTTTTTTGATTATTTATCAGTCATTGGTGAATATTGGAAACGCCCACGGCCTTGTCCCTTGTCATTGGATAACCGGAATATCTCATTCCCAACAGCCAAAAGGCTTTCTGGCTGTAGTTCTCTCATGGCAACACCGGGTGGCAGCATTACAAACAAAACAAATTCACCTTACATTTCTAAAACATTTTTAAGCAAGTTAATTATTTTCATAAAATGGTTATTTAATCAGATTACACTCTCTGCATTAATCATATATAACCCCAATTACAGATGGTTAATATTAGGTTATTTTTTTCTGATTATTCTGATACCAAATACGTTATATTATTAACATTTTATTATGTTAAGGCAATTTAATACTGCTAATTATTAACTTAAAATGCATTATAATTTTATCAGTATTCTGGCATTTCTATACAAATAACAGCTTATTTTTAATTCAGTATTGTATTCCAACAAGAATATGTCATATGTTATGTTTCTAATAAGCCCAGGATGTATAAACCTTCTTCATGCAGATCTGAGATTATATGCCTGAAAAATATAAACAATATAGAGGTTATTAAACATTTATTGCACATTCATATGATATGACTTATTTCATCTCACGCAGGCATTCCATCTGAAATAAAGTAATAAGTGTCATTAATTATTTCTTTCCAGGTCCACAAATATTTATTTATATTCTTAAAAACACAGAGGTTAAGATATTCATGCTTTCAAAATATATATGTATATATAAAAATATATACAGTTGTTCTGAAATCATGTGCTGTTATCCTAACGTCCCCCACTGCCCTTTCAGTATTCAGTTGCCAGACTTTTTGTCTCATACTCACCACATGGGGTCCCCTGTACTTAAGTGCAAATGCTGAAAACTCTCATAAAACATGTTACTTTTGAGATCCTATTACACCTTTTCAGTTTGAAAGATAAATGGTATCCTGATTCCAGTCTGCTAATTCCCATCTCATTATCTCCTAAATCAACAGCCTTAGACATTTATGTTTTTATTAACTGTATGGGGGTAAGGGATGCTTGTATTTTTAATGAAGGAGCAAATGGTTTTGGTCCTGTCTCAAGCCACAACCTTTGTTCTCTTTCAAAATTACTTCCCCAATATTCCTCTAAGTGACTGTTCTAAAATTGGGTAGGCCAAATGTTCCATTGTCCCCCCCTGTGTGTTCAGCATAACTTTACATAATGAGTGGGGGAGATCTCTTAGAAATAATCCTTTGTTCTACCAACCATGTGCACATCCACAGACTTATTAAATAAAGATAAATATACTTCTATATATTATTTAATAATATTTCAAATACCTTGACAATCATCTGTATATCTGGCGTAGAACTCAATGTGTTCACTAAACTTATTTTCCTGACCAAATATATATGTTGCCTCAAACCATCCTAAAAACAAATTGACATACGAGGGGGCAAACTTTGCCCCCATCGCAGTCCCGCATGTCTGAAGGAAAAATTCAGAATTAAGCAAAAATAAGTTGTGAGTTAAGAGGAACCTTAATGCCTCTAATGTAAATCCAATTAATTAATTGGAGAAACTGCTCTTCAGAAGTAAGTGGTACTCTACCGCTTTTAGACCCAATTCATGTGGAATGCACGAATATAGGGACGATACATCCACTGTAAGCCACATATTGCAATCACTCCACTTTTTCTTTTCAAGCTTTTGTAATACATGAGTTGTATCTTTAAGGTAGCCAGGAAGTGATTGCACATATGGCTGAAGAAGATTGTCTATCCATTCCCCCAATTTTTCTCCTAGTGACCCCACCCCTGTCACTATTGGCCAACCTGGGGGGGAGGCCAGATTTTTATGGATCTTGGGGACAATTCTACAATTGGCTGTGGTAGGCGTTGGATTATACAGATAGTCACACAATTTTTGGTCAAGTATATCTATGTGTACTTCCCAATTTAAGAGTTTAGTCATTTTTTTTTATATATATAGGGGTTGGGTCTCTTTTTAATTTACAATATGTATTGGTGTCATTTAGTTGGTGCTTGATCTTAGGTAATAATCTTGTTTGTTTTGTATGATTATTGACCCTCCTTTATCTGATGGAGTAATAGTTATTTCTTAATTTTGTTCAGAGGTTATTTAAAGCAATCTTTTGTTTCCTAGTTAAATTAAATTTCTTTTTTTTGGGTAATTTGTGTTTGAGTGATTCATGTAGATCTATTAGTTTACTATTGGCTAGATTACAAGTTGTGCGTTAGGCTTAAAAACGCCCGCTGGTATTGCGAGTCTTGCAGGTTCAGGTGTACCGCTCACTTTTTTGGCCAGACTTGGAAATACCGCAAATCCACTTACGTCAATTGCGTATTCTCTATTTTCAATGGGACTTGCATAGCGCCGGTATTACGAGTCTGACAAAAAGTGAGCGGTAGACCCTCTCCTGTCAAGACTGGTACCGCATTTAAAAGTCAGTAGTTAAGAGTTTTACACTACAACGCCGTAGCATAAAACTCTTAACTAAAGTGCTAAAAAGTACACTAACACCCATAAACTACTTATTAACCCCTAAACCGAGGCCCTCCCACATCGCAAACACTAAAATACATTTTTTAACCCCTAATCTGCCGAACCGGACATCGCCGCCACTATAATAAATATATTAACCCCTAAACCGCCGCACTCCCGCATCGCAAACACTAGTTAAATATTATTAACCCCTAATCTGCCATCCCTAACATCACCGACACCTACCTACATTTATTAGCCCCTAATCTGCCGCCCCCAATGTCGCCGCCACTATATTAACTTAAAAATAATTTAAATAAATCAAAATAAAAATAACTATCATTAACAAAATTATTCCTATTTAAAACTAAATACTTACCTATAAAATAAACCCTAAGCTAGCTACAATATAACTAATAGGGTTTATTTTTATTTTACAGGCAAGTTTGTATTTTTTTTAACTAGGTAGAACAGTTACTAAATAGTTATAAACTATTTAATAACTACCTAGTTAAAATAAAGACAAATTTACCTGTAAAATAAAACCTATCCTAAGTTACAATTACACCTAACACTGCACTATAATTAAATTAATTCCCTAAATTAAATACAATTAAATAAAATTATCTAAAGTACAAAAACAAACAAACACTAAATTACAGAAAATAATAAAAAAATTACAAGATGTTTAACCCTTTAAGGACACAGCTTTCAGTTTGCTCAATTGTTTTATGACGGAAAAATTCCGTCATATGTCCTTAAGAGGTTAAACTAATTACACCTAATCTAATCTGATCAGAACAGCCATTAGAATGCGAGCTCAATCTTATTGGCTGATTGGATCAGCCAATCCGATTGAACTTGAATCTGATTGGCTGATTCAATCAGCCAATCAGATTTTTCTTACCTTAATTCTGATTAGCTGATAGAATCCTATCAGCCAATCGGAATTCGAGGGATGCCATCTTGGATGACGTTCCTTAAAGGAACCTTCATTTGGCGAGTAGGCGTCGGTTGAAGAGGATGGATCAACGTCAGATGGAAGAAGATGGCTCCGCTCCGTATGGATGAAGATAGAAGATGCCGCTTGGATGAAGATGTCTACCGGTCCGGATGTCCTCTTTTGCCCGGATAGGATGAAGACTTCTGCCGCTCCGGATGTCCTCTTTTGGTCCATCGGTGCCCAGCTGGGTGAAGACGACTCAAGGTAGGGAGATCTTCAGGGGGGTAGTGTTAGGTTTATTTAAGGGGGGTTTGGGTTAGAGTAGGGGTATGTTGGTGGTGGGTTGTAATGTTGGGGGGTAGTGTGTTTTTTTTTACAGGTAAAAGAGCTGTTTACTTTGGGGCATGCCCCACAAAAAGCCCTTTTAAGGGCTGGTAAAAGAGCTGGTTACTTTTTAATTTAGAATAGGGTAGGGATCTTTATTATTTTGGGGGGCTTTGTTATTTTATTAGGGGGCTTAGAGTAGGTGTAATTAGCTTAAAATTCTTGTAATTTTTTTATTTTTTGTAATTTAGTGTTTGTTTTTTTTGTAATTTAGTTTAGTTTATTTAATTGTAGGTAATTGTAGGTACTTGTAGTTAATTGATTTAATTTATTTATTGATAGTGTAGTGTTAGGTTTAATTGTAACTTAGGTTAGGATTTATTTTACAGGTAATTTTGTAATTATTTTAACTAGGTAGCTATTAAATAGTAAATAACTATTTAATAGCTATTGTACCTAGTTTAAATAAATACAAAGTTGCCTGTAAAATAAATATAAATCCTAAAATAGCTACAATATAATTATTCGTTATATTGTAGCTATATTAGGGTTTATTTTACAGGTAAGTATTTAGATTTAAATAGGAATACTTTAGTTAATAATGTTTAATTTATTTTGTTAGATTAAAATTATATTTAATTTAGGGGGGTGTTAGGGTTAGGTTTAGATTTAGCTTTAGGGGTTAATACATTTATTATAGTAGCAGCGAGGTCCGGTCAGCAGATTAGGGGTTAATACTTGAAGTTAGGTGGCGGCGATGTTAGGGAGGGCAGATTAGGGGTTAATACTTTTTATTATAGGGTTTGCAAGGCGGGAGTGCGGCGGTTTAGGGGTTAATAACTTTATTAGAGTAGTGGCGAAGTCCGGTCGGCAGATTAGGGGTTAATAAGTGTAGGTAAGGTAGCGGCAACATTGGGGGGCAGATTAGGGGTTAATAAATATAATATAGGGGTCGGCGATGTTAGGGGCAGCAGATTAGGGGTACATAGGTATAATGTAGGTTGCGGCGGTGTACGGAGCGGCAGATTAGGGGTTAATAATATAATGCAGGTGTCAGCGATAGCGGGGGCGGCAGATTAGGGGTTAATAAGTGTAAGGTTAGGGGTGTTTAGACTCTGGGTTCATGTTAGGGTGTTAGGTGTAGGAAACAATGGGGCTGCGTTGGGAGCTGAACGCTGCTTTTTTGCAGGTGTTAGGTTTTTTTCAGCCCAAACTGCCCCATTGTTTCCTATGGGGATATCGTGCACGAGCACGTTTTAGCTGCTTACCGCTACCGTAAGCAACGCTGGTATTGAGGGTTGAAGTGGCGGTACATTAGGCTCAACGCACCCTTTTTGGAGCCTAACGCAGCCCCTCAGACAACGCTAAATACCAGCGTTGTCTTAAGGGTGCGTTGGGAAAAAAAGCGGTGTTAGCTACGCGGGTCTTTACCGACAAAACTCTAAATCTAGGCAAAAGTAAGCAGAAAACGGATAGTATCATAGTAAAAGCGGTAACAATTATCGCTCCGAAAATTAACCAGAGATTAGATCTCTGGTTCATTTTATAAAGTTGCCCCAAATGCCCTTAAAGTAGAGGGCATTGTAGTTCTGTATATAATAAAAAAGTAGCATTTTTTTTAAAATAGAAAAAAACTGCACTAGGCAGTTTTGGGGCTTTAAAGTTGGTGGGAGTGGGGTGTTAGAAAAAAACGGCACTGAAAAAAGCCATTACATTGCGGTCTATGGAAACTGTGTGTTCCCATAGACTGCAATGTAAATATGTATGTATAACATTATATAAATATATATTTATGTGTTAATATGTGTATATACACATATTAAGTTCAAAAAGAAAGTAGCTGGACGGTCTTATATAGTATATAAAAAGTAAATTTTTATTCCATAAAGTTAAAAACAAAATAAGGGGTACATCCAAACCGTATAACAGACATACTGGTGCGCAGTCCTTAAACGGCTTACGCGCTTCGGATTACCTCCATAGTCATAGCCTAATTAGGACTATCCATTACTGATTTAAAAACCCCTTGCTTGCTCGCAATTGGTTAAAAAGTTAATGAGACCGCCCCATAATGCGTTCACTCATAATACACAACATATTCTCTAAACTAACTATCTAAGAGATACTATTAGGCATGATTAATTATCAATTGATACAAAATAAAAAAATACAGAAAATACATATATATTAGTGGAAATAGAAGCCTAAATGTCTCAAATTTGATCTATAGCATACCTTAAAATTATATATAGTGCAAACATATTTATTTGATTTAATTCCAATAGAATTAATTCAATTTGATATATCCATAGATATGGATTTTTATTATTTTTTGTTTTTATTGCCACAAATTCATTATACCATATCTAGAATTTAACCCTTTAGGCAATCTAGTATTCAAGGTAAAAATCCAAAATGCTTCACGCCTTGCCAGAATTAAATCTGGATCTCCCCCTCTTCTAGGTCTAGAGATTTTTTCTATCGCACACCAAGAGAAACTATTAAGGTTTCCTTTATGATAAGTGCCATAATGTTGCACAATTGGTGTGGATGCTCTCTTGGTATTGAAGGAGGAGAGATGCTCCCTGATTCGGGAGTTGACATCTCTTGACGTGAGGCCTACATATTGGATTTTGCATTGGGTGCATTCTATAAGATAAATAACATTTTGTGACATGCAATATAAACATGTTTCAATCTTATAAATTTTGCCTTTAACTATGCTCGAAAATTCTTTAGTCAATTTAGCATAGTCACAGGGTTTACACTTCTTGTGTCCACACCTGTACATGCCTGTGTGTTTAAGCCAAGCGGTCCCTTTTGGTTGTTGTGATCTTAATAAAGTTGGAGAAAGTATAGATCCCAAGGTGGGGATTTTCCTTTATGAACATCTAAGCCCCTTCTTTACTGTATCTAACAAATTATCCTCTGCAGACAATATAGTAAAATGTTTACGTACAATATTACATATTGCAGGATATTGCATACTATGTCCTGTAAAAAATGGCACACCTTCAAATTTATCAGTATTTCTCACATTATTTCTTAAAAGATCATCTCTTGGTATAGTGTTTACAGCCCATTGTGCCTTCTTGATAACCTTCATAGGGTACTTTCTGACTGCTAACCGATTTACTAAATCTATCAATTGTAATTCATAGTCATCTGAGTTTGAACAATTTCTTTTTAATCTTGTAAATTCCCCTTTTGCTATAGCATAGGGTAAGTGCTTTGGGTGACAGCTAGTTCCCAAAAGTAACGAATTACCTGAAATTGGTTTAAGATAAACGGTGGATTCTATTACCCCTGTATTATTTCCTTTTAGAGAAATATCCAGAAAATTAATTTTAGTGATATTATGTTCAAATGTGAATTTCAAACCTATTTGGTTGTTGTTAAGATAATCAATAAAATGTTCTACATCCTCTTTTGAACCTTCCCAGATAAACAAGAGATCATCAATGTATGTCCTGTATAAAGAGATATTCTTCCTATAGGGGTTACTATCTCCAAAGATGTGGCCAAACTCCCACCAACCTAAAAAAAGGTTAGCAAAAGAGGGAGCAAATTTAGCTCCCATAGCTGTGCCACATCTTTGAAGATAGTAAACTCCCTCAAAATGAAAGAAATTATGAGTCAGCAGAAAGCCCAAAACCTTAATCACATATAGTTTAAAAGTATCTGTATAATCTGAGAAGTTGGTAAGAAAAAACATACAGCTTCCGTACCTTTAAGGTGGGGAATACTTGAATATTGTGATACAGCATCCACTGTGAGCCAGCTAGACTGCTCTGACCATTTACGTGTATTCACTACATCTAGCACATGCTTTGTATATTTGAGGTATGAAGGGAGGGAGGGAGGTTACCAATGGTTGTAAAACTATATCCATCCACTCAGATAGATTCCCTAGAATGGAATCTACTCCACTTACTATCGGTCTACCTTTCACATTGTCTAAAGACTTATGAACTTTTGGAAGATGGTGGAACAGGGGTGTTTTGGGATGTTCCACATATAGATATTCAGTTGTTTTAATATCAATACACCCCTGCTCAACACCATCATCCAAAATCTGTCTTAGTTCTTCCTTAAAATGACTAGTAGGGTCTCCTTTGAGGATAGCATAGTCTGATGTATTTTCAAGTTGTCTTAAGCCTTCATTGATATATTGGAGGTGATCCATTACAACCACCAATCCTCCGTTATCAGCTCTTTTAATCACCAAGTCTGTATTTTTTTGAAGAGTATAAAGAGCTTTCTTTTCAGGCCCCGTTAAATTGGATTTAATTTTTGGATGACTTTCTTTAAGTTTAATTAAATAATTTTCTATCCTATTATAAAATGTTTCTATTACATTACCCCTTTTATGTATTGGATATAATTTAGATTTTTTCTTAAGGACTGGACCTATATTTACTTCACCTGACTCTGTTTGGGCTTCCATTTGTAACTGTTGTAAAGTTACGATATCACATGTATGATCAAATACACATATTAACACATACATATATATTTACATAGTCATACTGCCCATTGCTGTGCTAATTACCTCTTTGCTGTGCAAGGTTCTGGTGCCATCTGTGATGGGATCAGTACTAGGTTCCCATAGGAGCCTATGGAAGTGTGCTTTCATGAACGCGATGCTTCCTTGCAATGCAAATGCAAGCTCGCGTTCTCATTGCGATTAACTTGTAATACCAGCACACATTATCATGCACTAGTATTACAAAATGGAGCACTAATATTGCTTGCATGCAAGCGATATTTAGGGCTCCACTTGTAATCTGGCTCTTGGGAAGAAAATTTTAATCTAAACCCATTTTTGGAGATATATTAACTGTAATGCTGTTAAAACTGATTTTGCTATTTGTTTTAACAAACATTCTCTAATGGCATATTATGGGTGCTAAAGTGTATTTTAAAGTGTGAGTGCAGATAATATACACATCAAATGCACATTAATTACAATAAAATATGCTATGTTATCACTACACATTATTTTACTTATGGCAATAAAAAAAACATTCTGTGTACCATGTATGTTTCTCACATAGTTATCCTCCTTGAAACATTATACATAATACATGTAATGTTTACTAGATATATAAATGATCAGAATAGTATTTTTAAATCTCTAATCACATTTGTTACAATTTTGTTTAAGAAAAAAAAAAGACAACCCCCCCAAAGTAAATAAAGCCATATTTCTGCAGTTCTGCAGTTCAGACTCAGTGTGGCACTGTTGGCCAATAAGAAAGTGTTGCTGAATATCTCATGCTGCAAATGTTTAGAATGCTTAAGCAGTGCTGAAATCAGGGCAACATCTTCACTCTCTTTGCAATTTGGATTATCAACATTTTGGGAATTTCAAAGTAAATCATTAAAAGGGACTATTTGCAGAAGGTTCTGAAGAGTATCAGATTCCATAGAAGACAATGGCATTGCAAGTAATATTATTCTATTGTTTTTTTCTTTGTGAAGCTGCATCTGATCATCTCCAGTACTCAATTTATGAAGAAATGAAAAAGGGTTCTATAGTAGGTAATGTTGCTAATGATTTGGGTATAGACAATACAGAATTATTATATAGAAAATTGCAGATATCTTCTCAGACAGAAAAGCAATATTTTAATATCAACTTTGAAAATGGGAACATATTTGTAATTGATAGAATAGACAGGGAAGTAATATGCAGGACAGAGCAGAAATGCTTTTTAAATTTGGAAATATTGGTTGAAAACCCTGTGAATATTTTCCATGTAAGAGTTGAAATTCAAGATATAAATGACAATGCACCTAGTTTCTCTAAGGATTTATTTGATATAGAAATTGGTGAATTTTCTTCTCCTGGAACACATTTTATTTTAGGGAATGCACAGGATCCAGACCTAGGTATTAATTCTGTTCAGAGCTACAAACTCAGCTTTAACCAACATTTCACACTGGGAGAAAAAACTAGAGCTAATGGAATAAAATATCCTGAACTTGTTTTAGAAAAGCCTTTAGATCGTGAGGAGCAAAGTATCTATAATTTAATTCTCACTGCTTATGATGGAGGCACACCTGTAAAATCTGGAACTGCTCAAATACGGGTCATAGTTCATGATGTCAATGATAATTTTCCTGCATTCAGCCAAGAAAAATATCAAGTAACTCTAAATGAAAATATACCAAATGGTTTTCTTGTCCTCCAGCTTAATGCTACGGATGCAGATGAAGGTACAAATGCAGAAATTACATATTCATTCAGTCACATTGCTAAAAATGCTATGGAAACGTTTACTTTAGATTCTCAAAGTGGAGTTATTAGAACAAAGGGAGAGCTGGACTTTGAAGTTACAAAAATGTATGAGATGATGGTGGAAGCTAAAGATGGTGGTGGTTTAGTGGGACATTGCACAGTTTCAATTCAGATTATTGATATCAATGACAATGCTCCTAAAATAATAACTAAATCTCTGACTACACCTATTCCAGAGGACTCCTTACCTGGTACACTTGTGGCCATAATTAATGTTCATGATTTGGACTCAGGAAAAAATGGTGAAGTGATATGTCAACTTTTTGGTGAACTTCCATTTAAATTATTGTCTTCATCTGTAGGTTATTACAAACTTGTAACTACACAGCCCATGGACAGAGAAACAACATCTAATTACAATATTATTGTAAAAGCTGAAGATGGAGGCTCTCCCCCCTTGTTTTCAAACAAAACAATTCAGTTAGCAATATCAGATATAAATGACAACCCCCCAGTTTTTGATAAAACAAATTATGTGGCCTATGTGATGGAAAATAACTTAGCTGGAACTTCAATACACAGAGTGCATGCTTCAGATTTTGATAATAATGAGAATGCCAGAATAATATTCTCCATTCTTAATATAGATATTGAGAACATACCCATATCATCATATATTTCCATAAACTCAGCAACTGGAATTATTTATGCACAACGCTCATTTGATTATGAACAGTTAAGAGAAATTCAGTTCAGAGTAATGGCTAAAGACAGTGGATCTCCTCCTTTAAGCAGCAATGCCACAGTCAGGATATGTATCGTGGACAGGAATGACAATGCTCCAAAGTTTCTCTACCCATCAACAGACACTGATGAACCAGCATTAGTTGAGTTTATTCCTCACACATCTGAGAAAGGTTATCTAATCACCAAAGTGATTGCAGTGGATGCTGACTCAGGACACAATGCTTGGCTCTCTTATCACTTTCTACAAATTCCAGAACCAGCCTCCTTTATCATTGGACAGAACACAGGTGAAATTAAGTTAGCACAAAGTCTCCATGATACAGATTCTTTAAGGCAAAAGGTTATAGTTATGGTAAAAGACAATGGTGAACCTCCTCTTTCTGCTACAGTTACTGTAAAGTTTGTTATGGGAGAAACATATCAACAAGTTCTTCCAGAGATAAGTAGCCAACCTGGTAATTTAGAAACACAATCAAATATAACCTTGTTCTTAGTAATATCAATAGCTGTGATTTCTCTTTTATTCATTTTGACAGTAATAGCTACAGTTATTTCTAAATACAGGAAAGCAAGCACTTCAACTCCTTTTGGAACTCTGACTAGGGATATGTTTCCTCAAGTTGGCCTCACATATCCCACTCAGTTTAGTGATGGAACATTGCCACTCCCATACTCATACAATGTTTGTGTAGCACTTGAATCAAGCCAAAATGAATTTGCCCATCTTAAACCAATCCAGAATGTTCCAATAGACAATCTTATTGACACAGACGATTCCGTTCCTGGAAATGATTCTCTGATCAAAAATGTTCCTTCAGAGGTAAGATGTGTTTCTTAATATTCATTTTAAAGATTATGAAAGGCAAATAAACAAAAATAAATTGTTGAAAATATAAAAAATAATTGTATGCTAATGCTAAATATCTCAATGCAGCATTCTTTATCAGAGTTGCTGAACTGAATATAGCTAAATAATTGCCATAATTTGCTTGGTTACTAATACTGAATCTTAAGGACAACATTTCTGTTTCTGTGGTGGAATTATATTTTGGTGTCACACATGAAATTGTTTAAATCTCAATTTCTCAGTGTCAACCTTTAGGCACTAAAAGCAAGCCATAAAGATGTACTTGATTGAGAATAGATACAATATTAGTTATATAATTTGCTGGAAATTTCTGTGTAAATAGTCCTGGACTAGTAATAAACTGCAATAGATGCAAATGAAATTTGGCCTTACCTTTCTTTATAATGAGTAGGCTGAACTTTTTTGTTCTAGTAGTTCTTTCTTTTTTTTACTAGTAAACTATTGAGATTAGTCTGGTAACTACTTAGATTAGAAAGAATATTATTTTCCATTATTATCCATTCTACTTGACTGGTGGGATATGCAAATAACAGGAAAACACAATTACAAAAATATTAAACTCAAAGGGCCCCATTTATTAAGTTGCTGATGCAGCTTTGGGGTCTGAAACACTAGTTAAGTAGCTGTGGCCTTAAGACCACTACTTAGCCTCTCCATCACCTAACGTGTGGCTAAATTAAATCATCCTGATTGTATATGGATGACTGACACCTACTGCTTGTGCACAATTGGCCACGCATGAACAGGGGGCAACATTGCACAAGCAGCTTATGCTGCTCACTTGCAGCGATGCTGGGCAGGAGCTTCGCAGGAGTGAAACTTGTCCACCGCTCTAAGTAAACTATTAATGCATATGTATTACATGTTAAAGGTAAATTGTTTGCGCGTGAGTGAAAGCCAATGCACGCTTCTGGACTTCCAATATCGCTACTGCAGTAACTTCTTCTCCCCATAGACTTCAATGGAGCTGACAGAAAAAAAACCTTATCGCTCGTGTGCTAATCATACACCATATTAGACATACTGCGCTAAACTTAAGGTAGTTATAAATATTTGATTTTCCAATGTTCTTAACATTGCAGTCAATGCTCCTTTATATATATATATATATATATATATATATATATATATATATATATTTCTATAGATCTATGATTATTTTTTGTTAAATATATATTTATACCGATATATCTTAATGAATATATATATATATATATATATATATATATATATATATATATATATATATATATAGTGGGTTGGGTTTTGGTATGGTGCCTGAAATAGGAGACTTGGAGAATGAGTCACTACACGAGATCCTATTTGTGGCTGTTTTTATGAGTATCTCACTTCCTAATTAGTGAGAAAAAAGTTTTTGTTGACTGTAAAAGGGTGTTTATAACAGCGCCTTCAAAGTGGAAATCCTCATGTGCATGTAGGAATACAAATATACCCAGATGAGTGAAACAATGAATAGTATCAACATAGCAAAAAATGATCCGCTCACCTGTTAAGACCACAGGGATAACTGGTCAGCGATGTGATGTAGTGTAATACTCCCAGTCAAGTCCTGTTTTCTTCTCTGGTGGAAGTATTCCCCTTATATGCCCAGGGAAAGGTCGACTCACAGTTTCTTGGCCTCTAAAATTCAGCAGATTCTTATTGCTATTATGGAACTCTTGAAAGTGTTTAGCCATTGTGCTTAATTTAATATTATAATTTTTTATGTCTCTTTTGTGTTCCTTAATTTGTTCCCTAAGTTCTCTATAAATTTTTCCTATGTAGTGCATTGGGCATTTGCAGAATAACATATAAACCACACCTTCGCTCCCACAATATATATGTCCTTTAATCTTGTGTCAAATTCCATATTTATCAATGAATTTATTATCTGTTGCCATATTCTCACATACTGAACAGTGGCTACATTTGTAGTTTCTACTTTTTGCCCTCCATTTATCTAACCAAGTGGTTTTTACTTTTGAATCAAAGTGTCTCCTAACCAGATTATATTTTATGTTTGTAACTCTTCTTGGTGTTATAGACAGTACAGTATCCGCTATTTTGGCAATAGAGGGTTCAGCTTGGAGAATATGCCAATGTTTTTTCAAAATATGTCTAATATCCTTCCATTTGTTATTGTAAGTTGTTATAAACCTGACATTTTCCTGACATTTTCCAGGTCCCTGGATTCTGATTTGAATTGTGTTTCTTCAGAACAATTTATTTTTAATCTTAGGTACTGACCATAGGGGATGTTATTTATTAGATTTTGACGGTGATGGCTATTGTACGAAAGTAAGGTATTCCCTGCTGTAGGTTTTCTATGTGTAGTAGTCTGTAATTTACTAGCAATTCTTCTGATATTTAGGCCTAGAAAAGTTATGTTGTCTGTACTATGGGAAAACATGAATTTTAGATTCCAATTATTTATATTTAAACTTTTTATAAATTTATCAAGATTTTCCTCAGAATCTTCCCAAATTAGAAATATATCGTCTATGAACAGTAGACAGAGAGCTATAGAATTTTCTTTGTTAAATTTACAGTCCAGGATACAATTCTATTCCCATCTTCTAAAGTACAGACAAGCATTAGTGGGGCACAGCATGTTCCCATGGCAGTCCCTAATATCTGTTCATACAATTTTCCATTGAACATAAAAAAAACTGTGCTCTAAAATAAAAGATAATAACTCTAGCACAAATCTGGTATGTTTCTTACATGAACTGCCTTACTGTTCTAAGAAGTATTTGCAAGCCTCAATCCCTAATTAGTGAGGGATTGAGGAATACAAAGACTCCACATCGATGGCCACTAACAGGGTTTTGTCTTTTACAGAAACATTATCTATTTTTTTTCAATACATCAATGGTGTCCTTAGTGTATAATGGGAGATTTAATAGAAAAGGTCTGAGGCAGAAGTCCACATACTGAGAAATTTTCTCAGTAAGTGAATCTAAGCCTGAGACTATGGGTCTACCCAGTGGTGGAATTTTCCCCTTATGAAGTTTTGGTACTGTATAAAAGGTAGGTGTGATTGGGAATTTCACTTTCAAGAATTCAAATTCATTTTTGTTAATGATATTATCTTCCAGAGCTTTTAGGAGTATTAAGGTAATTTTCTCACTATATACCTCTGTGGGATCAGATTGAAGTTGTTTGTATTGTTTTTTTTATCATTTAATTGTCTAGTACATTCATCTACATATTCCATAGTTTTCAAAATAACCATGTTTCCCCCTTGTCAGATGGTTTTATGGTTATGGATTGGTTCTCTTTTAAATCCTTCAAGGCTGACCTTTGTTCCCTATTTAGATTGTCTATAAAACCACTATCTTTGTTTAGAAAATTGATATCTTTTTCTACCATTTTTACAAAATTATGTACCATTGGTGTAGAGGATAGGGCTGGCATATATTGTGATTTAGGTCTCAGATTACTGAAACCTATTTTATTAGAAGTTTCATTCTCTAATTCTGATGTGCTTTGGAAAGTCGGAGGGGTTACAACTGTCCACCTCCGGACTTACTTTGGAGCTCCAAAGGGGAATACTACCCAAACGGATCCGGGATCCAACTATCCAACAAGCCGATACTCATAGTGAAAGAGACGTGGAATACCATTAATTACCTCTCAAGCCACTGAACGCATTACCTGGATCTTTGAAAATGGAAGGGTTGATCATTATAGAAGAGGTACCGCTTTTCTTTTCTTTGAATATGATTGGCTTTGCAGGACGCTGACATAGGGGAGGTCTGTATGATACCTGAAAGGGTATCAAAGGTGATCTATGGACCTAGCACAGCCCTAAGCAATTTCTTGGGAGAGCTTCCCCTAATTTACTGACTTACTTAAGCCATCATCTGAGTTTGCGGTAATTATACTTCCACACCCTATTTCTCTCCAGGATCACTGAACTTGGATTACAATTTGTCATTCACTGATCCCTATGCCTAAAGAATGGGTTTAATAATGGCGTATTTGCGCCCGACATTATATGCTTGAACTAACGTTCTAGGTTGAAAACCAAATTGTGACCCGACATTTAGAGGCTATTTAGGGTATATTTGCTTATAGGACATTTTTTCATATATGATCCTTATCTTTGGGACTCTGAATAATTCAAATGTTGCCATTTAATGTATTATTTGGTGTTTATTAAATGTATTCTATTTTGTGTATATTACAGGTTATCTTGTTTCATTCTGTCTTAGTCTGAATTCATGTTTCTTATACCCCTGTGCTGGTTAAGAATCACTAAAAATATTTTTTTTTTTAATTATTACTATTTTTGGATTCTCTTGCACTGGCAAGTGGTGATTAAGAGGTAATTCTGCACCACCCACCGCCACCATTAATTAATTAGATATTGATTGTGTAGTGCTGGTTCAACTCTCTCTCTCTCTTTATATATATATATATATATATATATATATATATATATACAAAATGGAGTTGAAGTGTTAAGACAGCGCTTTCAAGTAGACGATGCAATGCCATAAGCCAGAGGAATATAGGAAGCAGTTTAAAAAACAAAAGAACAGAACAACATCATAGTGTAGTTTGTTAACCACTTAGTTATATCAATGTGTGATTATTGGTGCTCACCTGATTGATTCTTATCAATATGAGGTGTATAGTATACTAAGTTAGGTTAGGATAATTTATCCCCACTGTATTAAAGATGAAAAACTTTGTTATAAATGCTTTGTTAGAGATGAAACACTTGTAATCCAGTTAGGAATCAGTGAGATTGTACTCAATGAGAGGTATAATAAAAACCCATTTATTTAGTCAGTCTTTGACAAACAAATATATATAGTTAGTGAAAAAGGGACATTAAGAAATCCAATTGGATAGGATCCTTGAAATAAAATGACCCAAAACGATCCTTTAAACGAAATCTCACAACAAAAGTCGTTATTACCCTCTGACGAAGTGAAGAGAGCTTCACGAAATACGTAAGGGCGGAGCTACACAGCAAGTGACGTCACATACAGTCTTGCAGTCCGGGAGCACAGAGACCCATACCGGAGCTGTTTGTTTTGCATTCTCCTAGACAGAACAACCTGCAATCTTTCTTTGTGAGAGATTAAGACACACTGGACTCTGCAAGAACGACTAAGTATACACATCTGTATAGTATACTGTAAGAACCAGTTTTGTGTTAATGACGATCTGTACACCATATTAATTCATGAGTGTCTGTGGAGGTTGAACTAATTACCACTAGACTTTTGTCGTGAGATTTTGTTTAAAGGATCGTTTTGGGTTATTTTATTTCAAGGATCCTATCCAATTGGATTTCTTAATGTCCCTTTTTAACTAACTATATATATTTGTTTGTCAAATACAGACTAAATAAATGGGTTTTTATTATACCTCTCATTGAGTACAATCTCATTGATTGCACACAACACACAACATTATATGCTTGAACTAAAGTTGAGCCTATCTCACTGCCTGCACGGTAACTGTCAGAGTGTGAAACACCACAGGGATTTATATGGTGGGAAATGGAAGTGTGAAAACTATCCTATAGAGGGGGCTGATATCCCCTGCCCCCCTGCTGCAATGCCAGTGTTAATAGTACAGATGGATTTAATCTTTAAAAAAGTTAAAAGCAGCAAGTAAAATAGTGTGATCTCCGAGCAGAGAAGGGCTTATTATATCCATTACAGTTAAGCAGCCTTAAAGTTGCAGGTGTGATTTTTTGCCTGCATCACCACTTTAATGATCAGAGAGGAACTAGAACAACCGCTCAGCTAAACTCCCTCACACTGCACCCTTTTACTTGTGTGAGGCAAATCTTATTTGCTCGGTTTGCCAGATGTCCAGTTTTACAACACTGTAACTCTTAGAGACAACAGTGAAAAGAAGGCAGCAAACATTAAACACTCTAACCTTCTCTTACCCTGGAGTATAATTACATTTTTATGTATAGGACCAGACTTGCCTGTCTTCATCCTTTTGGCTAACATCAAGCATTCCTCGTAACTCAGACCCAGGTAGGCTCCTCCAGACAGTTGATCACTCCTCCGGTTCTTAATCAGTACCGCACTCACTGTGACTGCACTGCAGCAGGCTAGGCTGAGGGCGCTTGCTGGCTAAAAAGCTGGAAGTGTCAAGCAGGTGGCTCTCAGTCTCACACTCTGTCTACTCTGACACACAGTTCAATCTGACACCCAGAATCCCTGGCACTTATTGTGGATGTGGGCTAGTCTGAACACATTAGCAGCTCTTCTCTCTGCTTCTTCCTGTCACCTGTCCTGCTGTGAATCCAGACACAGGCCAGGAGAGCTGCCTCAATTGTGTTTTTTTCTGATTGGCTGATTATGATTGCATGACTAACTGAAATTGACAGTGGGGCTGGCACTTCTATTACCACTGTAATAACTGTTGTGCAATGGAGAGATGCAACAAGCAGGTCTGCCTCTCTCCATTGTGCAACAGTCAGTTACTACAGTGGTAAAGGATCACCAGCCCAACTGTCAATTTCAGTCAGTCACAAAATCAGCTAATAGCATATAATTTTTTTTTCCTATTTTCAATTTGTAATTGATTTATATCTCTTGCCATAACAGGCAAGACAGTGCCTTACCTGCCTCCCCTGACTGCACGTCCCTTGCTCATTTTTATTTTAAATAGCTAGTGCTGTTTAATTTAAAGCACATACAAATATATGGTTTGATCACAGGTTTATGTTTGGCAATAATGGTAATAATAAACAAGCATGATTTTGACACAAACTGTAGGGATTTTAGAAAAATGCTATGGGACAGATTACAAGTGGCAAGTTAAATATGTTTTTTCACTTGCAAACTTCTAATGTGGGTGGATTAGTGTGCTATTATAAGTTGAAAGTAAAAAGCATGAGAGTAAAACCCGATGCGTGCTAACTTTCGAGCTTTGAATATTGCAACTGCGTTAACTTCTTCTACCCATGGGCTTCAATGGAGCTTGCACGCTAACCCAACACTACATAGACCTACAGCACTAAACCCAGAAGGTACTTATGAATACATAACATTACATTCAAGTAAAACATTATTATTGTGTTGTTTAAAAATATATATGAACTTGTTTTCTTTGCATTTTTCGAGGTCTGAAACCACTGCATCTTTTTTGTTATTTTTACCAGTTGTCATTTTCTGCAAATACATACTCTAAATGATAATATTTTTATTTGGAATTTGGGAGAAATGTTGTCAATAGTTTATAGAATAAAACAAAAATGTTTATTTTACTCAAACACTTACCTAAAAATATTAAAACCAAAGAAACTGATAATTTTGTAGTGGTCTCTTAATTTTTTCAAGAGTTGTATATAGTTATATACATACCTGATCTATCTATCTATCTATCTATCTATCTATCTATCTATCTATCTATCAATCTTTATATATAGTTATGTTTATGCACCAGAAAGATGTAGCTTAGAAGGTTTTATTTTTATTTTATATTAATTAGATCCCCAGAGGAGAATTATATATATATATATATATATATATATATATATATATATATATATATATATATATATATATATATATATATATATATATATAATATATATATAAAATATAAAGGGACATCTTAAAACCCTCAAAGGTGATTGCCCATATAGGTTTCCTCACATGGATAGTTTATAACTGAGTCCCTGTATGTGGACACATGTGATAATTTATGGAAGCTCTCAATCAACTATGTAGGTTCACAATATTTTGTTAAGAAAAACAAACTTCCTTGACTATTCAGACCATTCCATACAAATATCTCTATGTGCAGCTTGTGTATCAGTAACATACATTTTCCTTTGCTCAGCAAATTGCCTTCTACGGGCTACAGGGAATATGTGTAAATTCCTAGAAGCACACGCATTCACTTTAATGTAAATTAAAGTCCCCTATCAGTTAGCACCACAATACAACAATAGCTAGGAATTAGGGTTGCACCAATACCATTTTTAAGTACCGATACTTTTTTCAAATACTCACCGATACCAATTACCGATTCTTTTTTTTATGTCATGACAGTTTACCAAGCACAATACAGACAAATGATTTAAGATCACTTCTTTATAATTATGAACTGTATCTCAAAAGACATTTTGAAATAATTAAACAGTTTTATTTGCTTGTTGTCACAAAGTTCACACAACATGTTTATAAATAAAAATATTACAATAACATATATTAATAATAACAACAATAAATAACAGCTGCAGCAGCTGGGGCTGGAAAGCTACAATTTAAATGGGTGATTACTGGATGCAATTGGGTTGTAGGGTGCCTATATAACTCATCAATCTGACATTTGTACTTAATACAACGTAATATAATTTAATTCTAAAAATAATATTGTGGAAGGAGTATCCCAGTAATCCCCTTTGTGAAAAATGGGGCATTTGCATTCTACTGATTCAACAGAAAATAGGGCTGGTCTTCATATTTTTCCAGGGCTGCTTTTATTCCCAGTCCAGCCCTGGCAAAGGATGTTCCTCAGAGTACAGTATGTTTTGAGCATAATTGTGCAAGATGAGAACCAGCAGTATAACAGGCAATCTAGCAATTAGAATAATTTTTCAAAAGTTAGTGGCAAGTTCTTATTAAGGAACAGAAGCATCTCTGCATGTTCAGCTATAAGTCTGTTTATGCTATCAGTAAGGACGTTTGACGCTAAGCTGAACAGTCTTTAACTTTTCACACTACTGCATGGGTCAGAAAGATATTTTTGGGCCATTAAATATCAGTTTATTAACTGCCCAGTACTTCAGGGGTTTGTCTAAATGAGGTACAGTGATCTCTCCCAGGTAGGCTTCCAGCTGTAAAGTAGCAGCTTTTGGAGCATTGCTCAGATGTACAATAATACAAATAACAGCACTTTGTATTGGCAGAACAGAAGTGAAATTTTTGATAGTTAAGTCTCCACTCCAGCTTAAAATGAAATGGGAACATGCAGTTCGAAAAACGTCACAAGATGGTGTATGGGTAGGAATTGGAGGTATCGGTTAAAGTATCGGTGCATTAGCATGAGTACAAGTACTCATTCAAATACTTGGTATCAGCACCGATACTGATACTAGTATCAGTATCAGTGCAACCCTACTAGGAATGGCATCATATCCCCATAGTGCAGATATAATAACACTGGGACAGTTGCCTAGTACTCACGGCACCATACTTCATCTGCCTGTTTAGAGCTTCTCTGCTCACAGCTTCTATCGATCACAGCTGGTCCTTTTCAGCATTGGTTATCCAGACAGTCTGCTCATAGCTCCTGTCAGCTGTGACCCTACCATTACAGGGTGTGTTCTCCAAACAGTGTAGTGTGTTCAATATCACACCGCTATCCAGGGTCTTTATTATTACCAAGGTCCGGCTCCCAGATTTAACGGCCCTCAGACTTTGGGATCACCACTTAAGCATCGCTCCTAGGCACCATGACGTGATAACTTAGCCTACTGCCTGCAGCATTAAAAGCTGCATGATATGTAAAGGAGAAGATTATATACAATGAAATTATTTTAACATAAGAATACTATACATTTTAGTACGTATTTGAAATGTATTTTAAACAATAGGTTAATTTAAAGGAACATGAAACCAAAAATGTTCTTTAATGATTCATATTTGATTTTTTTTTCTTGGTATCCTTTGTTTAAAAGTAGGTAGATATTATAAGGATCAAGCATGTGTCTAGAGCACTGTATAGCAGCAGTTCTGCAATAATACTTTCTGCAATTTTATACATTTGGAAGAGCACTAGGAAGCAGCAGTCTTTGCTGCCCTATAGTGCTCCCAACACAATACCATAAAAACAAAGCAACATTGATAACAAAAGTAAATTAGAATTTTTTTAAAAAAATTGTATGCTGTGTCTGAATTATCAAAGGACAATTTTGGGTTTCATGTCCCTTAAAACAACAGATTTGACTCCCATTTAAAATGGATGTTCTAATTAATTAAAAGGGTAGTGTGTGGGTAGGAAACATTAAAGAAAGAATCTTGTTGGGATTTTTCCTCTTGTTAATGTTTTATTACCAATTCAAATTAGTGTTTTAAATATAGACCCTTATTTTGCACTGACTAAGAGATCAGATAAATGTTATGATACAATGATGATAGATAGATATATATGATAGATATATAATAGATAGATAGATAGATAGAGAAACATGTATACATAATATAACTCTGAAATTATATTTTTTCAGTGAAATAAAATTCACAATGATTTCATATTAAAATATAATTTATTTCCAGAGCATTTGAAAACAGGCCCCAAATAGCAATTTGGGAAAAATAAATAAATGTGTACCAAGTTAAAATACATGTGTATAAAATATTACATAATTTTGGTGATTTTAAATGAATAATTTCACAGGCATATTTATCTAGAAATAAGAGAACAAAAAGAACTCACAACAGTATGCAGTAACAATGCATCAGTACATACACATGTGTAACTACAGGGATCTCAGAGGTCTCAATTGAAACTGGGCCAACACCTCTAGATGTCCTATCTGACCCTGCAGTCACTAGTGGCAGGGCCACAGGAGTGACTGGTGGGGTCCAGGTAACAAAGGCAACATGTCTAGCCCCTGTGTATGCCCTCTTTGTGTGGACTAACCAAGCTGAGAGGGTTCTAACAGTTACAGAGAAGCAGTTCCTCTTGCTCATAAGTGGCTACTGGCTCAGCCTCTGTTGTTTGCAAACTGCCAAAAAGGGTGCTGTTGAAATGGAGGGTCCAACACAACCTTTGACATAGGGCCCAGTGAAGTCTAGTTACGCCCCAGGTTGGTCTTCTCGCAAACAACGTGTCTGAACACTAAAAACCTAGCAACACTATACACTATCTGCTTTTGGGTGAATGAACTGTATATTAAGTGTTTTAGATACAATATAAGGAGTGGTCTGTGGGTCAGAGTGTATAAACTTGCATTTTACTTTGAAGGACCATCATGTAAGTTTGTAGCTACCTAAATGAGACTCAAAATAAAATTTTACAAGTGTTATAAATATTCTTTACAAAAAGTGACATCAATGGTGAGAACAATGATCTATCTGTAAATTGCATCTAAAACTAAATTGCATGACAGGCCCTAAATATTTTCATTATTTTGTAATAAAAATAATCTGTTCCTTTAATATATAATTACTTTTTTGCTAACACTTGAAATGCTAGTAAATATCCTGATGCTTATTGATGGGTTTTGGACACTCACACATTTAAAATTTGACATAAACCATACAATAATATTGAACAGTTTGTATTTATAGTTGCATCTCTGCATTGGACGTACAGAATGGCAAACATTACAAAATTACAGACAATTTTTGTTAAAATTAAGACACATTTTTGGAGATATATGTATTGTTGGTGAAAGTGATTTTGTTCTTTTAAGACTCTTGGTCCATGGTGTATTATGGGTGTAATTTAAAGCACAAGTGCTGATAATATAAATGACAAATTCACAATAATTACAATAAAATGTGCTGCATTTTATCACTACACACGTCATTCTATTTATGACAAGTCTTCAAAATAAATTTAGTAGTTATTTTTGTTGTATAAATATACACAATAAATGTAATGATTACTATATTTATAAATAATTAGACTATTATATATTATTAAACCTCTAACTAAGACACATTTGTTACAATTTTGTTTAAGAAAAAAAAATACAGAAAACAATCTATTATTTTGTAAAGTAATAAAGCCACCTTACTGCAGTTCCGCAGTTTAGACTCAGTGTGCCGCTGTTGGCCAAAAAGAAAATATTGCTGAATATCTCATGCTACTGATGCTTAGAATTGTTAAGCAGTGCTGAAATATGGGCACCAGTGTCATTCTTTATATATTTGGATTATAAATAGTTTGTGAATTTCAAAGGTAACCAGAAAATAAGAATCATTTGCAGATGGTGATGAAGAAAACTGAGTTTTAAGTTACACAGGAGACAATGGCATGGCAAGTAATATTTTTCTTTTTTCCCTTCCTTTGTAAAGCTGTATCTGATCAGCTTCAGTACTCAGTTTATGAGGAAATGAAGAAAGGCTCTATAATAGGGAATGTTGCAAATGATTTAGGTATGGACAATACTGAATTATTCCTTAGAAAACTGCAAATATCTTCTCAGACAGAAAAACAGTATTTCAATATCAACTTAGAAAATGGGAACTTAATTGTGATTGATAGAATAGACAGGGAAGCAATGTGTGGGAGAAAGCAGAAATGTTTTTTGAAACTGGAAATATTGGTTGAAAATCCTGTGAATATTTTCCATATAAAAGTAGAAATTCAGGATATTAATGACAATCCACCTCATTTTTCTAAGGATGTATTTGATATAGAAATTAGTGAATTTGCTTCTCCTGGAACTCATTTTATTTTAGGGAATGCACAGGATCCAGACCTAGGTATTAATTCTTTACAAAGCTACAAACTCAGTTCCAACCTTCATTTCACACTGGGAGAAAGAACTAGCACTGATGGAATTAAATATCCTGAACTTGTGTTAGAAAAGCCTTTAGATCGTGAGGAGCAAAGCATCTATAATTTAATTCTCACTGCTTATGATGGAGGAACACCTGTAAAATCTGGAACTGCTCAAATACGGGTCATAGTTCATGATGTAAATGATCATTTTCCTGCATTCAGCCAAGATAAATATCAAGTAACTGTAAATGAAAATGTACCAAATGGTTTTCTAGTGCTCCAGCTTAATGCTACGGATGAAGATGAAGGTTCAAATGCAGAAATAACATATTCATTCAGCCACATTGCTAAAGATGCAATGGAAACTTTCACTTTAGATTCTAAAAGTGGAGTAATTAGAATAAAAAAAGAGCTGGACTTTGAAGTTACAAAAGTTTATGAGATGATGGTGGAAGCTAAAGATGGTGGTGGTTTAGTGGGGCATTGTACAATTTCAATTGAAATTATTGATATCAATGACAATGCTCCAAAAATAATACTTAAATCTTTGACTACACCTATTCCAGAGGACTCTTTACCAGGTACACTTGTAGCCATAATTAATGTTCAAGACTTGGATTCAGGAAAGAATGGTGAAGTTATTTGTCAAATTTTTGGAAAATTTCCATTTAAATTGTTATCTTCATCTGTAGGTTATTACAAACTTGTAACTACAGAAACTTTGGACAGAGAAACAACATCTGATTACAATATTATAATAAAAGCAGAAGATGAGGGATCTCCCCCATTGTATTCAAACAAGACAATTCAGTTAACAATATCAGATATAAATGACAATCTACCAGTTTTTGATAAAACAAATTATGTGTTCTATGTGATGGAAAATAACTTAGCTGGAACTTCAATATACAGAGTACATGCTTCAGATCTTGATACTAATGAGAATGCCAGAATAATACTCTCCATTCTTAATAAAGATATTGAGAATATACCCATATCATCATATGCTTCCATAAACTCAGCAACTGGAATTATTTATGCACAACGCTCATTTGATTATGAACAGGTAAGAGAAATTAAGTTCCAAGTAATTGCTAAAGACAGTGGATCTCCTCCTTTAAGCAGCAATGCCACAGTCAGGATATGTATCATGGACAGGAATGACAATGCTCCAAAGTTTCTCTACCCATCAACAGACACTGATGAACCAGCATTAGTTGAGTTTATTCCTCACACATCTGAGAAAGGTTATCTAATCACCAAAGTGATTGCAGTGGATGCAGACTCAGGACACAATGCTTGGCTCTCTTATCACTTTCTACAAATTTCCGAACCAGTTTCTTTCATCATCGGGCAGCACACAGGTGAAATTAGGTTAGCACGAAGTCTCCATGATACAGATTCTTTAAGGCAAAAGGTTGTAGTTATGGTAAAAGACAATGGTGAGCCTCCTCTTTCTGCTACAGTTACTGTAAAGTTTGTTATTGGAGAAACATATCAACAGGTTCTTCCAGAGATAAGCAGCCAACCTGGTAATTTAGAAACTCAATCAAATGTTACCTTTTTTTTAGTAATATCAATAGCTGTGATTTCTTTTTTATTCATAGTGATAGTGATAGCTACAGTTATTTCTAAATTAAAGAAAGCAAGCAATCCAACTGCTTTCAGCACTCTAACTAGGGATTTGTTTCCTCAAGTTGGCCTCAGATATCCCTCTCAGTTTAGTGATGGAACCTTGCCACTCCCATACTCATACAATGTTTGTGTAGCACTTGACTCGAGCCAAAATGAATTTGCCCATCTCAAACCAATCCAGAATGTTCCAACAGACAATCTTATTGACACAGATGATTCAGTTCCTGGAAATGATCCACTAAGCAACCATTTGCCATCAGTTAACCTAACAGAGGTAAGATGTAATTCAAATGAAAATATGAACATTGTTCCTTGAGAGATAAAATTTGCTTCTTAATGTTTGTGTATAAATAAGTAAACTTTATTCATTAAGCGTTACCATAATTACTGTTTTTCTTTTTGGCATAATACAGATCTTTAGTACAATCCGAAAAAGTAGTGAAAGAGAAATAAACACACATACTGTATATTGTTGAAAATAGCAAAGAGAAATGCATGGTAGTGCTACATATTTCAGTGTGGCATTCTTAAGCAGGTTTTTAAAATGGAATAGAGCCAAATAATTGCTATGATAAAATTTGCTTGCTCACTTTTATTAAATCTTATAACAAGTATAATATCTCTGTAACACACTTGGGTTTCATCAAGAATAAATTTCTCTGTGTCAACCCTTCAGTTCCTACAAACAAGGTAAATTTAAAGATACATTTGTTTGAAAATAGATATTATATTGGTTATAATCATTACTGGAAATTTCTATAAAACAGTTGAAGAGCATGCTTTAACAAATATTAAACTGAAATGTAATTAGGCATAAAGAACCAGTTAACAAATGGAGTGCAATTGATAGTGCAGAGTACATTATCTTTTGCTCAACCTCAAAGAATAATGTAGAATCTGGTAATACAAGTGTCTGCTTCTATATTTTAAACAAAACATCTTAATGTGGCCAAAATGCAATTAGTAAACCCTATACTTTTAATGGATAGTGCAGGGAGAACTATTAATGAGCTCATTATGCTCTTATTACAAATGGTGACTTACACTCGAGCGCAGTCCAAACTACCATTAAAAAATTTAGCACTTTTTAAGACCTGAAGTAAACCATCATTATTAATAATATAAAACAGGAATGGGAGGTGCAGTTTTTTTTTCTCTCCCCCGTCCCTCGCTTTGTTGACGGTAATATGTAAGCATAAGATATGGATATTCCTAGGTTAATTGGAAAAAAAGGGAAATAAGAAAGATATTAGAGAAAAGAGAATTTATTTATTACACTTTGTATGATCAGCACCTTATAAGTTTTGGTCATGTTATAATATTGCATAATGTATAAATATGTCTTTTTTTGCAATTAGTTATTGTGACAATATTTCCAACAATAAAATAAAGATATAAAAAAAATATAAAACAGAACTACATGAAGAATTCCACTACTTGTTCATCATTGGCTTAGTGCATGCACAGCTTAGCACATTATTGGTTTAGCAGTTGAGTAATATCCAACATGAATTTTACTGTGCCCCTCAAAATAAGTCTGTTATGAGGAATTTTATGCACCCATGCTATCTGGCATATAAAAATTAGAATGCTGTAAACTAATGCTTAATTGATAAAAAAGTTATAAAAAATGTGCAGTGCACCATGACACACAGATGGCTGCCGTGGTTAAACCAAGTGAAACAAATATAAAAAAACTGGTGGTTTTACAATACCAATACATAGAGGTAATCACTCAAAAAAAAACGAAAGCAAAATTAAAAATGGTCAAGCAACCAACTTGACAATTATTGGATCACTTAAGATGGATTGACCCTAAATTCAAATACAAATTCATTTTATTTATTTTGTCTGTAGCTCGTTCACCATCTTTTGCTTATCTAAGAAGGAAAGAGATACAGAAATTATTTAAGATACTTCACTATAAAATGAATAATAATAATTGTGCTTTTATATTTATTTCATTACTTTGCTCATTTTTCCTTTTGGTAATAAAAAATGTTTAACTTAATATAAAGTTTGATCATGGGTTTATAATTTGGCAATAAAGGTAATAATTGGATTAATTTAGTTTAAGATTATTTGGCACTCATTGTAGGGATTTAGGAAATAATGCTATATTAACAAGGTCAAAAGTAAATGCAATATAGTAATTTCTTATATATAGAGGATAAATTTCCACTGAGGGTTCAGATAATTATTTACTACTTTGATAATGAAGATGCACATTTGTTCCAAGTGATGAGCTTTACTGTGAATAAAATACATTTTACACTTAATAGAACACAACATAAAGAAGTATTTAACATTTAAATTGAAAGGAAAACACAAAAGTAGATGAATAAAAAAGAAGAAACATGACAGTGACCTCAATGACTATTAAGAGAATAAAATTAGAAATATTGTTCAGAAATTAAACAATGTCTGTAATTTAAAAGTTAAAATAGAGTTAGATCAGAGTAACAAAATCAATATTAAAAGAAAGCGAAAAAGAAATATATAAGCAGAAAGTTACTAGTACAATGTTAGCGCTAGATTACAAGTTGCGTTGTATTGTTAGCACGGGATGCGATAAGCAATATCACGACCAAGCTAACTTCCGCGCGTATTACAAGTTGAAAGTAAATGGGTGCTCTCTAGCAGAAACAAAATTAGTGAGAGTGAAGACCTAGCATAAAGTATAAGAGTTTAAAAAGAATGTGCCCCAAAACATAATAAGAATATTAAAATTACAGTTTCTGATAAAAATATTTCTTATAAATATTAAACTATTTTTTACAAGGGTTAAAAGGTATACAGTATATACACATACAGCATATATACACTTTAGAGCCCTTTCCACTCAAATACCTTAAAACATGAAAAATAATTTCCATTTAATTTTAATGTTTTAATGTGTTTTACTGTGTATTTAAAGTAAATATTTTACATTCCAATGTTCTTCACTTAGTAGAAAATATTCTTTGTATTTCTAAATATTTATTTCTATCTATCTATCTATCTATCTATCTATCTATCTATCTATCTTTCTATGAAACCTAAAAATGTATTTCATGATTTAGAGGGAGCATGCAATTTTAAAAACCCTAATTTACTTCTATTTTTAGTGAGGTTTTTTATATCCTATGTTCAAAAGCAATTAAGTATGCTCAGGTGTGTACATGTTAGGGAGTACTATATGGCAGCAGTTTCGCAATAATACTTTTAGCAATCTTATACATTTACAAGAGCTCTAGTTTGTCATGTAGTTCTCCAGACACATGCACGCTACATATTTAGGTAATAATTATGTGATTCAATGAAGAATACCATGAAAGCAAAATGAATAATTGAAGTAAACTGGAAACTTTAACAATTGCATGTTCTGTCTGAATCACAAAACAAACAAGTGTGAAAAAGTTGCGTGGTGAAGGAAAGGGTAAAGACAAAAGCCATGTGGATTTGTATTCTTGTCAATAAAGTTTATAGCACCAGATCAAATATGTGTGTTGACTATGGCCGCTTTATTTTGCTTTGACAAAGAGATCAGATAACTGTAATATGTACAGAGTATATACAGTATATATACAGTATATATATATATATATATATATATATATATATATATATATATATATATATACAGTATCCTACAAAAGTGAGTACACCCATCACATTTTTGTAAATATTTTATTATATCTTTTCATGTGACAAAACTGAAGAAATGACACTTTCCTGCAATGTAAAGTAGTGAGTGTACAGCCTGTATAACAGTGCACATTTGCTGTCCCCTCAAAATACCTCAACACACAGCCATTAATGTCCAAACCATTGGCAACAAAAATGAGTACACCCCTAAGTGGAAATGTCCAAATTGGGCCCAAAATGTCAATATTTTGTGTGGCCACCTTTATTTTCCAGCACTGCCTTTACCCTCTTGGGCATGGAGTTCATCAGAGCTTCACAAATTGCCACTGGAGTCCTCTTAAACTCCTCCATGACAACATCATGGAGCTGGTGGATGTTAGAGACCTTGCGCTCCCCCACCTTCCATTTGAGGATGTCCCACAGATGCTTAGTAGGGTTTAGGTCTGGAGGAATGCTTGGCTAGTCCATCACCTTTACCCTCAGCTTCTTTAGCAAGGCAGTGGTTGTCTTGGATGTGTGTTTGGGGTCATTATCATGTTGGAATACTGCCCTGCGGCCCAGTCACCGAAGGGAGGGGATCATGCTCTGCTTAAGTATGTCACAGAAGATGTTGGCATTCATGGTTCCCTCAATGAACTGTAGCTCCCCAGTGCCGGCAGCACTCATGCAGGCCCAGACCATGACAATCCCACCACCATGCTTGACTGTAGGCAAGACACACTTCTCTTTGTACTCCTCACCTGGTTGCCGCAACACACGCTTGACACCATCTGAACCAAATAAGTTTATCTTGGTCTAATCCGACCACAGGACATAGTTCCAGTAATCCATGCCCTTAGTCTGCTTGTTTTCAGCAAAATGTTTGTGGGCTTTCTTGTGCATCATCTTTAGAAGAAACTTCCTTCTGGGGCGACAGCCATGCAGACCAATTTGATGCAGTGTGCGTCGTATGGTCTGAGCACTGACAGGCTGACCCCCCCACCCCTTCAACCTCTGCAGAAATGCTGGCAGCAGTCATATGTCTATTTCCCAAAGACAACCTCTAGATATGACGCTGAGCATGTGCACTCAACTTCCTTTGTTGACCATGGCGAGGCCTGTTCTAAGTGAAACCTGTCCTGTGAAACCACTGAATGGTCTGGCCCACCATGCTGCAGCTCAGTTTCAAGGTCTTGGCAATCTTCTTATAGCCTAGGCCATCTTTATGTAGAGCAACAATTCTTTTTTCAGTTCTCAGAGAGTTCTTTGCCATGAGGTGCCATGTTGAACTTCCAGTGACCAGTATGAGAGAGTGTGAGAGCGATAACACCACATTTAACATACCTGCTCCCCATTCACACCTGAGACCTTGTAACACTAATGAGTCACCTGACACCTGGAATGGAAAATGGCTAATTGGGCCAATTTTGAATGTTCCACTTAGGGGTGTATTTTGTTGCCAATGGTTTAGCCATTAATGGCTGTAAGTTGAGTTATTTTGAGGGGACCGCAAATTGACACTGTTATACAGGCTGTACACTCACTACTTTACATTGTAGCAAAGTGTCATTTCTTCAGTGTTGTCACATGAAAAGATATAATAAAATATTTACAAAAATGTGAGGGGTGTACTCACTTTTGTGGGATACTGTATGTATATATATATATATATATATATATATATATATACACAATGGTTTCAAAATAAAATAGAATTTATTTCCAGAGCATTTGAAACCAAGTCCAATAGACCAATTTGAAACAATCATAGAGGCAGTGTGTAATTATTCCACATACCATATTCCACATTTTTTGTAATTTTCAAATGAATAATTTCACAAGCATATTTATCTCACCATAATAGAACAAAGATAAACCCCAAGAGTGTAACACTGTATCAGTAGATAAACAGGCTTCTAATTCCACCATGGTTATTTACGTTAAATATAGGTTACAATTGACTCTATTATTAGCAGGAGAATGTATGCTTTATTGGCTCATTATCCAGCAAATTAGCAGGCAATCTTCTCAGAAACAAGTTGTTTTAAGGATAAAATTAACACACAAAAACTCCTTACATAATATGCATTTAGGTGTGTTATTGGAGCATTAAGATGACATGTCAGATAAAATTTGATGGGCAGTCTGTGGAAGAACCAACATGCAACGTTGCTCACTAAAATGAGTCAAATAAAACTCAAGATGAAAATGCAAATGTGTGAGATTGCTTTACAAAAAGTAATATAATACAATAGTGAAAGACTTGATGTGACCTTGTTGCACACATATGTAAATAGAAACATTATTGATGTACTCACACATATATTGATGCTTATCGATAGTTTTTGTACACTTGTGTTTAAAAGGTGAAGTAAAGGATACAAAAAATATTTTACACTTTGTGATTGTGGTCGTTAGCCTCAGATGTAATCCCAGGCGACTAGGGTGTATATCAGCTAACTAGTATTGCTTGTTAAAAATAATTTGTTTTTTTGTTATATAACAGCATAATGTTTCTTTCTGAACATCTTTTTACTGATCTCTATTATATCTACTCTGGAGTAAAGATTTTCTCTTTTTTTTGCAGTATAATTATACATTTTAGTTCCAATATGTGTCTTATTGGACATGATAAATGGCAAATATTTGCATATGTATTTAATAGACATATATGCTATATTTCATAAGATAAGAATCGCTAGAAAAACGATATCACGACTACAACATTTAGCAATCGTGCTCTTTTAAATGTATATTTTATTTCATAATCTCATTTTCTGGTTTCATTATTGACAACAGAAATCTCTTGCAAAGATTTTTACAAAACAGAAGTCCAAAAATCATGTTTTGAAAAATCGTGATTTACAATAAATAGAATCTAACGTGCGTCGTAAGAGCACACCTTCAGAGTTCTGGTTAACTGTTATGCGAGACAAAAAAGTTTTGCAAAACACATAAAAATTACATTTAAAAGTACAGTTATTCTCATAATAAAATTGTCTAATAAACATTATTTAAAAAAACATATGTATTATATATATATTGCATAAAAAAGTTATAAGGGCTCAAAGATATGAGGAGTCAGGTGTTAGAATAAAAATGGCTGCAAAGGGTTTTAACATACATGTGTAAATACATATGTTTATATGTGTGTACATATGTATTTATATGTGTGTATATATATTTACAGACATATATGTGCATACATATATAGACATATTTGTAAGTGCATTGGAGTCCTTTGCAGTAAACTAGCTGAAAACATGAAAAATTATATTTATACATATTTAAGCTATATTCATATGTAATAAAGTGTCTAACTGTGCATTTACTGTAAATATTTTACATTCCAATGTTCTTCACATAGGGTAATATGTATTTTTATAGAGATATATGACAAAGATACAAGGTACACTTACCAAGACTTAAAAAATGTTCAGTTTATTACTAGTGATGTTTTTGGGGTCACCCTTGTCTTCAGGTCTAAAGATGGGGGTGACCCCGAAACATCACTAGTAATAAACTGAACATTTTTCAAGTCCTGGTGAGTGTACCTCGTATCTTTGTCATTTCTGTATTTACACTCTGGATGCACCCTGGGCACAAGGATTTGGAACAAGTGGTTATGTGAGTGCTTGGCCCCTATATATCTATACTTAAATATAGTAATATATACTGTACATATGTATAGATATATATTGTACATAAAAACATTAGATATATATATATATATAAATATTTATTTAATAATAAATAGAACATATTCTGCTATGTCAAGAACATTGGAATGTGAAATATTCATATTCATGTCAGGTTAGCGCACTTGATTAATTTGCAATCGGGTTTGTGTGCGAGTATGGGTGTTAGTTTTTTCCTCACTTTACTCGCTCCATTGAAGTCTGTTGGGAAATAAGTTAAAGCATTCGTGATATTCAAAGTTCAGCTTTTTACACATGTCGGGTTAAAACTTTTTATTTTCATCTTGTAATACACATGCTACCTGACGCAGGCAAAACGCCTTTGCCTAGCGAGTTTAACGTGCAAGGAAAGTGATAAATTGTGCGCTACTTGTAATCTAGCCCCAAATCAGAAAACAAAAGTTTACTTAGTCAATCATTGACAAAAAAAAACCTTTTCAAATATTAAAAGTTAAAAATGATTTCACAAACATTGCCAATATAACCATAATACCAATGTATATATTGCATTAAGATGATATATTACACAAACATGGACTCCATTAAACCTCGTTAACCTATTTCCATTTTCAGCGATTGACAACCATTATCAGTTGTTAACATTGATGATGTTGTAAAATGGAGGTGCAATATTGTGGAAAATATCAACTGTGTTTGGCTACGAAAGATTGGGATTATATTGAAAAACAAAAATAATAGCCAATCCTGTTTACCAAATATTAAAATAGAATTTCAGAAAGTTTGAAATTGATTGTTAAAATTGAAATGAATATATTTGGGGATGCTATATTTAATAAGAAAATAATGAACAAGTTATAGGAGATATTTGTATGCATGTTTTTTTTTTTTTTTGGCCAAACTGATTTTGCTTCTAATTCCATATTAATGCCAACGAGAACTTAAAATTAATTATAATGCATATGCTTTATGCTATCACTACACACAAGTTATTATTGCAATAAGATAAACATTGTTTTATACAATTTTTTCTACATTTCTTCCATGGTAACTTAAGATTTGCTTCTGTAAACTTGAAGAATCTGACAATTATATTTTTTGTAGTTATCCTTTTTGAACCAATATAAAGAATACAGGTAATATTTACTAGATTTATAAATAATAATATTATAACATACTATTACATCTCTAATCAATAGATAGTTGTTACAATTTTGTTTAAGAAAGAAAAGGAAATAAAGCAATCTATTTATTATTTTGTAAAATAATAAAGCCACCTTACTGCAGTTACACAGTTTAGACTCAGTGTGCCGCTGTTGGCCAATAATAAATGCTTCTAAATATCTCATACTATTGATGCTTAGAATTGTTAGGCAGTGCTAAAATCAGAGCAAGATTTCCACTCTTTTCACAATTTGGATTACCTATATTTTTGTGAATTTCAAAGGAAACTAGAAAAGAAGGGTCATTTGCAGGAGGTGAGTTTTAGATTACCAAGGAGACAATGGCATGGCAAGTAATATTTTTCTTTCTTTCCTTCCTTTGTGAAGCTGTATCTGATCAGCTCCATTACTCAATATATGAGGAAATGAAGATAGGCTCTTTAATAGGGAATGTTGCAAAGGATTTGGGTATGGACAATACAGAATTGATCATTAGAAAATTGCAGATATCTTCTCAGACAGAAAAACAGTATTTCAATATCAATTTAGAAAATGGGAACTTATTTGTGATTGATAGAATAGACAGGGAAACAATTTGTGGGATAGAGCAGAATTGCCTTTTGAATCTTGAAGTGTTGGTTGAAAAGCCTGTAAATATTTTCCATATAAGAGTTGAAATTCAAGATATAAATGATAATCCACCTAGTTTTTCTAAGGATGTATTTGATATAGAAATTGGTGAATTTGCTTCTCCTGGAACACGTTTTATTTTAGGAAATGCACAAGATCCAGATCTAGGTATTAATTCTTTACAAAGCTACAAACTCAGCTCCAACCTACATTTCACACTGGGAGAAAAAACTAGCACTGATGGAATTAAATATCCTGAACTTGTGTTAGAAAAGCCCTTAGATCGTGAGGAGCAAAGCATCTATAATTTAATTCTCACTGCTTACGATGGTGGCACACCTGTAAAATCTGGAACTGCTCAAATACGGGTTGTAGTTCATGATGTAAATGATCATTCTCCTGCATTCAACCAAGACAAATATCAAGTAACTATAAATGAAAATGTACCAAATGGTTTTCTAGTAATCCAACTTAATGCTACAGATGCAGATGATGGTTCAAATGCAGAGATTATGTATTCCTTCAGTCACATTGCTAAAAATGCTATGGAAGCTTTCACCTTAGATTCTCAAAGTGGAGTAATTATTACTAAGCGAGAGCTGGACTTTGAAGTTACAAAAATGTATGAGATGATGGTCGAAGCTAAAGACGGTGGCGGTTTAGTGGGACATTGTAAAGTTTCGATTCAGATAATTGATATCAATGACAATGCTCCAAAAATAATACTTAAATCTTTTACTACACCTATTCCAGAGGACTCCTTACCTGGTACACTTGTAGCACTAATTAATGTTCATGATTTGGATTCAGGAAAAAATGGTAAAGTGATTTGCCATGTTGTTGGTGAATTGCCATTTAAATTAATAGCTTCATCTTTAGGTTATTACAAACTTGTAACTACACAAACTATTGACAGAGAAACAACATCTGATTACAATATTATAATAAAAGCAGAAGATGAAGGATCTCCCCCCTTGTATTCAAATAAGACAATTCAGTTAACAATATCAGATATAAATGACAACCCCCCAGTTTTTGTTAAAACAAATGATGTGACCTACGTGATGGAAAATAACTTAGCAGGAACTTCAATATACAGAGTGTACGCTTCAGATATCGATATTAATGAGAATGCCAAAATAATATTCTCCATTCTTAATACAGATATTGAGAACATGCCCATATCATCATATGTTTCCATAAACTCAGCAACTGGAATTATTTATGCACAACGCACGTTTGATTATGAACAGTTAAGAGAAATTCAGTTCCAAGTAATGGCTAGAGACAGTGGATATCCTCTTTTAAGCAGCAATGCCACAGTCAGGATATGTATTGTGGACAAGAATGACAATGCTCCAAAATTTCTCTACCCTTCAACAGACACTGATGAATCAGCATTCGTTGAATTTATTCCTCACACATCTGAGAAAGGTTATCTTATCACCAAAGTGATTGCAGTGGATGCTGACTCAGGACACAATGCTTGGCTCTCTTATCATTTTCTACAAGTCCCAGAACCGGTTTCTTTCACCATTGGGCACCACACCGGAGAAATTAGGTTGGCACGTAATCTCCAGGATACAGAATTTTTGAGGCAAAAAGTTGTGGTTATGGTAAAAGACAATGGTGAACCTTCACTTTCTGCTACAGTGTCACTGCAATTGGTAATGGGAGAAACATATCAACAGATTCTTCCAGAGATAAGCAGTCAACCTGTGGACTTGGAAGCTCAGCCAAATGTAACCTTTATCCTAGTAATATCAATAGCTGTTATTTCTATTTTATTCATTTTGACAGTAATATCTACAGTTATTTCTAAATTTAGAAAAGTAAGTACTCCAACTGCTTTTGGCACTCTAACTAGGGATTTGTTTCCCCAAGTTGCCCTAAGATACTCTTCTCAGTTTAGTGATGGAACTTTGCCACTCCCATATTCATATGATGTTTGTGTAGCACTCGACCAAAGTAAAAATGAATCTGCACATCTTAAACCAATCCAGAATGTTCCAACAGACAATCTTATTGAAACAGTTGATTCAGTTCCTGTAAATGATCTTCTGAACAACCATTTGCCTTCAGATAGTCTAACAGAGGTAAGATATATTTCTTATTTAAATAAATTCATTTGAAAATATGGACATTGCTAATGTGTCTGTATAAAAAGTTAATTGAAACCCTTACAGTTTTTTTTGTCCCTTAAATTGATGGTAAATAAACCTAAACTACAATCCTATTCATAATCAATATTATTTTGATACCTTCATTCTTTTTTTTCAAATGTTTTAATGCAATTCTTTCGATCCATTATTATTATATTTTCTATAGCCACCTCCGGCAGGCCACAGCAAAAACTTTTTTTTTTTAATTGAGGTGACATTTTCCCCTCTTAACCAATAGGCAATCTAGCCATACGGCACTTCTTTAAAATAAATAAATAAATTAAAAAAAAATGCCTGTTGGTTTTATGGTGAAAATGTCACCACAAAAAAAAAACAACTTAGTTTTTCTGTGGGCATACGGAAGGGGGCTATAGAAATATAATAATAACAAAGCTAAAGTGTTGCTTTAGTATATCTGGGGGGGAAAAATAGATGAATGAATGTGAATATAAAAAATAATATAGTTTAAGAATTCGTTTGTAGCTTAGGTTTAGTTTACCATCACTATAATTTATTAATTATCATACATGTGATAACTGTCTGCCTGTCCTAATTATAGCATTGGAACAGCATTGGGTTATTCATTGTATTGACTAGACATTTATATTGTGGTATATATAGTTTTCTTTATAAATATTGTCGTTTTTTTTTTGTCATTTAAATATTTAATACAGATCGTCAATGTTATCTGAAATAAAAAATGCAAGTCAGTGAATTGGAAATAAACACAGACCTGTCATTGACAATAGCAATGATAAGTTTATACTAGATTACTTATACTAAAATTCCATTGCGGTACTTTCCACCTCACATTTGCTGAACTAAATATGGCAACATTATATTGATAGTGGAACTTGTTTATTCACACTTACTTAATTATCTAAACACACTTTCTGTTTATGTCATAGCATTATATTTTTAAAGTTATATATTTGTAAGTATAATTTTTTACTTCAGGGCCTACACGTACAATTTATTTGAAAGCTACTAATTTTCTGAGAATAGCTATGCTAATAGATATATTTATTGGAACATGGACCTTGTCAGGTGTGATTTAATACAGGTTTCCTTTAATCCTTTGAGTGCACTTTCCCACCTGGGTGCTAAGGTGATTTAAGTTTTTTTAAAAAAAAATAAATAAATTTAAATTTTTTATTTTTTTTACTTTTGTATTTGAATATTCTTTTTATTCATATTTGTGATTATTTAATTTGTTTTACTTCGGTGGTCTGATATGCAAAAGATTAGAAAGCCCACTTAAGTAAATGAGTTAAAGGAGATTGGACTTGCTTAGCATGATAATGGGGATTGCTGAAGTGGTGGCTATGGGTTTGAGCATCCTTATCAGACTGTTGACCATGCTAAATAGTAGCTTTGAAATTAATACATTTTCCAACATCAGAATAATGACAATGGGAACGAAAACACCATTAACATATTAAAAAAATTGTACCAGATATTGAAAAACTTGCCAATAGGATGTATGGACAGCATTGACTTCTGCAGTCTCAATCCGTTTTTTTTATACTTTTCAGCAGATTTTTTGTACCATTTTGCACTTGAATTCATATGAAAGTATTTGTTTAAGTGTAAAAATGGCCTTTTCTACATGTTTGTGAATACAGTATTCCAATACGTTTTGCTATAATTATGTTGCAGTATTATAGTATAGTCTGTCTCTAGTGGATAGGATAAATATGTATATGTATTCAATAGATATATACGTGATATCTCAGCTAATAGGAAACATGAGACAATTAATCACAACCTCATCATCTAGCAGTTATGTTTCGCAATCACATTCTTAAAATGTTTCTTTGGATTAATAATTTCATTTTTGTGATTGTAATTTACGGTACTCTCTTCTTCTTAAATGGGATTTATACTGACTATTGGGTCTTCGTGATCAGGATTTAAGAGTTTGCTGTTCTGATTGGCTGCGAAGATCTTCTGCACAGTGTTGCCATCTTCTTACAGTAAAATAAATTCATTAAAAACAAACCTTGTTCTGCAGAGTGAGGTTTGGAACTTTTGGCTTCCTTTTTAACTTCAGAAATTTGTAGTTTCACAATTTACAATATGAAAATGTTTAAAATCATGATATAAAAGATGCTATTATTTCTTGCTAATTTCTTTTTATGCTGTATAATTTCCAGAAGTCTTTTTGATTTTTTTATTATAATTTTGGCAAATTGGAAGACAACGTTGTCTCAATCAATGATTGAAAAAATAAATATATTTTTAAATATTAAAAGATTAAAAACATCACTGAGTAAACATGCCCAGTAACCATCATACCCATACATAAATTGTATTCACAAGATTTAACACTTATCAGAGACGCCACATTACAACACACACACACATGGCGGCTGATTTATTAAGCAACAAATGCTGCTCATTCCGTGCTAGCTGGAAGGCTCGCTGGAATCAGGAGTTAAGAAGCAGCGGTCATAAAACTGCTGCTCCTTAACTCGGGATAATTGACAACTCTGCTAGCGGCGGATTGGCCGTGAATGTGCAGGGAGCGGAAACGCACAAGCATTTCACAAGCAATACTTGTGCAATGATAAATGCCGACAGCATATACTGTCGGCATTTAGCGATGTTGGGCAGACATGATTTGTTAGATACAAGAGAATAGTCCAGCACACATCTGAAGCTGGGTGCAAAGCTGCAGCAGGGGACCACACAACCCCGCAATAATATCCAATGATTCCAAAAAGACAGCAGCACTCCAAAATTGTAATTCTCAATCAGAGGTTTATTACTGAATCAGGAAACAACAACAGCAACGTTTCGGACTTACATGTCCTTATTCATGCTATGCATACATCATTTCCTTTACACCTTTTAAACCATCAGTAGATACACCTCCTAAGTTAATTAACCAATTACATTCATCATATATTTATGTACAGTTTTTGCAAAAAGCTTGTGTGAACACTTATCTCTATTAAAACCGTAAACTAACAGACATGGAGGATTTATCATATACCAAGATATCTTTCACAAAAACACTGAGAGGTCATAATCTATATTCATACCCATTGGCATTAGGCAATTTAAATGAAAAATCCAAAAGGATGCTCTTTGTTTTAAATATTGCTCTCTATAGCCCCCCCTCCATCAAAAAGGGGAGACATGTTCTACTATTTGAAACCTTAACTGACATATTATGGCCAGCCTGCATAAAGTGTGTAGCTACAGGAGATTTAATATTTTTTCTTCTAATGTTCTATTTGTGTTTGGTTATTCTATCTCAAACCTTATGGGTCATTTCCCCGATATAAATAAGCCCACACTGACATTTTAGCAGATAAATAGCATACTCTGTGTTGCACGTGAAATAGCCTTCAATCAAAAATTTACGCCCTGTTCACTTCTCTTATCATCTGATACTATGCGGCGAACCTGCAACAGCTGACTCTTAGGCAGGGAATTCTTCAAGGACTGAGGATGGGCACTGCTAGCTAATGAAAGATAATTTTTATCTGTGCTCTTCTCATACAAATCAACCTTAATCTTTCCATTTTCTTTGATAACCAAGGTATCCAGAAAGGCCAAGCTTTCCTCACTGTAGACCAAACTGAATTTGATCCTATAAGTAGCACCATATCGTTAAAACAATTCATTTTCATATACTGATATTTCTTTATATACATTCATAAATATATTGGCAATGGTATATGTAGGGGCAGCATTGGAGCCCATTGCCGTGCCCTGCAATTGCAGGTAGAACTGATCTTGGAATAAAAAGTAATTGCACCTCAAGATTATATCAAGTAATTTAGTGATGAATTCTCTTTCATCATCAGTATACAATTTTGAACCCGCAATCATTTTATTAACAGCCCCCACACCTCCATCATGACTAATGGAGGTGTATAGGCTGGAGACATCCAAGCTCAAGCTGTACAAAATACACTTGTCTAGAGGAACAGAAATTTCCTCCAATTTGTTAAAAAAATCCCCAGTATCTCTGATATATGATTGGGACTCCAACACAAACCTCCTAAGTATGCAATCTAAATACACTGAAATATTCGAGAACCCAGTCTACACCCATCACAATGGGGAAGCAAGTTCGCATGTGCAAACTTACCCCGCAACGGCCCTGGAGCAGCTTACACTGCTTCGTACATGGACCCCAAAATTAGCACTGATGTAATTAAATATTCTGAACTTGTTTTAGAAAAGCTATTAGATTGTGAGGAGCATAATATCTATAATTTAATTCTTACTGCTTATGATGGTGGCACACCTGTAAAACATGGAACTGCTCAAATACGGCTTGTAGTTCATTGTGTAAATGATAATTTTCCTGCATATCAAGTAACTATAAATGAAAATATACTTAATGGCTTTCTAGTAATCCATCTTAATTCTACGGATGCAGATGAAGGTTTAAATGCAGAAATTATGTATTAATTTAGTCACATTGCTAAAAAAATAATGAAAAATCTTCACTTTAGAATCTCAAAGTGGAGTAATTAGTATAAAGCGAGAGCTGGACTTTGAAGTTACAAAAATGTATGAGTTGAAGATTGAAGTGAAATATGCAAAAATAATACTTATATCTTTGACTTCAACTTTTCTTGAAGACCCCTTACCTGGTACACTTGTAGCACTATGTAATGTTCATGATTTGGACTGAGGAAAAAATGGTCAAGTGATTTGCCATGTTGTTGGTGAACTGCCATGTAAATTAATTTCTTAATCTTTAGGTTATTATAAACTTGTAACTACACAAACTATTGAAAGAAACAACATCTGATTACAATATTGTAATAAAAGCAGAAGTTTTAGGATCTCCACATTGTATTCAAATAAGACATTTCAAATAACAATATCAGATATAAATGACAATCCACCAGTTTTTTGATAAAACAATGTATGTGACCTATGTTATGGAAAATACCTTAGCAGGATCTTCAATACACAGAGTTCATGCTTCAGATCTTGATATTAAAGAGAATGCCAGAATACTATTCTCCATTTTTAATACAGATATTGAGTAAATGACCATATCATCTTATGTTTCCATAAACTCAGCAGCTAGAATTATTTATATACAATGCTCATTTGATTATGAACAGATAAGAGAAATTCAGTTTAAAGTAATAGCTGAAGACAGTGAATCTGTGCCACAGTCAGGATATGTATTGTGGACGGGAATGACAATGCTTCAAAATTTCTCTACCCTTCAACATACACTGATGAAACAGCATTTGTTGAATTTATGCCACATACATCTTAGACAGGTTATCTAATCACCAAAGTGATTGCAGTGGATGCTGACTCAGGACACAATGCCTGGTTCTCTTATAACTTTATAAATGTTCCAGAGCCAGTTTATTTCACCATTAGACAGGAAACAGGTGAAATTAGGTTTGCACACAGTTTCTGCGGAGGATACAGATTTTATAAGTAAAAAAGTTGTGATGGAAAAAAGACAATGGTGAACCATCTCTTTCTGCTTCTGTCTCTCTAAAATTGTTTATGGGGGAACATATCAACAGATTTTTCCAGAGATTAGCAGCCAACCTGGGGGTTCAGAAACTCAAATAAAATGTAACATCTTTCCTAGTTATATCAATATTTGTGACTTCTGTTTTATTCATCATGACAGTAATAGCTACAATTATTTCTTAATTTAGGAAAGTAAGTACTCCAACTGCTTTTGGCACTCTAACTAGGGATTTGTTTCCTCAAGTTGCCCTAAGATACCCTTCTCAGTTTAATTATGGAACTTTGCCACTCCGATGTTCATACAATGTTAGCGTAGCACTTGACCCAAGTCAAAATGAATCTGTACATCTAAAAACTGACCCAGAATGTTACAATGGACAATCTTATTGACACAGATGATTAAGTTTCTGGAAATGATCCATTTAGCAACCATTAACCTTCAGCTATCCTAACAGAAATAAGATGTATTTCTTATTTAAAGTGACATGAGATTCAAAATGTTTCTTTCATGATTTAGGTCGAGCATAGAATTTTAAACAACTTTCCAATTTACTTCTATTATATAATTTGCTCAATTATGTTTATAAACTTTGTTGAAGCATATACCTATGTAGGCTCAAGTGCAGCAAAGCATTGCTGGGAACTATTTGCTGATTAATAGCAGCACATATATTTTTCCTTTCTTTGGCCCACCAGAGATGTTCAGCTCATAGTAGTGTATTGCTGGTCTTCAACAAAGGATATAAAATATATAAAATAAACCAAACGAGCACAGTGTGGGGAGAGAATCACTAACATACAGATAGTCCCCAGCTCCAAAGGATCAATATCTAATCAATTAGACAGTCCACCAGTATGGGGGGTAACACTCATATATGTTTTACTCTGCTACGGTTCACACACGTTATGCAATTGTGAATAGGTGCCTCACCCCCCAAGTAAAGAGTCCGTAGTAACTTACTGATGTTTCTAGAGGTTGAATCCACTGTCGTCCGTTGATCCTTAGTGTACCTCTCTGCAGAACCAGGCTGCGGTAGTAGAGCAGTGTAGTAATCGCTGTATTCCCAACGACCGGGCGTGGGGGCGTGTCACATACACGCTAACGGACTATGCGTCTCTAGCCGGCTTCACTGGTAATGCTCCTCGGATCCAATCCGTGATGCCTGGAGGCGTGTCACCTTCGCGTTACCACTGCATCCACCAATGAAAGGTACCAGAGGGTTCCGTGTAACTGACAGACGACAGCATACAAGATAAAGTGTATCCCTCAAACCGGGAGCTTGAAAAGATAGAGGACTCTTAGGCAGGGTGCCGTATCGCTCGAGCAGGCTAAAATCACTTCACCATAAAAAAACTGTGAGAGCGAACGGCAAGGTAAATTAAATAAAACAAGTCCTTTATTTCCAAAAGTCGAAACGCGTAAGCTTGCCTACCCTAGGTCTTGTGTGCAACTTTTTACACTGTTTTGGACCATCTGCTTTTAACTTTTGGAAATAAAGGACTTGTTTTATTTAATTTACCTTGCCGTTCTCTCTCACAGTTTTTCTATGGTGAAGTATAAAGAATATGAATCACATTTGATAATATAAGTAAATTGGAAAGTTATTTCAAATGTTATGCTTTAGCTGTATAATGAAAGAAAAATGTTGGGTTTCATGTCCCTTTAAATAAAGTAATATGAAAAATTGGACATTGTTAATGTGTAGGAATGAAAGTTAATTGACACTATTTCAGTTTTTGTTTCTTAATATGTTAATAATCATACTTATGATAAATGTCTACCTGTGATAATTATAGTTTTGAAACAGAATTGGAATATTCATTTAATAAACTAGACATTTATATCTTGTTATATATCGTTTTAGGGATTAAACTAATTTCAAGAAAATATGTCACTGTGTTATATTTTTAATTTAGATGTTTAATACAGATGTTATTAATATCTACTGGAATAAACCATGCAAGTTAGTGAATTGGAATTAAACACAAATTTGTCATTGACAATGGCAAATATAAGTTTATACAAATATTAGCCATTCCATTGCAGTTCTATTAATCACATTTTCTGAAGTAAATATTGCAAAATAATCACCACAATTAAACTAGTTTAGTCACACTTACTGAATCATATAAAAAAAAAAATCAGTTTATTTCGTAGCATGATATTTTACTTGTTAGTTATACATTGATAAGTATCATTTTCCTCCTGGGTGAAATTAAATGGCACACAGTGCTTTCAATCATCCCTATAGGGACAGTGATTAAAGGGACACTGAACCCAATGTTTTTATTTTCGTGATTCAGATAGAGCATGCAATTTTAAGCAACTTTCTAATTTACTCCTATTATCAAATGTTCTTCATTCTCTTGGTATCTTTATTTGAAAAGCAAGAATTTAGTTTATATGCCGGCCCATTTTTGGTGAACAACCTGGGTTGTTCTTGCTGATTGGTGGATCAATTCACCCACCAATAAACAAGTGCTGTCCAGTGTAGATGCCTTCTTTTTCAAATAAAGATAGCAAGAGAACGAATAAAAATTGATAATAGGAATAAATTAGAAAGTTGCTTAAAATTGCATGCTCTATCTGAATCACAAAATAATTGTTTTGGGTTCAGTGTCCCTTTAAGTTTGCTCAATTGCTCCATGACGGAATAATTATCATTGGTCCCCCAATCCATTTTCTATATTGTTCAGGTCTGCATGCTCTTAACAATGGGGGCTACTAGAAGCTAGGGTGAAGACTGAGGGGACTTACTGTACAAGTTAATCTATGATTCATTTAATTGCAGATGCTGCTCCAGTGAATCCAAACTTTATCAGATTTACCCATTCAGGATAAGAAAAATATTAAACCTTTATACAAAAAGTGTATAATTTAAAACAAGCAAAAATAGGTCACTCACTACCCATAAAATATATTAATGGGGAAATAAACTGCACTGATCTTCTTATATGTCCTGTTTAGCACAATCTTATATGCAAGCAATTTGTTATTCTGTAAGTAGTTAGCAATGTTGAGGGAGAAGCATTCAGTTCAATTGGTTTCCTTAAAAGGACATACAATCTAAATTTTTTCTTTCATGATTTCGATAGAGCATACAGTTTTAACAATTTTCCAATTTGCTTCTGTAATCAAATTTTCTTTTTTTCTCTTCGTATTCTTTGTTAAAGGAACAGCAATAAACTACAGGGAGCTAGCCAAGCACATCAGATGAGCCAATGATAAAAGGCATATATGTGCAGCCATCAATCGGCAGATAGATCCCAGTAGTGTATTGCTGCTTCTGAACCTATTTAGGTATGCTTTTCAACAAAGGATGCCAAGAAAATGAAGCAAATTGCATACCAGAATTGTATAATTGTTTAAAATTACATACTCTATCTTAATCATGAAAGATTCATCTTGACCTGTTGACATATCCCTTTAAGATGTAACATGTGATACCCTTTTTGGCAAATTTACTAGTCCACTTATTATAATGCCCCTCTAATACTTAAATTCATGTATTTAAGGTCCCGCCAAACATGTTCCATGGTACTGCACACTATCATGCTCACATTATTATATAATCCCCTTTAGAATGATGATGTAGCTGAAATGGGGATACGGCCTGAACCATTTTACACTTACACTTTCTCAAAGGTGTTTCTTCGCTCTTTCATTTTTATACTTCAAAATGCATATTTTTTTGCTTTTTATATGTTACCATTTTGGGATCATTTTATTACTTTGTCTAATACTATTGAAAAAAGATTGAATTTTGCTTTGATGATTACCTTTTCAAAATTGAATTTCAGTTGTTTTAGATACATTTGCATTAATTTTTTTTATTTTGTCAGTTGCTTAGTAAATGATGATTATCTTTGTGTGAGGAGTAAAGATACTAATATAGACCTTGGAGATAATTGGACAATAAATTAAATGACTGCATAATAGTGTATGTATATTATTAATTTGCTAAGTGCCAGATTATGAGTGGAGCGCTATTTAGGGCTTTTGCTCCCGCGCTAACTGCCCTAGAAGTAAACTTTTTGCAGGTTGCTCTTGTATTACAAATTGAAAGTAAAAGCTATGGCTTTAGAATAAGAATATCCCCCCCGCCCCTAAAAGTCAATAGAGAAAAAAAAGTGGAAAAAACCTGAATACCCCACTCGTGCACTAACCCGAATGCATATTATGAAGTGCGCTAACCCAACATAAAAATATGAATATTTCACATTTAGAATGTTCTTCACATAGCAGAATATGTTCTATTTATTCATAAATACATATTTCTACATATATCTGAAGCTAATTTGGTACAGCATATATCTATACCTATACATGATTATATATAGGTTAGCTATATAAAGATATATATATATATATATATATATATATATATATATATATATATATATATATATATATATATATAAATATCTATTTAGAAATACAAAGAACATATTCTGCTATGTGCAGCACATTAGAATGTGAAATATTTACAGTAAATACACAGTATAACACTTTATTAAATATGAATATTGCATAAATATCCTTTTACATGATTTCATCTACAGCAAAGGGCTCCAATGCACTTATATATGTCTATATATTTGTACACATGTATATGTTTAAATGTGTATATATGTCTGTAAATACATATATACACATAAAAATACATAAATACATATGTATACATATATATATATATATATATATACATGCATAGACATATTTAGAAATGTATGTGTAAGTATCTAAATATTAAAGCCCTTTGTATGCCCTTTGTAACACCTGAGATCTCATATCTTTGAGCCCTTATAACGTTTTTGTGCAATATCTTTTATTTAATCATTTTTATTAGATAGTGTTATTATGCGTGTAACTGTACATTGTAATGTATTTTTGATGTGTTTTGTGACACTTTTTTGTTTTGCAAAAAAGTTAACCACAGCTCTGAGGATGTGCTAACCCGATAAGCGTTAACTTCAATTGTGCTCAAGCGATCGTGTTTACTTTTAACTTGTAATACAAGAGCAATTTAACTTGCGTGCAAACAAACGTGAAAACCGTATATCGCTTGTGCGCAAACTGTATCGCTCAACTCGTAATCCGGCCCTAAATTGTAAAATAATGCAGTATGCACTAAAAAATAAATTGATATTGAAAAATAGATATTTTCTGGCTGAAAGAATTAAGTTTATAATGATATCAGATGTTGATTTGAGGAAAATTCTACAAATCAGCAATATGTACTAGGCCTGTTACCATAATTGCAATTAGCTTTGTCGTTTTGTCATTGTTGTATTTGCAAACCTGTCACCGTACTTATTGATAATCTATTTTTGATATGCAATAGGTAGGGATTGAATGTAAATTCATTCATAATGCATTTGAATAATAATAGACAGGTAGTATACACATGTTTCATTTAGACTTATTCAAATTCTATTATCAATACTATTAAAAAACTTTAAAAGTTTACATATAAAGATCATTCAATATGATTTTTATTACTTGAAAAAAATGTGTTTTTAAAAATAGAAAGACATGAAACATGAAAACAATAATGAAGGTAATGATACTAAAGGTTTATTTGGACCTACAATTAATGTGTATGTAATAGCTATTGTAAAAATTAGATATCCTTTGTTACATGTGAAGAGTTTTGTGTTGCAGGAATAATACCTTATTATATTATGAATGTTATATGCTTGTAGAAGCCATTGATATTTATTAACATCCAAAAATAGGGTTCTCCTATATGATTGATGTACTGGATCCTTATGTTTGGGTGTTTCACCAAATTATCCTTTTGTGAAAATTAATTAATTGAATTTTGGTAAGATAATAGTTTGTTGTATAGCTGACTGAATTTCAAAATTAAAGGTAAACTAAGCATTATTTTGAATTACAATATATATATAGTAAGCAATACCGTTATAGCTGATGTATCAGCTAAGCAGACATATTAAAACCCACATTGGTGCATACTTATGTGTATGGCTCTCCTCTTTCAAATACAATTTCAAGGTATCTCCAGGTATCATGAAGTGTCATATTGTTAAAGCTAGACCACATGGATTTAAGGTTCTTTTGTGAAGTTTTCGAGGATGAGTTAGAAGAGTCAAGGACCAGGTTAAAAAAGAAGTTCAGGTCCCCACTCAAGATAATTGTTCCTTTTGCAAAATTTAGAAATCTATCAAATAAAGCTGTTACAAAACCAGTCATAGTCTAATTTGGGTCATAAATATTAACTCATGTGATTAGGCTTCTGTATAATAAACCAGTGACAACCAGGTATCTACCTTCTTTATCGCTATCAAACTTTTTTTCCCGATAGGAAATTGTTTTATTTTAAAAAGGATGCTGACCCCATCCATTGTAAGAGCTATTATAATGTGTAAGGTAGGAAGAATAAAAATATTTTAGTTCTTTGTTAAGACCGAAATCTGTTTCTTGGAGCAGTAAATGTCTGTATTTTAATGTTTTAGGTCTAATAGGGCCGCCTTTCTCTTTTGGGGAGAATTAAATCCCTTGACGTTTTGAGATATAACTGTGATAGGATGTTTACTTGTTTCAGTCATATGGAAAGGTAACACTAGATGTAATGACAACATTGTGAAAGATGCCTGACAGTATTAAACCAAAATGCAATTTCTTTTATAAAAACCAATAAAATAATAAATGTGACAATAATAAAAAATAGTTAATAGATCAAATGAAACATACATGGCTGTATAATGTAGTCTAAAAGGAATAACCTCATAAAATGGCATAAGCTACATCTTGGGACATAAACATTTGAGGAATATCTATCCAGACCTATAGTTTTGAGTACATTATATACAGGAGACAGGTGTCAGACTTAGGGCAAAGTTATTATATAACTAGAACAAATGAAGTAACTGTTACTTTAGGAACTTTAAACTTTCACTTAACAAGATTTGTTATGATTTATATGATGTGAGTCAAATTCAAGTTCAGAGTTCAAATTGCTATAAAGAAGTAGATATAACAATCCAATATCTTAGACATTTAATAGTGTCTAGTGAGAGATAATAAGTAATAGTTAAATATACCAATCAATTGTCTCAAAAACAAATGAGGTGAAAAGCTCATTGTTCACCATTAGAATCTTGTTTAGATGTCATTGCCTTATTTGGTGAGTTCCTCATCCCCTCTTGTCTTGGAGAGGTAGATGGGTTGAAGGGCTTTCCCTTCTTTTTTGGAGCCGGCACTGTTTCCCAATTCTCTTTCACTTTTCTGATGGAAACCTTGGAAACAGGAAGCTTTGTGCTTTTATGTGGTCAAGGAATTACTGGGGGTTCCAGCCTCATCAGTGTGCAGAATGCCGGAATCTCTGATGGGTTTTAGCATATTGTTAATTTGTTGTCATGTATGATGGAAAGGTGTAGAGGGAAGCCCCACCAATAAGGTATCATTTTATTCCTCTACAAGGTAGTGAGGGGATAAAGTTATTTTCATCTCTGAAAGGTCCGCAGGAACAAATCTGTTAAAAAAAATGCAACACAGTACCTCGAAATCTGATTGGTTGGTTCTTTCTGAAAGCCACCTTTAGGTCCTTCTTATCTGTAAAATGTTTAAATTTGATAATAACATCCCTGGGTGGTGCACTATCTGGAGGTCGTGTGTGGTCTGAGTGCACAATGTGCTCTCACCCATTGTATATTTGTGTCAGATCGGTCTCCTTTCACATGTGCAAATAGTGATGGTAAATAATATTTTGGGAGTACCGAATCAGGGATTCCTCATATTCTAACATTTTTCCTGTGGCTCCTATTTTCTAAATCCTACACTTTTTCTTGTAAAATGGAGATTATGGGGCATATTTATCAAGCTCTGTATGAAGCTTGATGCCCCGTGTTTCTGGCGAGCCTGAAGGCTCGCCAGAAACACAAGTTATGAAGCAGCAGTCTAAAGACCGCTGCTCCATGACCTGTCCGCCTGCTCTGAGGTGGCGGACAGACATCGCCGGAAATCAACCCGATCCAATACAATCGGGTTGATTGACACCCCCTGATAGCGTATGCTGTCTGCATTTATCGATGTGCAGCGGACATGATCCGCAATATCGGATCATGTCCGCTCGCACAATGTTAAATCGGCCCCTATATCTGTCTGTTGGTCTAGTTGAGTTTGCATGGCTGTTAAATCTTCATGGACAGCATCTCCATTATCTTCTAGAGCTTCTTCTCTAAATTCCAGTGTGTCCCTTGACCATTTTAGATGTAAATGACAATCCTCCTATTTTTAAAAAAAAGTTATATTATCTATATTCTAGAAAATAATCTACCTGGAACCTCTATTTACAGAGTTCGTGCTTTTGATCCTGATGCTAATGAAAATATAAAATAATTTATTCCATTGATCATACAATTATAAGAGACATTTCAGTATCTTCCTATATTTCCATACATGTAGTAACAGGAGATCTTTATGCTCAGTGCTCTTTTGATTATGAAAAGTTAAGATAATTTCAAGTCCAAATAATAGCTAATGATTCTGGATTTCCATCCGTAAGAGCTAATGTTCTAATGTTACAGTAAAGATATGTATCATTGACAATAATGACAATGTTCCTAAAATATTTACCCATCACCACACTTTGAGGGTGCATCGTTATTTGAGTTTATTCCTCACTTTTATGGTAAAGGCAATCTCATCATTTAAATACTTGCAGTGGTTGGATCTCCTATAATTTATTAAATTAGCCATCATTCTTCACTATTGGTCAACACATAGGTGTCACAGAACTTTCCAGACACAGATAACTTAAACAACAGAGTTGTAGTCATGGTAAAGGACAATGGGATCCCCTGTCTATCAGCTACTCATAACTTTCAACAAATTATTTCAGAAATAAGCAATCAACCAAGTTAATCACAAATCATTTTACCTTGTAATATCCAGTGCTTTGATATCTCGTTTATTCATGTTGACAGTGATAATTACAGTAATTTCCAATGTAGAAATCCAAATATTACAGCAGATGTTGGAACACTAAACCCCCAATTCAGCAATAGATCTCTGCCATTACAGTATTTACTATGATCTCTGTGAAGCCCTCAATGCAGGTCAAAATGTATTTACATACTCCAAACCAGTACAAAATGTTCCAACAGGCAATCACATTGATACTAATGATTCAAATAATGGACCTAATTCCCTCAAAGATAGCTCCCACTCTGCTAGCCCAGTAAAGGTGATGTTTATAATTCGTTTTCAAGTACAAGAACATTTAAAGATAATATTTTTTTATTATGATTTTTGTTTATAATAATTATATTTTTTCCTATTCATTGAAATAAAAATTTGAAGTGATTTACAGAAATTCATGCAGGGCCTTTTTTTTTTAATTTCAAGAACATCCCAAAGCATCAGAGAACATAATTTTCAAATGGTTTTCTTATGTTTGTTTAGACTTTCTTCATAGAAAGGTAAAGGAAAAATACTTCTCTATGCATACAATTATATAAAACAATTAATTATGTAGCATATTTGTACAACCAAATTACATAAATTTCTTACACAAAGACCATCATAAAAGATTTTCCGTTGGAGCAAGGGATGCTCAGTAGCAATAAAGAAATAAGATTCAAAGCACCTCCATTTTTTTTTTTACTTTAAATTGCATTTAATTTAAACTTACAACATGATATTGTCATACCAGTATTGTGCCATACTTTAAACATGGATACATTCATGCCAGTAGAGTGCCATGTCAGTTCTGTTCTGCTCAAGAAAGCATTAAAGAATTGATGAAAGGGGTTCACAAGAGAAAACTATGGCCCCTATTTATCAAGCTGTCAACCGCAAATACGCTGGAATTCTGCAGCGTAATTGTGGAGAGCTTGATTCGCCTTATTTATCAAAGCCTACAGACTGGCAAAAGTAGAAATTTGTGACGTAACATACGATCCGCCGGTCTCAGTCCGGCACAGATCGATGCTTACGTCATTATAGATGTTCCGAATGCAAATTTGGCACTATCTGACTACTTTTGCAAGTTAACAAATAACTACCAGGCATGCTCGCCACTATTCCGGCCCAGCATACCTTTTTGGGATTCTGAAAGCAGCGAAAGCTTATGTTGGCTGCTGCCCAATATCCCATTGATTCCTACGGGAGAATAAAAGTTACGTTTACACCTAACACCCTAACATAACCCTCTAAACACCCCTAATCTGCTGCCCCCTACACTGCCGCCACCTACATTATACTTATTAACCCCTAATCTGCCGCCCAGACACTGCCACCACCTACATAATGTTATGAACCCCTAATCTGCTGCTCCAGACACCGCCACCACCTACATTATACTTATTAACCCCTATTCTGCCGTCCCGACACAGCCACCACCAAAATAAAAATTATTAACCCCTAATGTGCTGCTCCTGACACCGCCGCCACCTACATAAAGTTATTAACCCCTAAACCGCCAGCCCCCCACATCGGCATAAACTAAATTAACCTATTAACCCCTAAACCCAACAACCCGCTAACTTTATATTAAATATTAACTCATCCCTATCTTATAATACATTTAAACTTACCTTTAGAATTAAATTAAACTATATTAAACTATTAATTAACCTACCCTAACTATTATAATAAAATTACATTCCACTATATTAAATTAATAATTAATCTAACCTAACTTTTATACTAAAATTACATTAAACTACAAATTAAATTAACTATATTATATATTTAAACACCTAACCCTACTCAAATAATTTAAATCTACACTAAAAAATTACTAAGTTACCGAAAAATAACAACTAAGTTACAAAAAATAACAAACACTAAGTTACACAAAAAATAAACACTAAGTTACAAAAAATAAAAAAGAAATGATCAAAGATTTAAACTAATTACACCTAATCTAAGGGCCCTATGAAAATAAAAAATCCTCATAAAAATAAAAAAAAAACCTAACCTACAATAAACTACAAATAGCCCTTAAAAGGGTCTTTTGTGGGGCATTGCCCCAAAGAAATCAGCTCTTTTACCTGTAAAAAAAAATACAAATACCCCCCAACAGTAAAACCCACCACCCACACAACCAACCCCCCCAAAAAAAGCTAACTCAAAAAACCTAAGCTCCCCATTGCCCTGAAAAGGGCATTTGGATGGGCATTGCACTTAAAAGGGCATTTAGCTCTATTGCAGCCCAAGTCCTAATCTAAAACTAAAACCCACACAATAAACCCTTAGAAAACCCTTAGAAAATCCTAACACTAACCCCAGAAGATTTACTTACAGTTTTGAAGATCCGACATCCATCCTCCAAGAAGCTGGCAGAAAGTCCTCAACTAGGGGCCGAAGTCTTCATCCAAGCCCGCAGAATTCTTCCTCCAGACGGCATATTCTATCTTTATCCATCTGGTGCGGAGCGGCTCCATCTTCAAGACATCCGACGCGGAGCATCCTCTTCTTTCTGACGACTACCGATGAAGGAAGGTTCCTTTAAATGACGTCATACAAGATTGCCTCCCTTTCATCCTATTGGCTGATCCAATCAGCCAATAGGATTGAGCTCGCATTCTATTGGCTGATTGCAATAGCCAATAAGATGAAAGCTCAATCCTATTGGCTGATTGCAACAGCCAATAGGATTTTTTCAACCTTAATTCCGATTGGCTGATAGAATTCTATCAGCGAATCTGAAACTAAGGGACGCCATCTTGGATGACGTCATTTAAAGGAACCTTCATTCGTTGGTAGTCGTCGGAAAGAAGAGGACGCTCCGCGTTGGATGTCTTGAAGATGGAGCCGCTCCATGCTGGATGGATGAAGATAGAAGATGTCGTCTGGATGAAGACTTCTGTGGGCTTGGATGAAGACTTCGGCCGCTTCGTTGAGGACTTCTCCCGGCTTCTTGGAGGATGGATGTCAGATCTTCAAAACTGTAAGTAAATCTTCTGGGGTTAGTGTTAGGATTTTTTAAGGGTTTTAAGGGCAATGCCCATTCAAATGCCCTTTTCAGGGCTATAGGGGAGCTTAGGTTTTCTGAGGTAGCTTTTTATTTGGCGGGTTGGTTGTATGGGTGGTGGGTTTTACTGTTGGGGGGGTATTTGTATTTTTTTTTTACAGGTAAAAGAGCTGATTTCTTTGGGACAATGCCCTGCAAAAGGCCCTTTTAAGGGCTATTTGTAGTTTATTGTAGGTTAGGGTTTATTTTTTATTTTTGGGGGGCTTTTTTATTTTCATAGGGCTCTTAGATTAGGTGTAATTAGTTTAAATCTTTGATAATTTCTTTTTTATTTTTTGTAACTTAGTGTTTATTTTTTGTGTAACTTAGTGTTTGTTATTTTTTGTAAATTAGTTGTTAGTTTTTGGTAACTTAGTAATTTTTTAGTGTAGATTTAAATTATTTGAGTAGGGTTAGGTGTTTAAATATATAATATAGTTAATTTAATTTGTAGTTTAATGTAGTTTTAGTATAAAAGTTAGGTTAGATTAATTATTAATTTAATATAGTTTAATGTAATTTTATTATAAAAGGGTAGATTAATTATTATTTTAATATAGTTTATTGTAATTTTAGTATAAAAGTTAGGTTAGATTAATTATTAATTTAATATAGTTTAATTAAATTTTATTATAATAGTTAGGGTAGGTTAATTATTAATTTAATATAGTTTAATGTAATTTTATTATAATAGTTAGGGTAGGTTAATTAATAGTTTAATATAGTTTAATTTAATTCTAAAGGTAAGTTTAAATTTATTATAAGATAGGGATGAGTTAATATTTAATATAAAGTTAGCGTTAGGTTTAGGGGTTAATAGTTTAATTTAGTTTATGGCGATGTGGGGGGCTGGCGGTTTAGGGGTTAATACATTTATTTAGTTGCGGTGGGCTCCGGGAGTGGCAGGATAGGGGTTAATGACTTTATGTAGGTGGCGGCGGTATAGGGGGTGGCAGATTAGGGGTTAATAAGTATAATGTAGGTGGCGGCGGGCTCCGGGAGAGGAGGAATAGCGGTTAACAAGTTTATTAGAGTTGCGGTGGGCTCTGGGAGCAGCGGGATAGGGGTTAATAACTTTATTTAGTTGCGGTTTGGTCCGGGAGCGGCGGTATAGGGGTTAAACATTTTAGTATAGTGTGGGTGTTTAGTGACAGTATACAAATAAAGCTGGGAAAAAGCCGAAGAGCAGCGAGATTGATGACTGTTAGTTAACAACAGTCCGCTGCTCATCGCCCCGTGCTTGGTGCGCGGCTTTTTGACAGCTTTTTTGGTAACTATGGAGAGCGTATTCAGGTCCGCGGCCACGATGTTAGGCGAGGGTATTGGTGCCGTTGAATGCAAGTAAGTTGATGGCTTGATAAGTAGGCCTCTATGTGTACAATTATTTTGTTCCTGTTAGGACACTTCATCATGTGATATTTTTCTGATTCTTTTAACTAAATCTGGTAAAGAGTACCCAAACAAATCTCAATATAAGTTCTCTTAATTAGGCATTGTGAACCTTATTTGCATATCATAACCTGATATCTTTTGAGTGGAAAGACCATTTGCTGATAATTTCTGTGGAAAAAAAGTCTCCTAATGTATCTGAATATGTTATACACACAAACCCACACACAGACACACATACACTCCTACATACACTGGCAAAAGGTGTGAGGTGTGTGCCACAACTTTCTGTTTGAATGAACTACTAAATTACATTTAAATAAAGGGTGTTTGTGGATATTGATTGTGCCAAGTAAACTGTCATGTTTATGTTTATCAAGCGTAAGGAAAAGTTAGCAGGAATGTTTATTTGATAAATTTACTGAAAAAAGTAAAGTTCCCTTAAGTCTTGACATATTACAAGGTAAAAAAAATACAAATACCATTTTATTTTTGAGGTATTTATTTTGAAAGAAGATAACATAAATATAGATGACAGAATTGTGGTTCAGACCGAGACTGGCAAAACAATAAATGAAAAATAGAAAGGCAACTAGTTGAGTTCCATAGTTCCTATCACAATACCTCAAATGTAAAGTGAAAGATACAGATCTAAGTTGAATAAAAGTTGAGACAAAGAACACAATAATACACACTTATTATACTATTTTTATTTTAGTTTTTATGAATTTTATTCTTTATTTCTATTAATTACATGTATTTTATATTTATGTTTATGTGATTTTCAGCTACAATTTACTAATTTGCTTGAGGAGTGGATCAAGCAAACTTTAAAGCTTAAATGTAAACACATACTAATTTATATGTATAATTTCCCCCCTAAATGTGCTTTCTATCTTTTACACAATACAACAGATTTATGTCATTCAAATCAATGTAATAGAATGTTGCTTCAAATATAGGGTTAACTTTAAACTGCCACCTAGGGATTTAATGACATTTCACTTTTTTGAACCTGTTTTTGCCTGCTGATTTCTCCAATAAAAAAATGTACCTAGTCTTGGCAGTCTACAAACATATTTGCATAATTAAAAATGTATCTTAAAATTTAAAGTGACTGTATTAGATAGTCAATTGTACAGAACAAATAGTGGAGTACTGTGAGGAGTGGCTATTGAAGTTATATTACCAGCCAGTAAGGCATTCCTTTGAAAGGCAATTATCAATATTGTGTAATTAATACAATTCTGGGATGGGACCTATCTACCACTAGACATTTTGGGATGTACCTGTGTGGTTCTAATTCTGATGTATTTTTAAATGAATATCACTTTATGGTTAAACCTCAGAACCATTACATAGAAAACAAATGATATATGTTGGGATAAGATGAATATATGCAGGTATATACACACATATGTTTACAATAAAACAGTCCCATTTATACAGGAGAACTAATGTGTGCTTTGTTTCTCTGCCCAAGATCATCCATCTTTCAGCAGGAGGAAAATAGATGAGAGAGAGTCTAGTTACTAGTTTTTCCAATGTTTTGCCCAATTCACTAGAGTGTGACCTATTGTATGCATTCAAAGACCATATGAGAGTTTCCATAGACTAGGTCAAAGCCTTTTCTATACTACAGAGGTGTATGGATGTAGGGTTCTTAAATAAAATAGTCCTGGTGTTTTAAAAAGTTTGCTTTAAGAAGTGGCTATGTGACTATTGGGCATTTTCTCATTGTATTTGGTGTGATTTTCAAGGAAAACGATAAATGTTGAAATTGAAAATTGTGAATGAAAATGTTTTCTTTTGCTACCATTTTGAATGATGTGCATTCACACTCAACTTTCAACTTTTTTTGACCTACTCTGCAGCTGCTTCTCCCCCACACTACTTTTACTCTTAGCTGCCCATGGGGTGGTGTTAATCACTCATAATACTTTCTCATGGCCACCTATGACCCTACTCTGTAGCTTCCATAGCTGTTCCTGCTCCAACATATGCTCATCCTTGGCAGTTATCTCTGTCTGGCAGCCAAGGGGTCAGCATGACTTCTTAATGTAGAAGTATGCAAACCTTGCTTGAATGCAGTTGTTGCACTTGAAAATCAATATTATACAAGTGCTATTTTGTAGTTCTGTTTTAGTAGTAAAGTGGTATAGAAAAGTCAGGGAAATGCATTAGTGTTATTAAATACCATTTTTTTTTCTTAAATATTGTGCCTGTTCTATGCTCCACACCAGCCCATAGGTAAATTGCCATAGTCCCTTATTTTGAGATAAATGGTATATCATATAATTCAGCATGGAGGTGTTAGAATGGAAAAGCTTTACAGTTTTACACCTGCAATGATACAAAACAATTAAAAACAGTAATTTAGTGACTGGGCTAAAAAAAAGAGATGCTGTCTGCAGAAATATAATAAATAGGGGACTCACCTGATAGATTTTTGAAGGATAAAAAAATAAATTTAGACCACCTACCCCCCAAAATAATACAATTGCATCCACAGTATTGAAGCTACATTAAGGTTTAGATTACAAGAGGTGAGCTGCACAAGTGCACAACACATGCCTGTATGGGAGCCTGGTCTCCAAGCCTGTTCTCCATTTCCTGTTATTGGATTACCTGTATTAACATTCTTGCAATACTTTTTGCTATTGTTTGCTTTTGAATTTTTCACTAAAGATGGACTTTTAACATTTTACTTACATGAACTGCTTGGAGTGTTGCCTGCTAAATTTTGGATATATCTTACTTTGTGGTGTTTTTGACGCTAACGCCATTGGAGGCAGATTTTCACTCAGAAGCTGACAACATCCCTCACTCCATTGTGCCAAAAGAAGATTGATCAGGGTAATATGTGTGCACTCTGCTGGAAACCTATGTTTGTGTTTTATATATATATATATATATATATATATATATATATATATATATATATATATATATATACACTATATATATATATATATATATACATACAGTATCTCACAAAAGTTAGTACACCCCTCACATTTTTGTAAATATTTTATTATATCTTTTCATATGACAACACTAAATAAATGACACTTTGCCACACTGTAAAGTAGTGAGTGTACAGCCTGTATAAAAGTGTACATTTGCTGTGCCCTCAAAACAAATCAACACACAGCCATTAATGTCTAAACGGTTGGCAACAAAAGTGAGTACATGCCTAAGTGGAATGTCCAAATTGGGCCCAAAGTGTCAATATTTTGTGTGGCCACGATTATTTTCCAGTGCTACCTTAACCCTCTTGGGCATGGAGTTCACCAGAGCTTCACAGGTTGCCACTGGAGTCCTCTTCCACTCCTCCATGACGACATCACAGAGATGGTGGATGTTAGAGACCTTGTGCTCCCCCACCTTCCATTTGAGGATGCCCCACAGATGCTCAATAGGGTTTATGTCTGGAGACATGCTTTGCAAGTCCATCACCTTTACCCTCAGCTTCTTTAGCAAGGCTGTGGTTGTCTTGGAGGTGTGTTTGGGGTTGTTATTATGTTAAAATACTGCCCTGCGGCCCATTCTTTGAAGGGAGGGGATCATGCACTGCTTCAGTATGTCACAGTACATGTTGGCATTCATGGTTCCCTCAATAAACTGTAGCTACCCAGTGCTGGCAGCACTCATGCAGGCCCAGACCATGACACTCCCACCACCATGCTTGACTGTAGGCAAGACACACTTGCCTTTGTACTCCTCACCTGGTTGCTGCCACACACGCTTGATACCATCTGAACCAAATACGTTTATCTTGGTCTCATCGGACCACAGGACATGGTTCCAGTAATCCATGTCCTTACTCTACTTGTCTTCAGCAAACTGTTTGTGGGCTTTCTTGTGCATCAGCTTTAGAAGAGGCTTTCTTCTGGGACGAAAGCCATGCAGACCAAATTGATGCAGTATGTGGCGTATGATCTGAGCACTGACAGGCTGATCCCCCACCCCTTCAACCTCTGCAGGAATGCTGGCAGCTCTCATACGTCTTTTTCCCAAAGACAACCTCTGCATATGACGCTAAGCACGTGCACTCATCTTCTTTGGTCGACCATGGGAGGCCTGTTCTGAGTGGAACCTGTCCTGTGAAACCACTGTATGGTCTTGCCCACCGTGCTGCAGTGCAGTTTCAGGGTCTTGGAAATCTTCTTATAGCCTAGGCCATCTTTATGTAGAGCAACAATTATTTTTTTTCAGATCCTCAGAGAGTTCTTTGCAATGATGTGCCATGTTGAACTTTCAGTGACCAGTATGAGAGAGTGTGCTTAGTGCTTCAGTGACCAGTATGAGAGAGTGTGCTTAAACATCTATATATATACGTATATATATATATACAGGGAGTGCAGAATTATTAGGCAAGTTGTATTTTTGAGGATTAATTTTATTATTGAACAACAACCATGTTCTCAATGAACCCAAAAAACTCATTAATATCAAAGCTGAATATTTTTGGAAGTAGTTTTTAGTTTGTTTTTAGTGTTAGCTATTTAAGGGGGATATCTGTGTGTGCAGGTGACTATTACTGTGAATAATTATTAGGCAACTTAACAAAAAACAGATATATACCTATTTCAATTATTTATTTTTACCAGTAAAATCAATATAACATCTCAACATTCACAAATATACATTTCTGACATTCAAAAACAAAACAAAAACAAATCAGTGACCAATATAGCCACCTTTCTTTGCAAGGACACTCAAAAGCCTGCCATCCATGGATTCTGTCCGTGTTTTGATCTGTTCACCATCAACATTGCGTGCAGCAGCAACCTCAGCCTCCCAGACACTGTTCAGAGAGGTGTACTGTTTTCCCTCCTTGTAAATCTCACATTTGATGATGGACCACAGGTTCTCAATGGGGTTCAGATCAGGTGAAGAAGGAGGCCATGTCATTAGATTTTCTTCTTTTATACCCTTTCTTGCCAGCCACGCTGTGGAGTACTTGGACGCGTGTGATGGAGCATTGTCCTGCATGAAAATCATGTTTTTCTTGAAGGATGCAGACTTCTTCCTGTACCACTGCTTGAAAAAGGTGTCTTCCAGAAACTGGCAGTAGGACTGGGAGTTGAGCTTGACTCCATCCTCAACCCGAAAAGGCCCCACAAGCTCATCTTTGATGATACCAGCCCAAACCAGTACTCCACCTCCACCTTGCTGGCGTCTGAGTCGGACTGGAGCTCTCTGCCCTTTACCAATACAGCCACGGGCCCATCCATCTGGCCCATCAAGACTCACTCTCATTTCATCAGTCCATAAAACCTTAGAAAAATCAGTCTTGAGATATTTCTTGGCCCAGTCTTGACGTTTCAGCTTGTGTGTCTTGTTCAGTGGTGGTCGTCTTTCAGCCTTTCTTACCTTGGCCATGTCTCTGAGTATTGCACACCTTGTGCTTTTGGGCACTCCAGTGATGTTGCAGCTCTGAAATATGGCCAAACTGGTGGCAAGTGGCATCTTGGCAGCTGCACGCTTGACTTTTCTCAGTTCATGGGCAGTTATTTTGCGCCTTGGTTTTTCCACACGCTTCTTGTGACCCTGTTGACTATTTTGAATGAAACGCTTGATTGTTCGATGATCACGCTTCAGAAGCTTCGCAATTTTAAGAGTGCTGCATCCCTCTGCAAGATATCTCACTATTTTTGACTTTTCTGAGCCTGTCAAGTCCTTCTTTTGACCCATTTTGCCAAAGGAAAGGAAGTTGCCTAATAATTATGCACACCTGATATAGGGTGTTGATGTCATTAGACCACACCCCTTCTCATTACAGAGATGCACATCACCTAATATGCTTAATTGGTAGTAGGCTTTCGAGCCTATACAGCTTGGAGTAAGACAACATGCATAAAGAGGATGATGTGGTCAAAATACTCATTTGCCTAATAATTCTGCACTCCCTGTATAGATGTGTGGATGTGTATATTTACATATTTATGTGTTTTACTGTATATTAACTGTACATATGTCACATTCCATTGTTCTTCACTTACAGGAATATGTTATTTTTATTGTAAATACATATTTCTATATATATCTTTATGTAACTATACCTGTATATCTATTCCTATAGATATATAGGTATAGATATATATTTTACATTAACATGATCAAATATATATATATGTATATATATATATATATATATATATATATATATATATATATATATATATATATATATATATATGTGGTGAAAGACAGAAAACTAAAAGGGGTAAACCTCTTAGTTAACCCAACAGCGCTCCTATAGGTTTAAGACACTTGTATTATAATTATAAATACCCCTATATACGTAAAAAACACCTATTGTTTCATATAAGCTGCCAATCTCCTAATAGTCAGAGGATTTTCCAATACCTCCCAAAGAGATAGGGTTACAAAAGGATTATAGAGATGGCGCTATTAGAATTAGGTGATGAAGTGAGAGGTAATGAGTCTCAGTATATAACAGATAATCTAATGATGTCAGCACTTAAATGTTAGAGCAAAGAAAAAATGCTGCAAAAAATATCAATAGGGACCTTTAAACAAATGAAATTATAAATTTAAAAGGTAGAATATATTGTAGGAACCTGTGTAAGGTCTATAAAGGTACAGTCACTTATAATTTTCACAATGAAATAGATGTTTTTCTTCTTATAATCCGGTAAGATCCCCCTAAGGGTATGCACTTACTTCAAAGACCCTCAATCAAATGAGGTAAGGATGATTCAGAAATGCTGTGCAAAGGTATTGCCTCTTGAATATGCAGTCTCTGGCAGAAGGAACTTTCTTTCTGGATAGGAGCTTGTGCCTGTCTTGGTGTCCTGGTAGAAGTGAACTTCCAATAGGTTTCCCCAAATCATGCAAAAAAGTCAGAAGAAAATATATAGTGTAATACAGTTTATTAATATTACATATATATTAGTACAGACAAATACAAACTCACATTTAAAACCCTCTGCATATAGAGGTATTTTTAAAACATATAAAAACAGGAGTCCCAATACACAAAGGCTATTTGGATGCAGTCCTAGTGATATAGGGTAACTGTTCCAGATAAGAGTTCACAAAAAACAAAAGGCCAGTAAGCATGAGGGGCAATCCTCGCCCTGTATATAACCTGACGCGTTTCCAAGGGTTCAAAGTAATTTTTTCCCTTCTTCATCAGAGGTTACCATATACATTACAGTCCTACCTTATATAGTGAGATCCATAAGGCTTTCTGAATCATCCTAAACCTGTTTCCTTTTCTGACCGGATATCATTCCCCTTAGTTCCGGTATTTGCGGACCCAATTTAATGTGGCACACGCTATCCCTCAATGTTTCAAATACAGTTATTTTCACCGGCTCGTGTGACTAAATACGTCATTTCCGGTTTTCTTTGGAACGCATTAAGTCCTCCGGATCTGTGACACGCAAAGCGTCACTTCCGGTATACCGTATGCGGGTCTAATGCAATAAATGATAAAGGGAGAGGCGATATACTGTATGGAAAGTATGGTCAACCCATTACTAGGTCAATGAGGCCATCAAGTGATGGCAAACCAAAGGAGCTGGCAGACAAACGGTGTATCAACTAGCCTTGAAGCTAACCTGTCAGCAGCCCCACAATCCCCACATGTATAGCGCATATCCGGACCACAAAGGGTACAAATAATTGCATGCAATTATAAGCATAGCCCTATAGAAAAAACATCCAAACAAAGTTTAAACAAAAAAAAGGGGTTTATATATATATATATATATATAAACTGTGATCACATATCATAAATAAAATAAAAGAGAGGAGAACACAACTTCATATCGCCCTATGCAGAAAATCTACATGTATGTCATCTTAGAACGGTATGCAAGTAGATTTCCACATATATACAAACGAGGAGTGTACTAAACCTAGAAATCTACACAGATATATAGGATAATATATAATCTATAATATCTGTTTATATTGGTCACATAGGTATTTAATTAGTACAATCAATATTTATAAAAATAATTTAAAATTCACTTAGTGTTATCGGTATATTTCTAAAACCACTATCTCAGTGTATAATAAAAGGGTATTCCTTAAAAAATGATGTTGATCAAAACATATATTTATAGCGACTCAGAATATGAATATATTAAAATCACATTCTATTTCTAAAATAAAAATTAGCAGCACACATCCCTACCTACAACCAAGCAAATGTGATGGCCTGTTTAAAATATACAGTATAGATAAAATATATGTATAATATATTTAAATATCTTTAAAATAAATAAAACAAATGAAGAAAAGAGAGGAGGGGGGAGTTAGAGGGGGGTTTATAGTTAAGAGTTCAAAGGACAAGTGTGTGTAGATAGCTCTTCTATGCTCACAGGAAGGCCGCAATATCTATATCAACATTGAGACCTGCCGGGGTTCTGGTTCCAAATGTGTGGATCCAGAAAGTTTCTCTCTGCCTAAGTAAAATTTCTCTATTACCTCCTCTATTACCCACTCTTACATGTTCTAGGATGGTACCTCTTAGGCATTCTGGATTTTTATTATGCACCTTCCTATAATGGTCAGATAGATTGTGGGACTTTAGGCCTTCTTTGATGTTTGTTATGTGTTCGTATAACCTTTTCTTGTAGGGCCTAGTAGTTCTCCCTATGTATTGGAGATTACACCCACATTGGATCAAGTATACAACAAATGTGGTTTTGCAATTTGTTAAGCTGTTGATAGTGCACATTTTATCATTAGTGGTTGAATTCACTATTTTGGTTGGTCTGTTTCCATGATACATATGATCACAGGAGGCACAGTTTAGCCTGTTGCACTTATAGAAACCCAATGTGCCTTTATTAAGCCAAGTACCTTTAGTTGTGACCTCTTTTAATTGGCTGGGGGCCACTATGGTTTTAAGATTTTTGTTTTTCCTAAAGATGCAGTTTGGTTTAGGTCCTATTTTGTTTCGGAGGAGTAGATCTTTTTTCAGGATATACCAGTGCTTGTTAAGTATACGTTTTATGCCCATGGAACCCTCATTGTAGGTGGATATAAAACTAGTTCGTTGATCTCTAACTTTGCTTTCTACTGTATACAAATTAGTATTTGGACCCTCCCTATTTGTGTATTTTATTTCAATTTTGTCCAATGCAGTGTCTACCCATCTTTTTTTGTAGCCTTTCTCAAGAAATTTCTGGGTTAGGGTATCCGACTCCTTCTTGTAATCCTCTACATTTGTACAGTTCCTACGTAGTCTAATTGTCCTACCGGGATATTTTTTATCCATGTAGGGTGATGACCACTGGAAGCATGTATGTACCCATTGCTATCTGTGTCCTTAGTGTAGAGTTTTGTTTTTATTACTCCTTCCTCATGGAACAGTACTAGATCCAGAAATTCTATCTCAATGTCACTGTGTTTTTCAGTAAACTTCAGATTCATGTCATTATTGTTCAAATATGTATAAAATTGGCCCAGATTGTCCTCATCTCCTTTCCAGATGAGGACAATATCATCTATAAATCTGAACCAAGTTATAATATTTTCTAGGAAAGGATTATTTTGCCAAATATATCTATCTTCCCAGAAACCCATGTACAGGTTGGCGTAGCTGGGCGCAAACTTTGTGCCCATTGCTGTTCCGCCAACCTGTACATAGAACTCACCTTCGAATACGAAATAATTTTTCTTTAGGATGAAACCTATAGCCTCTAATAGAAATTGTTGTTTTTTCTCTGAGAGGTTTGTTCCATCTTTCAGCCAATGGCTCACAGCTTCAATCCCCAAATCATGTGGGATATTGGTGTAAAGTGCTGTGACATCTACTGTGGCCCAGATAAAGTTATCCTCCCATTTGATTTTCGTGATTTTATTGATAGTGTCTGGGGTGTCTTTTAAATATGATTTTATTTTTGGTACTATCGGTTGGAGAAAATAGTCCACAAATTCTGAAAGGGGAGATGTAAGGGAGTCAATCCCAGCTATAATAGGTCTCCCGGGGGGGTTCTTAGCATCTTTGTGGATTTTAGGAAGATGATAGAAGAGAGCCGTTTTTGGCTCTCTCCTATCCAAAAATAAGAATTCATCATTATTTATGACCCCTTCAAACTTGGCTGTGTCAAGTAGATCAATATATTGTCTAATAAACCCACTAGTGGGATCTCTCATGAGTTTATTATATGTTTTTTCATCACCTAGGAGTCTTTTTGCTTCCTTTATGTAGTCATTCCTGTTTTGGATGACCACTCCACCCCCCTTATCAGCTTCCCTGATGACAATATTAGCATCCTTTGCTAGTGCTGCTAGTTCTTTCTTCTCTTTAACACTTAAATTGTCTTTTTTTATTTTGTAATTTTTACAGAACTCATTAAAATCCTGGGTGACTAAATCCTCAAAGACAGGGATATAATTACCCTTTGAGGCTATGGGATAAAAGCTCGAGGGTTTTTTCAATGAGGTGAATTCTTCATACATAACCCTATTGTCAATGGTCCCATTTAGAGGGGTTTCACCCCCCAATTCTTCCAAAATATTAAGGGTCCCTAAATCTTCATTAGAGAGTGTGGCTACTGCGTTGGTTTTTTCAGGTTCTACTTTTTCTTTGTTTATTTTCTCATAATGTCGATCTAATGTCAGCTTCCTAACAAATTTTTGGAGATCAATATATAATGAGAACGGATTAGGCCCCTTAGTGGGAGCAAAGGATAGTCCCTTCCTGAATAGGTTCATAGTGTTTTCTGGGAAAGATTTGTCTGTTAAGTTGAAAATTTTCACACTGCTTAGTACTCCCAATTGGTGTTTGCTCTGTTCTTTTTTGTGTTTCTTATTTCGTACCAATCTCCCTGCTCGACAGCCCCTTGGTCTCTTTCTCGTGCCCTTTTTACACTCTGTCTCCTCCACTGTGGGGTCATGTGAGGGTGTTGATATAGATGTTGTGTTTGTTGTAATGGTGGGTGATTTTCCCTGTTGGTTCTCCCTAAAAAAGCCTGGTTATTTTGACCATTATTCCTGTTTTTCTCAAAGTATTGTTGCCTCTTTTGTTTTTGGGCATTTATATGTCCCTGCATTCTGAGGTCATTGCCCACCTGTTTAGAGTGATTTCTCTGTTTATTGGGAATCCTATTTGATATTTTCCTTAGTGTTTTAGCTTCACTTTCTCTCTGTGTATTATAAGAGAATCTATTATTTTCATTTTTATTTTGATTTCTATTGATATTTCTATCTTTATTAGGCTGGTTCTTTTTCTGGGTTTTACTCCATTCACTCCCATCCTCCCTAAAATCAGGCGAGTATATGTCAATCCAGTCTTGGTGTGACCCTCCTTCCCCGGGGTTGTCTGTCTCCTCCTCACATTCATCCAGAAACACCCTGTCTTCTATATTATTAGTTCCCCCCGTAGCTCCCTCATTGTCATCCTCATTCGTGTTATCAATACCTGGCATAGGTCTACTGTTTTCCTCATTATTTTGTATTTTCAAATTGTAGTCTCTCAAGAATTTCATACGTTTTTTATTTTCTACTTTGCATTCAAAGATATCTATTTTCTTTTTGTTTGATAAATCTAATTCTTTGTAGTATACATCTCCTTTAAAATTATTGAGTCTACTTCTGATATCTGTAATCTGTGTTGAAAGATTTACTATTTGTTTCTGTCTATATCTGATAAGGATATCCATTAATTTAAATGATATCTCTTCTAAACTGGAGTCCCATTCTGTCAATAATTCAACCTCTGTTGGATCCATAATTGACACTTTTTCAAATTTAAGACCTTTAGGTATTACCTTATATTTCACATACCGTTCTAGGTTAGTACAATCATGCCAATTTAATAATTGTTTTTTAGTAAGTTTTTCCAATTTTTCAAATAGATGTTTTGGATTAGTTATAGACAGATTCTCATTGACAATAAAATTCTCCTCATCTATAGAAAGTTTCTTTGCTTTATTTATAGGGTCAAAATATGCTCCATATTCATAATTGTCAGAGTCTGTCATTTTTAGAGAGTCTAAGTGTAACTAATCGAATTGGGGATGATATATATTTCTAAGTATAGGAGTTCTTAAAACCAATAATTTATGGTGTTAGAAAAATTCCTATATATATAAATGATTGTGTATATACACACCAGGTATATAGGTAATCTACGTCCCTCGGGGCAGCTATTGGAAAAGAAAAAATGTAGAAATGTGGTGAAAGACAGAAAACTAAAAGGGGTAAACCTCTTAGTTAACCCAACAGCGCTCCTATAGGTTTAAGACACTTGTATTATAATTATAAATACCCCTATATACGTAAAAAACACCTATTGTTTCATATAAGCTGCCAATCTCCTAATAGTCGGAGGATTTTCCAATACCTCCCAAAGAGATAGGGTTACAAAAGGATTATAGAGATGGCGCTATTAGAATTAGGTGATGAAGTGAGAGGTAATGAGTCTCAGTATATAACAGATAATCTAATGATGTCAGCACTTAAATGTTAGAGCAAAGAAAAAATGCTGCAAAAAATATCAATAGGGACCTTTAAACAAATGAAATTATAAATTTAAAAGGTAGAATATATTGTAGGAACCTGTGTAAGGTCTATAAAGGTACAGTCACTTATAATTTTCACAATGAAATAGATGTTTTTCTTCTTATAATCCGGTAAGATCCCCCTAAGGGTATGCACTTACTTCAAAGACCCTCAATCAAATGAGGTAAGGATGATTCAGAAATGCTGTGCAAAGGTATTGCCTCTTGAATATGCAGTCTCTGGCAGAAGGAACTTTCTTTCTGGATAGGAGCTTGTGCCTGTCTTGGTGTCCTGGTAGAAGTGAACTTCCAATAGGTTTCCCCAAATCATGCAAAAAAGTCAGAAGAAAATATATAGTGTAATACAGTTTATTAATATTACATATATATTAGTACAGACAAATACAAACTCACATTTAAAACCCTCTGCATATAGAGGTATTTTTAAAACATATAAAAACAGGAGTCCCAATACACCTTTTAAATTTATAATTTCATTTGTTTAAAGGTCCCTATTGATATTTTTTGCAGCATATTTTCTTTGCTCTAACATTTAAGTGCTGACATCATTAGATTATCTGTTATATACTGAGACTCATTACCTCTCACTTCATCACCTAATTCTAATAGCGCCATCTCTATAATCCTTTTGTAACCCTATCTCTTTGGGAGGTATTGGAAAATCCTCCGACTATTAGGAGATTGGCAGCTTATATGAAACAATAGGTGTTTTTTACGTATATAGGGGTATTTATAATTATAATACAAGTGTCTTAAACCTATAGGAGCGCTGTTGGGTTAACTAAGAGGTTTACCCCTTTTAGTTTTCTGTCTTTCACCACATTTCTACATTTTTTCTTTTCCAATAGCTGCCCCGAGGGACGTAGATTACCTATATACCTGGTGTGTATATACACAATCATTTATATATATAGGAATTTTTCTAACACCATAAATTATTGGTTTTAAGAACTCCTATACTTAGAAATATATATCATCCCCAATTCGATTAGTTACACTTAGACTCTCTAAAAATGACAGACTCTGACAATTATGAATATGGAGCATATTTTGACCCTATAAATAAAGCAAAGAAACTTTCTATAGATGAGGAGAATTTTATTGTCAATGAGAATCTGTCTATAACTAATCCAAAACATCTATTTGAAAAATTGGAAAAACTTACTAAAAAACAATTATTAAATTGGCATGATTGTACTAACCTAGAACAGTATGTGAAATATAAGGTAATACCTAAAGGTCTTAAATTTGAAAAAGTGTCAATTATGGATCCAACAGAGGTTGAATTATTGACAGAATGGGACTCCAGTTTAGAAGAGATATCATTTAAATTAATGGATATCCTTATCAGATATAGACAGAAACAAATAGTAAATCTTTCAACACAGATTACAGATATCAGAAGTAGACTCAATAATTTTAAAGGAGATGTATACTACAAAGAATTAGATTTATCAAACAAAAAGAAAATAGATATCTTTGAATGCAAAGTAGAAAATAAAAAACGTATGAAATTCTTGAGAGACTACAATTTGAAAATACAAAATAATGAGGAAAACAGTAGACCTATGCCAGGTATTGATAACACGAATGAGGATGACAATGAGGGAGCTACGGGGGGAACTAATAATATAGAAGACAGGGTGTTTCTGGATGAATGTGAGGAGGAGACAGACAACCCCGGGGAAGGAGGGTCACACCAAGACTGGATTGACATATACTCGCCTGATTTTAGGGAGGATGGGAGTGAATGGAGTAAAACCCAGAAAAAGAACCAGCCTAATAAAGATAGAAATATCAATAGAAATCAAAATAAAAATGAAAATAATAGATTCTCTTATAATACACAGAGAGAAAGTGAAGCTAAAACACTAAGGAAAATATCAAATAGGATTCCCAATAAACAGAGAAATCACTCTAAACAGGTGGGCAATGACCTCAGAATGCAGGGACATATAAATGCCCAAAAACAAAAGAGGCAACAATACTTTGAGAAAAACAGGAATAATGGTCAAAATAACCAGGCTTTTTTAGGGAGAACCAACAGGGAAAATCACCCACCATTACAACAAACACAACATCTATATCAACACCCTCACATGACCCCACAGTGGAGGAGACAGAGTGTAAAAAGGGCACGAGAAAGAGACCATGGGGCTGTCGAGCAGGGAGATTGGTACGAAATAAGAAACACAAAAAAGAACAGAGCAAACACCAATTGGGAGTACTAAGCAGTGTGAAAATTTTCAACTTAACAGACAAATCTTTCCCAGAAAACACTATGAACCTATTCAGGAAGGGACTATCCTTTGCTCCCACTAAGGGGCCTAATCCGTTCTCATTATATATTGATCTCCAAAAATTTGTTAGGAAGCTGACATTAGATCGACATTATGAGAAAATAAACAAAGAAAAAGTAGAACCTGAAAAAAACAACGCAGTAGCCACACTCTCTAATGAAGATTTAGGGACCCTTAATATTTTGGAAGAATTGGGGGGTGAAACCCCTCTAAATGGGACCATTGACAATAGGGTTATGTATGAAGAATTCACCTCATTGAAAAAACCCTCAAGCTTTTATCCCATAGCCTCAAAGGGTAATTATATCCCTGTCTTTGAGGATTTAGTCACCCAGGATTTTAATGAGTTCTGTAAAAATTACAAAATAAAAAAAGACAATTTAAGTGTTAAAGAGAAGAAAGAACTAGCAGCACTAGCAAAGGATGCTAATATTGTCATCAGGGAAGCTGATAAGGGGGGTGGAGTGGTCATCCAAAACAGGAATGACTACATAAAGGAAGCAAAAAGACTCCTAGGTGATGAAAAAACATATAATAAACTCATGAGAGATCCCACTAGTGGGTTTATTAGACAATATATTGATCTACTTGACACAGCCAAGTTTAAAGGGGTCATAAATAATGATGAATTCTTATTTTTGGATAGGAGAGAGCCAAAAACGGCTCTCTTCTATCATCTTCCTAAAATCCACAAAGATGCTAAGAACCCCCCCGGGAGACCTATTATAGCTGGGATTGACTCCCTTACATCTCCCCTTTCAGAATTTGTGGACTATTTTCTCCAACCGATAGTACCAGATAGCAATGGGTACATACATGCTTCCAGTGGTCATCACCCTACATGGATAAAAAATATCCCGGTAGGACAATTTGAAAGACTACGTAGGAACTGTACAAATGTAGAGGATTACAAGAAGGAGTCGGATACCCTAACCCAGAAATTTCTTGAGAAAGGCTACAAAAAAAGATGGGTAGACACTGCATTGGACAAAATTGAAATAAAATACACAAATAGGGAGGGTCCAAATACTAATTTGTATACAGTAGAAAGCAAAGTTAGAGATCAACGAACTAGTTTTATATCCACCTACAATGAGGGTTCCATGGGCATAAAACGTATACTTAACAAGCACTGGTATATCCTGAAAAAAGATCTACTCCTCCGAAACAAAATAGGACCTAAACCAAACTGCATCTTTAGGAAAAACAAAAATCTTAAAACCATAGTGGCCCCCAGCCAATTAAAAGAGGTCACAACTAAAGGTACTTGGCTTAATAAAGGCACATTGGGTTTCTATAAGTGCAACAGGCTAAACTGTGCCTCCTGTGATCATATGTATCATGGAAACAGACCAACCAAAATAGTGAATTCAACCACTAATGATAAAATGTGCACTATCAACAGCTTAACAAATTGCAAAACCACATTTGTTGTATACTTGATCCAATGTGGGTGTAATCTCCAATACATAGGGAGAACTACTAGGCCCTACAAGAAAAGGTTATACGAACACATAACAAACATCAAAGAAGGCCTAAAGTCCCACAATCTATCTGACCATTATAGGAAGGTGCATAATAAAAATCCAGAATGCCTAAGAGGTACCATCCTAGAACATGTAAGAGTGGGTAATAGAGGAGGTAATAGAGAAATTTTACTTAGGCAGAGAGAAACTTTCTGGATCCACACATTTGGAACCAGAACCCCGGCAGGTCTCAATGTTGATATAGATATTGCGGCCTTCCTGTGAGCATAGAAGAGCTATCTACACACACTTGTCCTTTGAACTCTTAACTATAAACCCCCCCTAACTCCCCCCTCCTCTCTTTTCTTCATTTGTTTTATTTATTTTAAAGATATTTAAATATATTATACATATATTTTATCTATACTGTATATTTTAAACAGGCCATCACATTTGCTTGGTTGTAGGTAGGGATGTGTGCTGCTAATTTTTATTTTAGAAATAGAATGTGATTTTAATATATTCATATTCTGAGTCAGCTATAAATATATGTTTTGATCAACATCATTTTTTAAGGAATACCCTTTTATTATACACTGAGATAGTGGTTTTAGAAATATACCGATAACACTAAGTGAATTTTAAATTATTTTTATAAATATTGATTGTACTAATTAAATACCTATGTGACCAATATAAACAGATATTATAGATTATATATTATCCTATATATCTGTGTAGATTTCTAGGTTTAGTACACTCCTCGTTTGTATATATGTGGAAATCTACTTGCATACCGTTCTAAGATGACATACATGTAGATTTTCTGCATAGGGCGATATGAAGTTGTGTTCTCCTCTCTTTTATTTTATTTTATTTTATTTATGATATGTGATCACAGTTTATATATATATATAAACCCCTTTTTTTTGTTTAAACTTTGTTTGGATGTTTTTTCTATAGGGCTATGCTTATAATTGCATGCAATTATTTGTACCCTTTGTGGTCCGGATATGCGCTATACATGTGGGGATTGTGGGGCTGCTGACAGGTTAGCTTCAAGGCTAGTTGATACACCGTTTGTCTGCCAGCTCCTTTGGTTTGCCATCACTTGATGGCCTCATTGACCTAGTAATGGGTTGACCATACTTTCCATACAGTATATCACCTCTCCCTTTATCATTTATTGCATTAGACCCGCATACGGTATACAGGAAGTGACGCTTTGCGTGTCACAGATCCGGAGGACTGAATGCGTTCCAAAGAAAACCGGAAATGACGTATTTAGTCACACGAGCCGGTGAAAATAACTGTATTTGAAACATTGAGGGATAGCGTGTGCCACATTAAATTGGGTCCGCAAATACCGGAACTAAGGGGAATGATATCCGGTCAGAAAAGGAAACAGGTTTAGGATGATTCAGAAAGCCTTATGGATCTCACTATATAAGGTAGGACTGTAATGTATATGGTAACCTCTGATGAAGAAGGGAAAAAATTACTTTGAACCCTTGGAAACGCGTCAGGTTATATACAGGGCGAGGATTGCCCCTCATGCTTACTGGCCTTTTGTTTTTTGTGAACTCTTATCTGGACCAGTTACCCTATATAACTAGGACTGCATCCAAATAGCCTTTGTGTATTGGGACTCCTGTTTTTATATGTTTTAAAAATACCTCTATATGCAGAGGGTTTTAAATGTGAGTTTGTATTTGTCTGTACTAATATATATGTAATATTAATAAACTGTATTACACTATATATTTTCTTCTGACTTTTTTGCATGATTTGGGGAAACCTATTGGAAGTTCACTTCTACCAGGACACCAAGACAGGCACAAGCTCCTATCCAGAAAGAAAGTTCCTTCTGCCAGAGACTGCATATTCAAGAGGCAATACCTTTGCACAGCATTTCTGAATCATCCTTACCTCATTTGATTGAGGGTCTTTGAAGTAAGTGCATACCCTTAGGGGGATCTTACCGGATTATAAGAAGAAAAACATCTATTTCATTGTGAAAATTATAAGTGACTGTACCTTTATAGACCTTACACAGGTTCCTACAATATATTCTACCTTTTAAATTTATAATTTCATTTGTTTAAAGGTCCCTATTGATATTTTTTGCAGCATTTTTTCTTTGCTCTAACATTTAAGTGCTGACATCATTAGATTATCTGTTATATACTGAGACTCATTACCTCTCACTTCATCACCTAATTCTAATAGCGCCATCTCTATAATCCTTTTGTAACCCTATATATATATATATATATATATATAATAAAAAAAAAACAATTCAATGTAAAGATCATAGGAAAGTAAAATATGAGCAACGTGCATTGGGGTTCTTGATTTAGGTCTTATGTTGTCTTGGGTTAGTGCACATTAAGAATTGCTAGTTATCTTTTTTTTTTTTTTTTTCTCTTTCCCTCTTCCTTTCCTATATAAATATATAAATAATATATAAATAAGGATCATTAAATAACCAGGCATGGCATGTGGCTTAGAGCTATGTCAGTGCAATCGATAGGAGGGTACAGGGATAGAGTATTGAACCAAGTAAGGAAGAAATCGATTGCTTTGTTTTCTCTTCCTTGATTTTGTATAAAACAGAAATACGAAATTTATGATTAATTTTACTTTTTGGATTCTAAAAATTAATAAGGATTATATGACAGCCTTGTATGGCGGAATTTTTCTGTTTTGTTTTCATGATGGTTTGGAATGTTTTGCCATGCCTGTATGATTTGTATTTGCAATAAAAAAAAAAAAAAAGAATTGATAGTTATCACCTAGATTACAAGTTTTGCGCTATAGAGGGTGCAAAACAAAAGTTGCGTTATTTCACCCTCCATAGCGCTGCCATTACGAGTTTTTGAAAAGCCGGCTTGTGCATGCGATATGGTTGCGTTGAGCTCCATACCGTACAAAATACAAGCACTGCTTTGACGTGCTCGTGCACGCTTTCCCCATAGACATCAATGGGGAGAAAGTAAAGTAAAAAAAACTAACACCTGAAGCGCGGAATGAAAAGCTCAGTAACGCACCCCATTGATGTCTTTGGGGGAAAAAAAGTTATGTTTAAACCTAACACCCTAACATAAACCCCATGTCTAAACAACCCTAATCTGCTGCCCCCAACATCGCCAACACCTATTTACACATATTGTAGCTAGCTTAGGTTTTTATTTCACAGGTAAGTTTGTATTTATTTTAACTAGGTAGACTAGTTAGTAAATAGTTATTAACTATTTACTAACTACCTTGTTAAAATAAATACATATTTAAGTCTGACTATCCTTTGGATCCCAGAAAACCTCTCCCCCCTTGTCCCCCTTCTCTATTGTTTTTTACCCCATAGGAAGGGCAAACTACTGCTGCCCTTGAGCCCGGCTGGTTACTTATACATATATCCCCCAACATTACACATTAGCTCCCTGATGCTATAACTACATTTTGGCATCAGAGGCTATCTTGTGGTTTCCCTCGTAACATACCACATGTAATACCTTCATGTAGTTATTATTACTCCCATACTATTATACAAGGTTTGATAATACCCATTGTACTGGTACAATTAGGTTTGAATTCCCGAACTTTAAACGCACCTCCCTAGATCCCGCCTAACTATTACCCTCTTACCCCACCTAGCTTTCCATTTCCCCCTCCCCTCTCCCCCAGTCTCCTATACCTTCCCCCCTTTCTCCCCTCCTTTTTTTTTGATCACTGGATAATGGCCGTCACATGTGTCTCCCAAAATTTGAGAGGCCTTCACTCTCCTAAAAAAAGGAGCCTTTTACTTTGTTCCTTAACATTTTTGCAGGCTAAGGTGATCTTCCTACAGGAGACCCATTGGGTGGTAAATCAGCCTCTATTATTTAGGTCTCCCTTATATCCAATTGTTCAAACAGTGCCCTATTCTAAAAATGCAAGAGGAGTAGCTATCTTAGTCCATAAAGGCATCCCCTTTGAGCAGATTCTTGTAGACGCTGACCCACAAGGACGCTTTATGAACCTAATCTGCAAATTAGATGGCTCATTGTATACCCTGGCGTCATATTATAGCCCCAACACAAATCAAATTCGACATTTGAGGACATTTCTCCCTAAATTACACAGTCAAGCAAGGCTCCCTATTGATAGCAGTAGACTTCAACATGGTTCTGGATCCCAAGATTGACAAATGTGTCCCTCAGGGGCGTACTTTCGATAAAGTTATGTTTACTACTGCCCAACAATTTTTCTCTCTCCTGGCTCAGGCAGATCTTTTTGACGTGTGGCGCTCCCTTAACTCCACAGATAGAGACTTTACGTTTTTCTACCTGGTACATAATTCATACGCTATAATTTATTTCTTTTTTTGTAATTCCTGGCTTTTAGATCAAATTTCGAATGCGCGAATAGGCAGCTGTACATCGCCTGCTAGACTCTTCTTTCTATCCTAGGTCTCAAGGACAACATTTCAGAGGAAATTTTTCACTTTTTGCAGCATAATGATACAGGCGAAGTCGATGACTTCTGTTTATGGGGCTCTTCAAAAGCCTTTCTTAGGGGTCTCTTCATTAAAATACAAAGTCAAACCCGCAAGAGATCTGCAGCATCTCTGGCTCAAATGCATAGGACCCTTAGATCCCTTATTACCCAACATATAGCCTCTCTAGACCCGTCTTTAATGCCCCTTATTGATTCCACTAGGAACTCTATTAAACTACTGGAGAACCAAAAAGATTGCTTACGGGCCAATAGACACCTATTTTATTATAAGGGCAATAGACCAGATTTCCTTTTAGCTAGGAAATTAAGAAATCTTACAGCTCACTCTAGATTTCTATTTCTGATTAAGAGAGAGACAAAGATCTATAACCCAAAAGACATAGGGGAGGAATTTGCTAGTTATTACACCCAATTATATAATTTGCACTCAACCCAACCTTATACCAAGCCTATCAGTGCCTATCGCGAGAGCAGATTGACAGGGTGGAGGCCCCTTTTGCCTTGGGGAAAATTACCTCAGCGATCTTGAAGCTAAAGGCCCGGAAGGCTCCAGGGCCAGACGGCTTTGCTTCTCTGTTTTATAAGTCCTTTATAGACTACATTTCCCCTATCCTATTGAAAGTATTCGCTAAAGAAGGGTCATATAGAATCTTTCCCAGAGGAATTTTACAGGCCACGATCATTACTCTCCCAAAACCTGGCAAGTCACCAGACAGTTGCCCTAACTTTAGACCTATTTCCTTGTTGAATGTAGATACTAAGGTATATGCCAAGGTCCTGGCAAATTGCTTGAACATGATTATCCCCCACTTAATTGATCCTGACCACGTAGGTTTCACCCTGGGCCGTGAAGTTCCCGAAAATACAAGAAGGTTGCTTAATGTTCTTGAAACCAGCCGACTCGGCCAAGCATGTGTTACTCTATCCCTCGATGCTGAGAAAGCCTTTGACCGAGTCAACTGGCTTCATATGAAAGAAACTCGAGATTTGGATTTCCCAAACAGTTTTGTAACATGGTTGTTGCTTTGTATTCCTACCCCTCGGCAAAGGTATGTGGTGTCGGTTTTTGTTCAAGCTTCAAGCTTTAAGATCTTTAATGGTACCCGGCAGGGGTGCCCTCTGTCCCCACTGTTGTTTGCTCCTGTGATGGAACCTTTAATTAGAAACTCTTCAGTGATTGAAGGTGTCAGCATTTCAGGTAGTTCAAGTCAGTGGTCACCTTTCAAAATAGATTTCCAGATAGACCGCTATTTCAGTTTGAATTCCTCAGTTTTTTACGATCTTGGGAGTTTTTTTGTATGACTTCACGTACCCTCCAAATTTTCTCACTTGCAAAACCCCATATATTACGCAATGGGAAAGAACCTTTAGGTTTGATGCCTCAGAAGAGTCTTGGTCTAGAGTGGTCCTCCACACTAAAAAAGTAATTCACAATGTTTCATACAAAGAATTATTCTATAAACTTCTAACTCAATGGCACTTTACCCCGCTTCGACTATTCCAGATCTCACATTCCCATTCCCTGCTATGCTGGAGGTGTTGTGGACGGATTGGGACTGCAGCCCATATGTGGTGGGATTGCACAAAAATTCAAAAGCTCTGGACCAGGGCTCTTCTGTGTAGTAGAAGATTTGGCATACAGTGGGGGGACATCCCAAAAAGGTCCTCTTTCACATGTTCTTTGAGAAGCTCCCGGTTCATGTTTTCAACCTCTGTGTTAACTTGTTCACTGCAGTTAAACTGGCTTTGGCCAGGTCTTGGCAAAAGCCCAAGGACCCAGGGTGATCCCATGTTTTGGCAATCATGGCACAGCTGGAATCCATGGAGAGTCCCATCTTTGCTGCTATTTTCAAAATCGAGAGTCATTGCATGAGCTGGGAGCTTTGGAGACAAAGCCTGATGCCAGGAGATACTTCTAGTGAGTGACTCTGACTGCTTTGGTTGACTCCAACACCTCATTGATCAATATTTCAGTTTCTCACACCCCCATTTTTTCTTTTTTTTGTCTCCCCTTTCTTCCCTATCTCCCTCTCTCCTGCTTTCCCTTCTTTCTGCCCCCTCTATTCTCTACCTATTGGATCTAGGGAGACGCTCACCTGTCCTTTGGATTATTGTATACATCAGGGAGTAGTGACCCCTTATTGATAATCTGTAGCTCATACTGCTACTTTCCCTCAAGTCAGCTCACGGCACAACATATTGTTCACTTTTCCCATCTATGTTCTTACATTGTATCATCACTTGTTTCAATTAAGCCGTTTTCAATTGAGAAATGCTTCTCAGTTCCTTAAAGGGTTCCTCTTGGTGCCCCTTCGAGTTTGTCTTATCATTAACATGTTTCCTGTGAAACTTTTGTGAACAATGTTCTTTGTACCGCAACTCTTTTGTATTTTGCCGTTTCCTTTTGTATTTTTTGGAAACATTTATAAAAAACTTATTTAAAAAATAAATAAATAAATAAATAAATACAAACTTACCTGTGAAATAAAACCTAAGCTGCCTTACACAAAAACCTAACATTACAAAAAAAAAAAAAACTACCATTACTAAAAAAACACACTAAAATTACCAAAAAAAACAAAACTACCATTACAAAAAATAACAAATTAAATTATCCAAAACAATAAAAAATATTCCTATTCTAATACCCTGTTTAAAAAAAAAACACCCCAAAATAAAAAAAAAACTAAATCTATAATAATAAACTACCAAGGGCCCTTAAAAGGGTCTTTTGTAGGGCATTGCCCTAAATAAATCAGCTCTTTTTCTTAGAAAGAAAAACCCAAACACTCCCTAACAGTATACAAATCCCCACCCCCCAAACCTACAAAATAGAAATAAAATTAAACCTAATCTACCCATTGCCCTGAAAAGGGCATTTGTATGGGCATTGCCCTTAAAAGGCATTCAGCTCTTTTTCTTGCCCTTAAAAGGGCATTCAGCTCTTTTAAGAAATGCCCAAACCCTAATCTAAAAAAAAAAACACCTAAAAAACCTTAAAAAAGCCTAACACTAATCCCTCTTTAGGAACTCCCAGTTGCTGAAGTCCCGCTTGAACAATCTTCACCCCAGCGGCTCCATCTTCATGCATCGCAGGACCGGCATCTTCTTCATCCCTGTGGAGGCGGACTGGTCAATGCGCAGAGGCGGAGGTCCTGACGAAGGTCCAAGGCGGAGGTCCATGCAAAGGTCCAAGGCGGTGGTCCAGGCAGAGGTACATCGATCTGACGTGGAGGTCCTCTTCATGAGATCGTCCGCCACACACTGAGGATTCAAATGCAAGGTACCCCTTTTATACTGGTGGTACCATTACATTCCTTTCGGCTGAAAATTTTAAATCAGCCAATAGGAATTAGGGCTGCTAAAATCCTATATAGGATTTAAGCAGCTCTCATTCCTATTGGCTGATTCGAATCAGCCAATAGGATTTTAGCAGCCCTAATTCCTATTAGATTTGGTGTAATTTTTTTATTTTGGATAATTTTGTTTATTTCTCGAAATTTAGTGTTTGTTATTTTTTTGTACTTTAGTATTTTTTTTATTTTTTGTAATTTAGTATTTTTTATTTTTTGTAACTGCTATGGGAATCCCATTAAAAAAAAACGTAATTTTTTTAGTAGGGTTAGGTTTTTTAATGTGTAATTTAATTAATTTAATTGATAGTTATTTTAATTTTAGTCTAATAATAATATTAGTTTAATTTATAGTTTAAACTAAGTTTTTTTTTTTTATTTCACAGGTAAGTTTTTATTTATTTTAAGATAGGGATCTTGTAATTTTAATTTAAAGTTAGGGGGTTGTTAGGTTTAGGGGTTAATGGTTTAATTTAGTTTTTGGCAATGTGGGGGCTGTCGGTTTAGGGGTTAAAAGGTTTATTTAGTGGTAGTGATGTGGGAGGCCAGAGGTTGAGAGGTTAATAACTTTATTTAGTTGCGGCGATGTCGGAGAGCGGTGGAATAGGGGTTAATATATTTATTATAATGTGGCGGGCAATGTTGGGGTGTGGGGGAATAGGGGTTAAGTACTTTAGTATAGTGGCGACGATGTCGGGGAGCGGCGGAATAGGGGTTAATAATTTTATTTTTTTTAAAGAAAGATTTTTTTATTGAGGTATTAAGAACATATTACATACATAATAATGTATATCAGTCTCAGTAGGTTACAGGTGGGATGTGAGCAACAAACATAAAATATGCATTTTATACATCAAATAGTTTGAACCTCATTTTATAATTTATCTGTTACGTTTTTTATTCTGTGCTTCCATCTATTCTTCTCTGTATCTTGCTTTTGCTCAAACTATAAAGCTTCTAATGTGTGTCTCTAATGAACATATCAGTGCAAAGTATTCTTCAACATATTGGTTATGTAGAAGCACTTCCTTCTAGCCGAATGGGCCCTAGTTTAGGTCTTAACGTCTACTGTATAACATAAATAGATTAACTAACATAAGTGATATGGATAGAAGGCACGTTTTGTTGCATAGATTAGAATCTTACTCAAGCATAGTCGGTCCCCATACTACACCCAGGCAAGTGAGGAGGGGGGGTCAGAAAGAGAAGGGAGTGGGGTTAAGGGGATGGAGATGGGAGGGAAATAGGGAAAAAAATATTATTCTAGGGAAAGAAGTCTAGATTTTGAAGTCATCAAGATTACAGCCAAAATCTCTAGGTAATTCCCCTTAAAAGCAATTCATGGACACTATGTCTGCTTCATGGGTTCATGTCTAAGGAACCATAAGTCCCAAATTCTCCAGTATGAATCAAGTTTATTTAGGTGTTGGTAAACCCCTCCTTCTATGGAGGCAAATGTGTCTAGTGTTTTTATTATACTGTTGTAAAAAAGGTGGTCTTGGCTACTTCCAGTTTCTAGCAATAGATATCTTGGTAGCCATAAATTTAAAATTAGCTAGCTGTTTTAAGGCTTTGGGTAGTCTTAGTGAAAAGATGTTGAGAAGGGCCGGTTTGGGATCTTTTTGGATTGAAATCCCCATAGATCTAAACAGCTTGAATACCTCATCCCATAACACCGCCACCCTGGGACACGACCACCAAATGTGTAGGTCAGATCCTACTTGGCCACATTCTCTCCAGCATGCTGGTGAGTGGGACAATGACATCTGGGCCAGTCTCAGGGGGGTATAGTGCCAACGTAGTGTTACCTTATATATATAGCTCCACCGAGTTGGCACAATGGAGGGAGTTTTTCATGAGTGAAAAGGCTTTTGCCCAGGTCTTGTCCGGTATTTTCATTTTCAAATCTTGTTCCCAAGCTTTCAGCTGCCAGACCTCTCTGGTGACAACATCCTTCATGATTAGGCAATAGTGACCAGATAGGGGCCTAGTCAGGCACAAACCTGACATCCACCTCTGTTCCCAGATGATCTGCTGTCTAAGGTCTGATTTTGGGAATCCCCAACTAGTCAATAATTTATTTTGGTTTTCAAATCTTGTTCCCAAGCTTTCAGCTGCCAGACATCTCTCGGGCAACAACAGACAGCAGAGCATCTGGGAACAGAGGTGGATGTCAGGCTTGTGCCTGACTAGGCACCTATCTGGTCTAATACAAATGTTTCGGTAAGATGGTCATTTTGACCGATGCTATCCGGCCCAACCAGGGTACCAAGAGTTTAAAAGACTCTTAACTTCCTGTAAAAGCTTATTGTAGTTCTTATTTCTAACCACAAGAACATCTGGGCCCAGTTGGACTCCTAAGTGGTTAATGGTCTCTAGCAACCCTTTGAATTGATAAGTGCCCTGGAGAATTTCTAATTCAAACTTTGGGATATGGATGGGTAGGGCTTCCGTTTTATCTTGATCTTATAGAAGCTTAGTGAACTAAATTCGTCTATAAGATTGAATAGGGTTGGGAGTGAGCCTATAGGGTTAGTCAGGAATAGGGTAATGTCATCAGCAAAGAGTGCTATTTTTTCCCCTTGCTGACATAAAGGGACACCCTGAATTGAAGTCGAATTTCTAATGGCTTGGGCAAGAGGTTAAATGGTCAGGGCAAATACTATGGGCGAAAGAGGACAATCTTGTCTCGTCCCATTGGCAATAGAGAAATCTCCTAAGTAAAATCCTAATCCCTTAACTCTTGTATAAAGGGAAGCATACAAGGCCTGAATGGCTGTCACTATTTCTGCAGGAAAATTAATCTGCAGCAGCACCTCCCATGATTAGGCTATAGTAACCAGATAGGGGCCTAGTCAGGCACAAACCTGACATCCATCTCTGTTCCCAGACGCTCTGCTGTCTAAGGTCTGATTTTGGGAATCCCCAACTAGTCAAGAATTTATGGAATCTGAGACGCTCAAATTGGAACCATGTTAGGGGTGGATCATTTCCTACGCAAAATGGATCTGCAGGTTGTAGAGTATTTTGCCGTTATAGTTTGGCGACGTGTGAGAGGCCCCATTTTCTCCAATGGAAAATGTGAGAGTCTGGGAGACCTCTTAACAAACCAGAAATGGAGTGAATCAGCGATGGGTGAGGTGCTATCTCTGTATAGTTCCTAACGGCTAGATTTAGAGTTCGGCGGTAAAAGGGCTGTTAACGCTCCGCGGGTTTTTTTCTGGCCGCACCATAAATTTAACTCTGGTATCGAGAGTTCAAACAAATGCTGCGTTAGGCTCCAAAAAAGGAGCGTAGAGCATTTTTACCGCAAATGCAACTCTCGATACCAGAGTTGCTTACGGACGCGGCCGGCCTCAAAAACGTGCTCGTGCACGATTCTCCCATAGGAAACAATGGGGCTGTTTGAGCTGAAAAAAAACCTAACACCTGCAAAAAAGCAGCGTTCAGCTCCTAACGCAGCCCCATTGTTTCCTATGGGGAAACACTTCCTACGTCTGCACCTAACACCCTAACATGTACCCCGAGTCTAAACACCCCTAACCTTACACTTATTAACCCCTAATCTGCCGCCCCCGCTATCGCTGACCCCTGCATTACACTTTTAACCCCTAATCTGCCGCTCCGTAAACCGCCGCCACCTACGTTATCCCTATGTACCCCTAATCTGCTGCCCTAACATCGCCGACCCCTATGTTATATTTATTAACCCCTAATCTGCCCCCCACAACGTCGCCGACACCTACCTACACTTATTAACCCCTAATCTGCCGAGCGGACCTGAGCGCTACTATAATAAATGTATTAACCCCTAATCCGCCTCACTAACCCTATCATAAATAGTATTAACCCCTAATCTGCCCTCCCTAACATCGCCGACACCTACCTTCAATTATTAACCCCTAATCTGCCGACCGGAGCTCACCGCTATTCTAATAAATGTATTAACCCCTAAAGCTAAGTCTAACCCTAACACTAACACCCCCCTAAGTTAAATATAATTTTTATCTAACGAAATAAATTAACTCTTATTAAATAAATGATTCCTATTTAAAGCTAAATACTTACCTGTAAAATAAATCCTAATATAGCTACAATATAAATTATAATTATATTATAGCTATTTTAGGATTAATATTTATTTTACAGGCAACTTTGTAATTATTTTAACCAGGTACAATAGCTATTAAATAGTTAAGAACTATTTAATAGTTACCTAGTTAAAATAATTACAAATTTACCTGTAAAATAAATCCTAACCTAAGATATAATTAAACCTAACACTACCCTATCAATAAAATAATTAAATAAACTACCTACAATTACCTACAATTAACCTAACACTACACTATCAATAAATTAATTAAACACAATTGCTACAAATAAATACAATTAAATAAACTATCTAAAGTACAAAAAATAAAAAAGAACTAAGTTACAGAAAATAAAAAAATATTTACAAACATAAGAAAAATATTACAACAATTTTAAACTAATTACACCTACTCTAAGCCCCCTAATAAAATAACAAAGACCCCCAAAATAAAAAATTCCCTACCCTATTCTAAAATACAAAAATTACAAGCTCTTTTACCTTACCAGCCCTGAACAGGGCCCTTTGCGGGGCATGCCCCAAGAATTTCAGCTCTTTTGCCTGTAAAAAAAAACATACAATACCCCCCCCCCAACATTACAACCCACCACCCACATACCCCTAATCTAACCCAAACCCCCTTAAATAAACCTAACACTAATCCCCTGAAGATCTTCCTACCTTGTCTTCACCATCCAGGTATCACCGATCCGTCCTGGCTCCAAGATCTTCATCCAACCCAAGCGGGGGTTGGCGATCCATAATCCGGTGCTCCAAAGTCTTCCTCCTATCCGGCAAGAAGAGGACATCCGGACCGGCAAACATCTTCTCCAAGCGGCATCTTCTATGTTCTTCCATCCGATGACGACCGGCTCCATCTTGAAGACCTCCAGCGCGGATCCATCCTCTTCTTCCGACGACTAGACGACGAATGACGGTTCCTTTAAGGGACGTCATCCAAGATGGCGTCCCTCGAATTCCGATTGGCTGATAGGATTCTATCAGCCAATCGGAATTAAGGTAGGAATATTCTGATTGGCTGATGGAATCAGCCAATCAGAATCTAGTTCAATCCGATTGGCCGATCCAATCAGCCAATCAGATTGAGCTCGCATTCTATTGGCTGATCGGAACAGCCAATAGAATGCGAGCTCAATCTGATTGGCTGATTGGATCAGCCAATCGGATTGAACTTGATTCTGATTGGCTGATTCCATCAGCCAATCAGAAAATTCCTACCTTAATTCCGATTGGCTGATAGGATTCTATCAGCCAATCGGAATTCGAGGGACGCCATCTTGGATGACGTCCCTTAAAGGAACCGTCATTCGTCGTCTAGTCGTCGGAAGAAGAGGATGGATCCGCGCTGGAGGTCTTCAAGATGGAGCCGGTCGTCATCGGATGGAAGAACATAGAAGATGCCGCTTGGAGAAGATGTTTGCCGGTCCGGATGTCCTCTTCTTGCCGGATAGGAGGAAGACTTTGGAGCACCGGATTATGGATCGCCAACCCCCGCTTGGGTTGGATGAAGATCTTGGAGCCAGGACGGATCGGTGATACCTGGATGGTGAAGACAAGGTAGGAAGATCTTCAGGGGATTAGTGTTAGGTTTCTTTAAGGGGGTTTGGGTTAGATTAGGGGTATGTGGGTGGTGGGTTGTAATGTTGGGGGGGGGTATTGTATGTTTTTTTTTACAGGCAAAAGAGCTGAAATTCTTGGGGCATGCCCCGCAAAGGGCCCTGTTCAGGGCTGGTAAGGTAAAAGAGCTTGTAATTTTTGTATTTTAGAATAGGGTAGGGAATTTTTTATTTTGGGGGTCTTTGTTATTTTATTAGGGGGCTTAGAGTAGGTGTAATTAGTTTAAAATTGTTGTAATATTTTTCTTATGTTTGTAAATATTTTTTTATTTTCTGTAACTTAGTTCTTTTTTATTTTTTGTACTTTAGATAGTTTATTTAATTGTATTTATTTGTAGCAATTGTGTTTAATTAATTTATTGATAGTGTAGTGTTAGGTTAATTGTAGGTAATTGTAGGTAGTTTATTTAATTATTTTATTGATAGGGTAGTGTTAGGTTTAATTATATCTTAGGTTAGGATTTATTTTACAGGTAAATTTGTAATTATTTTAACTAGGTAACTATTAAATAGTTCTTAACTATTTAATAGCTATTGTACCTGGTTAAAATAATTACAAAGTTGCCTGTAAAATAAATATTAATCCTAAAATAGCTATAATATAAATGTAATTTATATTGTAGCTATATTAGGATTTATTTTACAGGTAAGTATTTAGCTTTAAATAGGAATCATTTATTTAATAAGAGTTAATTTATTTCGTTAGATAAAAATTATATTTAACTTAGGGGGGTGTTAGTGTTAGGGTTAGACTTAGCTTTAGGGGTTAATACATTTATTAGAATAGCGGTGAGCTCCGGTCGGCAGATTAGGGGTTAATAATTGAAGGTAGGTGTCGGCGATGTTAGGGAGGGCAGATTAGGGGTTAATACTATTTATGATAGGGTTAGTGAGGCGGATTAGGGGTTAATAACTTTATTATAGTAGCGCTCAGGTCCGCTCGGCAGATTAGGGGTTAATAAGTGTAGGTAGGTGTCGGCGACGTTGTGGGGGGCAGATTAGGGGTTAATAAATATAACATAGGGGTCGGCGATGTTAGGGGCAGCAGATTAGGGGTACATAGGGATAACGTAGGTGGCGGCGATTTGCGGTCGGAAGATTAGGGGTTAATTATTTTAAGTAGCTTGCGGCGACGTTGTGGGGGGCAAGTTAGGGGTTAATAAATATAATATAGGGGTCGGCGGGGTTAGGGGCAGCAGATTAGGGGTACATAAGTATAACGTAGGTGGCGGTCGGCAGATTAGGGGTTAAAAATTTTAATCGAGTGGCGGCGATGTGGGGGGACCTCGGTTTAGGGGTACATAGGTAGTTTATGGGTGTTAGTGTACTTTAGGGTACAGTAGTTAAGAGCTTTATAAACCGGCGTTAGCCAGAAAGCTCTTAACTCCTGCTTTTTTCAGGCGGCTGGAATCTTGTCGTTAGAGCTCTAACGCTCACTGCAGAAACGACTCTAAATACCGGCGTTAGAAAGATCCCATTGAAAAGATAGGCTACGCAAATGGCGTAGGGGGATCTGCGGTATGGAAAAGTCGCGGCTGAAAAGTGAGCGTTAGACCCTTTAATCACTGACTCCAAATACCAGCGGGCGGCCAAAACCAGCGTTAGGAGCCTCTAACGCTGGTTTTGACGGCTACCGCCGAACTCTAAATCTAGGCCTAAGAGATTTCCAGCAGTCTAAGTTTTGTTTAATGATTACATTATTGATATTTAACCGAGTAGCTTGATAATCGGGTATCCATGGTAAATCTCCTAGGGTGAACCCTGCTGGTAAAGAATATTACCCAGTTTGCAAAAAAAAGTAGTTTTTGCTGTTTGTTTTTTTTTTTTTCTGTAGTATAGCTTCCCCCCCCCACAGACCAACCCCCACCACCTGCCTGATCCTTTTTTTTTTTTAATTTTTATTCCTTTTTTTTTCTAATTTTACACCAACTTTTTTTGTAGTGTAGTGGTTCCCACCCGCTCCCTCCCCGTGCACGCTCCCGCACCCACCCTCCCGTGCAAGCGCGCGCGTCCGTGCGTGCCCCCGAACATCCCCGCCCACAATCCCGCCCCCCTCCACTGACTGCTATTATTTCACAGTCAAATTTCTAGTTTTTTTTTTAACCCCTTAAGGACCAAGGCCATTTTTCAATTTCTTTCCCTTAAGGACCAGGGCTATTTTTACATTTCTGCTGTGTTTGTGTTTAGCTGTAATTTTCCTCTTACTCATTTACTGTACCCACACATATTATTTACCGTTTTTCTCGCCACTAAATGGACTTTCTAAAGATACCATACCATCATCATATCTTATAATTTACCCAATGTTAACATGTTCTTTGCTTTTTTTGCAAGTTATAGGGAAATAAATACAAGAAGCACTTTGCTATTTCAAACCACTTTTTTTCAAAATGAGCGCTAGTTACATTGGAACCCTGATATCTATCAGGAATACCTGAATATCCCTTGACATGTATATATTTTTTTTAGAAGACATCCCAAAGTATTGATCTAGGCCCATTTTGGTATATTTCATGCCACCATTTCACCGCCAAATGCGATCAAATAAAAAAAAATTGTTCACTTTTTCACAAACTTTAGGTTTCTCACAGAAATTATTTACAAACAACTTATGCAATTATGGCATAAGTGATTGTAAATGCTTCTCTGGGATCCCCTTTGTTCAGAAATATTTTTTTATTTTTTGTAACTTAGTTCTTTTTTATTTTTTGTACTTTAGCTAGTTTATTTAATTGTATTTATTTGTAGCAATTGTATTTAATTAATTTATTGGTAGTGTTAGGTTAATTGTAGGTAATTGTAGGTAGTTTATTTAATTAATTTATTGATAGTCTAGTGTTAGGTTTATTTGTAACTTAGGTTAGGATTTCTTTTACAGGTAAATTTGTAATTATTTTAACTAGTTTAGCTATTAAATAGTTCTTAACTATTTAATAGCTATTGTACCTGGTTAAAATAAATACAAAGTTACCTGTAAAATAAATATAAATCCTAAAATAGCTATAATATAAATATAATTTATATTGTAGCTATATTAGGATTTATTTTACAGGTAAGTATTTATCTTTAAATAGGAATAATTTATTTAATAAGAGTTAATTAATTTCGTTAGATTTAAATTATATTTAACTTAGGGGGGTGTTAGTGTTAGGGTTAGACTTAGCTTTAGGGGTTAATACATTTATTAGAATAGCGGTGAGCTCCGGTCGGCAGATTAGGGGTTAATAATTGAATTTAGGTGTCGGCGATGTTAGGGAGGGCAGATTAGGGGTTAATACTATTTATTATAGGGTTAGTGAGGCGGATTAGGGGTTAATAACTTTATTATAGTAGCGCTCAGGTCCGCTCGGCAGATTAGGGGTTAATAAGTGTAGGCAGGTGGAGGCGACGTTGTGGGGGGCAGATTAGGGGTTAATAAATATAATATAGGGGTCGGCGATGTTAGGGCAGCAGATTAGGGGTACATAGGGATAATGTAAGTAGCGGCGGTTTACGGAGCGGCAGATTAGGGGTTAATAATAATATGCAGGGGTCAGCGATAGCGGGGGCGGCAGATTAGGGGTTAATAAGTGTAAGGTTAGGGGTGTTTAGACTCGGGGTACATGTTAGAGTGTTAAGTGCAGACGTAGGAAGGGTTACCGCATAGCAAACAATGGGGCTGCGTTAGGAGCTGAACGCGGCTTTTTTGCAGGTGTTTGTTTTTTTTTCAGCTCAAACAGCCCCATTGTTTCCTATGGGGGAATCGTGCACAAGCACGTTTTTGAGGCTGGCCGCGTCTGTAAGCAACTCTGGTATCGAGAGTTGAAGCTGCGTTAAAAATGCTCTACGCTCCTTTTTTGGAGCCTAACGCAGCCTTTATGTGGACTCTCGATACCAGAGTTATTTTTATGGTGCGGCCAGTAAAACGCCGGCGTTAGTTTTTCGGGTCGTTACCGACAAAACTCCAAATCTAGCCGTCAGTGTTTGTTATTAATAACCATAGGTTGTGTTATTATCATATAGTAATTGTCTACTCTGATAGTTTCTAAAGAGTAGACATATTTAGTTTCTGTTATTAACAGTATTGAAAAGTGTAGTTGTCCTTTGCTGAACAATAAATTCTATTGGTTAGATATATTGATGTAAACACTCTCGGCTAGATTTAGAGTTTGGCGTTAGCCGTCAAATCCAGCGGTAGAGGCTCCTAACGCTGGTTTTGGGCTACCGCTGGTATTTAGAGTCAGTCAGGAAAGGGTCTAATGCTCACTTTGCAGCCGCGACTTTTCAATACCGCAGATCCCCCTACGCCATTTGCGTATCCTATCTTTTCAATGGGATCTTTCTAACGCCGGTATTTAGACTCTTGGCTGAAGTGAGTATTAGAAATCTAACGACAAAACTCCAGCCGCAGAAAAAAGTCAGTAGTTAAGAGCTTTCTGGGCTAACGCCGGTTCATAAAGCTCATAACTACTGTGCTCTAACGTACACTAACACCCATAAACTACCTATATACCCCTAAACCGAGGCCCCCCCCACATCGCCGCCACTCTATTAAAATTTTTTAACCCCTAATCTGCCGACCACGCACCGCCGCCAGCTACGTTATCCCTATGTACCCTAATCTGCTGCCCCTAACACCGTCGACCCCTATATTATATTTATTAACCCCTAATCTGCCACCCCCAATGTCACCTCCACCTACCTACAATTATTAACCCCTAATCTGCCGACCGGACCTCACCGCTACTATAATAAATGTATTAACCCCTAATCCGCCTCACTCCTGCCTCAATAACCCTATAATAAATAGTATTAACCCCTAATCTGCCCTCCCTAACATCGCCGACACCTAACTTCAAGTATTAACCCCTAATCTGCCGACCGGACCTCACCGCTACTCTAATAAATGTATTAACCCCTAAAGCTAAGTCTAACCCTAACACTAACACCCCCCTAAGTTAAAAATAATTTAAATCTAACAAAATAAATTAACTCTTATTAAATAAATTATTCCTATTTAAAGCTAAATACTTACCTGTAAAATAAACCCTAATATAGCTACAATATAAATTATAATTATATTGTAGCTATTTTAGGATTAATATTTATTTTAAAGGCAACTTTGTAATTATTTTAACCAGGTACAATAGCTATTAAATAGTTAATAACTATTTAATAGCTACCTAGTTAAAATAATTACAAAATTACCTGTAAAATAAAGCCTAACCTAAGTTGCAATTAAACCTAACACTACACTATCAATAAATTAATTAAATAAAATACCTACAATTATCTACAATTAAACCTAACACTACACTATCAATAAATTAATTAAATACAATACCTACAAATAAATACAATTAAATAAACTAACTAAAGTACAAAAAATAAAAAAGAACTAAGTTACAAAAAATAAAAAAATATTTACAAACATTAGAAAAATATTACAACAATTTTAAACTAATTACACCTACTCTAAGCCCCCTAATAAAATAACAAAGCCCCCCAAAATAAAAAAATGCCCTACCCTATTCTAAAATTAAAATAGAAAAGCTCTTTTACCTTACCAGCCCTTAAAAGGGCCCTTTGCGGGGCATGCCCCAAAGAATTCAGCTCTTTTGCCTGTAAAAAAAAACCATCCAATAACCCCCCCCAACATTACAACCCACCACCCACATACCCCTAATCTAACCAAAACCCCCCTTAAATAAACCTAACACTAAGCCTCTGAAGATCTCCCTACCTTGTCTTCACCACACCGGGTCCCGATCGGTCCAGAAGAGCCTCCGAAGTCTTCATCCAAGCCCAAGCGAGGGCTGAAGAGTGACGTCCATCCTCCGGCTGAAGTCTTGATCCAAGCGGCGGCTAAAGAATTCCATCTTCGGGCAGAAGTCTTCATCCTATCCGGGCAGAAGAGTCGATCCGGACCGGCAAACATCTTCATCCAAGCTGCATCTTCTATGTTCTTCCATCCGATGACGAGCGGCTCCATCTTGAAGACCTCCGGCGTGGATCCATCCTCTTCTTCCGACGACTAGACGACGAATGAAGGGTCCTTTAAGGGATGTCATCCAAGATGGCGTCCCTTGAATTCCGATTGGCTGATCGGAACAGCCAATAGAATGCGAGCTCAATCTGATTGGCTGATCGGATCAGCCAATCGGATTTAACTTGAATCTGATTGGCTGATTCCATCAGCCAATCAGAAATTTCCTACCTTAATTCCGATTGGCTGATAGAATCCTATCAGCCAATCGGAATTCGAGGGAGGCCATCTTGGATGACGTCCCTTAAAGGAACCTTCATTCGTCGTCTAGTCGTCGGAAGAAGAGGATGGATCCACGCTGGAGGTCTTCAAGATGGAGCCGCTCGTCATCGGATAGAAGAACATAGAAGATGCGGCTTGGATGAAGATGTTTGCCGGTCCGGATCAACTCTTCTGCCCGGATAGGATGAAGACTTCTGCCCGAAGATGGAATTCTTTAGCCGCCGCTTGGATCAAGACTTCAGCCGGAGGATGGACGTCACTCTTCAGCCCCCGCTTGGGCTTGGATGAAGACTTCGGAGGCTCTTCTGGACCGATTGGGACCCAGTGTGGTGAAGACAAGGTAGGGAGATCTTCAGGGGCTTAGTGTTAGGTTTATTTAAGGGGGGTTTGGGTTAGATTAGGGGTATGTGGGTGGTGGGTTGTAATGTTGGGGGGGTATTGTATGTTTTTTTTTTACAGGCAAAAGAGCTGAATTCTTTGGGGCATGCCCCGCAAAGGGCCCTTTTAAGGGCTGGTAAGGTAAAAGAGCTTTTCTATTTTAATTTTAGAATAGGGTAGGGCATTTTTTTATTTTGGGGGGCTTTGTTATTTTATTAGGGGGCTTAGAGTAGGTGTAATTAGTTTAAAATTGTTGTAATATTTTTCTAATGTTTGTAAATATTTTTTTATTTTTTGTAACTTAGTTCTTTTTTATTTTTTGTACTTTAGTTAGTTTATTTAATTGTATTTATTTGTAGGTATTGTATTTAATTAATTTATTGATAGTGTAGTGTTAGGTTTAATTGTAGATAATTGTAGGTATTTTATTTAATTAATTTATTGATAGTGTAGTGTTAGGTTTAATTATATCTTAGGTTAGGATTTATTTTACAGGTAATTTTGTAATTATTTTAACTAGGTAGCTATTAAATAGTTATTAACTATTTAATAGCTATTGTACCTGGTTAAAATAATTACAAAGTTGCCTGTAAAATAAATATTAATCCTAAAATAGCTACAATATAATTATAATTTATATTGTAGCTATATTAGGGTTTATTTTACAGGTAAGTATTTAGCTTTAAATAGGAATAATTTATTTAATAAGAGTTAATTTATTTCGTTAGATTTAAATTATATTTAACTTAGGGGGGTGTTAGTGTTAGGGTTAGACTTAGCTTTAGGGGTTAATACATTTATTAGAGTAGCGGTGAGGTCCGGTCGGCAGATTAGGGGTTAATAATTGTAGGTAGGTGGAGGCGACGTTGTGGGGGGCAGATTAGGGGTTTATAAATATAATATAGGGGTCGGCGGTGTTATGGGCAGCAGATTAGGGGTACATAGGGATAACGTAGGTTACGGCGGTGTACGGAGCGGCAGATTAGGGGTTAATAATAATATGCAGGGGTCCGCGATAGCGGGGGCGGCAGATTAGGGGTTAATAAGTGTAAGGTTAGCGGTGTTTAGACTCGGGGTACATGTTAGGGTGTTAGGTGCAGACATAGGAAGTGTTTCCCCATAGGAAACAATGGGGCTGCGTTAGGAGCTGAACGCTGCTTTTTTGCAGGTGTTAGGTTTTTTTTCAGCTCAAAATGCCCCATTGTTTTCTATGGGGGAATCGTGCACGAGCACGTTTTTTAAGCTGGCCGCGTCCGTAAGCACTGCTGGTATTGAGAGTTGCAGTGGCGGTAAATTATGCTCTACGCTCCCTTTTTGGAGCCTAACGCAGCCATTCTGTGAACTCTAAATACCAGCGGTATTTAAAAGGTGCGGGGAAAAAAAAGCCAGCGTTAGCTACGCAGGTCGTTACCGACAAAACTCTAAATCTAGGCGACTGTGTTCTTGTAGATGTCCTTCCACTTTATTGTTACCATCTATTAACTGGTGTAATAGAGTGTTACTCAGGTTCAATGTTGATATAATATAACTCTGGATGGAGTTATATTTTTATCAAATTGATTATCAAGTTAGCCGATTTACTCTATTGATCTTATTGTTTGCAGTTTCTAGCTATATATTATTTGAAATATGTAAATAGTGAGTGGGTTGTGAAAGGATTGTATCCTTTATTTCATTTATGTAGCATCAAAGGAATATTGTGGCTTTAATATACACGATTAAGTTATTATCACCATTCAGATTTATTTTCTTAACATTTATTTGAGTATGTTTGTGTGAATTTAATTACATTGGACTCAGGTTCTGTTGGTTACTTAGTACTTTCCTGGGCCCAAATCCTTTTCCCAGTGCTTAGACTACAGGGTCTTTTATTGATAGCACTATATTTTTCTTTGTAACACTTTAGTTATGAGTTTTATGTAACAGTTTTGTTGCGTAAAACTCATTACTACTGTTCTCAGATGACGGTACGAATCTTGCAAGTTTTTTAGCCTCACCACAAAACTCATAATGGCAGCGCTATAGGAATCCCATGAAAAAACGTAATTTTTTTCAAGTATAGTACTGATGTTGTGTTACAGGCTAAAAGGCTTGCGGTACAGCTATACCGACAAGACTCGTAATGACTGCGTTGCTGTTTTAACGCTGAAATGACCATTTTTTGAGCGTTAAAACACAAACACAAAACTTGTAATCTACCTGTATATTAGGTATAAAATATGAAAAATATTAATAATTATTAAAACATATTACACTGTAAGACCACTGCTCCTTAATTTTTCCACCACCTAAAAGGTGCAATCATCCCAATCCAATACGAATGGGATGATTGACAACCCCTGCTAGCAGTCGATTAGCCGCGAATGTGCAGGGGCGGCATTGCACAAGCATTTCAAAAGAAATGATTGTGCAATGGTAAATGCCGACAGCGTATGCTGTCGGCATTTAGCGATGCCGGCAGAGAAAATCTTTTAATGACTTACATAAAATGTTTGTTAATCTGGTGCATATACAAGACAAGGCTGCCCGATTTCACCCCTCCTTTTCAACCTTGCAATCGAGCCATTGGCAACTATGTTAAAAAAACACTTAGAAGGAATTCTGTTAGGAGATGAATATCTCAAATTATTATTATATGCAGATGATTTACTATCCTATCCTATTGGAAACAATTAATAAATTTGGAACATTTTCGGGATATAAAATAAACGTAGCAAAATCAGATCTACTATGGCTAAGAAAATCAGCAAATAGCGGCTATACCCCACCTTTTAAAATTGCGGATCAATATATTACATATTTGGGTATTAAAATCAGCACTGATCCGGCAGATTGGTATTTTTTTAACTTCTCCCCGCTGCTAAATAAAATCCAGACAGAGATTAAAAATTGGGCAAAATTTCCCCTGTCATTGACGGCAAAAATTAACCTGATAAAAATGATTGCATTACCTAAATTGATGTATATAATGCAAAATATCCCAATCCCAATAACAAAACTTGATCTTAAACGTCTAAATAGCTCTATCAGATTGTTTATTTGGGGTAGTGGTAAAAAACATATAGCTCTACAGAAGTTGTCACAGCTCAGGCAATACGGGGGTCTAGCGCTACCAAATTTCTGTACCTACAATAAAATATGTCTGGCAAAGGTGGCTATGGATTGGCTTACCGGGGGAAACTATGTGGCATCATTAGAAATAGAACAAAAATTAGTCTCGCCATACGACTTGCAGGCCCTATTACATTGCCCGACTAAGAAACTACCACGTATGGTCAAAAGTAAACCTACCTTGATTAATATTATTAAAGCCTGGCAGGGTATTAGGACTAACATGAATGATAATCCAATGATCTCGAATCTAGTTCCTATCCTTGGGAATCCCTCTTTCCCATCAGGAATTAGGAGTCAAATGTTTAATAGATGGGCGATATTATGCCTTAAATATCTATCCCAGTTCAGGGACCCAGAGTCTACCCGGGTGCATACATTTACAGCTCTTAGAGATCAATTCCATCTTAATAATACAGAATTTTACGCATATTTACAAGTGCGGCGTTGGTATAATGAAACCATTAACAATCCCACAAAGGAATGGGTACACCCGGGTATTAAAATGGGGCTTGCTCTTTTTAAGGCAGGCAAACACTCAATTAGTTACTGGTACCAGATGGTACAAATGGAGGCCGGTGAAGCAAATCTATTAGATATATCTGCAAAGTGGACTACAGATATCCAAACCATGGAGCCATATAAAATAAAACAGAGTATAATTGCGGTAGAACATGCAACTCTTTCCGCATCATGGCGAGAATCACAGTTTATAATTTTGAATTGTATGCATATACCACCGGCTAGTTTAAATAGATGGTACGGAAAAGTCCTATACCTGTGCCCACGCTGTAGTTTTACCAGTGCCGACCTGGTCCACATGTTCTGGAGTTGCCCCAAGTTCCAGCAATTTTGGCAGCGTGTACAGTTCTGGATGAATAGATTACTGAATCTACAGATAGTCATAGAAGCACAGTATATTTTTTTCTTGGTTAATTTGAGAGATTTAGGGGACTACGTCCCTAATATTGATTTCATAAATACAGTGATTCTGGGAGGCAGATACCTTATCCTGAAAAACTGGAAAGCTACAAGGGAGCCTACAATTATTAACCTAACTTTCCTACTTCATTCACAATATCAAATAGAACAAATAGACAGTCTTAGTCAGGGGATTAACCAACAATACAAATTTGAATGTAAATGGATAGAATTTATTAGGAGATATAGAAATAATACATAACTACAATTGAAATCCCCCCCCCCTTTTTTTTTTTTTTTTTTTTTTCTCTTCCTTCCTGCTCTCACTCGCCGTGCCCCAACCCCCCTCCGCCCCTTTAAGACAGGTATACAGAATATGGTATAATGTGTTTAAGATTAGTGAAACACTAATTCAATCTTTGGTAGTAATTATAGTTTAAATATACAAAGAATTTTTTCATTCTGCTTTGTTATTTGAATCTAATGTCTGGAAAATGTCGAGGGTCTTATTTTTCTTTATCATGTTTTTGCTCTGCATAAACAGAAGAAGTATTATGTATAGTAGTAGAAATGAAATACCTCTAAGTTAACTATATAATAAGAGATTCGGATGGCAATGCTCTGTAACTTATTTTTATGTTTATGTGGAAACAACATGTATACTTTGTTTATGTATAGCTAACCTCAAATAAAAAGAATAAAAAAAAAAAAATATATATATGGTGCATATAAGAAAGTAGATAAATGCTATAAGAAATATAAAAGCAAGAAAAGAAAGTATAGTACTGACTACTGATTAATGAATCCGTTTTGTAGACTACAAGAATTCAAATATTTCATAATCCAAAGTAATTTTATAGGAAACTATTTTGTAAAATTTACAGTAGTGTCATTGAACATCATTTAATGTTTAAATCTAAAATGTGTATGTATATTTTGACTTTAATATATTATTAGTTGTGTCATTTAGCAAAGAGAACAATACTATTGAACTCTTACATTATTCTACTTTTCAGTCAAAAAAGCATTTTTATATCTACATTTTGAGCTTCATTTATTAAGCTATGATCCATGGAGTAAAATCATTGTGGACTGATTCATCTAGGATGATTAACTAGCCCAGATCTCACTCAATTAGTTGCTCAAAATCAGTTGGTGTGGATACAAAAGCATTTGCTTGTTTAATGTCAAACTGGCCCTGAACATGGACAGAAAGGTTTCCTAGCTGGGAATATTGTCTACCCACTGGTTGATAAATCATCAATTAAAATTAGAGTAACAACCTCCTAATTAAGAATGCATCTAATATTCAATTCTCGGATAGATCCAAATCTTGCATCAAAAATGCCCACCAAAAAATGTATTAAATGACACCACCCTACATTGAGGTGATCAAGGGGATTCTTGAACTCTCGAGATTGGGCAAGATGGGGTCCAACCTGATAGCTGAGTACAGCATAGTATGCAATTTGAAGTGGCATAATTTTATAGTTTTTTGTGGAAGTTATTGATCCACAAAGTGGATTTAGCCAAGAATTTGATTTGACATGTTTTTCTTTTAATTAAAGGGGCACTAAACACAAATTGTAAACTATATGATTATAAACCTTCATCTGTAAGAATAATTTTGCAATGAAAACTACAGCTTTATTTTGTCAATTGAGTATATTGTTTTATGTTTATCCTTTTTCACTAATTTCCCTGTCACCCAGAACAAAAGAACCCCTTCTAACCAATCACAAACTAATATTCAGATATAGCACAAACTCTGTTTGCTCATGTGCAGACTGGAGTTGCCTGGGCTCTTGTATTCCCTTAAGAAGGTTTAGCACTGATTCAACTTAGTTACTATTGCAAATAATGATTTTCCTATCATGATTGTTGGTGCAAAACTGATAACCCACATTTTAAAAGTATTTGATACCATAGAAGCTTAGGGAGGGTGAGAAAAGTAAACAAAAGATCACATACATTGCCTTAAAGTATTAACCCAAGCCTCCCTGGGAGAAAATGAAACAAACACAGTTTTAAATGTATTTTACAGGAAAAATGCTGCAAAATAAATAATGAATACATATTCCAATATTGTTTCACTTACAATAATTAAACATTTTATGGGTTGTTGAAATGTCTAGTTTAATTGCCCTTTAAGGGGTTGTGAGATTTCAATTGGTGATCTGTGTAGGTGGGTTATTTAAATTCACATTTGTGTTTCTCTGAGGAAGGGGACCTCGTTGCCCCAAATGGTACAATAATAAAAGCTGAATCTTTATTGGGATTGATGTCCCTTTTTTTTAGCATATCATACTATATGCAATATAATGCATTGCCTCTTTTTATATAAATGCATTATAATATAGTAAATGCTAAAAATTTGACAATTATAATAATGATTAAAAAACAAACTTACTTTAAACTGAAACAAAAAGACATTTATCATTAACAGTATTTGTAGAAATGCTTTATACTTTGCATTAACTAGTTATGAGATTTCTCACAACATCAATACCTTGCTTCATAGGTATATTAGAGTAAAGACTGGAAACATCTGAAGTTACCTTATCATAAATAGGAATATGAATATATTTTAGTAATTTAACCCCTTAACGACCAAGGACGTGCCAGGCACGTCCTACAAAAAACGGTCGTTAACGTGCTTGGCACGTCCTCAAGGGTTTAAAGCGCTTCCAGCCACTTTTAGGGTATTGCAGTGATGCCTCGATATTGAGGCATCCTGCAATACTCTTTTTTAAGCAACTTATGTAGAGAGAGCTACTCTGTGGCCCTTTCTGCATCACCCAGCAATGGTGCAGATCATTGGTGGTGTGGGAGGGAAAGCAGGGAGGCAGTTGGGCAGCCCATCGCTGGAGCAGTTCCGGTGAGTGGGGATTAGAGGTCTGGGAGCGCGCGCAAGGGGGCGGAAGCGCGCATGAGGGGGCGGGAGCAGGTGGGACTGCTACAGTATAATATGAAGTGTAAGGGAAGGAGTGAGAGGGAGGGGGGATAAGTGTTGGGAATGCATCTGGGAGGGGGAGGGGGTAGGGTATTGAGGGGGGCAGCTACACTACAGAAAATTAGGGTATTTTCATTATTTATAAAAAAAGCCAAATTTTTACCAAACTTGGCAGCAAACGGGTAGAGAGGGGAGAGTTAGAGAGCTGTTTGAAGGGATAGGGGAGGTTGGGGGCTATATAAATAAATAAAAAAATATAAAAAAGCCTTTTATTTTAGTACTGGTGGTGACAATTGTGAGGTGGGGGAGTGAAGAGAGCTGTTTGAGAAGGGTCAGGGAAGGATCAGGGGGTCGGATATGTCAGGTGGGAGACTGATCTCTACACTAAAGCTAAAATTACTGCTGGGCATAATACAAGTGTGGTGTGCAGCGTTCTAATTACCAAAAAGCAATGCCAAAGCCATATACAGTATTTCTGCTATTTCTGAACAAAGGGGATCCCAGAGAAGCATTTACAACCATTTGTGCCATAATTGCACAAGCTGTTTGTAAATAATTTCAGTAGTTTGTGAAAAAGTTAACAATTTTTTTATTTGATCGTATTTGGCTCTGAAATGGTGGCATAAAATGGTTGTAGATGTGTAACAGATTGAAAAATGGTCTGGTCATTAAGGGGTTAAGAAAATACACTGTATCCTTAATTGCTATACTTAAACCCCCCACATAGGGCTGTAAATAAAAATTTAAAAATTGGGCAATTGGCTGCATTATCGACCCTCTGCTGGAATTATGGGTCTTCCAGGTAGATTATCAGGATCTTTATGAATTTAGGAATACAGAACAGAATAGGTCTAATCAGAAACCTTTTTCTTAGATAAAAAAAATCACAAGATATTTTAAAAACTTCACTACTTCTGGTTTCAACTCTCCTATCATCAGTTCCACGGGTACCTCTGTATTTCCACCTAATGCCATTTTCAGCATGCTCTGGTAAACATTACAAACCCTGCATTCTGTATAATCTAAAATAACCTTGGCAAATTTATTTTCTTAAAAGCTTTTGATCTTCCTTAAAAGACTCTACTTGAGCTGTAAGTTTATGTCTTCCTTTAGTATAGCAATATTCAACTGCTCAAAACCCGTATGTTTTTTTCTCTCTATCTAGTCCCTTCCCCACCTCCTTGAAAACAATTAACATTAATATATATATATATATATATATATATATATATATATATATATATATATATATATTCTGAAAATTTGCAAATTATTGATAATGTGTGTGTGTGCATTTGACACACGTATGCTATTAAGATGCTTCTCAAAATGTAAAATGTAACCAACTAGTATCTAAATCTTCCAACTGCAACACTCCTAACCTATAAAGACTGCAGAATACACACACAATATTAACCTTTGACTATCTGTGATATATTTATGTGAAAAGATTAGAGGCATATTTATCAAGCTCTGTATGACAGCCGCTCCATAACCTGTCCATCTGTTCTGAGGCGGTGGACAGACATTACCAGAAATCAACCCGATCGAATGCAATCAGGTTGATTAACACCCCCTGCTAGCGGATGATTGCCCGCAAATCTGCAGGGGGCGGCATAGCACCTGCAGTACACAAGAACTGCGCTGCAATGATAAATGCAGAGAGAGTATGGTGTCTGCATTTATCGATGTGCAGCGGACATGATCCGCAATATCGGATCATGGCCGCTCGCACAATGATAATTCTCTTTTAACCTTATTAGAAATATTTTATTTTTTTTGCCTGTTGCAACCCCCAACATTATTATTCAAAATATTGCATGTTTATTAAATTATTTAATGTTAATACATCATAATATTTAATAACTTTCAGGTTAACACATTTTTTTTTATTATTCATAAATGTTAGACCATGGTGTCTATGAGATCTGTCAATTTCTATTAAATAATACTGCAACAGAAGGTATTTTAATACATTGATGTTCTGGGAAAAGCATCAAATGAATTGTTGGATTCTCTGACTACATTGTGGGGAAAAAAAGACTATTTCTTTGAATTTCTGTATTATCATTTAAAGACCAAACAGTATAATTTTTGTGGTAGAAGTCTGTTCAAGATATCTTTTTAAATCTTTAAATCTGTAATCTGCATATCACCATAGTATAATTAGCAGTATATAATTACAGCATGCCAAGTATTTGATTTTCACTGTACAATGAAAAAATAGCAACTTTCCTCATGTCATCTGTTCCTAGAACATGCTCATATGTTTAATGTTGAATTACATTAATATTAATTGACTTTTATTTAAACATATTTCTTTGCATTTGCACTTTTTTAATCAGAAAAAAAATTAAAAATGCTGTTTTAATATCGTTTTATAGCATTATTACATATATTTAGCAAAATACTGTTTGTTCTGCATTTACTAGTGCTATTGTGCTAAGTTGGCTGGTAATGATAAAGACACTTTTAGTCATTGTATGAGTGGGAGTAACTCCTAGCCAATAATATGTGTGATAACACATTATCTGCTTTTTACTGTCTATTTTTTCTCCTCCTCCATATGACTCACCCTCCCTCTCACGCTTTGATCAGTATGAACAACAAAGCTATGAAAAGCGATTTGAACAACCGGAGCAGTCAGTGGGGATTACATTTACCTTATTTTATTCATTGTTAGTTTTTTTTTTACTGATTTAAGGAACAAACAACACTTTTAAGGAAACTATTTTATTACAATGGACCTTCAGATTGTTTGGATGGCTTGGAATTGGCAAGTACATTTTCTCTTTTATTTTGATTTCTGCATATGGGCATATGGGCAGCTTCACTATACCGTAGTTGAAGAGTCAGAGCCTTTAACTATAATAGGGAATGTAGCTAGTGACCTGGGCTTAAGTTTTGAACAAATTTCAGAACGTAGACTACATCTGGGATCTGAGGAGAGTAGGAGGTATTTTTCCCTAAGGCTTGAAAGTGGAGATCTGCTCCTGAATGAAAAGGTGGACAGAGAAAATCTATGTGGTTTTAGCTCAATCTGTTTACTACCAGTAGAACTAATTATAGAAAAGCCATTGGAGTTATTTCGTTTGGTTATTGAGATTTTGGACATTAATGATAATTCACCTAGTTTTATTAACTCTGAGCGCTTAATAAAAATTCCAGAGTTAGCGGCTCCAGGATTGCGGTTCCCTCTAGAGAATGCCATTGATCTAGATGTGGGAGCCAATGCTGTAACTTCTTATAAGTTGAGTCCAAACAAGTGTTTTTCACTCAATGTGAAACAACTAAAGGATGGAAAACTTTTTCCTGAGCTGGTATTAGAAAATGCATTAGATAGAGAGGAAATAGGAGAATACCAACTAATACTAACAGCTTTGGATGGAGGACAACCGCCCAAATCAGGAACTGCAAAAATAACTGTGCAAATTCTGGATAATAATGACAATCCACCCATGTTTGACAAATCAGTTTTTAAGACGTCTCTGTTGGAAAACATTCCATTTGATAGTTTTCTAATAAAACTTAATGCTACTGATATGGATGAGGGCCCAAACAGTGAAATTGAATATTCCTTTGATGATCACACTTCTGGTAAAGTTAGAAAGTTGTTCAGTCTAGATTCAGTTAGCGGTGAAATTCATGTTCAAGGTAATATTGATTTTGAGGAAACTAGTTTTTATGAAATTTATATAAGGGCCAGAGATAAGGGGGTCCCAGTAATGGAAGGACATTGTGTTATTCAGGTAGAAATTGAAGATGTCAATGATAATGCACCAGAAGTTTTTGTAACATCATTGGAGGGGTCAGTTCCAGAAAACACACCAATTGGAACAGTAGTTGGACTATTCAATATATTTGATAGAGATTCTGGCAAAAATGGGGAAGTGCAGATAGAAATACCACAAGGACTTCCATTTAAATTCAAATCTTTTGAAAATCATTACTCTTTGATCACAGATGATATTTTAGATAGGGAAACTACACCACAATATACTATTAATATGATTGTCTCAGATCAAGGGTCTCCTGCAATGTTTGCTATAACAGTCATAGTTCTTAATATATCAGATTTTAATGATAATGCTCCAATGTTCTCACATGGTTCTTTCAATGCTTATATTTATGAAAATAACCTCCCAGGTGATTTAATATGCACTGTATATGCTTCTGATGCAGATGAAGGGGAAAATTCCCTCCTTAAATTTTCTATTACTGAAACATATGTATCTGGCTCCCCCATCTCTTCCTTTATATACATGAATGAACACAATGGAAATATTTATGCTCAGCGGTCATTTGACTATGAACAAATTCAACTTTTAGAAATTCCAGTTCTTGTCCAGGATGGAGGTTCACCAACATTGCAATCAAATATTACAATACATTTGTTTATTTTAGACCAAAATGATAATTACCCAAAAATCTTATATCCTATTTTTACTAGAGAAACTAATGATCATCTAAAGATACGTCGCTCAGTATCTTTAGGTAATTTGGTCACTAAAGTAACAGCTGTAGATGCTGACTCAGGCTATAATGCATGGCTTTCTTACAGTATCCTTCATACAATAGACTCCTCTATTTTTGGAATTTCTGCACATACAGGAGAAATTAGAATTATACAAAGTTTACTTGAGGCAGAAGAAAGCACATACACAATTTTTGTATTGGTTAAAGATAACGGAGAACTTCCTTTAACAAGTACTGCTACAGTTGTTGTATCAATTGAAGAAAATGTTGAGGATGAAAGTCCTCAATCTCAAGATCACCAGCCAGATTACAATGAACAACCTGATATGACTTTATATCTAATAATATCTCTTGCAGCTATTAGTGTAGTGTCTGTAGTAACTTTCATAGTTTTAACAGTTAAGTGCTTGAAGATGGAAAATAGCCAATTTTGCAGATGCCTGAATGAGCCAGAACCAAACAACTTTGCATGTCAACCACAAGCAACTCTTCAGTTAAATAAAGATGGTACACTAAAGTACATGGAAGTTAAGACTATACCAAGACCTTCAACCCAAGCTTATAATACTTGCTTTTCACCAGCATTAGAAAGAACCGATTTCACTTTTTTGAGACCTCTGGATTTTCCTCAGCTAAAGGATATTTTAAATGAGGATTATGATGAAGATGATGATGTCTCTTTCTCCTTAAACAATGAATTCAGCGAGGTGATTCAGGTGAGAAACCATTAAAATTAAATATACTATTGATTGTCTAACTTTTCTCTCATTCCATAACTTATATATGAATACAGGATATATTGTTTTATTGACTATTGTCTATTACTAGAAGTAAGTTTATGGGACAGTTTTATTTATGATGTCTGACACCATTACTGATAGCAAGATACCAGTAAACAGGCCTCCACTTAAAATTAGCTTAATGCTACTAATTGTCAAATGATTAGCTCATTCGTAAAGAAGACAGTCATCTTTTGACTTATTGATGTATGGATACACTAACTACCACAAGTATCGCCTACTCTCATCAATATGGACTCAATCTAAAAAATATATATATTTAGCTTTAATTAAATATTTTACTCTGGTCATGTGTTTATTTGATTTCCTTTTCTATGCCTTTACATTCCATTAGCAGCATGGTATTTAACTAAGTTAAGCCATCTGAATCATGTTTGTAAAATAACTGGAACATTTGTTTCTTATATTTAAAATATATAATCATGCACACAATAGATGTTAAATAGTAGAGATGTCAATTGAAACTATCTCTTAATAGGGGGTGCTAAGATTCTGTACAAAATGAATGTATGTTATATAATATTCAACTATAACCATAATATGATAAGGCCACTATATATATATATATATATATACACAGTATATATATATATATATATATATATATTCATACACACACACATATATATATATCTATATATATATATATATACACACACATATAAATATATGTATATATATATCAGTACATGAATGACAACCTAAATAAAATCAATGTGTGAAATGCAACCTAGAGATGGTTGACCAATTCCGTTTAAACAATACTAATGCCAAAGTATTGACAAACATCAAAGTATTGACAGACCAAGGCCTCTATGCATGTAAGTCCATTTAAATCTGGTGTTTCAACTGGAAGTCAGAGGGTAAGGCCGTTATTCAATGGTCGATGGATAGGGCTACACTCTCCTCACAAATAAATGTCACGATAGCTGAAAATTTGAGAAGAACAAGAGAGGCGCCTGTGTGTGTATCGGTAATAATATAATATGTTCACCATCATTGATCCCTAATCAGGGTACTCACATTTATGAAGAGCACTCAGACAGTGCTATTAGGCACAGGCTGGATATTTAACAGCGAACCAGCTCACTGTTTAACCTGGATACAGGGATGAGATGTCATCAAAATCTGGAGAGAGAAGACAGACAGGGTGCCTGTGTGTACCAGTAGTATAACCAGGTGAGGTCAGTGTATATATCCCTAGTCAGGGTACTCACATTTATGAAGAGCACTCAGACAGTGCTTTCAGAAATAGACTGGATATTCAATAGTGACCCAGTTCACTGGACCAATCGATAGCAGGAACACTGGAACACAGGAACCCTGAAACACTCGAGTCTCAGTGGTGAAAAATACTATAAAGTGCTAAATAGATGCTGCAGTGTATGCAGCCAGGGGCTCCAAAAGGGAGTGGTGGATGGTAGGTAGGTAAGTTAGGCAAATAAGGTCCCAATATTAAGTAAAATACTATATAAAATATTCTATAAAAAAGGATTTATTTAAAATTCAAATGTATATAAAAACAAATGAACCAAAAGGTAGGGAATGCTAGCAACCCTTCTAACAAAATGCAACGCGTTTCTCAGCGCTAATAAAGCAATAACAAAATGCTCTAACATATCAGATTATTTTCTTTTAAAATGTTATGTCCCATTAAAAAAAAAATCATAAATATGTTTATCTTTTTAATTGTTCTGATACTCAGGTGATAATATTTTAGCTCTCTACAAGTTTCATAGTTTCAAAGTGTGATTTGAGCATTTAAAAAAAAAAAAAAGAAAACCAGGAAACTATTGTGTTTATGGAAATGTGAAATGGGTAAGCAAAGAAAATGTAAATATTAAAAAAGAAACACCAGTTAGATTATGTAAAATGCACCAAAAAAGGTGTTTCAAGAGGGTGTTTGAATTATATAAATAAAAAGGTCACATGAAAACTAGTGCAAAGAGAGTTTTTTTATTTTTGATCAACTGGAATTCCATTTGTCATGAGTCTCAATACAAAACATGTGATTGTTTTTTGTGTGGAACAAAGTAACACACACTTTAGAAACAGTTGCAAAAAACATATATATATATATATATATATATATATATATATATATATATATATATATATATATATATATATATATATATATAAAAATATATATATTTTTTTTCATTGATTTTTAATGGTCTCAGATTTTAAAAACTTCCATCTCCCAACACTGAGTTTTCCAGCTATTGGCAGGGAATCTGTGGGGGATAAGACACAGTTTGTATTTGCTTTGTAGCTTTTAAAATCTCTTATGGGATTTTAGTAACTTTTGACAGACGGATTCTTTAGGTTTCTTTGTACCTTCGTATTGTATCAGTCCAGCTTTAATAGTATTATACAGTATTTATGCCTTTTTTAGCTTTTGAAATAAAAGTTATATTCTAACAATAGTAGGAGTATATACCAATAATTTGTAAAAACTTAAGCAGACTACTTACATACGGCTAGATTTAGAGTTTTACGTTAGCCGTCAAAAGCAGCGTTAAGGGGTCCAAACGCTGCTTTTTACCGCCCGCTGGTATTTAGAGTCAGGCAGGAAAGGGTCTAACGCTCACTTCCCTACCGCGATTCCAGGATACCGCAGATCCCCTTACGCCAATCGCGTATCCTATTTTTCAATGGGATCTGCCTAACACTGGTATTTGTAGTCTTGGGAGAAGTGAGCGGTAGAGCTTCTACCGACAAAACTCCTAACGCCAAAAAAAGTCAGTAGTTAAGAGCTTTATGGGCTAACGCCGGTTTATAAAGCTCTTAACTACAGTGCTCTAAAGTACACTAACACCCATAAACTACCTATGTACCCCTAAACCGAGGCCCCCCCACATCACCGCCACTCTAATAAAACATTTTAACCCCTAATCTGCCGACCGGACACCACCGCCACCTACATTATAGCTATAAACCCCTAATCTGCTGCCCCTAACATCGCCGACCCCTATATTATATTTATTAACCCCTAATCTGCCCCTCCAACGTCGCCGCTACCTTACCTACACTTATTAACCCCTAATCTGCCGACCGGACCTCGCCGTCACTATAATAAATGTATTAACCCCTAATCCGCCGCACTCCCGCCTCGCAAACACTAGAATAAATAGTATTAACCCCTAATCTGCCCTCCCTAACATCACCGCCACCTACCTACAATTATTAACCCTTAATCTCCCGCCCGCACCGTCGCCGCTACTATAATAAAGTTATTAACCCCTAAACCTAACTCTAACCCTAACCCTAACACCCCCTAACATAAATCTAATTTATATTAAACGAAATAATATTACTAAAATTAACTAAATTATTCCTATTTAAAACTAAATACTTACCTATCAAATAAACCCTAATATAGCTACAATATAATTAATAATTACATTGTAGCTATTTTAGGATTTATATTTATTTTACAGGCAACTTTGTATTTATTTTAACTAGTTACAATAGCTATTAAATAGTTAAGAACTATTTAATAGCTACCTAGTTAAAATAACTACAAAATTACCTGTAAAATTAATCCTAACCTAAGTTACAATTAAACCTAACACTACACTATCATTAAATTAATTAATTAAATAAATTAACTACAATTACCTAAAATAAAATACAATAAAATAAACTATTCTATAATACAAAAAAAACAAACACTAAATTACAAAAAATAAAAAAGAATTACAAGCAGTTTAAACTAATTACACCTACTCTAAGCCCCCTAATAAAATAAAAAAGCCCCCCAAAATAAAAAATTCCCTACCCTATTCTAAAATACAAAAGTAATCAGCTCTTTTGCCAGCCCTTAAAAGGTCTTTTTGCGGGGCCTTGCCCCAAAGTAATCAGCTCTTTTGCATGAAAATAAAAATACAATACCCCCAACATTACAACCCACCACCCACATACCCCTACTCTAACCCTTCCAAACCCCCCTTAAAAAAACCTATCGCTAACCCCCTGAAGATCTCCCTACCTTGAGTCGTCTTCACTCAGCTGAGCCGAATTCTTCATCCAATGGGCACTGAAGAGGTCCATCATCCGAGAGAAGTCTTCATCCAAGGGGCTCTGAAGAGGTCCATCATCCGGCTGAAGTCTTCATCCAAGCGGCAAAGAAGAGGTTTTCCATCAGGGCGATGTCTTCTTCCAAGCGGCATCTTCAATCTTATTGCTTCAGGATCCATTTTCATCCCGCCGACGTGGAACATCCATCTTCCCTGATGCCTACTCGACGAATGAAGGTTCCTTTAAGGGACGTCATCCAAGATGGCGTCTCTTCAATTCTGATTGGCCTTCATTCGTCGAGTAGGCGTCAGAGAAGATGGATGTTCCGCATCGTCGGGATGAAGATGGATCCTGAAGCAAGAAGATTGAAGATGCCGCTTGGAAGAAGACATCGCCCCGATGGAAGACCTCTTCTTTGCCGCTTGGATGAAGACTTCAGCCGGATGATGGACCTCTTCAGCGCCCCTTGGATGAAGACTTCTCTCGGATGATGGACCTCTTCAGCACTCCTTGGATGAAGAATTTGGCTCGGCTGAGTGAAGACGACTCAAGGTAGGGAGATCTTCAGGGGGTTAGCGATAGTTTTTTTTAAGGGGGGTTTGGGTGGATTAGAGTAGGGGTATGTGGGTGGTGGGTTGTAATGTTGGGGGGGTATTGTATTTTTATTTTCATGCAAAATAGCTGATTACTTTGGGGCAAGGCCCTGCAAAAAGCCCTTTTAAGGGCTGGTAAAAGAGCTGATTACTTTTGTATTTTAGAAAAGGGTAGGGATTTTTTTATTTTGGGGAGCTTTTTTATTTTATTAGGGGGCTTAGATTAGGTGTAATTAGTTTAAACTGTTTGTAATTCTTTTTTTTTGTAATTTAGTGTTTGTTTTTTTGTATTATAGATTAGTTTATTTTATTGTATTTTATTTTAGGTAATTGTAGTTAATTTATTTAATTAATTTAATGATAGTGTAGTGTTAGGTTTAATTGTAACTTAGGTTAGGATTTATTTTACAGGTAATTTTGTAGTTATTTTAACTAGGTAGCTATTAAATAGTTCTTAACTATTTAATAGCTATTGTAACTAGTTAAATAAATACAAAGTTGCCTGTAAAATAAATATAAAATCCTAAAATAGCTACAATGTAATTATTAATTATATTGTAGCTATATTAGGGTTTATTTGATAGGTAAGTATTTAGTTTTAAATAGGAATAATTTAGTTAATTTTAGGAATATTACTTTGTTTAATATAAATTATATTTATGTTAGGGGGGGTGTAAGGGTTAGAGTTAGGTTTAGGGGTTAATAACTTTATTATAGTAGCGGCGACGGTGTGGGCGGGAGATTAGGGGTTAATAATTGTAGGTAGGTGGCGGCGATGTTATGGAGGGCAGATTAGGGGTTAATACTATTTATTATAGTGTTTGTGAGGCGGGAGTGCGGCGGTTTAGGGGTTAATACATTTATTATAGTGGCGGCGAGGTCCGGTCGGCAGATTATGGGTTAATAAGTGTAGTTAGGTAGCGGCGACGTTGGGGGGGCAGATTAGGGGTTAATAAATATAATATAGGGGTCGGTGGTGTTAGGGCCAGCAGATTAAGGGTTCATAGCTATAATGTAGGTGGCGGCGGTGTCCGGAGCGGCAGATTAGGGGTTAATAATAATATGCAGGGGTCAGCGATAGCGGGGGCGGCAGATTAAGGGTTAATAAGTGTAAGGTTAGGGGTGTTTAGACTCTGGGTTCATTTTAGGGTGTTAGGTGCAGACTTAGAGAGTGTTTCACCATAGGAAACAATGGGGCTGCGTTAGGAGCTGAACGCTGCTTTTTTGCAGGTGTTAGTTTTGTTTCAGCCAGCTCAGCCTTATTGTTTCCTATGGGGATATCGTGCACAAGCACGTTTTAGCTGCTTACCGCTACCATAAGAAACGCTAGTATTGAGGGTTGAAGTGGAGCTAAATTAGGCTCAACGCACCCTTTTTTGAGCCTAACGCAGCCCCTCAGACAACTCTAAATACCAGCATTGTAGGAAGGGTGCGCTGTGGAAAAAAGCAGCGTTAGCTACGCGGCTTTTTACCGACAAAACTCTAAATCTAGCCGATAGATTGGAAAAATCATAATCATTTCAGTTTGTTAAAAAAATGCTACTGTTTTTTGTTTGATTTAATGTTAAATGGACACTCAAGTAAAAATGACATTTTCATGATTTAGATAGAGGATGCAATTTTAAACAACTTTCCAATTTACTTCCATTAACAAAATATGCACAGACATTTTATATTTACACTTTTTGAGTCTACTGAGCATGTGCAAGGATTCACAGAATATACTTATATGCATTTGTGGTGATTGTCACATGATACAGGATGAGTGGAAATAGACATAACTTTTAGGTTTGCAGGAAAAAATCTTCTACTCATTTGAAGTTCAGACTAAGTGCTATTGCATTGTCTTTTTATCATGCATTCGTTGATTATGCAAATCTACTGTATTTACTGGCCCTTAAACATCATTTTTAAACAATATTAGATAATTTATACCATACATTAAACAATATGATGCAAATTAATTAAAGCTGGTAACAACACATGTAGATTTTGACACATTGGGCTAGATTACAAGTGGAGCATTATTTTAACATGCACCCGTAAAGGGGGAAATTTGCATGCGCATGTTAAATAACCAACCATTACAAGTGGCTGGTTGATGCTAGCGCAAGCTCGCGGTAGCACTTTGCGCTAAAATTCATTAACCAGAGATCAGATCTCTGGTTGATGAAAAAAATCCCCTAATTTTCCCCCCCCAAAAAAGTGTACAGTTCATTTATAAAAAAAAAAATGAGCATCTTTTTATTATTATTAATAATAATGCAAGAAGCAGTTTTACAAGGTTAAAGTGAGGGTATGTGGGGAGTTTGGAAAAAAATGGCACTGAAAAGTGCATTTAGATAGCGGTCTATGGGGACTGTGTTTTATACTGCAAATGTATCTGCTTTTATACAGATATATATATATATATATATATATATATATATATATATATATATATATATATATATATATATATATATATATATATATGTGTATATATGTGTGTTATTATGTGTATATATACATATAAACACATACATATATATGTACATATTCATATACATATATATTTTACATTTGCTGCTCAATGCTGCACAACTTGCACCCTGCGCTGAGCTAGGTTCTTTGCATGAGAATGAGGCTCCCATTAAAGCCTATGGAAGCACAATCTTGTGAGCGCAAACACAAAGCAATGTGCTCAGCTTGTAATACCAGTGCACATTTTTGGAGGGCAAATATCATGCTTGTGAAAGCGCAATTTTGTGCTCCACTTGTAATCTAGGCTATTATGAATTAATATTATTGCTTAAGTATATTTATGTATAGATATGTATATATATATATATATATATATATATATATATATATATATATATATATATATATATATATGTATATATATATATGTATATGTATTTACAGACATATTGAGACATATAAACACATAAATACATATGTGCACACATATAGACATATATAAATGCATTGGAGCCCTTTGCAGTCAATTAGCTAAAAACATGAAAAATTATATTTATGCAATATTCATATTTTTGGCTACATTACAAGTGGAGCGCTAATTTATTGTGCGCCCGCAAATGAACAAATTAGCCAGTTTGCAGGCGCACAATAAATAACCAGACAAGTGGCTGGTTATTGCTACCGTGAGCTCACAGTAGCAATTAGAGCTCCAAAAATTAGACATCTGTTTAATTTTTTAAAAGTCCCCAATTGCCCCCAAAATTCAGTGTAGTGTGCCTTTTAAAATAAAAAAAATGTAGCCTCTTTTTTATTTATTTTTAATTAATAACTGCAGGAGGCAGTTTTAAGGGGTTAAAAGTGTCAGGTGTGGGGTGTTTGAATAAAAACAGCCACTGAAAAGTGCCTTTACATTGTGTATTCCCAGTCAAGATATATGTATATGCTTATATACATATATATTTATGTGCTAATATGTGTATATACACATATTAACACATACATATATCTGTATATAAGCATATCCCCTTCGCTCATGCAGTGTCTGATGGCATGAGAACGAGGCTCTCATTAGAGCCTATGGAAGCATGCTCTTGTAAGCGCAATGCTTCAGTTCAATGCAAACGCAATGCATCTAACTCATAATACCAGCGCACATTTGCCTGCACTGGTATTTCATAGTGGAGCGTAAATATAGATTTAGCAAAAGCAATATTTTTGCGCTCCACTTATAATCTGGCCCTTAATAAAGTGTTTAACTATGTTTCGGCTAGATTACAAGTCTTGCGTTAGGCTTAAAAAGCAGCGTTGGCCGGTCCCAACGCTGCTTTTTAACGCCCGCTGGTATTACGAGTCTTGAAGGTACAGGTGTACTTCTCACTTTTTTGGGCAGACTCGGAAATACCGCAAATCCACTTACGTCAATTGCGTATCCTATTTTTTTTTATTTATTTTTTTTTCAAAAGTTTTTTATTGAGGAATAAACATTACAGCAGATGTCACAGCGCAGGTGACCAATAGGTAAACATATACATAAACATTGTGCCGTTGGAATGACAAAGTAAGCGTAGCTATTAATGAAATTACTGCGCATATAGGTCAAGTATGTCAAGTATGAAATAAGATATCTACCATATAAACCTCATTTTCGATAAATGTGAACTCAGAAATAAATCCATTATGAAAACATCGTTTACAAACAGAATGAACAAACTTGGGTTATAAGGACCGGGTAGTACCTCAGTCCTACACAGTAACTCAACTGTCTAGGAATTTCGTGAAGTCATCTTAGGAGTGCCTCTCCGTGTACTACAACTGGGAATTATAGTGCGCATCTCCAGGCGGGGGGGGGGTCCAGGTTGAGCATGAGGGAGGAGGGAAAGGGAGGGGGAAAGGGGGAGGGATAAGGGTATGGTGGTAGGGGTGACTGGGACCTTAAAATCGACTAGTCATTTATCTTTGAGCTCCTTGGTAGTTAAACCAGGGCTCCCAAATCTTCCAGTAAAGCTCTTCCTTGTACATATGGGAGTAGAAACTTTGTTCCATTGTGGCATATACCTGCATTATAGATGTAACAACCGTTATATCTGGGGGATGGGTTTGTTTCCAGGCCCTTGCTATCGCCAGTTTTGTGGCCGCTAGGACAAAGATGACCAATTTAGAGACATGGGTTGGAACGCTCCTCGGGAAAATGTGTAAAAGAGCGATTGCAGGAGTGAGTGGGATAGATAGCCCCAGGTTAGCACAGAGGGTTTCTACCTGTGTCCAGAGAGGTGCCAGTTTTGGGCAGTCCCACCAAGTATGCATGTCTGAGCCTCTTTGCATGCATTCCCTCCAACACAAAGGGGGCGTTGTGGGGAACATCTGTGACAGCCTAGTGGGAGTATAGTACCATTTTAGGAATAATTTCATGTAAGCTTCTAATGTATTTGCACAGTGTACTGTCTTTTTAGTTAACTTCATGGCTGTGGATACGTCTTTATCTGAAATTGGTCTGGATAAATCTCCCTCCCAAGCCCTTATCTGCCATGGTCTGTCTTTGTTAGTGGACGACTGTAGAAGATCGCAGTGGAACGATATGAGCCTAGGAGTCTTAATAGGGAGTTGCCATAGCTTTTCCCAGTTAGTCAGGGGCCTGTTTAGGGCTTTGGGGAATCCCCAAGATGTCATAAAGGCGTAGAGCCTCGAATATTCAAAGGAGGCCCACGGGGGGGGGGGGGGGCTCTGGAATAATGGTACTGATATTATGAGGTGAGACTAAAGTGTCCGAGAGGTATACACAGGAGACCACTTTCAGGTCTAAGTCATTCCACTGCTGTATGTGTGTATCAGGGAGAGCCGCCAATAAGGCTGGTATAGAATGAATGGGAGACGGGTGTGGGGCGATGTCGCGAAGGTTTCTGAGGCTATACCAAACTTTCAGATTGTCTCTGATAATGACGTTTTGTATTCCTAAGCTGTCAACACAATGCTTAGGGATCCAGGGTAAGTCTGCCAACCTTAGGCCTAGGGGAAGGATCGATGTTTCTATGTTTTTCCAGCCCTGTTGTTCCCCCTTATCTGCCCACACCGTGATATGAGAAAGCCTGGCTGCCTTGTAATATCCACGTATGTTGGGCATTGCAACTCCTCCATATTCATATCTTTTTTGGAGAATCTTCGACGCTATCCGGGGTCTGGACTTATTCCAGATATAGTGTTGCCCAAGAGATTGGAGCTTGTCTATTAGAGCAGTAGGTACATTAAGAGGAATACAGCGGAAATAGTACAGAATTTTTGGTAAGATCGTCATTTTGAAGGAGGCGATGCGGCCCAGCCATGAAATTTCTTTAAGACTCCACGAAGATGTAAGCTCAGTGACCTCTTTAATGAGGTTTGTATAGTTAATGGAAATAACCAATTTCGGGTCCGGACCTAGCTGTACCCCTAAGTGCCGAATGGAGGGAATTGTCTGGGCCTTCTCTGCCAAACGTGAAACCAACTTGGTCTGTATGAATCACCTTCGGGAGCAGGCTATTAAGGCGGTTAGCCCATAGCTTTGCATATAGCTTTACATCACCATTTATCAAGGATATTGGTCTGTAGCTCGTACATTGTGAGGGGTCTTTGTTTGGTTTCGGTATAGGCAAAATTACTGCTTGCAAAAATTCTTTATGGAATGAGCCTGCCTCTCGGGCTTCCGAAAAGACCTTGAGGAGGATACCATGAAGTTCCGGTTTAAACAGTTTATAGAAGGCTGTTGGGTACCCATCAGGGCCTGGAGCCTTGTTATTTTGGGAGTGTTTAATGGCTAAACTAAGCTCATTTAGGGAAAATGGAGCTTTAAGTGCCTCTCCATCCTCATCTGTGAGGGATGGCAGGCCCAGCGTCTGTAAGAAATGTACTATTTCACACGAGGAGGAATCTTTAGTAGTCATCAAGGGTTTAAGGTGATACAGATTAGAATAATAGTCCGCAAACGTCTCTCCAATTTCCTTAGGTGAGTAGACCGAAATGTTACCTCTCTGGAGAGATAAGATCCTACCCGCCGCTGTCCTGCACCTTAATTTATGGGCAAGGAGGGTTGAGGCCTTATTACCTTGGCAATACATCAGCTTCTTGAATCTAGCATAAGATTCTTTAACCCTTTGCAGGTCTCTATCTGCCAATTGCGTTCGCAATTCCTTAATTTTATCAGCTAGGCTTGTAGTTGGGGAGTTTTTATTCTCCTGCTCTACAGCGCGAAGCTCGGCCATGAGGAGGCCGACGGGCAGACCTGCTTGACATCATAGCATTGCCTGCCGTCGAATGCAAATCCCTCTGATGTATGCTTTCAGAGCGGCCCATATTGTTTGGGAGGACATACCCGGGGTTTCGTTTATTCTTAGAAACTCAACAATAGAGGCTTGGAGGGATACTCTAAACGTTTTATCTCGAAGCATTTGTTTTGGGAGTTTCCAGCAAGGTCTAGTCTCTGTGGCTAAGTCAGTAGAGAGTGTAAACGTCAGAATATCGGGATCTGACCATGAGCAGACCCTAATGTGTGACGTTAGGACTCTATTAAGTGTCCATGAGTCAGTGAAGAAATGGTCGAGCCTCGAGTACGAATTATGGGGTCTAGAAAAGTATGTATAGTCTCTATCATTGTGGTGTAGTGCCCTCCAGATATCATATAGATTATGTTGGATAATTTGTTGTCAAAATTTGTTGGCAGTAGTCACAGAGTACGTGTCTATTGTTTTCCCTCTCTGAACTTTCTTATCTAGTAGAGGGTCCCATATCATATTAAAGTCCCCGCCTAGTATAATAGTCCCAGCTTTGTGTTTCTCAATTTTAGACAGGGCATCTTTCAGGAACTTAGTTTGCATTTGATTTGGGGCATAGATGTTAACTAGAGTGAACAGTACACCGTTTAGTTTACAATTGAGCAGTAGAAATCGTCCCTGGCTATCTCTCTCTGCGTGAATGTGGTCAAAATGTATAGATTTGTGTATAGCGATCGCCACTCCTCTAGATTTCTCAGTGTGAGAAGCTAGAACCACTGCAGGATATTCTGGGGTCCTGTATGGAGTCTGGTTTGACGTTAACCAGTGTGTCTCTTGTAAAAACATGACTTGTACTTTCAGAGACTTCATGGTATTAGTAAGCATGCTTCTCTTGTCTTGTGAGTTTAGTCCTTTGGCATTTAATGTTGCAAAGTATATGTTATTAGGGGTTTAAGGCCATCTTGAACTTGGGGGAGGGAGGAAGTGATAGGTAGGGAGAGGGAAGGTAGAGGGATGGGTTTAGATGATAGACTCACCCCGCCTGGATCTGCGCACTTGGATGTGGCCCTCGCCGGGCTCAAAACTAGTTTATCGTTTCCTTAATCAAGAGGATTATTTCCCCTAGGGAGCTTAGTTTCACCTAGAGAGTAATAAAAAAGAGATGTAATGAACAGTGGAATATGAGAGACAACTAGTTAATTCAAATAGTATAATAAGAGTCCAGAAATTTAGACCAGGTGAATCTAAGTTGGTAGTATGAGGTTTTGAAAATATTATTAGGTATGGTGAACCGCTGGATCACCAAAAGGAGAAGTGTGTCTGAATACCAAACTGACTTCTCCAGTCCCCGTAGAAGGGGATAACACAAATAAAATTTGCGTATATGGGGGGGGGGGTAGTACAAGTATTAAACTTGTATGTAGAGATTGACTGTCGTTGGGGGAGTGTGAATATAAGGAATAAACCAAAGGTTGTTCGTTAAACTAAATAAAACATCACATTACTGCAAGCATAGTAGCACGTTAAGTTAGTGATACCAGATATATTGTAAACACTATAATATCGTCATACAGCTTAGGTCCATAGCATATAGGTGCCTGAGAGAGACTAGATAACCTGTGGAACTGAAAAGAAACTACATGGGGAGAGCTCGTGAGTCCCATCATGACCAAATGGCCAAGAAATGAATAGAGCAGGAACTGCTGGGCAAGCGCCCGTTCGCTTATGGGAAGTCACAGGACTCCCCATGTTCTTTGCACATGAGACAGCTGATACCTGGAAATTACATTTAAGAATATTTACATATATACCCGTGATGGGCCAGATCTATTCATTTATCATTCGATGAACCATATACCAGTGTCTACCTTTTAAATTATAACTAACGCATAAAATAAACTTCTATCAATATGTACATGTGTACCAGCTGCAGACCAGCAGGCCTATCGCCATGTAGAGTTAGTGACGTAAAATATGTTGTAGACACTATTAACTCGCTATATAGTTTCGGTCAGTAACATTTAGGTGCCTGAGAGAGATTAAGTCACCTGTGGAGCTGGAGAGAGAGGAGATGAGGAGACCCCCGGAGTCCCAACAGAGCAAAATGGGATAGGATAGTAGAGCAGGTGTTGTTGGACAAGCGTCCTTTATCCTGTGGGAGGTCACGGGTCTCCGCATGTCTCTCAAGTATTAGGCAGCTAATACCTGGGAATAACATTTAACAATATATACATGTTTACCAGCTGAAGGTCAGGACCAATTATTTACCATTCAGTGAACTATATATCAGTCCTTTTTCCTTTAAGCTATCACTAACCAATGATAAATACAGCTAACAATATATACATGTGTACTAGCTCAACACCAGAGCTCTTTATTATATCACTTGGTGGGCTTTTGTAACCTAGGGGTGAAATCTGGGGCGCCCGCCCGGATGTCAGTGACAGTAGGAATGTCCTTTGCATTAGATCTTGATGAAGGTTGGACCATGTCAATAATAGCCGGCCTATCTCTAGGGAGCAAAGAATCAGTGTCCTTTCGGGATTTGGTGGATGCTAAGCCCCAGTCGTGTAGCAGGTCAAAGCCTTCTTTAGGGGTGAAAATTGTGCGTGTCTCACTATCTTTAGTAACTATAAGCCTAGTCAGGTATCCCCATCTGTATCTAATATTTTCTGTTCTCAGAATTTGGGTGATGGTCCTGAAGGACCTTCTCTTTTGTAAAGTGTAGCTGGAAATGTCCGGGAACACCGCTATTTGTTGGAACTTCTCAGGTAGTTGCGGTTTGTTGGCCAGTTCTCTCATTATCTTCTCCTTGTGGGTAAAAAAGTGGATCCTAGCTAGAACATCTCTAGGTTTTTCTTGAGAGACAGTTCTAGGTCGTGCTACTCTGTGGACTCTGTCCAGTAGGAGGCCAGGCGTCTCTGAAGTGGAGAAGAAGATATTACAAAACTCCAGAACATATGACTCCAGTTCTTGGGGGCCAACCTCTTCGGGTATTCCGCGGAATCTCAGATTATTCCATCAGGAGCGGTCTTCCATGTCAGCTAGTTTCAATTCTAGGTCCGATATTTGAATTGCAAGATTTTGGGAATAGGCTTGTAAGTGAGCATGGTCCACATCAATATCTTCTTGTTTACGCTCCAAAGTTTCAGTACGTTCTCCCAATGCACCAATTTCTCTACGGAGCTCAGCTGTGGATCCCTTAATTTCCTTTGTCAGTGTCTCTTGAAGGAGATTCATTCGCCTGGTTAGGACATCTACAATGTTTGCAGATAACGTATCTGACATAGGAGATTGAGAATCTATACTGCCTTCAGATTCACTGCCTTCCAATGCAGGAGTGGAGTCCCTGTACATTTGAGTTTTCCCAGCGTGATGGTTTTTAAAGTGATCTGCGACTGTTTTTCCAGAGGTGTGAGACGGTTTAGTTTTCCTTTTGGAATTTTGGGACATGGTTTCAGGATTGTTTATTCTGCCAAAGCCAGCTGTTGAGACACTAGGTCTGCAGTATAGGATATATTAAGTAGAACAATGGTGAAGAGGATGATACTAAAGTCCCCCTGACGTCAATCTTAGTTTAGGTAGCCATAGTTAGTTGTGCTCCGCAAGCCATAATAAGGTTCTGCTGTATAACCCTCGGTATTATCAGAACTAAGTCAGTCCTCTTCAAGGGTGGGTAGAGTGAAAAGCTCTGTAGACACCCCCTCCAGGGAGATTGCCCTCACCTGGCCAGGACGGGAAAAGGAATTGAGGATATGACCTGCTGTCTCTTTGTACAGCAGGAAATGGATGGAGAGAGTGTCAGAGAGTATCAAAGGAGTTGGGCTCTATGCTATAGTATCTGCTGAGTAGCTGCTCGTCCAGGGGATTGCACCTCTATGATACTTTAGTGATTTGATAGTTCAGTTACACTTTTAAGTTGTATATAGACATGCCTTTATACCAAGATACCTTGAACTGAATCTAGTGCACCAGTCCTGAGAAGTGTGGCCTTTTGTAGTATCTGCTGGATGGCAGCTTATCTAGGAGTATGTGCCTTAATGAAATCTCTAGAAAATTGGGTAGCTTAGTTGCACTTTTAGTTTAAGCATATACAGACTCTTATACAAAAATACCTGTAGAGGAAAGGTCAAGATTAGTTTACACAGTGAACCCAACAGTATTCGTCTACACAACAAATGCAAAGTTGGAAGGAGCCTATGGCACAATGCTGGAGGAAGAGAAGTGAATATTAATGAGCCCAGCTTATATAGGAATATTACTGCACTTTAAGCCTAGTGCATAAGATCATTTAAATGCAGCCTTTTAGGTGCCCAACCTGTAGACTATCGCTAGTGAAATAGGTACATTAGGTAGGACCTGTTGGTAAAGATGAATGTTAGGCAGATATGATAAATAAATTACACTCCACTTTGGCTTGAGAGCCCAAAGACATACAGGCTGACGCAGCAGCTATAACTTCACACAGTAGTATTATAGATTATTGTGACAGTACAAGTTCCTCAATCTCACTGAAGCTATGCTGCAGGTATGTATCCACTTAAAGGGGGCAGCACCTCAGGGTGCAATGAAACAAGTCACAGTGACAGATTATATCCCTGAGAGTTATCAGTAGGGCAAAATGCAGATATAGATTAACCCACTTGTAGGTGGTAAACTGGGGAGTTTCTCACCACCCCCACAGTCAGGTATTGCTTGCAGGACCCCAGGCAATATCAGGGTAGGAAGGATGAAAATGTCCAAAAAAAAAAGGGGAGGTCTAAGGTGACCACAGGGTCTCTGTTGTAATTGAGGACTACACGTTAAAACTACTGTCTCTTTAAAATCTGTGTAGCTCTCTTGAACTTGTGAGTGATTGTTGTTGTTTTTTTAATTGCCCGCAGCAGCTCCTTAAACAGTATCTTTGTACTCCTGCTTGTAAAGGCAAAGTGCCCTGGGGCGTTTAGGACTCCTTACTTGGGGTGCCTAGTTAGTAGAGGCGAGCCAGGGACTTTCACAGGGCAATAGGGGGCATGCAAAGTATTTCAATCCCCTCCGTAACTAACTTTTTATGTAAGACCCTGTATGACGCAGCTGCTTGAGAACGCTGCAGGGAAAGTGGAGGCCTATCACGTCTAAAAAGTGACAATCCAGAGTGGCAGTCCCCTTATCTACCCCACCCAGTATCTCACCAGATCAACACAGGATCCGGAGTCTGGAGATGAGCCAAGTACCTCGGGCATGGGCAGCACAGTTCTTGGGCCTTGGAGGCGGCAGATCTTGCGGGCGGTAAGGCAGACTTGGGTCCGATCCGTGTAATCCTTCAAAGGGAGGCAGGTATGATTTATGGCACTCCGGAGCGGAGCCCCGACCCTCCGGAGTGTTGTGCGGTCACTACAAATGCCCTTAAAGGTAGCGGGCAGATGTGATGCAGCTGGTTATATCACTGAGGGCTGCTGCAGGATCTCCCCGGATAATGGTGTGCTTCAGCAGTGGCAGAGTTTACACAACTCCGGTAGTGGCGCTCCCATCCGGGTCTAAGGTAGCAGGTGAGAAAATCTCTGGGAAGCACTCCCGCAGTGATGGGGCTCTGCGGCCTTGATGCAACTGGGCGTAAGTGAGCCGTATGATGGAGCGGCAATATGGCGGCTTTTCGCGCCTAATTTCTCTTCGCTCAGGCCGGGCGCTTCACCCTATCTCAGGCAGTATCTGCAATGGGGTAATCGCTGTGTTCCCCACTCTTCAGCCTCCGACCTCTGTCTGTTCGGTTGATGTCCGCTCCGACTTGCACTGGTCTCGGCTGGGCCGCAGGTAGTTTGAGATCACCGAAGGGGTATAGCTGAGAGGGTACCTCCAGTCTTAGATGTCCTATTATGTACTGCTTAAGCAGCCACTGTCAGCTGTATCTCCGGAGCGGAGCCCCGACCCTCTGCAACGTATTAGACAAGCGAGTAGATTGTACCACACCAGCTATTGTAACTTCTTTAGGCAGAGTCAGCAGGGAATAAATGCCCAACCTTGTATACTTTAGATCAGCTCAGCTTCTGTTCCACAAAAGTGCCTGTGAGTACTGGAATATGAGCAAATTGACCACTTTTAAACTTTATATAAAGCTAAACAAGCTGGAGCTCTGTTAAGTTGCGTCCGCTCTCCTCACAGGCTAGCTCCGCCCCCCCGTATCCTATTTTTTTAATGGGACTTGCATAGCGCCGGTATTACGAGTCTGCCAAAAAGTGAGCGGTACACCCTCTCCTGTCAAGACTGGTACCGCATTTTAAAGTCAGTAGTTAAGAGTTTTACACTACAACGCTGTAGCATAAAACTCTTAACTAAAGTGCTAAAAAGTACACTAACACCTATAAACTACCTATTAACCCTTAAACCGATCCCCCCCCCCACATCGCAAACACTTAAAAAAAAATTGTAACCCCTAATCTGCCGAACTGGACATCGCCGCCACTATAATAAATATATTAACCCCCAAACCACCGCACTCCCGCCTCGCAAACACTCGTTAAGTTTAATTTACCTCTAATCTGCCGTCCCTAACTTCGTCGCCACCTACCTACATTTATTAACCCCTAATCTTCCGCCCCAACGTTGCCGCCACTATATTAAAGTTATTAACCCCAAAATCTAAGTCTAACCCTAACCCCCCCTAACTTAAATATAATTTAAATAAATATAAATAAAATAACTATCATTAACTAATTTATTCCTATTTAAAACTAAATACCTATAAAATAAACCCTAAGCTAGCTACAATATAACTAATAGTTACATTGTATCTAGCTTATGGTTTATTTTTATTTTACAGGCAAGTTTGTATTTATTTTAACTAGGTAGAATAGTTAGTAAATAGTTATTAACTATTTAATAACTACCTAGCTAAAATAAAGACAAAAGTACCTGTAAAATAAAACCTAACCTAAGTTACAATTACACCTAACACTACTACTATAATTAAACTAATTCCCTAAATTAAATAAAATTATCTAAAGTACAAAAAACAAACAAGCACTAAATTACAGAAAATAATAAACAAATTACAAGATTTTTTAATTAATTACACCTAATCTAATCCCCCTTCAAAATAAAAAAGCCCCCCCAAATAAAAAAAAGCCCTACCCTACACTAAATTACAAATAGCCCTTAAAAGGGCCTTTTGCAGGGCATTGCCCCAAAGTAATCAGCTCTTTTACCTGTAAAAAAAAAATACAAATCCCCCCAACATTAAAACCCACCACCCACACAACCAACCCTACTCTAAAACCCACCCAATACCCCCTTAAAAAAACCTAACACTAACTCCCTGAAGATCACCCTACCGGGAGACGTCTTCATCCAAGCCGGGCAGAAGTGGTCCTCCAGATGGGCAGAAGTCTTCATCCAGACGGCATGTTCTATCTTCATCCATCCGGCGCAGAGCGGGTCCATCTTCAAGACATCTGACGTGGAGCATCCTCTTCATCCGGAGTCTTCTTACTAAATTACGGTACCTTTAAGTGACGTCATCCAAGATGGCGTCCCTTCAATTCTGATTGGCTGATAGAATTCTATCAGCCAGTCGGAATTAAGGTAGAAAAAATCCTATTGGCTGATGCAATCCGCCAATAGGATTGAAGTTCAATCCTATTGGCTGATGCAATCAGCCAATAGGATTGAGCTGGCATTCTATTGGCTGTCCCAATCAGCCAATAGAATGCAAGCTCAATCCTATTGGCTGATTGCATCAGCCAATAGGATTTTTTCTACCTTAATTCCGATTGGCTGTTAAAATTCTATCAGCCAATCGGAATTGAAGGGACGCCATCTTGGATGACGTCACTTAAAGGTACCGTCATTTAGTAAGAAGACTCCGGATGAAGAGGATGCTCCACGTCGGATGTCTTGAAGATGGACCCGCTCCGCGCCAGATGGATGAAGATAGAAGATGCCGTCTGGATGAAGACTTCTGCCCGTCTGGAGGACCACTTCTGCCCGGCTTGGATGAAGACTTCTGCCCGTCTGGAGGACCACTTCTGCCCGGTTGGATGAAGACGTCTCCCGGTAGGGTGATCTTTAGGGGGTTAGTGTTAGGTTTTTTTAAGGGGGTATTGGGTGGGTTTTAGAGTAGGGTTGGTTGTGTTGGTGGTGGGTTTTAATGTTGGGGGGGTTTGTATTTTTTTTTACAGGTAAAAGAGCTGATTACTTTGGGGCAATGCCCTGCAAAAGGCCCTTTTAAGGGCTATTTGTAATTTAGTGTAGGGTAGGGCTTTTTTATTTTGGGGGGCTTTTTTATTTTGTTAGGGGGAATAGATTAGGTGTAGTTAGATTAAAAATCTTGTAATTTGTTTATTATTTTCTGTAATTTAGTGTTTGTTTGTTTTTGTACTTTAGATAATTTTATTTTATTTAGTTAATTTATTTAATTATAGTGTAGTGTTAGGTGTTATTGTAACTTAGGTTAGGTTTTATCTTACAGGTATTTTTGTCTTTATTTTAGCTAGGTAGTTATTAAATAGTTAATAACTATTTAGTAACTATTGTATCTAGTTAAAATAAATATAAACTTGGCTGTAAAATAAAAATAAACCCTAAGATAGCTACAATGTAACTATTAGTTATATTGTAGCTAGCTTAGGGTTTATTTTATAGGTAAGTATTTAGTTTTAAATAGGAATAATGTAGTTAATGATAGTTATTTTATTTATATTTATTTAAATTATATTTAAGTTAGGTGGGGGTTAGGCGACGTTGGGGGCAGCAGATTAGGGGTTAATAAGTGTAGGTAGGTTGCAGTGACATTGGGGGCGGCAGATTAGGGGTTAATAAATATAATGTAGGTGTCGGCGTTGTTGGGGGCATCAGATTAGGGGTTCATAAGTATAATGTAGGTGGCGGCGGTGTCTGGAGCGGCAGATTAGGGGTTAATAATATAATGTAGGTGTCTGCGATGTCTGGGGCGACAGATTAGGGGTTAATAAGTGTAAGATTAGGGGTGTTTAGACTCGGGTTCATGTTAGGGTGTTAGGTGTAGACATAACTTTTGTTTCCCCATAGGAATCAATGGGGCTGCGTTAGGAGCTTTACGCTGCTTTTTTACAGGTGTTAGGTTTTTTTTCAGCCGGCTCTCCCCCATTGATTCCTATGGGGAAATCGTGCACAAGCACGTTCAGCCAGCTCACCACTAACGTAAGCAGCGCTGGTATTGAGGTGACATGTGGAGCAAAATTTTGCTCTACGATCACTTTTTTGCGGTTAACGGCGGGTTTGTAAAAACCCGTAATACCAGCGCTGTCTGTAAGTGAGCTGTGAGCATAAACTGCTTAGCACCGCACAGCCTCTAAGACAAAACTCGTAATCTAGGCCTTTGTTTGGGGAATATGTTCTAAGTCTTTTTAAATAGATATTTCTATTTATATTTATCTGTATATATATATATATATATATATATATACCTATATAAAATCATCTATATATATATATTTATATGTAGGTATAGATATATGTTGTACCAAAATACCATCAGATATATGTAGAAATATGTATTAAAAAATAAATAGAACATTTTCTGCTATGTGAAGAACATTGGAATATGAAATCTTCATTTTTTCATGTCGGGTTAGCATACTTGAGAATATGCAATCTGGTTTTGCACGCGAGTAGGGTTTTTTTTTTTTTACACTTTTTTGCTCCATTGACTTCTATGGGGGAATATGTTAATGCAATCCCGATATTCAAAGTTTGGCTTTTTGTTCACATCGGGTTAGTATGCGAGCTAAAACTTTTTACTTTTAACTTGTAATACGAGTGCTACCCGATGCACGCAAAAGCGTTACTTCTAGTTAAATACCGTGTCACTTTAATCTGGCACTTTATGTAATTTATGATCCTGTTTAGGACACTTATTTATATGGGACAAGGTATACTGATTGTTTTGGTATTTTTTAATCATGCTATTTAGTATTACACGTTGCATGATATTAAAAAAAACAACAGGTTACAAAGATATCCTTTTCTGTAGGACTTGACATATGCGATTTGTTTTTGACTTTGCAGTTCTAATTTATATAGAATGTAATTCTGTTCCACTATATAATTCTTTTTAATGCGCATTTAAGTAACTGTGTGCCTTTGTTACACTCAGCGGGTGGTATCATTTGTTTATTGAATGTGTGTTTATTAATCAGTTAGATTTTTTATTTAAGGATTAAAAGAATGATACACTATTGCTATGAGAGTATGAAAGTACAATGCTAATAACTTTGATGACATTATTTCTGTAACGTTTACATATTTGAGTTTTCTTGCTGTTCTTTGTGAACCATGTCAGAAAAAAAACCAGTTGCTGAAATGATATCAGAAAGCTTAATTGTGACATATAGGCGTCTATTTATGTAGGTGCGGACAGACATGATCCACTATAGCGACTCATGTCCACCGCGCATTGATAAATGATGACAACATACGCTGTCGGCATTTATCATTGCACCAGCAGTTTTGGTGAACTACTGGTGCAATACCGCCCCCTGCAGATTCGCTCGGGCTGATTGCTGTCCACCCCCTCAGAGGTGGTGGACCAGTTAAGGAACAGTGGTCTTATGACCACTGCTTCTTAACTTCCACTTCAGTCGGAACTGAAGCGGAGAGGGTAGGAAGCAGCATCCGCTGCTTCATAAATAGACCCCATAGAGACAAACGAATGAGTTGGTCAGTATGCCAGAAATATTGTCCTTTATTACGGATATGATGTTTAACAAAACTTAATTCAGATAATCTATTAATTTTGATATCAATGTGCTTATCCACACTAGTGATGTAAATTAGACATGTGCAGCAGGGGAAAATTTGGTTTGTCCGAATCTTCTGTAACGAATATTTGGGGTAATTCTTTTCCCCAAATATTTGGCTGCTGCACTATTCAGTGTTTGTTTCGTTTTAAATTAAACAAATACTGACAATTTGCGGATTATCTGCTGCACTAAGCCTCCTATTAGTGCCACCCAGGGCTCAATGAAGAAGAGTCAGGTGCGCTAGAGGTAAGAATTGTAACCCCTAAAGATAATTTAAAGGAAACAAATGAATACTGACAAATTGTGGCAGTATTTCTTTGTTTTCTTTAAATCTATTTGGTGGGTTCATTCAGATATTCATTTCATGAAAACAAAACGTATACCTGTTCTTCGTTAAGAATTTGCATTGGTAACAAAACATATCTAATGTAAATACTGTATTTATTTTATTATTTGTTTATTTATCATTTATTTTATTATTTATTTAAAGGGATATTAAACATGAAATACATTGTTGAGGTTATTCCCTGCCTTCCTCCAGTCACAGGTGGTACCATGTTAAAATCTTGCTTTCCCTGCATTCCAGTGCTGATGCAACTGCACATGTGCAACTCACCTTCAGATATCTGCAGTGAAACGTAGATGCCTAAATGGCAGCACTCATAATTAGAGGGCGGCGCAGGAAATATATTTCATTTTTAATGCCCCTTTAAGAAGATAGGATTTAAAGATATCTTTGCACAGTTATACCAATCAAACATATCTCAGCTATTGATTATCCAGCTGTGTTTCACATTAAATACCCTTGAATCTAATATTGTTTTATCCAAGGGCTAGATTAAATTGGAGCACAATTAAAAGTGCAGGGTGCGTTATCAAGTGAATGGTAAAGGATGTTAACCAGAGAATTTTAGCACACCTAACATTTTTTATCACATATTGTACTTTTAATGGACAGGGCATGGAGCATTATAAGTGCTCATATTACAAGTGGTAAAAGCAACACAAAAATTACAGCTGAAAAAGTGTGCACTTTTGGAGACCTGACATAAAGGGGTAGAATTACCTAGCAGCGGATGCTGCTATCTACCCCTGTACTTTCCGGCTCACCGGAAATGTAAGTTAAGAAGCAGCAGTCATAAGAATGCTGCTCCTTAACTCGTCCACCACCTCTGAGGTGCTGGACAGCAATCAGCCTGATCAGATACGATCGGGTTGATTGACACCACCTGCTAGCGGCCGATTGCCTGCGAATGTGCAGGGGCTGGCATTTCACAAGCATTTAGCTAGAAATGCTTGTGCAATAATAAATGCAGCCAGAGTATGCTGTCTGCATTTATCGATGTGCGGCGGACACATCGATATTGATAAATCTACCCCACACATAATATGCGAAAAACAGATTCCATTCTTTTACTTAGATTTATACATATAAAATGTAAAATAGAGGAATATTATTAAAAAATGTTTTAACACAGATTTAAAGAGATATGGGGGCCTATCTATCAAGCTCCGAAAGGAGCTTGACGACCAGTGTTTCTGGCAAGTCTTCGGACTCACCAGAAACAGCAGTTATGAAGCAGCGGTCACAAAGACCGCTGCTTCATAGCCCTGTCCACCTGCTCAGAGCAGCAATTCAACCCGATCGAGTACGATCGGGTTTATTGACACCCCCTGCTGGTGGCCCATTGGCTGCGAGTCTGCAGGGGGCGGCGTTGCACCAGCAGCTCTTGTGAGCTGCTGGTGCAATGTTAAATGCAGAGAGCGTATTGCTCTCCGCATTCAGCGATGTCTTGCGGACCTGATCCACACTGTCTGATCAGGTCCACAAGACATTTCTTAAATATGCCTGATGGTATATAACAAAGTAATGGATAGCGAAGGGCTCAAAGTCGTGTATGTATGTGTGTGTGTATTTGTATGTGTGCCTATATATGTATATGAATAAATGTGTATGTGTGTGTGTGTATTTGTATGTGTGCCTATATATGTATATGAATAAATGTGTATGTGTGTGTGTATTTGTATGTGTGCCTATATATGTATATGAATAAATGTGTATGTGTGTATACATATTATGTATTTGTATATTTGCATGTGTGCAGTGTTTTAAGTTATATTTGAGTACAAAACCATAGTATAAGAGTATAGAAGTACGTGAGAGGAGTGCACCTTTGGCTTAGCGCTCCTGCAATATGCAACATAAGTTTTTTGCAAGCTCCCATAGAAGTCTATTATGTGAGGGATTTACAGCACCTGCTCTATCAGACATCCTGATGTTAGCACGTCCTACAGTTTCACTAGAGCAATAATGTGCGCTGGTATTACAAGTAAATCACAATCCAAAGGCGACCTCACATTGGCATTGCTTTCCATAGGCTCCTGAGAGAGACTCATTCAAATGCTGTCAGAGATGGTATCAGAACCTTGCACAGCAAAGGGAATAAGTAGCGCAGTGATAGGCAGCAGTTAGTAAATGTATATGTACAGTATATGAATATAAACGTATATATTTATTTGTTAACATGTAAATATACACCTATTAACACATAAATATATACAGTATGTATATATTCATATACATTTATATTTATATTTATATTGCAGAGTATGTGAACACACAGTTCCCATAGAATGCAGTGTAAAGGCACTTTTCACCCCACTCCCACCAACTTTAAAGCCCCAAAACTGCCTATTGTATAATTTATAATATATCCATGGATCCATGTACTTTGTTGTATTTGTAATATGTGTTATTAAATATTTTTAGCATTATCACTGTTAGACCCTTCTATCACCCTCTTTGGACCTGACCTTTTATTCTAGGCGCTCCTTACACTTCCCACTGTTTTTTTCCAATTCTATGGGTAACTAGAGACCCATTTGCTATAGGAGCTTAGGTCCTTTGAGTTAGCGCCGTCGGATAAATTCCTTTTGTTTCACCATGTTACTTTGTTTTCTTGGTATCCTTTGTGGAAAAGCATATTTACAATCCTCAGCAGCAGCAAGCACTACTGGGAGATAGCTGGTGAGTGGTGGCTACACACATTTTTCATTGGTTCCCCAGGTGTGTATAGCAAGTCCCAGTAGTGTGTTGTTTCTTTAGAGCTGAACTTAATTGTGTTTAATCCCATTGCAGGGGTTAAACATAGTGGGGTTGATCACAACTCTTTAGATAAGTTTATGAAAGTCCCCATATACTTTATATATATATAAAGCAATAACAAAATGCTCTAACATATCAGATTATTTTCTTTTTAAATTTTATATCGCATTAAAAAAAAAATCATAAATAAGTTCATCTTTTTAATTGTTCTGATACTCAATATTTTAGCTCTCTACAAGTTTCATAGTTTTAAAGTGTGATTTGAGCATTTAAAAAAAAAAGAAAACCAGGAAACTATTGTGTTTATGGAAATGTGAAATGGGTAAGCAAAGAAAATGTAAATATTAAAAAAGAAACACAAGTTAGATTATGTAAAATGCACCAAAAAGGTGTTTCAAGAGGGTGTTTGAATTATATAAATAAAAAGTCACATGAAAACCAGTGCAAAGAGAGTTTTTTTTTATTTTTGATCAACTGGAATTCCATTTGTCATGGGTCTCAATACAAAACATGTGATTGTTTTTTGTGTGGAACAAAGTAACACACACTTTAGAAACAGTTACAAAAAACTTTTTTTTTTTCATTAATTTTTAATGGTCTCAGATTTTAAAAACTTCCCTCCCCCAACACTGAGAGTTTTCCAGCTATTGGCAGGGAATCTGTGGGGGATAAGACACAGTTTGTATTTGTAGCTTTTAAAATCTCTTATGGGATTTTAGTAACTTTTGACAGATGGATTCTTTAGGTTCCTTTGTACCTTCGTATTGTATCAGTCCAGCTTTAATAGTATTATACAGTATTTATGCCTTTTTTAGCTTTTGTAATAAAAGTTATATTCTAACAATAGTAGGAGTATATACCAATAATTTGTAAAAACTTAAGCAGACTATTTTAACATGCGTCTGTAAAGGGGGAAATTTTAATACGCATGTTAAATAACCAGCCATTAAAAGTGGCTGGTTGATGCTACCGCAAGCTCGCGGTAGCACTTTGCGCTAAAATTCATTAACCAGAGATCTGATCTCTGGTTGATGAAAAAAATCCCATAATTTTCCCCAAAATAAAGTGTACAGTTCATTTATAAAAATTAAAAAAAATATGAGCATCTTTTTTTTATTATTAATAATAATGCAAGAAGCAGTTTTAAGAGGTTAAAGTGAGGGTATGTGGGGAGTTTGGAAAAAAATGGCACTGAAAAGTGCCTTTACATAGCGGTCTATGGGGACTGTGTTTTATACTGCAAATATATCTGCTTTTATACATATATATTTATGTGTTATTATGTGTATATACACATATAAACACATAAATATATATGTACATATTGATATACATATATATTTTACATTTGCTGCTCAATGCTGCACAACTTGCACCCTGCGCTGATCTAGGTTCTTTACATGAGAACGAGGCTCCCATTAAAGTCTATGGCCTAGATTTAGAGTTCGGCGGTAGCCGTCAAAACCAGCGTTAGAGGCTCCTAACGCTGGTTTTGGCCGCCCGCTGGTATTTGGAGTCAGTGATTAAAGGGTCTAACGCTCACTTTACAGCCGCGACTTTTCCATACCGCAGATCCCCCTACGCCATTTGCGTAGCCTATCTTTTCAATGGGATCTTTCTAACGCTGGTATTTAGAGTCGTTTCTGCAGTGAGCGTTAGAGCTCTAACGACAAGATTCCAGCCGCCTGAAAAAAGCAGGAGTTAAGAGCTTTCTGGCTAACGCCGGTTCATAAAGCTCTTAACTACTGTACCCTAAACTACACTAACACCCATAAACTACCTATGTACCCCTAAACCGAGGTCCCCCCACATCGCCGCCACTCGATTAAAATTTTTAACCCCTAATCTGCCGACCGCCACCTACGTTATACTTATGTACCCCTAATCTGCTGCCCCTAACCCCGCCGACCCCTATATTATATTTATTAACCCCTAACTTGCCCCACACAACGTCGCCGCAAGCTACTTAAAATAATTAACCCCTAATCTTCCGACCGCAAATCGCCGCCACCTACGTTATCCCTATGTACCCCTAATCTTCTGCCCCTAACATCGCCGACCCCTATGTTATATTTATTAACCCCTAATCTGCCCCCCACAACGTCGCCGACACCTACCTACACTTATTAACCCCTAATCTGCCGAGCGGACCTGAGCGCTACTATAATAAAGTTATTAACCCCTAATCCGCCTCACTAACCCTATCATAAATAGTATTAACCCCTAATCTGCCCTCCCTAACATCGCCGACACCTACCTTCAATTATTAACCCCTAATCTGCCGACCGGAGCTCACCGCTATTCTAATAAATGTATTAACCCCTAAAGCTAAGTCTAACCCTAACACTAACACCCCCCTAAGTTAAATATAATTTTTATCTAACGAAATAAATTAACTCTTATTAAATAAATGATTCCTATTTAAAGCTAAATACTTACCTGTAAAATAAATCCTAATATAGCTACAATATAAATTACATTTATATTATAGCTATTTTAGGATTAATATTTATTTTACAGGTAACTTTGTATTTATTTTAACCAGGTACAATAGCTATTAAATAGTTAAGAACTATTTAATAGTTACCTAGTTAAAATAATTACAAATTTACCTGTAAAATAAATCCTAACCTAAGATATAATTAAACCTAACACTACCCTATCAATAAAATAATTAAATAAACTACCTACAATTACCTACAATTAACCTAACACTACACTATCAATAAATTAATTAAACACAATTGCTACAAATAAATACAATTAAATAAACTATCTAAAGTACAAAAAATAAAAAAGAACTAAGTTACAGAAAATAAAAAAATATTTACAAACATAAGAAAAATATTACAACAATTTTAAACTAATTACACCTACTCTAAGCCCCCTAATAAAATAACAAAGACCCCCAAAATAAAAAATTCCCTACCCTATTCTAAATTTAAAAAGTTACAAGCTCTTTTACCTTACCAGCCCTGAACAGGGCCCTTTGCGGGGCATGCCCCAAGAAGTTCAGCTCTTTTGCCTGTAAAAGAAAACATACAATACCCCCCCCCCCAACATTACAACCCACCACCCACATACCCCTAATCTAACCCAAACCCCCCTTAAATAAACCTAACACTAAGCCCCTGATGATCTTCCTACCTTGTCTTCACCATGCCAGGTTCACCGATCCGTCCTGGCTCCAAGATCTTCATCCAACCCAAGCGGGGGTTGGCGATCCATAATCCGGTGCTCCAAAGTCTTCCTCCTATCCGGCAAGAAGAGGACATCCGGACCGGCAAACATCTTCTCCAAGCGGCATCTTCTATGTTCTTCCATCCGATGACGACCGGCTCCATCTTGAAGACCTCCAGCGCGGATCCATCCTCTTCTTCCGACGACTAGACGACGAATGACGGTTCCTTTAAGGGACGTCATCCAAGATGGCGTCCCTCGAATTCCGATTGGCTGATAGGATTCTATCAGCCAATCGGAATTAAGGTAGGAATTTTCTGATTGGCTGATGGAATCAGCCAATCAGAATCAAGTTCAATCCGATTGGCTGATCCAATCAGCCAATCAGATTGAGCTCGCATTCTATTGGCTGTTCCGATCAGCCAATACAATGCGAGCTCAATCTGATTGGCTGATTGGATCAGCCAATCGGATTGAACTTGATTCTGATTGGCTGATTCCATCAGCCAATCAGAAAATTCCTACCTTAATTCCGATTGGCTGATAGAATCCTATCAGCCAATCGGAATTTGAGGGACGCCATCTTGGATGACGTCCCTTAAAGGAACCGTCATTCGTCGTCTAGTCGTCGGAAGAAGAGGATGGATCCGCGCTGGAGGTCTTCAAGATGGAGCCGGTCGTCATCGGATGGAAGAACATAGAAGATGCCGCTTGGAGAAGATGTTTGCCGGTCCGGATGTCCTCTTCTTGCCGGATAGGAGGAAGACTTTGGAGCACCGGATTATGGATCGCCAACCCCCGCTTGGGTTGGATGAAGATCTTGGAGTCAGGACGGATCGGTGAACCTGGCATGGTGAAGACAAGGTAGGAAGATCATCAGGGGCTTAGTGTTAGGTTTATTTAAGGGGGGTTTGGGTTAGATTAGGGGTATGTGGGTGGTGGGTTGTAATGTTGGGGGGGGGGGGTATTGTATGTTTTTTTTTACAGGCAAAAGAGCTGAAATTCTTGGGGCATGCCCCGCAAAGGGCCCTGTTCAGGGCTGGTAAGGTAAAAGAGCTTGTAATTTTTGTATTTTAGAATAGGGTAGGGAATTTTTTATTTTGGGGGTCTTTGTTATTTTATTAGGGGGCTTAGAGTAGGTGTAATTAGTTTAAAATTGTTGTAATATTTTTCTTATGTTTGTAAATATTTTTTTATTTTCTGTAACTTAGTTCTTTTTTATTTTTTGTACTTTAGATAGTTTATTTAATTGTATTTATTTGTAGCAATTGTGTTTAATTAATTTATTGATAGTGTAGTGTTAGGTTAATTGTAGGTAATTGTAGGTAGTTTATTTAATTATTTTATTGATAGGGTAGTGTTAGGTTTAATTATAACTTAGGTTAGGATTTATTTTACAGGTAAATTTGTAATTATTTTAACTAGGTAACTATTAAATAGTTCTTAACTATTTAATAGCTATTGTACCTGGTTAAAATAAATACAAAGTTACCTGTAAAATAAATATTAATCCTAAAATAGCTATAATATAAATGTAATTTATATTGTAGCTATATTAGGATTTATTTTACAGGTAAGTATTTAGCTTTAAATAGGAATAATTTATTTAATAAGAGTTAATTTATTTCGTTAGATAAAAATTATATTTAACTTAGGGGGGTGTTAGTGTTAGGGTTAGACTTAGCTTTAGGGGTTAATACATTTATTAGAATAGCGGTGAGCTCCGGTCGGCAGATTAGGGGTTAATAATTGAAGGTAGGTGTCGGCGATGTTAGGGAGGGCAGATTAGGGGTTAATACTATTTATGATAGGGTTAGTGAGGCGGATTAGGGGTTAATAACTTTATTATAGTAGCGCTCAGGTCCGGTCGGCAGATTAGGGGTTAATAAGTGTAGGTAGGTGTCGGCGACGTTGTGGGGGGCAGATTAGGGGTTAATAAATATAACATAGGGGTCGGCGATGTTAGGGCAGCAGATTAGGGGTACATAGGGATAACGTAGGTGGCGGCGGTTTACGGAGCGGCAGATTAGGGGTTAAAAGTGTAATGCAGGGGTCAGCGATAGCGGGGGCGGCAGATTAGGGGTTAATAAGTGTAAGGCTAGGGGTGTTTAGACTCGGGGTACATGTTAGAGTGTTAGGTGCAGACGTAGGAAGTGTTTCCCCATAGGAAACAATGGGGCTGCGTTAGGAGCTGAACGCTGCTTTTTTGCAGGTGTTAGGTTTTTTTTCAGCTCAAACAGCCCCATTGTTTCCTATGGGAGAATCGTGCACGAGCACGTTTTTGAGGCCGGCCGCGTCCGTAAGCAACTCTGGTATCGAGAGTTGTATTTGCGGTAAAAATGCTCTACGCTCCTTTTTTGGAGCCTAACGCAGCATTTGTTTGAACTCTCGATACCAGAGTTAAATTTATGGTGCGGCCAGAAAAAAACCCGCGGAGCGTTAACAGCCCTTTTACCGCCAAACTCCAAATCTAGCCGTTTGGAAGCACGCTCTTGTGAGCGCAAAGCTTCCAGGCAATGCAAACAAAAAGCAATGTGCTCAGCTTGTAATACCAGTGCACATTTTTGGAGGGCAAATATCATGCTTGTGAAAGCGCTATTTTGTGCTCCCCTCGTAATCTAGGCTATTATGAATTAATATTATTGCTTAAGTAAAAAAATAAAGCGTTGAAACATAATAGGCAGTCATCATCAAATTCAAATTATTATTTTTTTCTTTTTAAATTTGTAGCATTTCCTATTTATTGGAAGTTTTTCAAAAAACAAACAAACAAAAACTACTTTGCTATGCTATGTTTTACTGTGTTAATTTAAGTTAATAAGGATGAAGCTTTAGGTTTTATGTGGATTTAATGTATGCTTACTAAAAAGTTATTATGTTTGTGTTTGAATAATTCTGGGCCATATTGCGAGTAGTGCTCTAACAGTTACACACAAGCGAAAAGGGGTTTATCGAGGGTGTTTGCATGTGTCGGATGTAGCACTTGTATTACAAGTTGAAAGTAAACATGATCGCTTGAGCGCAATTGAAGTTAATGCGTGTCAGGATACTGCATCCTCAGAGCTCTGGTTAACTCTTTTACGAAACACAAAAGTGTCACAAAACGCATAAAAAATACATTGAAAAGTACTGTTACACTCTAATGAAAATTATTTAAAAAAATATTGCACAAAAAAGTTATAGGGCTCAAAGATATGAGATCTCAGGTGTTAGAAAAAAAAGCAGGCAAAGGGCTTTAACGTAGAGATACTTGAGATGTTTATATCTGTGTTCATATGTATTTATGCACACGGAAAGAACGGGTGAGCCCTCTGGATGTGGCAGAAAGAAAACAATGCAAAACTTTAAATAACAGCAAAAGTACAAATGATCCAACAAAAGCCAATGCCCTTACACAATATAACCTCAATCAAATATGAGGTAAGGGAAAACCCAATCAGAAACTGGGACATAACCATATAGTGATAGAGAAGTGAACCGGAATGCCCACCGCAAACCTCGTATTGTTATTGTATATCATATATGTATATTTATGTATAGATATGTGTATATATATATATATATATATATATATATATATATATATATATATATATATATATGTATTTACAGACATATTGAGACATATAAACACATAAATATATATGTGCACACATATTAACATATATAAATGCATTGTCAGCCCTTTGCAGTCAATAAGCTAAAAACATGAAAAATTATATTTATGCAATATTCATAATTTGGGCTAGATTACAAGTGGAGCGCTAATTTATTGTACACCCACAAATGGACAAATTAGCCAGTTTGCAGGCGCACGATAAATAACCAGACAAGTGGCTGGTTATTGCTACCGTGAGCTCACAGTAGCAATTAGAGCTCCAAAAATTAACCAGAGGTTAGACCTCTGTTTAATTTTTTAAATGTCCCTAATTGCCCCCAAAATTCAGTGTAGTGCGCCTTTGAAAATAAAAAAAATGTAGCCTCTTTTTTATTTATTTTTAATTAATAACTGCAGGAGGCAGTTTTAAGGGGTTAAAAGTGGCAGGTGTGGGGTGTTTGAATAAAACATCCACTGAAAAGTGCCTTTACATTGTGTATTCCCAGTAAAGATATATGTATATGCTTATATACATATATATTTATGTGCTAATATGTGTATATACTCATATTAACACATACATATATCTGTATATAAGCATATTTTCATTTTGCTGCCTATCACTGTGCGACTTATCCCCTTCGCTCATGCAGTGTCTGATGGCATGAGAACGAGGCTCCCATTAGAGCCTATGGAAGCATGCTCTTGTGAGCGCAATGCTTCAGTTCAATGCAAACGCAATGCATCTAACTTGTAATACCAGCGCACATTTGCCTGCACTGGTATTTCAAAGTGGAGCGTAAATATAGATTTAGCAAAAGCAATATTTTTGCGCTCCACTTATAATCTGGCCCTTAATAAAGTGTTTAACTATGTTTGTTTGAGGAATATGTTCTAAGTATTTTTAAATAGATATTCCTATATATATTTATCTGTATATATATATATACCTATATAAAATCATCTACATATATATATTTATATGTAGGTATAGATATATATTGTGCCAAAATACCATCAGATATATGTAGAAATATGTATTTAAAAATAAATAGAACATTTTCTGCTATGTGAAGAACATTGGAATATGAAATCTTCATTTTTTCATGTCGGGTTAGCATACTTGAGAATATGCAATCTGGTTTTGCACGCGAGTAGGGTTTTTTTTTTTTTTTTTTACCCTTTTTTGCTCCATTGACTTCTATGGGGGAATATGTTAATGCTATCACGATATTCAAAGTTCGGCTTTTTGTTCACATTTGTTAGTATGCGAGCAAAAACTTTTTACTTTTACCTTGTAATACGAGTGCTACCCGATGCACGCAAAAGCGTTACTTCTAGTTAATCTGGCACTTTATGTAATTTATGATGCTGTTTAGGACGCTTATTTATATGGGACAAGGTATACTGATTGTTTTGGTATTTTTTAATCATGCTATTTAGTTTTACACGTTGCACGATATTAAAAAAAACAACAGGTTACAAAGATATCCTTTTCTGTAGGACTTGACATATGCGATTTGTTTTTGACTTTGCAGTTCTAATTTATATAGAAAGTAATTCTGTTCCACTATATAATTCTTTTTAATGCGCATTTAAGTAACTGTGTGCCTTTGTTACACTCAGTGGGTGGTATCATTTGTTTATTGAATGTGTGTTTATTAATCAGTTAGATTTTTTATTTAAGGATTAAAAGAATGATACACTATTGCTATGAGAGTATGAAAGTACAATGCTAATAACTTTGATGACATTATTTCTGTAACGTTGACATATTTGAGTTTTCTTGCTGTTCTTTGTGAACCATGTCAGAAAAAAAAACAGTTGCTGAAATGATATCAGAAAGCTTAATTGTGACATATAGGCGTCTATTTATGTAGGTGCGGACAGACATGATCCACTATAGCGACTCATGTCCACCGCGCATTGATAAATGCTGACAACATACGCTGTCGGCATTTATCATTGCACCAGCAGTTTTGGTGAACTTCTGGTGCAATACTGCCCCCTGCAGATTCGCTCGGGCTGATTGCTGTCCGCCCCCTCAGAGGTGGTGGACGAGTTAAGGAACAGTGGTCTTATGACCACTGCTTCTTAACTTCCGCTTCAGTCGGAACTGAAGTGGAGAGGGTCAGAAGCAGCATCCGCTGCTTCATAAATAGACCCCATAGAGACAAACGAATGAGTTGGTCAGTATGCCAGAAATAATTGTCCTTTATTACGGATATGATGTTTAACAAAACTTAATTCAGATAATCTATTAATTTTGATATCAATGTGCTTATCCACACTAGTGATGTAAATTAGACATGTGCAGCAGGGGAAAATTTGGTTTGTCCGAATCTTCCGTAACGAATATTTGGGGTAATTCGTTTCCCCAAATATTTGGCTGCTGCACTATTCAGTGTTTGTTTCGTTTTAAATTAAACAAATACTGACAATTTGCGGATTATCTGCTGCACTAAGCCTCCTATTAGTGCCACCTAGGGCTCAATGAAGAAGAGTCAGGTGCGCTAGAGGTAAGGATTTTAACCCCTAAAGATAATTTAAAGGAAACAAATGAATACTGACAAATTGTGGCAGTATTTCTTTGTTTTCTTTAAATCTATTTGGTGGGTTCATTCAGATATTCATTTCATGAAAACAAAACGTATACCTGTTCTTCGTTAAGAATTTGCATTGGTAACAAAACATATCTAATGTAAATACTGTATTTATTTTATTATTTGTTGATTTATCATTTATTTTATTATTTATTTAAAGGGATATTAAACATGAAATACATTGTTGAGGTTATTCCCTGCCTTCCTCCAGTCACAGGTGGTACCATGTTAAAATCTTGCTTTCCCTGCATTCCAGTGCTGATGCAACTGCACATGTGCAACTCACCTTCAGATATCTGCAGTGAAACGTAGATGCCTAAATGGCAGCACTCATAATTAGAGGGCGGCGCAGGAAATATATTTCATTTTTAATGCCCCTTTAAGAAGATAGGATTTAAAGATATCCTCACCTTTGCACAGTTATACCAATCAAACATATCTCAGCTATTGATTATCCAGCTGTTTCACATTAAATACCCTTGAATCTAATATTGTTTTATCCAAGGGCTAGATTAAATTGGAGCACAATTAAAAGTGCAGGGTGCGTTATCATGACAAGTGAATGGTAAAGGATGTTAACCAGAGAATTTTAGCACACCTAACATTTTTTATCACAGATTGTACTTTTAATGGACAGGGCAGGGAGCATTATAAGTGCTCATATTACAAGTGGTAAAAGCAACACAAAAATTACAGCTGAAAAAGTGTGCACTTTTGGAGACCTGACATAAAGGGGTAGAATTACCTAGTAGCGGATGCTGCTATCTACCCCTGTACTTTCCGGCTCACCGGAAATGTAAGTTAAGAAGCAGCGGTCATAAGAATGCTGCTCCTTAACTCGTCCACCACCTCTGAGGTGCTGGACAGCAATCAGCCTGATCAGATACGATCGGGTTGATTGACACCACCTGCTAGCGGCCGATTGCCTGCGAATGTGCAGGGGCCGGCATTTCACAAGCATTTAGCTAGAAATGCTTGTGCAATAATAAATGCAGCCAGAGTATGCTGTCTGCATTTATCGATGTGCGGCGGACATGATCCACTACATTGGATCATGTCTGCCCCCATATTGATAAATCTACATTCTTTTACTTATATTTATACATATTAAATGTAAAATAGAGGAATATTATTGAAAAATGTTTTAACACAGATTTAAAGAGATATGCGGGCCTATCTATCAAGCTCCGAAAGGAGCTGGACGGCCCGTGTTTCTAGCAAGTCTTCGGACTTACCAGAAACAGCAGTTATGAAGCAGCAGTCACAAAGACTGCTGCTTCATAACCCTGTCCGCCTGCTCTGAGCAGGTGGACATGAATCGCAACAATACACCCCCTGCTGGTGGCCCATTGGCTGCGAGTCTGCAGGGGGCGGAGTTGCACCAGCAGCTCTTGTGACATTTCATAAGACATTTCCTAAATATACCTCATGGTATATAACAAAGTACTGGATAGCGAAGAGCTCAAAGTCGCTCTCTGTATGTGTGTGTGTATTTGTATGTGTGCCTATATATGTATATGAATAAATGTGTATGTGTGTGTGTGTATTTGTATGTGTGCCTATATATGTATATGAATAAATGTGTATGTGTGTGTGTGTGTATTTGTATGTGTGCCTATATATGTATATGAATAAATGTGTATGTGTGTGTGTGTATTTGTATGTGTGCCTATATATGTATATGAATAAATGTGTATGTGTGTGTGTGTATTTGTATGTGTGCCTATATATGTATATGAATAAATGTGTATGTGTGTGTGTGTGTATTTGTATGTGTGCCTATATATGTATATGAATAAATGTGTATGTGTGTGTGTGTATTTGTATGTGTGCCTATATATGTATATGAATAAATGTGTATGTGTGTGTGTGTATTTGTATGTGTGCCTATATATGTATATGAATAAATGTGTATGTGTGTGTGTGTATTTGTATGTGTGCCTATATATGTATATGAATAAATGTGTGTATATTTATATATATGCATGTGTGCAGTGTTTTAAGTTATATTTGAGTACAAAACCATAGTATAAGAGTATAGAACTAGACTACTTGAGAGGAGTGTACCTTTGGCTTAGCGCTCCTGCAATATGCAACATAAGTTTTCAGCAAGCTCCCATAGAAGTCTATTATGTGAGGGATTTACAGCACCCGCTCTATCAGACATCCTGATGTTAACACGTCCTACAATTTCACTGGAGCAGTGAAATATCAGTGCAAAAATAATAGTGTGATGTTAGTACGCAATAGCACTATTATCTTTGCACTCCATTTGTAATTTAGCCCTAAATGAGCATGACATATAACTGTGTGGTAGTGAATAATGTTCATGCTAGTGTTTTGCTTTTTTTTTGGTGAATATATTTCCAAGTGTTTTCAGCTAATTAATACAACTGAAAATGTAAAGTTTAGAACAGATATTTATTAGCACAGTAACAATTAAAAAATGCATGCATGCAAGCGATATTAGCGCTCCACTTTGTAATACCAGTGCACGATAATGTATGCTGGTATTACAAGTAAATCACAATCCAAATGTGACCTCACAATGGCATTGCTAGGAAGCATTGCGCTCATGAGAGTGCGCTTCCATAGACTCCTGAGAGAGCCTCATTCAAATGCTGTCAGAGATGGTATCAGAACCTTGCACAGCAAAGGGAATAAGTATCGCAGTGATAGGCAGCAGTTAGTAAATATAAATGTACAGTATATGAATATAAACGTATATATTTATTTGTTAACATGTGCATATACACCTATTAACACATAAATATATACAGTATGTATATATTCATATACATTTATATTTATATTTATATTGCAGAGTATGGGAACACACAGTTCCCATAGAATGCAGTGTAAAGGCACTTTTCACCCCACTCCCACCAACTTTAAAGCCCCAAAACTGCCTAGTGCCTTTTTTTATTTTAATACAAAAGATGCTATATTTTTTTTTAATAAAAAGCTATAATGCACTCTGTTTTGAAGGCATTTGGGGCACTTTTAGAAAATTAACAAAAGATCAGATCTCTGGTTAATTCTCTGAGCACTAATTGCTACTGCGAGTAATAATCAGCCACATGCAATGGCTGTTAATTATCGCGCTCCCGCAAACTGGTATTACAAAGTAGAGAGCAAATATCGCTTTTATGAAAGTGAAATTTAGTGTCCCACTTGCAATCAGGCCCTAGATAGGGAAAAAAACAATCGGCTAGATTTAGAGTTTTGTCGGTAACGACCCGCGTAGCTAACGCTGGCTTTTTTCTGGCCGCACCTTTTAAATAACTCTGGTATTGAGAGTTCACAGAATGGCTGCGTTAGGCTCCAAAAAAGGAGCGTAGAGCATATTTAACGCAACTTCAACTCTCGATACCAGAGTTGCTTACGGACGCGGCCAGCTTCAAAAATGTGCTTGTGCACAATTCCCCCATAGAAAACAATGGGGCTGTTTGAGCTGAAAAAAAAACTAACACCTGCAAAAAAGCCGCATTCAGCTCCTAACGCAGCCCCATTGTTTGCTATAGGGAAACACTTCCTACGTCTGCACCTAACACTCTAACATGTACCCCGAGTCTAAAGACCCCTAACCTTACACTTATTAACCCCTATTCTGCCGCCCCCGCTATCGCTGACCCCTGCATATTATTATTAACCCCTAATCTGCCGCTCCGTAAACCGCCGCTACTTACATTATCCCTATGTACCCCTAATCTGCTGTCCCTAACACCGCCGACCCCTATATTATATTTATTAACCCCTAATCTGCCCCCCACAATGTCGCCTCCACCTGCCTACACTTATTAACCCCTAATCTGCCGAGCGGACTGCACCGCTATTATAATAAAGTTATTAACCCCTAATCCGCCTCACTAACCCTATAATAAATAGTATTAAGCCCTAATCTGCCCTCCCTAACATCGCCGACACCTAACTTCAAACATTAACCCCTAATCTGCCGACTGGAGCTCACCGCTATTCTAATAAATGTATTAACCCCTAAAGCTAAGTCTAACCCTAACACTAACACCCCCCTAAGTTAAATATAATTTAAATCTAACAAAATTAATTAACTCTTATTAAATAAATTATTCCTATTTAAAGCTAAATACTTACCTGTAAAATAAATCCTAATATAGCTACAATATAAATTATAATTATATTATAGCTATTTTAGGATTTATATTTATTTTACAGGTAACTTTGTATTTATTTTAACCAGGTACAATAGCTATTAAATAGTTAAGAACTATTTAATAGCTAAAATATTTAAAATAATTACAAAATTACCTGTAAAATAAATCCTAACCTAAGTTACAATTAAACCTAACACTACACTATCAATAAATTAATTAAATAAAATACCTACAATTACCTACAATTAAACCTAACACTACACTATCAATAAATTAATTAAATACAATATCTACAAATAAATACAATTAAATAAACTAACTAAAGTACAAAAAATAAAAAAGAACTAAGTTACAAAAAATAAAAAAATATTTACAAACATCAGAAAAATATTACAACAATTTTAAACTAATTACACCTACTCTAAGCCCCCTAATAAAATAACAAAGACCCCCAAAATAAAAAAATGCCCTACCTTATTCTAAAATACTAAAGTTCAAAGCTCCTTTACCTTACCAGCCCTGAACAGGGCCCTTTGCGGGGCATGCCCCAAAGAATTCAGCTCTTTTGCCTGTAAAAAAAACACATACAATACCCCCCCCCAACATTACAACCCACCACCCACATACCCCTAATCTAACCCAAACCCCCCTTAAATAAACCTAACACTAAGCCCCTGAAGATCTTCCTACCTTATCTTCACCATACCAGGTTCACCGATCGATCCAGAAGAGCTCCTCCGATGTCTTGATCCAAGCCCAAGCGGGGGGCTGAAGATGTCCATGATCCGGCTGAAGTCTTCATCCTATCCGGGAAGAAGAGTAGATCCGGACCAGCAACCATCTTCTTCAAAGCGGCATCTTCTTCTTTAAGGGGGGTTTGGGTTAGATTAGGGGTATGTGGGTGGTGGGTTGTAATGTTGGGGGGGGGGTATTGTATGTGTTTTTTTTACAGGCAAAAGAGCTGAATTCTTTGGGGCATGCCCCGCAAAGGGCCCTGTTCAGGGCTGGTAAGGTAAAAGAGCTTTGAACTTTAGTAATTAAGAATAGGGTAGGGCATTTTTTTATTTTGGAGGTCTTTGTTATTTTATTAGGGGGCTTAGAGTAGGTGTAATTAGTTTAAAATTGTTGTAATATTTTTCTGATGTTTGTAAATATTTTTTTATTTTTTTGTAACTTAGTTCTTTTTTATTTTTTGTACTTTAGTTAGTTTATTTAATTGTATTTATTTGTAGATATTGTATTTAATTAATTTATTGATAGTGTAGTGTTAGGTTTAATTGTAGGTAATTGTAGGTATTTTATTTAATTAATTTATTGATAGTGTAGTGTTAGGTTTAATTGTAACTTAGGTTAGGATTTATTTTACAGGTAATTTTGTAATTATTTTAAATATTTTAGCTATTAAATAGTTCTTAACTATTTAATAGCTATTGTACCTGGTTAAAATAAATACAAAGTTACCTGTAAAATAAATATAAATCCTAAAATAGCTATAATATAATTATAATTTATATTGTAGCTATATTAGGGTTTATTTTACAGGTAAGTATTTAGCTTTAAATAGGAATAATTTATTTAATAAGAGTTAATTTATTTCGTTAGATTTAAATTATATTTAACTTAGGGGGGTGTTAGTGTTAGGGTTAGACTTAGCTTTAGGGGTTAATCCATTTATTAGAATAGCGGCGAGATTCGGTCGGCAGATTAGGGGTTAATAATTGAAGTTAGGTGTCGGCGATGTTAGGGAGGGCAGATTAGGGGTTAATACTATTTATTATAGGGTTATTGAGGCGGGAGTGAGGCGGATTAGGGGTTAATAACTTTATTATTGTAGCGGTGAGATCCGCTCGGCAGATTAGGGGTTAATAAGTGTAGGCAGGTGGAGGCGACATTGAGGGGGGCAGATTAAGGGTTAATAAATATAATATAGGGGTCGGCGGTGTTAGGGGCAGCAGATTAGGGGTACATAGCTATCATGTAGGTGGCGGCTCTTTGCGGTCGGCAGATTAGGGGTTAATTATTGTAGGTAGCTGGCGGCGACGTTGTGGGGGGCAGGTTAGGGTTAATAAATATAATATAGGGGTCGGCGTTGTTAGGGGCAGCAGATTAGGGGTACATAAGTATAACGTAGGTGGCGGTCGGCAGATTAGGGGTTAAAAAAATTTAATCGAGTGGCGGCGATGTGGGGGAACCTCGGTTTAGGGGTACATAGGTATTTTATGGGTGTTTGTGTACTTTAGAGCACAGTAGTTAAGAGCTTTATAAACCGGCGTTAGCCCAGAAAGCTCTTAACTATTGACTTTTTTCTGCGGCTGGAGTTTTGTCGTTAGATTTCTAACGCTCACTTCAGACACGACTCTAAATACCGGAGTTAGAAAGATCCCATTGAAAAGATAGGATACGCAATTGATGTAAGGGGATCTGCGGTATGGAAAAGTCGCGGCTGAAAAGTGAGCGTTAGACCCTTTCCTGACTGACTCCAAATACCGGCGGTAGCCTAAAACCAGCGTTAGGAGCCTCTAACGCTGGTTTTCACGGCTACCACCAAACTCTAAATCTAGGCCAATGAGATTATACTCACGCTCTCAGCTTTTGATGGAAGTGAACAACATAGATTATGATCCTGTCAAATAACCATTGTAGTTTTATACATTAATGGCAATGCTTCAGTGTTTGATCAGGCAAGTTATAGAATCCATAAAATGGAAAACCTTTTCTTTAAAGTAGTCATAATAAAACGTAATGCTACTGATTTGGACAATGTTGCTAATGGTGAAATTGAATATACCTTTGATGACCATACCTCAGCATCAATAAAGAAGTTATTTAAATTAAATAGTCAGGTGAAATTTTTATTAATTGAGTTGTAAATTTTGAAGACTCTAATTTTTATGAATTATCAATTAAAGCAATGGATAAAGGAACTTCTGCACTTGTAGGATGCGGCCTTATTCAAGTGGACATTGAAGATGCAAATGATAATCCTCCAGAATATGTTTTTAGCTCTATGCTAAATGAAGTGCCTGAAAATGCAGCTCTGGGAATGTCAATTGTTTTTTTTAAGTGTAAGAGATAGAGACTCTGGTAACAATGGAGAGGTTCAGTTAGAAGTTTCACCAGTCTTGCCATTTAAAATTAAGTCCTCCAGAAATCATTATTCATTAGTTACAAGATGATTTCTTGATAGAGAAAAGGTTTCCCAATATAATATTAAAGTGATTGCCACTAATCTGGGTATTCCTCCTTTGCACACTGAAACTAGAGTGACCCTCAACATTTTAGATACTACTGATAATCCTCCAGTGTTTCTGCAATCTCTTTACAGTGATTCTATAAAAGAAAATAATGACCCGGGAAGTTTATTATATAAAGTATCTGCTACTGACCCAGATGAAGGAATTAACTCAGAATTAGTTTACTCTATTGCTGAAAGACAGTTAGATGGTTAATCTGTTTCTTCTTTTGTATACATTTAGTTTATATACACAGTGTTCCTTAGAAGATGAAAATATTCAAGTTGTTCAACTTACTGTAATTGTAAACGATTCTGGATTTCCAAAACTGTACTCTAATGTTCCAGTTATAATATTTGTTTTGGATACAAATGATAATTATCCAACTGTTCTATATCCAGAACATTTAAAAGAGAACATTGTCCAGGAGAAAATTCCAATATCTAGTGGCTATTTAGTCACAAAAGTGTCTGCAGTGGATTTTGACTGATTTCAGTTTGTTTGAGGTATCTGCAACCACAGAAGAAATCAGAATTGTTAGAAGCATTTGTGAGACAGATTAATCTGAGCAACAACTTGCCATTTCATTTATTGATCATGGAAATCCTCCTTTGGCATCCGCAATTAATATAGTTATACATATTGTAGAACATATTGTACAAGAAATACCCAAATCCCATGATTTTCTTGCAAATACTAGTCAAGCACCAAATATGACTTTATATCTTATAATTTCTCTGGTGTCCATTAGTTTAGTATCACTTCTCACATTCACCATCTTGTTTGTGAAATGTTTAACTATGATTATGATAATAGTAGCTGTTGTTTTATAAGCAGATAAAATTCTAAGCCATATGCAGAACAGTTTCAACCAACTCTGTACCTAAACACTGATGGGACTCTAAAATACATGGAGGGGCAAATGGCTCTCCCAGAAATACAAGGAAAATGCTATCAAACCTGTTTTCCAGCAGCAACAGAAATTCGTGATTTCATGAAACCCCAACATTTTCCACAAATGGAAAATATTGTCAGTGAGACTGAGCCCTCTTCTTATACAAGTTGGGTTAAAGATTCAATCAAGGTGAGAGAATATTATTATTATCGGAAGAGAGAGAACAGCACTCCATGAAATAGAACAAAATTGCTCTTGGATCACCCTAAGAGTAATGGGGAAACCAGACGTGGACTCCATGCACACTTACCCTTAGAGAGATACAACTGCACCTCACTGACGAGGCCCATAGGAGGCTGAAACGATTGTCTGGGGTTGTAGCTTTCCTTGTTCACAGAGGAATTGCCTGGTATTTCGGCGCTGGACTGTCATTGGGCAGGGTCAGACTGATATGCTACAGGATATTTTTTCTTTATGAAGGGGCATAGTGTGCAAAAAGAATGTTCACCCTGAGGAGTTACAATAAAAATGAACAGGCATGGAAGTTGTTGTGGCTCTTGTTCTATCTCATGGAGTGCTGTTCTCTCTCTTTCGAATATTATTATTATCATTTATTTGTATAACACAGTAAAATGCCATAGCACTGATCATTATTTATTATTTATAGGCTAAATTATGTGGTTTTCTATGATGAATATAAATAACTTAAAGGGTCCCTAAACCCAACATTTTTCTTTCATGATTCAGGTAGAGAATACAATTTTACTTTTTTTACATTTACTTCTATTATCTAATTTGTTTCATTATTTAGATATCCTTTGTTGAAGAAATAGCAATGCTCATGGGTGAGCCAGTCACACAAAGCATCTATGTGCAGCCACCAATCAGCAGCTGCTGAGCATATCTAGATATGCTTTTCAACAAAGGATCTGGAGAATGAAGCAAGTTAGATAATAGAAGTAAATTAGAAAGTTGTTTAAAATTGCATGCACTTTCTAAATCATGAAAGAAAAAATGTGGGTTTCATGTCCCTTTAAGTTGTTATATTCTGGGTACTTGCAATTTTTAAGATATATTTTTAAATCCCTCACATATCATAAGACCCCATGATTCAAATTTATAGTACCCCTTATAGCTATGAAGTGATTGTCATAGTAATAATGATAACCTGGCATTAACCACTAGCTTCAATTTTTTATGTTTTGATTTTACGGCTCATAGATGCATGTTTCTCTGAACTAATAAAAAAATATAGGAATAAAAATAAATGGGAGTGGTGGTGAATGTAAAAATATGTTATATTTTATGAAGAGGATTGGAAAAGGCAGTTAAAGGGACATGAAACCCATTTTTTTTTATTCACGATTCAGATAGAGAATTCAATTTTAAACAACTTTCCAATTTACTTCTATAATTTCATTTAATTCTTTCTCTTGTTATCCTTTGCTGAAAGGCTTATCTAGGCAAGCTCAGAAGCAGCAGAGAGCCTAGGTTTTCGCTGTTGATTGGTGGATGCATATATATATTGATTGTGATTGGCTCACCAATTTGTTAAGTTAGAAACCATTAGAGCATTGCTGCTCCTTCAACAAATGATACCAAGAGAATTAAATAAATGAGATAATAGAAGTAAATTAGAAAGTTGTTTAAAATTATATTCTCTATCTGAATCATGAAAGAAAAAATTTGTGTTTCATGTCCCTTTAAGGTTAATCTAACGGATCTGAAGCGGAGTGGGTCAGCAGCAGCATCTGCTGCTTCATAAATCGACCCCATTTTTGACTAAAATGCCATTTTAGTTTTAGTCGTATTTTAGTCATCTGAATTGTTTTAGTGTTAGTCTAGTTTCTCCGGTAGATTTTAGTTGACTAAAATCTAAGGGGTTTAGTTAAAGTGTAATGCATTATTTAAGCATTCCTCTATAATTTTCAAACTCATTATATACTCAAGGAGTAAACATCTAATAACCTTTTGTTATTTATGGTATTAAGGTTTAAACATACAATATAGACACAGATTTAGCCGTTGTGATATATAACATCTTTACTAAACTTAAAATTAAATAAACCAAGTTTCATAAACAAACAGAATTGCAACTTTAAAATAAAAAAAAACACAACTGTAAATTGTATTGGCTGTAACGCTATTGCACATATTACCAAATATAAAAATTGGGGAATGGTAAATAAAGACATTATCTATCTTTTTTTAAAATAAAATTTTTGGTGTTTAATATCCCTTTAAGAAAACATTTGGGTTTAGTATCCCTTTAAGTGTTCCTGTGCAAAGAAAACTTTATTGAGACTATGACAAGAAGAAAATTGTGCCAGGACATCACTACAAAACCCAAAATATAAAGCTTTCTAGTATATTCTATTATTTTTCTTACAGCTTCTGGGGCAAATTATGTAGGACAGGCAAGGTATAAAGGATTTTAGAAGCAATTTGAGAGGCAAGAGGAGAACAAAATGCAGCAGAGGTATATACAATCAAATATCAATTAGACCAATTTTTGGAAAAAAATGGCAGCTGTACTAATGCTTGAAGTTAGAAAGCTTGGCAGGCAGTAGCTCTTTCTGTCACAAAGATTTGTGCTTGCCTCCAAGCTTTCTGACCAAACTCTTTACCTTGACTTCCCAGTCCCAATGCCAGCAACATTCCAGAGTTCCTCTCAAGTCTGTCTTACCTCACAGCTCATACTGTGGGAAGTTATCATCTTGTTTCCCCTCCAGTAAATGCCAATAAGTGTTGTATTCCAACTATGCTGCACCGGCTCAGCCCCTTATTCAAATGATCCTCTCCTGTCCTGTCCGCAAGAGCGTAGCACAGCGCAAATGTGCATATGGAACAAGGATTAGCATTGTCACGGCGGTTAACTCTGGAAATGAAAGTTTACCAAAAATGATTGAGGGCCAGATGAGCACCGGGTGGGCAGCATTAGCGCTTTACTTTGCTGCCTAGCAACACCCGGCATAGTGACAGTGCAAACAGGATAGTACAGGTGCCAGTGGTACACATAGTACTGGCAGTCCGTGATTTTGCAAAAGCAGCCACAGCCCACCCTTCCTGCTTCCTCCTAGTACAGGGAACGTTGTAAAATGGGTCTGGTGCTGAAGTTACTGCCTGCAGCACTGGATCCATTTTAAAACAGTTCATTGTGAAGCAATTTATTATAGCAACAGTACAGTTCATTCTTAGCTCACGGGGGAGGGGGGAATTACCCCAATGCCCCCCTCTGTATCCGCCACTAACTGCAATAGTCCCTCCCTAACATTTTCATCTAGTTTTCATTCATTGACGAAAATTGCAATGTATTTTCGTCATAGTTTTTGTCCATTACCTTAGTTTTTTTTTTTTTCTTTTTATTGAGGTTCAAGTCATAACATACAATGCGTTTGAATAAGCTTCAATTACAATACAAAGACACAACATTGAAAAAAAGTCTGGTACAAGTAATCCAATAAACAACATTTAAATATCATGCCAACCAAAAGGTAAACCTTCTGTATTACTCAAAAGACCACTCTCGGGCCTTCTAAACCTAGGCAATAATAATAATAAAGGAAGGTACTCAGATATAAAGGAGGCCACTCTTGGACCTCAAATGGTGAACCTCATTTTTTTTTTTTTAAAGTTTTAAATCTGTAATATCTATATAACATTTGACATATGAGTCTCAGTTTTATATATATATATATATATATATATATATATATATATATATATATATATATATATATATAAATATATATAATATATATGTTAAAATGAACCTTCTAGATAGCAATATGGGCAACTCTTCAACCCCATCTTTTCTCAATTTAACTCAATAGAAGGTAAATGAAAAACTAAAAGGGCCACTCATGGACTTTTCAAGTGTATTTATATATATACCTAGCAGGAACTTATCAAGTAGCGGTGAATAAATAAAAAAAACAGACAAATAATCTAGAGTATATAGCTATGCCTAACATCCCAAGGAATGCTGAGATCTTTGTAAGAATATTTCCTGATATCTATCTTTACAATAGTTATAAAGTGGCTTGTAGGAGTAAGGGGCTTCTGTATATAACAAAAATATACAATTGCCATACATTAAGGAAGAGCAGCTACATATATAACACACTGTCTTGGCCACGTACAGCTCAGAACCACTAAATGCGAAGAAATCAGAATGAGAATCATTTCTAATGGGCACTTGCCTTACAGATAGTAGTGGACAAAAAAGTTATATAGCATAAGTTAGCTGCCCTCATCAAAAGGTTAGTATAGCACAGGGGAGTTATAGCATGGAGTTGGAGATATAATATTTAGTATAAATAATACATTGTATGTAGCTGTGCTTTAGCTATATGTGTTCCAAAAAAGATAATCATACATTTAGCTGGAAAATAACACAAAATTCTATCAGGTCTCAATAAACAAACATAGAATAAAAATATACCAGTATATAAAGACCACCTTTAAAATAAAGGCATTTTACATGTGGCATCCCTTAATAAGCTGGAGAGCATTGATGTACCTGTACATGTAACAGATAATGTAGGAGGGAGGAAAAAACAAACTTCTTGAAGATTTGTAGTGGATAGTAGGTCATGTTACAGGCATTATACATGTAAATATAGTTATTATACTCAATATTTAACCCCTGTTATGCTGTAAAAGCTGTTGACAGTATTTCCACAGTAATATTTATATGTTTAAGGATTGTAAACAACAGCTTCTATTAAATTGTGGCACATCTAGGTAAAGCAAGATTTTGCTATATATAGGGCAAAATAAGTTAGTGTAATTAGCACCTACGACTAAAAGGGAGGATATATATATATATATATATATATATATATATATATATATAAATATATATATATATATATATATATATATATATATACAGGTGGCCCTCATTTTACAACGGTTTAATTTACACCGTTTCAGAATAACAACCTTTTTTTCCAGTCATGTGACTGCTATTGAAAAGCATTGAGAAGCAGTGCATTTATTAAAATAGCCAGTAGGTGGAGCTGTCCGCTTGTGTTGCAGCAAAGCCAAGCAAGCTGAAATTAATCAGTTTAACCAGACCTGAGCTATCGAGCAGATTTCAAAGGAACAAGATCTTCCTGTCTATAAATCAGTCCAGATTGGAATGCATAGAAAGAACTGTTTGCAGAAAAATGCAAGTGAAGAAGGTGTTGTGTGATTATTTTATTAGGTTTATAATGCAGTTTAGCAAATGTTTTTGTTCATTTAACTTAGTTTAATTATATATTCTGTGTTGTGTGATTATTTTATAAGGTTTATAATGCTGTTTAGCATTTAAAGTCTTCATTTCAAAGCTTTAAAAATATTGTATTAGGTGTTACTTATGACAATTTTGAGAGGGGCCTGGAACCTATCTCCCTCACTTCCCATTGACTTACATTATAAACTGGGTTTCAATTTACAACGGTTTCGATTTACAACCATTCCTTCTGGAACCTAACCCGACGTAAACTGAGGGCTACCTGTATATATATATTTAGTAATCTCTGCAAGATTAAAAAAGAATTAGATATCTAAACTAGCATGGTACACATGATATACAGATAGAGAACGCAAGCATATACATAAGCCTATTTGTGTATGCTAGTAAGAGAGATGAGGCATAGTGCAAACGTCTAAAATTATTTAGCTCTACCAGCTGAAGCTTAATGAACTTTAAAAAGGATATAAATGTAATTATAAAGTTCAGCAAACTTAAACATATAAAAGTTTACTATTGTCTCTAAGAGATCTTTATCAGTGAAGCTACATATGTCACTCAACACAATAAAACAAGACAAAATGGGGAGCTTTAAGTATAAGACAGACAAATCTTCATAGAAAAGTTCTCTAAGTCTATATATATAAACGTATCACTAAAATTAATAAGTATCTATAAGTATGTCCCAAGAATATACAGGGTTAATCATGATGATTATAGTAGCCAAAAAAGCATGTCTAAGCTCTTTTAACCCACTCCAGTCTTCACAGCAATAAGAGTACTGTTTTCAAAGGCAGAAAAGAAATCCCACCAGCAGCAAGGAGTTAAAAATTGTTATACCATAACAGTGGCAATATATCTCCTGTGTAGATCAGATAGTTAATGTAATGAATCACCAAAGAAGCTTTAATGGCTGACATCAGAAATAACAGGGCAGGACTGTTTCCAGTGTAAACTTTCATCACTATTGACATATGCCAGAGTCCCTGGGTCCATTAACTCAGGATGTGACAAACTTTCCAAAATTGACATAGCTGTATTCCCTAGGCACCAGTCCTCCGTGCTGACTGATGTATCAGAGGTATTTACAACCTTACCCTTCAGATGAACATTAATCAAGTTTCTCTTGCGATATCTCAGGCTGAGCTATCCATGCTGACTCCTCTGACTCCAAGTCAGGCATATCTTCATCATGTGGAGGCAACAGTTGCCGGGGGCCCCAGTGCACAATCGCTCTCATGATGCAAGGGAGTAATTTTCAGGTTTAAGACTGGAGGGGGAAAGTCAAAGGTGCGAAGGTTAAGTGTGGCTTGCAGCTCCTTTGTAAAAGCTTCTCTGTAACCCTTTAGTAGTATCCTCAGTTCCTCTAGAAAAGCAGATGCAGACATCTTATTGCACTATAGCATCCAGAATAGAGCCCACAAGCAGTTGAACTATAACTGCAATACCCAGCTTGTTTGCTGGGGGAGTGCAGAGAACTTGAAAATGACTGCCGCCAGAGGCCTCAGCAGTCCAAATCAGGGCTTTGCTGTAATAAGCACACCAGGCTTAGCATTTAATTTTATTATCTTAATTTTGACAGCAAATTTTGATTTAGTTTTAGTATTAGGGGCCGATTTATCATCTGTCTGTCCGGCGGATCATGTCCGACAGACATTGATGAATGCCATTTATCATTGCACAAGCAGTTCTAGTGAACTGATTGTGCAATGCCACCTCCTGCTGATTCTCGGCCAATCGGCCGCTAGCAGGGGGTGTCAATCAATCCGATCATATAGGATCAGGCAGATTGATGAGGTGGACCAATTATGGAGCAACGGTTTTAAGATTACTGCTTCATAACTGCTGTTTCCAGCGAGTCTGAAGGCTCACCCGGAAACAGGGGCATCAAGCTCCATTCGTAGCTTTATAATTTGGCCTCATTGTCTTTTGACTAAAATGTAATTTTGATTTAGTTTTAATCATAGTCTTTTGACTAAAATGCTATATTAATTTTTATTCGTATTTTAGTAATCAGAATTGTTTTAGTTTTAGCCTCGTTTTAGTCGATATAATTAACACTGGTTGTAGGTATGTGACTGACAGAGTGGATTGCTGGGTCGGATCTCTTATCTGATGTTTATACATTATATTATACTAATAATAAAAAAAAGTATTTTGTGATTAATTGAAATACTGCTATTGAATGGTCTCCATGCAAGTTACCGTGGTTATTTTTGAGAAACAAATGCATTTAAAAAGATAGAAATAAATGTATTATCAATTTGGTCTGGCATGGATTTGGATTTGAAAACTCATCAAAAAGTAATGCAAGGCACACAGCATGCAAGGTCTGATAGATTGAAAAAGGGGCCAGAGATTAAAGTCATTTGTCAGCTTGGAAAGTTTCTTTAAATTTTAATAAATATTAAATTACTCAAATAGCCTACATCTTGTTACATACACACCATGGATATCAATGTGTATTACTGTATGTCAAACTGTACAGGTTCTACAACATTGTATATTGCTATAAAACCCTTAGTATTTGCTATTCTCTGTTTTTATAGTGGAACAGAATGAAAATAAATAATTTGATGTTTATTAATTTAGTAGTAGGATAAAACAGTTTAATATACTATTTTTATGGCATAATGTTGTTAAAGTGGAATATACACCTTTTGAGATATATATTACGAAACAAGTGGACAATCTGTATTCCTCAGTACTCTTTATTCGATGCAAAACAGCTAGATTTTTATTATCCCTATCCTTATATAGATTATTTCCTGTTATGTAATAATGGACTATTTGTATTTTAAATTATATACCTTGATTTCAATATTACCTTTGTATTAATATATATATTTATAACTCTAATAAAATTATAGATTAATTTTACTGACTTAAAATAATAGTTGACAAATACAAAATTATTACATTGTTTTGATATATTTTGATATACGTTTTGCTTTCTATATTTAACATTTTAGTCTGTTTGTTTGAAAATGCAATTCATTTTACAGTAAGTATTATTCACTACAATATCTGGAATGTTAGGAAAATAGAAGCAGTTTTATCTCCTAAAGGTGACCTATCAAGGTTCTTAAGAATATAATCATTTTCCAGCTTTAGTGGGAAAGCTAAGTTATCGTTATTTGCCAGAAGAGGGCAGACTTGTCATCCAATAAGTATGTTGGTCAAATCCATAGATCTTTTCTTGTTGTCGCTCATACTCCTCCTTTATCTGTAAATTACCCTCCCACTTTGCCACAGAAGACAAAGAGACTGACACCCTTTATTGCATTGGATAAAATTTTGTCCTATTTTAATGGTTTGATTTACTTTAAATAAATACCCATGGGATTATAAGAAGAAACATATTTTATAATATTTTATGTGAAGGATTTAAGATATGGACATCCGGAGCTCTTTTAAGGCTTGGAAATGGCAAGTAGTACATTTATTATTCATTTGTAGCTGGCTATTTGTTTCTGGGCAGATTCAATATTCTGTTTTTGAGGAATCAAAAATAGGGACAGTTGTGGGTAATATTGCTCAGGACATAGGCTTAAATTTGGGAGATATCTCTAAACGCAGGCTACATTTGGGATCTGATGGAGGCAGCAGACATTTTGCTATTAACAAAGCAAATGCAGATCTGACTGTGAATGAACGGATTGACAGAGAGAGCCTATGTGAATACAGCTTAAGGTGTATATTACAGATTCAAGTGATTGCAGAAAATCCTTTGGAGCTTTTCAATCTAGAAATTGAAATATTAGATATAAATGACAATGCACCATTTTTCTCAAATGCTAATGACATTTTAAAAATTACCGAGCTGTTTGCAAACCCTGGTGCTAGATTTCCTTTAGAAATTGCAACTGATTTAGATGTGGGTATAAACGGAATAAATCAGTACAGATTAAACCCCAATCCATTTTTTTCACTGTCTGTGAAAAATCGCAAGGATGGAACTCTTATTCCTCAATTAGTGTTAGAAAGATCTCTTGATAGGGAAGAAAAACCTGAACACATACTTACCCTGACTGCTATTGATGGCGGAGAACAGCCCAAATATGGATCCTCCCTTATAACTGTTATGGTTTTAGATATAAATGACAATACACCAGTGTTTGATCAACCAAATTATAAAATTAATTTATTAGAAAATCCAAATTTAAACCAAGTTATTATAGTTCTTAATGCTACAGATTTAGACTCAGGATCAAATGGGGAAATTGTATATTCTTTTGATGGTCATACATCTAATTCTGCATTAAAGGTATTTGATATAAACCCACAATCTGGTGAAATTTCGATTAAGGGAGTTGTGGATTTTGAAGAAGGTAATTTTTATGAGTTATCGGTTAGAGCAAAAGACAAAGGGGTTCCTAATTTAGAAGGCAGCTGTCTTGTTCAGATTGAAGTAGAAGATGCAAATGACAATTCCCCTGAAATTATATTTACTTCAGTATCAAATAGTGTCCCTGAAAATGCAGCTATAGAAACTGCAGTTGGTTACTTTACTGTAAGAGACAGAGATTCTGGTAAAAATGGAGAAGTAAAAATAGAAGTTTTTCCAAATTTGCCTTTTAAAGTTAAACCATACAAAAATCACTATTCATTGGTAACAAGTGAATCTCTGGATAGGGAAAAGATTTCTCAATATAATATTCAGATGACAGCAAATGATTTGGGATCTCCACCTTTGCATACACAATATAGTGTCATCATTAATATATCAGATGTTAATGATAATCCTCCAGTATTTTCTCAGTCTTATTATAATGCATTTATAAAAGAAAATAATGAGCCTGGCAGTTTATTATGTTCAGTGTCTGCTTTTGATTTGGATGAAGGAGTTAATGCAGAATTGGTTTACTCCATAGTCGATAGTCAGAATGACGGATCTTCCGTTTTTTCTTTTGTTTATATTAATCCAAACTCTGGTAATATCTTTGCCCAACGTGCCTTTGATTATGAGCATATACAGGTGTTTCAGATAACAGTGAGAGTGGAAGACTCTGGGTCTCCAAAACAGTTTTCTAACGCTTCTGTCGTAATATTTGTTTTGGATACAAATGATAATGCACCCACAGTACTATATCCACAATATTCAAGTGATGTTATTTCCCAAGAAAAGATTCCAAGATCAGCATCCGTTGGCTACTTGGTCACAAAAGTATCTGCTGTGGATTTGGATTCAGGTCATAATGCTTGGTTAGTTTATAGGCTTGCTGAAGACACAGATTCCTCTTTGTTTGGAGTGTCTGCATACACAGGAGAAATCAGAACCCTTAGAAGTCTGGATGAAATAGATAATAATGAGTGGCAACTTATCATTTTGATTAGTGACCAAGGGGAACCATCTATTTCAACTACAATTACAATAATGGTAAATATAGTGGATAATGTTTTGAAAGAAATTCCCAAATCTCATGATTTTCTTACAAATTCCAAAGCCACATCAGACTTAACATTGTATTTAATTGTTTCTTTAGTAGCCATTAGCTTAGTTTCTTTGGTGACATTTATAATTCTACTTACAAAATGTTTAAAAAAAGAAAATGGTTTTAACAGCGGAATCTGCTGCTCTCTGGGCAGACCACATTCTAAGCATCAAGCAGAACAGTTCAAGCCAACTCTTTATTTGAACACAGATGGGACATTAAAGTATATGGAAGTAAGGATGGTTCCACCAGAGCCACAGGGACAATGTTATCAATCTTGCTTCACCCAGGCAACAGACAAACATGATTTTGCCTTTATGAAACCTTTAAATTTCCCCCATCTTCAAGACTTGGTCAATGAAAACGAGAATACATCTGGTACAAATGAACCAACTGAGGTGAGATAATGGTTTTTAATTTTTCAACGTATATGATTTAACTTTTTGACCTTAATTATTTAATTCTCATAATTGAATGTTTACTATTTAATTGTATCCTAAAAGTGAAGTAAATGTTGTATTTCTTTTATCATATTTGCAGCATATATTTTATTAACTTTTTGTACCAATACTTACGCTGATCTATGCTTTGAACCAGATAATTCAATTTTAACTTGACCCTTCAAAATATGCTATAATTGTGATCTTAGCACCCCAGAATGCAGGGAAGACTACATTTTTAGTAATATATTTCAAGATAAATATGTAACTTTTTATCAGTAAGCAGCAGTAATATAAGTGAGATATTAGAAATAAGTGACTTGGAAATCTAGAAAGAATATTTAAAGTGTGTTTCTCATATTTTAGTTATATAATAATTTGATATTTGGCTGAATGTAAATTATGATTTTTGTGCCTGATTTCTTACTGTTTTCCTTACTGATTGTATCATTATGAGGTAGTTGGGCTTTGTAAATCACTTTTTGTTATCTCACTTTATTATTAATATTATTATTATTATTATTATTATTATTAATATTATTATTATCATCATTTATTTGGAGCCACAAAATTAGATAGCGCTGAGTACAAAAGTAGAATTTTGAAAAATATTTTAGATACTATATATATATATATATATATATATATATATATATATATTATTTTAATATATGTTTTATACAAACACAAACAGTCTAATCAAAACAAGTGAGTATTAAGTGAAATAATGTTTGTGAAAGAATGCCTCTTAGGTTTCAGTAATTAATTTAGAGATGTTTTATTAATTAAATCATTGCTCATGGTGCTATATCTTTTTCATGATTTAAAATACATTTTTATTGGGAGATAGTATGGATTTTCATTTTACACTGTTAATATGATTAATTAGTTAATGCATTTGAGCCAAGACATTACTATACTTTATATTAACATGAGATAATTGACAGCAATATTAAAGGGACATTGTACTTTAATATTTCTTCCCCTTTAATATGTTCCCAACGGTCCGTGTTGGAGTATATTTAATTGTTGCAAACCTCTTATTTACCTTTATTATGTTGTTTAAAATAGCTGCTTTTGCCTTTAGAGACCAACACCTACACTGAAAATATGAATAACAAGTGTATTATCTACAGAAAGGGTATGTAAACATGAGACAATATAACTCATTTATCTCTCAGTGGTTGTTGGAGAAAATAATGTTCTGTGACCAGCCAAAATTATAATTCCAATTCCTAACAATAGTTAGAAAGAGATAACATTAGTAGGTCTGCTTTACCTGTAGGCTCAGCCCATTTTGTGGGCATGTCCTTAAAGGGACCCCCTCATCAAAAATATTTAATTATTCAGTTGCATATTTTGATTTTAACTTTATTTGTCATTCAGAATGTATTTCCATGTATGCATTTTGAGTGACAACATGTCAAAGTGCTCTGCCGGGATCATCTGTTTTGTAAGTTCTATTTTGTAAGATGTGTCATACTAATATTTTTCTTCATGGTTAAGTTTGTCTTTTTCCTCTGCTGTTTTCTCTACAATGTAGCCATATTATCTAAATATCCTAATATTTTCTACAATGTACTGCCATACACTTACATACTATACATATTGGTCTTATTGCTATGCATGCAACGTATTTACACGCGTGTGCAGGAAATGCTGCAACATTGTTGGCTTTGCTGTAATTTTCAGTGGATCTACTGTTTTTATTTGTGAGGACTGAAAAAAAAAATATGTATAATATGGAAAAACACTTTATGGTATGATATATAGCAGCTTAAAAAATCCTCAAACCCTGGGACTAAAGCATGATCTTTTTTATTTGATGAAAAGTTTAGAGAAAGTGTTAAAGATGTAGTGCAGTATCATGCAGTCTCATTTCCTAAGGTCATATAACTAGCAAAGGTTGTGCAAGGCTGGAGAATCTGATCTGATGCATTATATGAGTAGGTAACTGAGAGAGGGTCTGCAGGGTTATGGGTCTGATCTGAGGTTACTCTTGGGCATGTGGCTGGCACAGGAGATGCAGGGTCAGGAGTCTGATCAGCAGTCTTATGTGGTATGCAGATAACAAAGGGGCCATAGGGACAGAGGGACTCCAGGGAAATAAAATAACATGCTTTTTAGGGGTGTAGAAAAGATGGAAGTACTCAATGGAAATTTTAGTGTGATGATTATTAGAAGTGTAGTGGGCATATATATATATATATACATACAGTATACATACACACAGTATATATATCAAACTCTTTAATTTTAAAAAAAATGTCTTTTAATTAGGCATAGTAACTGTGCTGAGAATAGCTTTTTATTATTCTTTGTATTATTTCTGACTCAAAACATATATTTGTAAAGTTTTGAAGTAAAATGTATTTCTATTTTATTTATCATCTTTAGTACTCACAAACCATCCTGATTTCTCTGCTGCTAATGCATGCAGTTATCAATATTTAATCTTCATTTGGGGTGTTGTTTTTCTCTGAATGTACCACCAAACTAATCTAGATTTACTGAATTGCTTAATGCTAAGGATTCAAACAAAGAGTCAATGGGCTCAATTTAACAAGGGCTGAATCGCCCCTGTTCCCCTTGTTTCCGCACGAGCCTTCAGGCTCGCCAGAAACAGTAGTTAAGAAGGCGGCGTACAGCAATCCACCCAATCGTGTACAATCAGGCTGATTGACACCCCTGGTAGCGGCCGATTGGCTGCAAATCTGCAGAAGGCGGCATTACACAAGCAGTTCACTAGAACTGCTTGTGTAATGCAGAATGCCGACAGCGTATGCTGTCCGCATTCAGTGATGTCTGGAGGACATGATACGCTGCAGCGTATCATGTCCGCCAGGCATTGTTAAATCGACCCCTATATCTTGAGTTTCTGTGTTATTTACTGACCAATGCTAGCAGAATAAGCTGCATGGATTTATTGTGAGGACTTCAGTGGGAGCATAATAAAGATACAAATTAGTACAACTGGGAAAATCCTGCAAATTAAAAAAAAAAAGAACTTTAAATTTGTTTAGCAGTTGATGTCCCCCCCTTTATATATTGTTATGGTGAATGCTATATTAGGGGTTGACCAAATAACTTGTAATGGTGGATTAAGTAGTATACTGACTTTTTTCTGTCCAGCACTTACCTTTTTATACACTGTCACTGGGATGGGTTAGCATATGCAACTTACAAATGCAGATGTGCCACTTTCTTCTTGTACTGCAGTCTGTCAAAGCAAATCCATGAACAGGGCTTGCACCCATGTTAGGGAAGCAAGCAAATACTCTCAGACTGGGGAGAAGACAAAGATGGCTGGAAAAAGTTGTGAGGTTATGGCGGAAATAAATGTTTTTGTAGTGAAAGTCATCAATTAAGGAAGAGTTGTTTTGTATTTTTTTATTCAGCTTTAAAGTGAAAGTCAACCATAGCGTTTTTGAAACGCTAGGGTCGACTGTTGAAACAAATAAAGGGCACTTTCATTCATGAAGTATAAGACACTTCATGCAGAAAGTGCCTTTATTCGTTTCAACTGTTCGCCGTTCTTAGCTGCTACGGCAGCCCACGGCCCAACATTTTTTTGCTAAGAGGTGACGTTTTCACCTCTTAGCCAATAGCCGTGCGGTAAATCCGGTTTGGCACCCATGGGAGCCGGATTTACCATGCGGCTGTTTGCTAAAAGGTGAAAACGTCACCACTTAGCAAAATATTTTTTTGCCGTGGGCTGCTGTAGCAGCTAAGAATGGCGAATGCTTGAAACGAATAAAGGCACTTTCTGCATGAAGTATCTTATAATTCATGAATGAAAGTGCCCTTTATTTGTTTCAACACTCAACCCTAGCTTTTCAAAAACGCTATGGTTGACTTTCACTTTAATGTAATGAAAAAAGGAAGCAAAAAATGTTTGTATAAAATGCTGTGTGTGAGTATGAAATAGTGTGTGAGAGCAATGGAACAGCACCACCTATTGGTCACACTGTAAAACAGAAACAGTTTAACATTAAAAATTAAGGTAAGACATAAATGTTTATGTAAGTGCTCAGGTGATTTTGTGAGTGTCTGGGCAAATTTTACAAAATGGCATCAATCAAAGTAATAACACCATGTATTTATATCAAAAATACAAAAAAAGTTTTGTTTTAAAAAACAAACAAACAACAAAGAACAAAACAGCAACCCCCATACATTTTTTTCACTTATGCCATTTAGCTACAGAAAAAATATTTATTTACTAAAATAGGGTCCCTTTAAGAACAAAAGGGTGTAGCATAAATAACATTTCCCATACATTTAATACTCTGCAGCAAGTATAACAAGTCTTTTGGAACACATTAAAGGAAAACAACTTTTATAGATTTTATATACAGTGTCCCTTTAAATGTTGAATGCTTGATAGATGTTTTCGATATGTTTAAGACATTACTGCAATAAATATAAACAATATAAATAATGACAACCCATATGTAGGATAGCAAAATATGTAACTGTTATTTTAAAATAATATGCAGATGCATAAAGAGATTAGTATAAATAGTGAATTCCTATGAAAAGGATTATTTAGGTGTTGATAAGGATTATGTAAGAATAATTGGATTTAAAGAGAGGGGTTCAATAGTGATTACATAGAACATATTTTACTTTAGAATAAACACCTCACAATAAATTCTGCAATCTTGGTTTGTACAGTAAGAACTTATATTTTTTGAGAATTAAGTAGCTCATTGGTTTTACAGCGTGAGAAAAGTTTAAAAACCCACTTTTATAAACTATTATTTTATGAGAGATATCAATACATTGTGTTGTTAATCTTGACCAAACCTAATCAAGACCAAAACCTTACAAAATGAATTAAATGAAGATAGAAACATGTATAATGAGCAGTTTCACAGATTAACACGTATAAATAATACATCATACACTTATCTACAGTATATTCATGCATCAGCTCTAGTGAATTAAACAATGTTATTTTATTTCTTAAAAAAAATAATTATTCTTTCTTTTACAACCTCTAAAAATGTTTGTTATTGTCAACATATCACAACACAAAACACTGTGGGCTAGATTACGAGTGGAGCATTATCGTTAGCACGAGAAGCATAAACTCGATCGTCAGATTGTGGTGTTCTTTTCGCTTAAATCCATATTACAAGTGGAGCGGCTCGTATTACAAGTTGCAAGTAATTTGATCACTCAAAAGTGTTGCGGTTTAGGGATTAATAGCGTAGTGTGTTACTTTGCAGTGGGATTGTGGCAGTTTAGGGGTTAATAGTGTAGAGAGGTAGTTTGCGGTGGGCTATGTGGTGGGTTAGGGGTTATTAGAGTATGGGGCTTATGGCGATTCGGGTTAGCGCACAATTATGGTTGTTTTTTTCCACATTTCTCTCTCCATTGAAGTCTATGGGAGAGTATGTTAAAGCAGTTGTGATATTGTAACGTCTGCTCTTTGCGCGCATCGGGTTAACGCGCAAACAAAAAAGATTAATTTGTCTATGCATACATATATATGTTAAAGCCCTTTTTTTCAAGCACCTTACACCATGTATATTTGAGCCCTAATAACTTTTTAAATAATTTTTTACAAATATTGTTTATCAGATAGTGTTTATTTGATTGTAACTGTACGTTTAAGTGTATTTGTATTGTGTTAAATGCAACTTTTTTTCTCCCCTACCCTTTACGTGAGCTCTGAACTCACACTAACCCGAAAAGCATATATCATGATTGCACTTGAGCAAAAGAGTTGACTTACTTTTAACTCATAATACGCATGCTATTTCCATTGCATGCAAAAGCTGATAAAACCCTGATATCGTTCTCGCACAATTAGTGCGCCACTTGTAATCTAGCCCTAATATTGTTAAATATTTAAAATTCAGGATTAACCAATAGAGTACTCGTGAAACAATATACAATGGTCTAATAATTAAGGTTATAATTATATCTAAGTATATCTAAAATGGCTTCAGCGTGTTTTGCTAAGAACAAAAGCAGTGTTCTTTTGCAATGAAAAAAATGTCTTGAAATTATTTGAAAACCCCTACAAAAAGTCAGTTTTGCGATTTATGTCATATCTCCTTAAAGGGACACTGTACCCAAATTTTTTCTTTTGTGATTCAGATAGAGCATGACATTTTAAGCAACTTTGTAATTTACTCCTATTATCAAATGTTCCTTATTCTCTTGGTATCTTTATTTGAAATGCAAGAATGTAAGTTTAGATGCCGGCCCATTTTTGGTGAACAACCTAGGTTGTCCTTGCTGATTGGTGGATAAATTCATCCACCAATCAAAAACTGCTGTCCAGAGTGCTGAATCAAGAAAAAAGCTTAGATGCCTTCTTTTTTTTATAAAGATAGCAAGAGAATGAAGAAACATTGATAATAGGAGTAAATTAGAAAGTTGCTTAAAATTGCATGCTCTATCTGAATCACGAAAGAAAAATTTTGGGTTCAGTGTCCCTTTAAGCTTTATGACTTGTGTGTGTAGCTTAAAAATGCCCCAGCAGAAATCTACAGATCTTTCAAATGAACATGGAAATCTTGACTGTGTGCCATATATATATAAATTAGATTTTTATAATTTTCCCAATAGGATTAAAAGGTGTGTATGGAATTATTTTCTCTGTAATGTGAGTTGTGTTGTAGACAAGTGAACAAAAATCACAATTTATACAATAATATACACCCAAAAAATATGCAGCATTTTCATAAAGAAGTTTCACAAAAAGTTGCAGTTATCTTGAGTTATAAAGCCTAAAATAAGATAAATAAAGTGATGTGTGATATACACCAGTGCACTACAGATATTATTTCTATAGAAGGTTACAGTGGACAGATTTGCACTGCATACGCCTATCACTGTCATTAATATACTGTATATTGTAATTGATGAAGTTATTTTAATGGAGGAAGAAAATAAAATAGATAATCTCCTCACAAAAATGTTGTAGTAAAATTAAAAAGCATTTGCTTTTTTATTTGTTACTAATATGAGCTAAGCAATATATTTTTGGTATAAATACAAGAGAAAGTGTGTAATGAAACACACAACAAGGAGCTAATATAAATTACTAAAAAGTTAAAATATACACAGTACCATATAACATATCCCTTAAAAATCACAGATTCTATAAAATAGTACAAAAGTTCATAAATACATAGGGTGTTATCTTATATATACATGTAAGAGTCCATGCATAAATATATATACAAAAATTCAATCCGGAATAATATACTTACAAAAAATCACAGTCCATATATCAGTAGGATACAGAAATGCTTATAAAAAGGATCAGTCCTTAAATATAGAATAGTCCTGCTGCTTCTCCAAGACGGGGTTAACTCCAAAGTTCCCAACAAAAGATACTAAAAAGATACAAAAGCAAGAGATGCGCGGACTCAAGTGTAGCATAAAAAGTTTTAATAATACATAACACATATAGTTAAAAACTTACAAGATGCTTATAGCATGTGTGCATATCATAGCCGTCTGCTATAAAAATCCCAATGTTCAATGTCCCTCTGAGTCTGTGTCCCGTAAATAAACGGATCCAAACGATTCCCTTATTGAATGGATGCTTGTTACATACAAGCCGGCGAACACCCGCTCTGCAGTCGCGGGTGGATGACGTCTTACGTACGTTGGATACTCAACCATTCTTGATAAAGTCCCGTCGATTGGGCCGAAACGCGTAGAAGTATACTGCCTTTTGGTCCCCCTGAGGATCCGTAACTCTTCAAATTGTCTACGGACTGGTTGAGTATCCAACGTACGTAAGACGTCATCCACCCGCGACTGCAGAGCGGGTGTTCGCCGGCTTGTATGTAACAAGCATCCATTCAATAAGGGAATCATTTGGATCCGTTTATTTACGGGACACAGACTCGGAGGGACATTGAACATTGGGATTTTTATAGCAGACAGCTATGATATGCACACATGCTATAAGCATCTTGTAAGTTTTTAACAATATGTGTTATGTATTATTAACTTTTTATGCTACACTTGAGTCCGCGCATCTCTTGCTTTTGTATCTTTTTAATATATTTTTGGTATGCTTACAGTGGATGGTATTGATTTTTAAAAATGTTTCCTGTTCTTTTAATAAGTGGGATATCATATTATGACACGTTATGTCACGCATGTATCATATTTTTGTTTTCTGGAATGAAAATATCCAAATAAAAATGAATCACCTGTCTAGTGTCTCTCTAATAGAAACAATTAAAATTACATACAGTAAGCATTGATTAGTTTGCCAATAAAACTAGCGGAAAGAGCTTGTAATTATAATAAATACAAACACAAAAATATTTCAATAAATGCAAACTCAAATAAATGATTGAATATTTCACACCCCTAATGTTGTTGTTATATCATTGCTTTACAAGGAAAGATTTAAGTTTATTAAATGTATACAAATAGACATTCAGTCCATGAGCATCCTAGTTAAGAAAAGTAATTTTGCATAGTTATTTTCAATAACAATTAATTTCGTAATAGAGCTTTTATTCATAAGAATACACACTTTAAGGCTTTAGTTGGAAAATTAATATAGTGTTATTGGCCAAAAGATGGCAGACTTGTCATCCAATGAGTACTTTGATTGCCACAGTAGATCTCTTCATGACGTCATTCAGCTCTGCTTCTTGATCACTGATTAATTTTCCCACCTTAGCACAACACATAAAGAAAGAGCTGTTTTTCTGATGAAAATCCTTGGAATGCTTTTAATATCTTGTATATGAGATTTTTTTTTTTTTTTTTCAAAAAGGCTGATTTTCTAAACATAAATCAATAGGATTATAAAAGCAAATATATTGTTTAACATCTCAGAAGAGCTGTATATAGGCTTTGAATTGGCAAGTAGTTTTTCCTTTTTTTCTTTGTAGCTTGGGATGGGTCTCTGGGCAGTTTCGCTTTCCTATTTTTGAAGAGTCAGATACAGGGACACTAGGGGGTAATGTTGCTCGGGATCTGGCCATAAATCTGGTAGATATCTCTAAACGCTGGTTACATTTAGAATCTGATGGAAGCAGGAGGCATTTTGCTATTAACAAGGCAAATGCAGATCTGACTGTGAATGAAAGGATTGATAGAGAAAGCCTGTGTGGATCCATCTTACAGTGTATACTAAATATTCAAGTGATTGCAGACAATCCCTTGGAGCGTTCTAGAAATTGAGATATTAGATATAAATGATAACACACCATTTTTCTCAAATGCTAACAAGATTTTAAACTAGACGTGCAATCTGTTTTGGCTGAACTTCGTTTTTGGAGGAATTTTGGCAGATTTGGAGATTCGGATGAATCTGAATTTCCGAATCGGCACTATAACTATAAACCTGAAAAATCCCGAAAACAAATAAATCAGTTTCCGAATTTTTGGATCCATTCTTCATGCTCATTCTAACTAATCTATTCTAAATTGCCATCCCCCACATTTCCAACACTAAATAAAACACTAAATAAACCTATTAACCCCTAAACCGCCGTCCCCCCACATCACCAACACTAAATAAACCTATTAGTCCCTAAAAGCCCTCCCCCCACATCTGCCATCCCCCCACATCGCCAACATTAAATAAAGCTATTAACTCCTAAACCGCCGTCCCCCCACAATGCTAACACTAAATAAAGCTATTAACTCCTAAACTGCCTTCCTCCACATCGCCAACACTATATAAACCTATTAACTCCTAAACCACCGTCCCCCCCACATTGCCAACACTAAATAAAGCTATTAACCCCTAAACCGCCATCCCCCACATCGCAATCACTAATAAAATGTATTAACCCCTAATCCACCACCCCCCACATGGCAAACACCTAATTAAAGTATTAACACCTAAACTGCCGTCCCCCCACTTCGCCAACACTAAATAAACCTATTAGCCTCTAAACCGCCAACTCCCACATTGTCAACACTAAATAAACCTATTAACCCCTAAACCACCGTCCCCCACACATCGCCAACACTAAATAAACCTATTAACCCCTAAACCGATGTCCCCCCACATCGCCAAACTAAAAAAAACTATTTAGCCATAAACCGCCATCCCCCCACATCAGGACTCCCTAAATAAAACTATTAACCCCTAAACCACTGCCCCACATCACAAACACTAATTTTTTTATTAACCTCTAAACCGCCATCTCCCCTCATCACAACTACCTAAATTAAACTATTAACCCCTAAACCTAACACCCCCTAACGTTAACATAATTAAAATACACCTAAATTAAAGTTACTGTATTAGTAACTACCTAGTTAAAATAAATACAAACTTACCTATGAAATAAAAATAAAACTTAAGTTAGTTACAATATTACTATTTACTAACTACCTAGTTAAAATAAATACAAACTTACCTGTATGATAAAAATAAAACTAAGCTTAAAGGGATTCAACACCAGAAGTTGTGTTGTTTAAAAAGAAAGATAATCCCTTTATTACCCATTCCCCAGTTTTACATAACCAACACTGTTATAGAAATACACTTTTTACCTCTGTGATTACCTTGTATCTATGCTTCTGCAAACTGCCCCCTTATTTCAGTTCTTTTGACAGACTTGCATTTTAGCTAATCAGTGCTCACTCCAGGGTAACTTGACGTGAATGAGCTCAATGTTATCTATATGAAACACATGAACTAATGCCCTCTAGTGGTCAAAATGCATTCAGATTAGAGGCAGTCTTCAAGGTCTAAGAAATTAGCATATGAACCTCCTAGGTTTAGCTTTCAACTAAGAATACCAAGAGAACAAAGCAAAATTGGTGATAAAAGTAAATTGGACAGTTGTTTAAATTTACATTCCCTATTTGAATCATGAAAGTTTTTTTTTACTAGACTGTCCCTTTAAACTAAAAAAAAACCTAACAATACTTGTTTCAAAAAAATACAACAAATTTAAAACCTAACATTACTAAAAATAATAACGCCTAAAATTAATAATAAAGTAAAAACTACAACTACAAAAAATAATAAACACTAAAATAAAAAAAAAACAACAAAAATTAACAAACGGCTAGATTACGAGTTTTGCGTTATGAGTAAAAAAGAAGTGTTAAGGCTCATAACGCTGCTTTTTCACTACCGCTGGTATTACGAGTCTTGTAGGTACAGCTGTCCCGCACACTTTTTTGGCCTTACCGCAAATCAACTTATGCAATTTGCATATAGTCTTTTTTCAATGGGACTTCCATTGCGCCGGTATTACAAGCTTTTTTTAAGGCCAAAAAGTGAGCGGTACAGCCTATCCCGCAAGATTTGTAACGCATTCTAAAGTCAGTAGTTATGAGTTTTACACTACAAAGCCGTAGCATAAAACTCATAACTAAAGTGCTAAAAAGTACACTAACACCCATAAACTCCCTATTAACCCCTAAACCGAGGCCCTACCGCATCGCAAACACTAAAATGAAATTATTAACCCCTAATCTGCTGCTCCCGACATCGCCACCACTATAATAAACATATTAACCCCTAAACCGCTACACTCCAGCCTCGCAAACACTAGTTAAATATTATTAACCCCTAATCTGCTGTCCCTAACATCGCTGCCACCTACCTACATTTATTAACCCCTAATCTGCCGCCCCTAATGTTGCCGCCACTATATTATATTTATTAACACCTAAACCTAAGTCTAACCCTAACAACCCCTAACTTAAATATAATTAAAATAAATCTAATTAAAACCTACAGTTAATAACTCAATAATTCCTATTTAAAACTAAATACTTACCTATAAAATAAACCCTAAGCTAGCTACAATATAACTAATAGTTACATTGTATCTAGCTTAGGGTTTATTTTTATTTCACAGGAAAGTTTGTATTTATTTTAACTAGGTAGAATAGTTACTAAATAGTTATTAACTATTTACTAACTACCTAGCTACAATAAATACAAATTTACCTGTAAAATAAAACCTAACCTAAGTTACAATAACACCTAACACTACACTACAATTAAATACATTACCTAAATTAAATACAATTAAATAAATTAAATACAATTACCTAAATTACAAAAAACCCCCACTAAATTACACAAAATAAAAAACAAATTACAAGATATTTAATCTAATTACACCTAATCTAATAGCCCTATAAAAATAAAAAAGCCCCCCAAAATAAAAAAAACGTAGCCTAAACTAAACTACCAATAGCCCTTAAAAGGGCCTTTTGCGGGGCATTGTCCCAAAGAAATCAGTTATTTTACCTGAAAAAAAATACAAACAACCCCCCCAACAGTAAAACCCACCACCCACACAACCAACCCCCCAAATAAAACCCTAACTAAAAAACCTAAGCTCCCCATTGCCCTGAAAAGGGCATTTGGATGGGCATTGCCCTTAAAAGGGCATTTAGCTATATTGCAGTCCAAAGCCCTAACCTAAAAATAAAAACCACCCAATAAACCCTTTCAAAAACCTAACACTAACCCCATGAAGATCCACTTACAGTTTTGAAGATCCGACATCCATACTCAACGAAGCTGGGAGAAGTCCTCAACGAAGCGGCAAGAAGTCCTCAACAAAGCCGGGAGAAGTCTTCATCCAAGCTGGGAGTAGTGGTCCTCCAGATGGGCAGAAGTCTTCATCCATATGGCATCTTCTATCTTCATCCATCCAGTGCAGAGCGGGTCCATCTTCAAGACATCCGGCGCGGAGCATCCTCTTCTTACGACGACTCCCTACAAATGAAGGTTCCTTTAAGTGATGTCATCAAAGATGGCGTCCCTTAAATTCTGATTGGCTGATAGAATTCTATCAGCCAATCGGAATTAAGTTTGAAAAAATTAGCCAATAGGATTGAGCTTGCATTCTATTGGCTGTTCCAATCAGCCAATATAATGCAAGCTCAATCCTATTGGCTGATTGAATCAGCCAATAGGATTGAAGTTAAATCCTATTGGCTGATTGCATCAGCCAATAGGATTTTTTCAACCTTAATTCTGATTGGCTGATAGAATTCTGTCAGCCAATCAGAATCTAAGGGACGCCATCTTGGATGACGTCACTTAAAGAGACATTAATTCTGGAAGAAGACTTCATTGGAAGAGGATGCTCCACGCTGGATGTCTTGAAGATGGAGCCGCTCCGTGACGGATAGATGAAGATAGAAGATGCCGTCTGGATGAAGACTTCTGCCCATCTGGAGGACCACTTCACCCGGCTTGGATGAAGACGTCTCCCGGCTTTGTTGAGGACTTCTTGCCGCTTCGATGAGGACTTCTCCCGGCTTCATTGAGGATGGATGTCAAATCTTCAAAACTGTAAGTGGATCTTCAGGGGGTTAGTGTTTTTTAAGGGTTTATTGGGTGGGTTTTATTTTTAGGTTAGGGCATTGGGCTGCAATAGAGCTAAATGCCATTTTAAGGGCAATGCCCATCCAAATGCCCTTTTCAGGGCAATGGGGAGCTTAGGTTTTTTTAGTTAGGGATTTATTTCGGGGGTTGGTTGTGTGGGTGGTGGGTTTTATTGTTGGGAAGGTTGTTTGTATTTTTTTTCAGGTAAAAGAGTTGATTTCTTTGGGGCAATGCCCCACAAAAGGCCCTTTTAAGGGCTATTGGTAGTTTAGTTTAGGCTACGTTTTTTTTATTTTGGGGGGGTTATTTTGATAGGGCTATTAGATTAGGTGTAATTAGTTTAAATATCTTGTCATTTGTTTTTTATTTTGTGAAATTTAGTGTTTTTTTTGTGTAATTTAGGTAATTGTATTTAATTTATTTATTTGTATTTAATTTAGGTAATGTATTTAATTGTAGTGTAGTGTTAGGTGTTAGTGTAACTTAGGTTAGGTTTTATTTTACAGGTAAATTTGTATTTATTTTAGCTAGGTAATTAGTAAATAGTTAATAACTATTTAGTAACTAGTCTACCTAGTTAAAATAAATACAAATTTGCCTGTAAAATAAAAATAAACCCTAAGCTAGATACAATGTAACTATTAGTTATATTGTAGCTAGCTTAGGGTTTATTTTATAGGTATTTAGTTTTAAATAGGAATTATTTAGTTATTAATAGAAGGTTTTAATTAGATTTATTTTAATTATATTTAAGTTAGGGGGTGTTAGGGTTAGACTTAGGTTTAGGGGCTAACAAATATAATATAGTGGCGGCGACATTGGGGGTGGCAGATTAGGGGTTAATAAATGTAGGTAGGTGGCGGCGATGTCCGGAGCAGCAGATTAGGGGTTAATATTATTTAACTAGAGTTTGAGATGCGGGAGTGCGGCAGTTTAGGGGTTAATATGTTTATTACAGTGGCGGCGATGTCCGGAGCGGCAGATTAGGGGTTAATAAGTATAATGTAGGTGTCGGCGATGTTGGGGGCGGCAGATTAGGGGTTCATAAGTGTAAGATTAAGGGTGTTTAGACTCAGGGTTTATGTTAGGGTGTTAGGTGTAAACATAAATTTTGTTTCCCCATAGGAATCAATGGGGCTGCGTTATGGAGCTTTACGCTGCTTTATTGCAGGTGTTAGACTTTTTTGTCAGCCGGCTCTCCCCATTGATGTCTATGGGGAAATCGTGCACAAGCACGTAAAACCAGCTCATCGCTGACTTAACCAGCGCTGGTATTGGAGTGCGGTATGGAGCACAATTTTGCTCTACGCTCACTTCTTGCCTTTTAACGCCGGGTTTAGAAAAACCTGTAATACCAGCGTTGCAGGTAAGTGAGCGGTGACTATAACGTGCAAGTTAGCACCACACCCCTCATAACGCAAAAGTCGTAATCTGACCGATAATTATCCAAAAAAAAAAAAAAATTCCTTTTCTAATAAACCCCATATCTTTAATAAACTACCAAGAAAGAGCCTTTTGTAGAGCATTGCCCTAAAGTTAACAGCTCTTTTGCTAATAAATTAAACCAAATACCCCCTAATATTACAACCCCCACATCCCAACCCCTTAAAATAAAAAAACTAACTAAAAATACACCTTATCCACCCATTACACATTCAGCTCTATTTCAGCTCAATCAAAATAAATAAAGCCCTAGGGTTCTATTTATGTAGGTGCGGTCAGACATGATCCGCTATAGCGAATCATGTCCGCCACGCATCGATAAATGCCGACAGCATACGCCGTCAGCATTTATCATTGCACCAGCAGTTCTGGTGAACTGCTGGTGCAATACCGGCCTCAGCAGATTCACGGACAAAACGGCCTCTAGCAGGGGTGTCTATCAACCTGATTATATTTGATCGGCTGATTGCTGTCCGCCACCTCAGAGGTGGTGGACGAGTTAAGAAGCAGCAGTCTTAGGACCAATGCTTCTTAACTTCCACTTCAGTCGGAACTAAAGTGGAGAGGGTCAGAAGCAGCATCCGCTGCTTCATAAATAGATCCCTTATCTTAAAAAAAACACCACATAAAAAAAAAAACTAACCCCAAAATCGGTACTCACTGTTGATGAAGTCCAAACATCCATCTTCTTCCCAGTGGTTCCATTTTCATCCAGGCAGCTCCATCTTCATCCATTCCGGGTCCGACATCTTCTATCTTCATGGCAGAGGCAGAGCAGTCGGTGGATGCGAGGAGGCGGAGCAGAGGCGGAGGTCCATCGGTCCGATGTGGAGGTCCTCTTCATGCGATCGTCCATCACACACTGAAGATTGAATGCAAGGTACCCCTTTTATATTGGGGTACCCTTGCATTCCTATTGGTTGAAAAATTCAAATCAGCCAATAGGATGAGAGCTGCTTAAATCCTTTTGGCTGTTCAAATCAATAATTTTGTTTCGGCATATTACTTATGTTAAAGGGACAGTCAAGTCCAAAATAAACTTTCATGATTCAAATAGGGCATGTAATTTTAAACAACTTTCCAATTTACTTTTATCACCAATTTTGCTTTGTTCTCTTGGTATTCTTAGTTGTAAGCTAAACCTAGGTATGCTCATATGCTAATTTCTTAGACCTTGAAGGCCACCTCTAATCTGAATGTATTTTGACACTTTTTTACCACTAGAGGGTGTTAGTTCATGTGTGTCATACAGATAACATTGAGCTCACGTATGTGAAGTTACCTAGGAATCAGCACTGATTGGCTAAAATTCAAGTCTGTCAAAAGAACTGAAATAAGGGGGCAGTTTGCACAGGCTTAGGTTAGGCTTATACAAGGTTACAGAGGTAAAACGTGTATTATTATAACTGTGTTGGTTATGCAAAATTGGGTAATGGGTAAAAAAGGGATCATCTTTCTTTTTAAACAACAAAAAGTCTGGGGGGAGTGTCCAAACACCGACCAAGATGACTGTTTTCTAAAACAGCTGCATGTTGGAGCTGATAAATCCGCTGTATATCACTTATCAGAATTACAATCCATTATTTTCTAGTGCAGCAGTGAAGTCTTGTCCCTATGGAACAGACCTATGTAACTTCTATATGGATTTATTAACCGGCAGACTAGAAATGATGAGGTGTTCAGCGGAGGCCTGCTAACGGCCTAGACACTCATTCGCCTTCCCCCTTAGCCTGATAAAGCCAGGTTCAACAGCTGAAAGAATACAATAGTCTGGAAATTTAGAGCCATTCTACTCACAATAAGATCATGGAGCCTATTCAAACTATTCTGTTGAAGACATTGGATCATCTATTTTGCGAACTTTTCTTGCGCCTAACCGAGACCTTACATTTGACATGGGGGAGAGCTAGCGACCCTGAGATACTAGAAGGCCTACTTCTTACTATAGATGACACACTGCGCTTACAAGATGATATCAGCCTCAAAGAACCTATGATACAGAGGACATCACTGAGGATGGTATTCACAGTGCCACCCTCATCGGCGAACGACTACCCTACAGTAGTGAGTGCAGCTGAGGAAGACCCTGCTGTGATGGAGAGTGTAGTAGAGATGAGACAAAAACCCTGGGCTTTGGCCTATTTAAGGATCCGGATTGCGCACTCCTACCTGATAATAGTTGAGAGTGAGATGCCATCTGACAAAACGAAGAAGGAATCCATCAGCGTAGAGTGCGTTCTGATCAGGTCCCTGATCCTAGGCTGAAACAAGCAAGCTCTAGTAAACTGCTGCGTTCCTCCCCGGTACATTCCTCTGAATCCAGGGCCAGAGGTGGACTACAACATATGCCTCGTAAGCAGGGGACACTTGCTCTGAGAGGAATCCCTGCTAGGCAATGTGAGCCACAGTGCAGGACAGCCCCTGTCAGGCCTGCATTATGCTTGGACGGCTGTGTCGTACTCAACTTATCTCTTAGGTCCGGAGTGGACTAAAGGAACCCCAATTATAGGTTCCCCCTGGATGCTAAGGTGATCTACATGCTCCATATGAAAATGGGAGTGGGGTAAATATAGTACCCATTTATTTTTCCTGTCTACATTGTTCAACTACGGGTTAATAAGCTACTTTAAACTTTTCAAGTACCCATTAAAAAATTGAGCCCCATAATCCTCATCTTATAGTTGCCAAGAACAATGATGACCTCCGTCTGAGGATAATATGGGCACTATATTCACACTCCAGCTCAGATTTGAATGCTATATACTTCCTATGTTTAACTTTTGCCCCTACATTTAATCCCCCCCCAGTAGCCTATATTTTCAAAGTGATTCGAGTCAATTCTTCTTATAGCAGGGTTTTTATTTACTGCTCCTAGGCCAGTGTGAATTGTATAAAAAAACATTCATATGCATATCTGAAATTGAAGGAGGCTCAAGCATTCAGACTTGATGTAATGGGAAATCAATAAGGTTAGGCATTTGTTCACTATCTTGCTGTTATGTATATTACTATAACCTAAGTACTGAGACATATACCCATACTATGTGAAAGACACTATAACATGCTGTACATTCCTAGCGACAACCCTGTAGGTATGTGTCCAAAGAGACTAATAAAACCTCCACGATATGGAGGACTCAGATTCACTGAGCTATAATTTCCCATAGCAATATGTTTATATGCAGTAACCCTCATATCCATTTGCACGCCTCAGATTATATGTTATTTCTACAGACAGTTAAGTGTGGTATTATATATTTGATATTACCTGTTTCCATATAACTGTTTTGCTTTCTTAATACTAATAAGACCACTCAGAGCCAAACATTTTAGTGCTTACCCACATCTGACACAGAGTAGAAGCTGTTTTAACCGTAGTCTCACAACTTTGCTACCCTATAACAGATCTCTGGGTATAACTTATTACTTTACAAAAATATAGAGCCTAACCCCCACAATGCTAACTCCTCCAGCACAACATTCAATATAGCCTTATAAAGACACTCATTAATATCACAGGGAAGATAAAATAGTCTTAAACCACCTTCTTAAGATGTGTCTATATATTATGTAGCACTCTATCATATTCTTGGTCTTTATTCTACATAGCTTGAGGATGAGACTTCTTCTAAAGTTGGTTGGTCATCCTAACTCATTATATTACTTCAGCGTGCTATCTGCGGCCGAGATGGCACGCTTTAGTCCTTTATCAAAGACCGCTCACATTAGATTCGGAGGATTAATACCCAGTTTTCGGAACAATCCTCCTACTGAATTATCCTACCTCCTTCTTAAGTGCCTATGTAATTATAGGTTTAAGGATATGCGGTATACTAGAGTACCTGTGCCCACACTAATATCTGGTGGAATGGTTGATCTGGAAATGGTCAGACATCTATTTATTTTCTTTCTATTGTTATTGTTGTTACTGTGTTTAATTATTTCAGATAATGGGCCTACAAGTGGTTCTTATATTCATGGTCCCATATACTCCCCCTTTAATTGTCTGATATATTTTAATTTGGGGAAAGTATTTTTCATTAAGAGTCAATATACAAAGGGATATTTCTCATTTGAAGAATCAAAAGCGAGTTTTTGTTATTGATGAATGTTTAGTTTTCTGCAGCACACGTTTATATGGGGATTCAGTTTTTTTTTTATCTGCTGTGCCTTTGAATATTGTTCACCTGTAAGTGCATGAATATTTATCTTTTGCTGTACATGTGAAATTTAAAAAAACTCAATAAAAATTATTATAAAAAACAAAAAAAATTCTGGTGTTGACTGTCCCTTTAAGTTAAATAGTTTTTTGGATTCATTCATTATTTCGGTCCATTCTTTATTTACATTCATAATTCTATTCTAAACTTAATAATAGAATAATGAATATGAATAAAGAATGGATCCAAAATAATGAATGGATCCGAAATAACGAATGGATCCGAAAAACGATTTAACTTAACATAACTAATATGACAAAACGAAATGATTTATTTAACTTAACTTAAAGTGAAGGTAAAGTTAGCTTGATGTGAAACAGTAATAATATTTCTTATACAAAATGAATATGAGTTTCATTCATCAATTTTTTAAATTTTGATTCGGACCGCAAATTTAACCCGTATAATTTTTACTTTAATGTGAGTGGCAAGAGTCCATGAGCTAGTGACGTATGGGATATACATTCCTACCAGGAGGGCGCAAAGTTTCCCAAACCTCAAAATGCCTATAAATACACCTCCCACCCCACTATACCTTAGTTTTACAAACTTTGCCTCTTAAGGAGGTGGTGAAGTGAGATGTGCTTGATTTCTTCTATAATAGGCACTTCTAAGCATTTTGAAGCCCAATTCCTCTCAGAATACAGGGTTTGTCAGAGGGATGTGAAGGGAGTACTGCCTGTTGATTTTAAGGTTTCATCCATGGGAAATGTATTCAAAGGCTCTCTGTAATCAGTCGCAGGGATTCATCCCCTGACTCCCTTTTCAGATCGACGTTATACTCCTATACCATTACCTCTGCTGATATTTTTCAGTACTGGTTTGGCTGTCTGCTATATGTGGATGGGTGTCTTCTGGTAAGTATGTATCATTTTTTAAGACACTCTCAGCTATGTTTGGTGTTTTATAATATGTTGTAAAGTTTTAAAAATATATGTCTTTACTTATATTTTCCATGAGTCAGGTCTATGTATATTTTTCCTTTTTCGCAGACTGTCAGTTTCAGTATGGAATTTATGTTTGGGAAGTTTATTTTAATTATTTTTTTCTTTCCTGAGGTTCCAGTTCTTTCAATTTGACTTTGTTTTCCAACATTTTCGCGTGCAAACTAGGCTCGCGAGGACGCAAAATGCAGACATTATTTTGTGTGCAAAGTTGCACCGATAGTGATGCAAGTCTCATCATTTCCTGCGTCTTTGTTGATGTTAGTTCTTTTGGCACGAAGTCGCGCTTGTTATGATGCGAGTTGCGTCATTTCCTGGTGTTAGCTTTGGAGCCCAAAAAAATTTCACTTCCTTTTGCGTCATGCATCATACTTGGCGCTAATTTTTTTTGTATATTACCCCTCTTTCTTTAATGCTTCTTGTTCTCTTTATATGTTAGAGAGCTATGATGCTTATTTTTTGCATATTACTTTAGCATAAGCATTTTTTTCCCATTCCTGAAACTGCTATATGAGGAAATTGGATATTTTGTTTAAATGTTATTTATTTCTTTTTACTTTTTCAAGATGTCTCAGTCTGATCCGGACTCTGATGTTGCTGTAGAAACCATGCTGCCTGAACACAGTTCTACCAAAGCTAAGTGTGTTTGTTGTAAATTATCTGATGTTATTTCTTCAGCTCAATTATGTGGCATTTGTCATGACAAGCTGTTGAATGCTGATAATGTTTCTATTAGTACAAATACATTGTCTGTTGTTCCTTCAACATCTAATGTACCTGATATTCCTGCATATGTAAAGAATTATATTGCTGCAGCTATAGAAAAGGCTATGTCTGCTATTCAGCCTTCAAATAAATGTAAAGGGTCTTTTAAAACTTCTCATAATTCTGATTAAATTTGTTTTGACTGACAACATACTGAAGTATCCTCTGCTGATGAGGATCTCTCTGGTTCAGAGGATCCTGAATCAGACTCTGAAATTGACAAATTTTCCTATCTGTTTAAGATTGATTATATTCGTTCTTTGTTGAAGGACGTCTTTGTTACTTTGGGTATTGAAGAGTCTAGTCCTCTTTATAACAAAGCCAGTAAACATTTAAATTCTGTTTTGAAACTTCCAATGGTTGCTCCAGAGTTTTTTCCTATTCCAGAGGCTACCTCTGATATAATTTCTAAAGAATGGTCTAAGCCTGGTTCTTCTTTTAATCCTTCTTCTAGGTTTAAGAAGTCGTATCCTTTACCTGTGGCTAATTTAGAGTTTTGGGAAAAAGTCCCTAAAGTGGATGGGGCTATTTCCACTCTTGCCAGGAGTACTACTATCCCTATGAAAGACAGTACTTCTTTTAAGGATTCTTTAGACCGGAAGATTGAATCTTATCTCAAAAAAGCTTATTTACATTCTGGCTAAATTCTTAGACCTGCCACTTCTATGGTGATGTGGCTGCTGCTTCAACTTTTTGGTTGGACAGTTTAGATTGTCAGGTAGAAGATCCTGATTTGTCTAGCATTGTTCTTCTGCTTCAACATGCCAATCATTTCATTTGTGATGCTATATTTGACGTTATAAAGATCGATGTTAAATCTATGTCTTTAACTATTTTAGCTAGACGAGCTTTATGGCTTAAATCTTGGAATGTTGGCATGGTGTCTAAATCTAGAATACTATCTTTATCTTTCCAGGGTAAGAATTTGTTTGATTCTCAATTGGATTCTATTATTTCCACTATCACTGAGGGGAAGGGATTTTTTCTACCCCAAGATAAAAAGTCTAAGGGTAAATTTAAGGCTCCTAATTGTTTTCGTTCCTTTCGTCAGAATAAAGAACAAAAAAACACTCCTTCCCCTAAGGCCTCTGGTTCTTATTGAAGGCCATCTTCAAATTGGAATAAAACCAAGCCTTATAAAAAACCAAATCCAGCCCCCAAGACTGCATAAAGGTACGGCCCTCAACCCAGTTCAGCTGGTGGGGGGCAGATTGAAATTATTTCAGGACATTTGGACAGATTCTGTTCAGAATCAGTGGATTCAGAATATTGTGTGTCAAGGGTATCAAATAGGTTTCAGAATAAGACCTCCCGTGGGAAGATTCTTTCTTTCTCATGTTCCAACAAATCCTGTGAAGGCTCAGGCTTTTCTGTAATGTGTTTCAGAGCTAGAGCTTTCAGTGGTAATTGTACCAGTTCCTCTCCAGGAACAGGGTTTGGGTTTCTATTCAAATCTATTCACTGTCCCAAAGAAAGACAATTCTTTCAGACCAGTTCTGGATCTGAAGTTTTTAAATCGTTTTGTAAGAGTCCAAACTTTCAAGATGGTGACTATAAGGACTATTCTGCCTTTTGTTCAGCAAGGGCATTTTATATCCACAATAGACTTACAGGATGCTTATCTTCACATTCCAATTCATCCAGACCACTATCGGTTTTGGAGATTCTCTTTTCTAGACAAGCATTACCAATTTGTCACTCTTCCATTTGGCCTAGCGACAGCTCCAAGAATATTTTTGAAGGTTTTTGGTGCCCTTCTATCTGTAATCAGAGAGCATGGTATTGAGTTGTTTCCTTATTTGGACAATATCTTGTTACTAGCTCAGTCTTTTCATTTAACAGAATCTCACACAAAACGACTAGTGTGGTTTCTTCAAAGGTATGGTTGGAGGATCAATTTACAAAAGAGTTTCCCTCAGACAAGGGACACCTTTTTAGGTTTCCAGATGGATTCAGTGTCCATGACTCTGTCTTTAACAGACAAGAGGCACATGAAATTGGTTTAAGCATGTCTAAACCTTCAGTCTCGATCATTCCCTTCAGTGGCTATGTGCATGGAAGTTTTAGGTCTTATGACTGCAGCATCGGACGCAATCCCCTTTGCTAGTTTTCATATGAGAACTCTGCAGCTTTGCAGGCTGAATCAATGGTGCAGGGATTATACTCAGATATCACAACTGATATACTTAAATCCCAACATTTAACTCTCTGTGTCTTGGGGGTTGGCCCATCACACTATTATTTGAGGGGCCTCTTTTGTTCATCCTTCCTGGACTGTGATCTCAATGGATGCAAGTCTTACAGGTTGGGGAGCTGTCTGACAGCACAAGGGGCTTGGAAACCTCAATAGGTGAGGTTACCAATCAATAATTTAGAACTCTGTGCTATCTTCAGAGCCCTTCAGGCTTGGCCTCTATTAAAGAGAGAACTTTTCATTCATTTTCAGACAGACAATATTACAACAGTGATATATGTCAATCATCAGGGAGGGACTCGCAGCTCTAGCAATGAAAGAGGTATCTTGGATACCTTCTTGGTCGGAGTCCAACTCTTATCTAATTTCTGTGATTCATATCCCAGGTGTAGACAATTGGGAAGCAGATTATCTCAGTCATCAGACTTTGCATCCGGTGGAGTGGTCTCTCCATCCAGATGGGTTTCATCAGATTATGCAGATGTGGGGTCTTCCAGAAATAGATCTGATGGCTTCCCGTCTGAACAAGAAAGTTCCCAGATACCTTTCCAGGTCCAAGGATCCTCAGGCGGAGATGGTGGATGCTTTAGCAGTTCCTTGGTTTTACCAACCTGCTTACATTTTTCCGCCTTTAGTTCTTCTTCCAAGGGTGATTTCCAAGATCATAATGGAACAATATCATTTATTTCTGATAGCACCAGCATGGCCTCACAGGTTTTGGTATGCAAATCTTGTCCGGATGTCCAGTTGCCAACCTTGGCCACTTCCTTTAAGGCCAGACCTTCTGTCTCAAGGGCCGTTTTTCCATCAGGATCTCAAATCTCTAATTTGAAGGTATAGAAATTGTACACTTAGTTCTTAGTCATAGAGGTTTCTATGACTCAGTGATTAGCAATATGTTACAGGCTCGTAAGTCTGTTTCTAAGAAGATTTACTATCAGGTTTGGGAAACCTATATTACATGGTGTTCTTCTCATAAATTCTCTTGGCATTCTTTTAGAATTCCTAGGATTTTATAGTTTCTTCAGGATATTTTGGATAAGGGTTTGTCTGCAAATACCTTGAAGGGACAAATATCTGCTCTTTCTGTCTTATTTCATAGAAAGATTGCTAAACTTCCCAATATTCACTGTTTTGGTCAGGCTTTGGTTCGTATCAAACCTGTTATTAAGTCTATTTCTCCTCCTTGGAGTCTCAATTTGGTTTTAAGGCTTCTCCTTTTGAGCCTATGCATTCTTTGGATATTAAACTACTTTCTTGGAAAGTGTTATTTCTTTTGGCTATCTCTTTTGGCTAGAAGAGTTTCTGAGTTGTCGGCTCTTTCTTATGAGTCTCCATATCTAATTTTTCCATCAAGATAAAACTGTTTTGCAGACTTTGTTTCAATTTTTGCCTAAAGTTGTGAATTCTAACAATATTAATAGGGAACTTGTTGTTCCTTCCTTGTGTCCTAATCCTAAGAATTCTCTTGAAATATCTCTACATTCTTTGGATGTGGAAAGAACTTTGAAATACTATGTTGAGGTTACTAAGGATTTCAGATTTTTTCTATGGTTCTAGGAAAGGTCAGAAAGCTTCTGCCATTTCTTTGGAATGTTGGTTGAAACTTTTGATTCACAAAGCTTATTTGGAGGTGGGGCAGACTCTGCCTCAGAGAATTACAGCTCATTCTACTAGATCAGTTGCCACTTATTGGGCTTTCAAGAATGAAGCTTCCGTTGATCAGATTTGCAAAGCAGCAACTTGAACTTCTTTGCATACATTTACTAAATTTTACCGTTTTGATGTATTTGCTTCCTCTGAAAGTTGTTCAGGCAGCTGTTTCAGTATGATTTTTCTGCCTATGATTTAATTTTTTTGAAATTTTTAAAGAAAACGTAATTATTATTTGGATTTAATTTTTCAGCGGAAATAGCTGTTTTTATTTTATCCCTCCCTCTCTAGTGACTACGTGGATTTCCACATCTTGGGTATTATATCCCATACGTCACTAGCTCATGGGCTCTTGCCACTTACATTAAAGAAAACATAATTTATGTAAGAACTTACCTAATAAATTCATTTCTTTGATAGTGGCAAGAATCCATGAGACCCACCCTATTTTTTGGTGGTTATGATTTTTTTTGTAGAAAAGCACATTATTTTTTCCAGTTCCTCTTTTTGTATGCTTTTTTAATCCTTTTTACACCTCACTGCTTGGCTTTACGTTAAACTAAGGTATGAGTGTGGTGGGAGGTGTATTTATAGGCATTTTGAGGTTTGGGAAACTTTGCCCCCTCCTGGTAGGAATGTATATCCCATACGTCACTAGCTTATGAACTCTTGCCAGTATGAAAGAAATTAATTTATCAGGTAAGTTCTTACATAAATTATGTTTTTTTTCTTGTTTGGTCACGTTTTTTTCCTGACCTATTGAAAATCTGGCCATTAGGCGGTCGTCAATCTACATCATTCGCCTCCCGGATGATCTGTGCATGCGCTAAGATTCATTTTTTGGTCTAGGAATACAAGCGCGATCCCTATCCCCTTATGGGGAATTCCCATAATACGTAATAAGTTTTCTTCAGTTGAAAAACGAGTTGCCGATTAACGCATTAACGCATATTTCTTACCATAATCACTGCTATGTGCATGCGCAGTTCAACTGATCATCGTGAACGCGCTTTGGAGACACGTATAGAGCGGGTGGAACCGCTCTATACATCACTCAATAGAAGATAAGAAAATAGCGGTTGGGAGGAGTCCGGATAGTAACGGTAGGGAAATATAAAAACATTTTATTTGATAAATATAAAACACATTGGGGAAAAAAGTTATCGATTTACTTATTTGGATAATGACTAATTCATTAGTGTATTCAGGTAGTTAAAACTTTACCTTCACTTTAACTAATTTGCTGAAACAAAATTATTTATTTAACTAATGAAAACGAAATAAAACACATTTTTTCACTGTGCACATGTCTATTTTAAACATCACAGAGGTATTTACAAGCCCTGGTGAACAATTTCCTTTATAAATTACAAAGGATTTGGATGTGGGTATTAATGGAATTAGTCAGTATAGATTAAATGCTAATCCATATTTTTAATTGTCTGTAAAAAATCGCACAATTAGTGTTAGAAAAAGCTCTTGATAGAGAAGAAAAATCTGAACATAAAGTTTGTCTGACTGCTATTGACGGAGGGGAACCACCAAAATCTGGATCCTTCCTGATTACTGTGATAGTTTTAGATATTAATGACAATGCACCATAGTTTGATCAACACAATTATAAAATGAGTTTACTAAAGAACTCAAATTTAAGTCAAGTTTTTACCGTGCTTAATGCTACAGATTTAGTTGAAGGTCTGAAACAAACGTGTATGTACAATATGGATTGATACTCTCCTTTGATGGTAGAGCCGCAGCCTTCCCACAGTCTCTCCTGAAGCCTGTATAGATAGATATGTTGTGCCGGAAAGGAGGCGCAGGTTCACTTTAATTCCACTTCTGCTTGTGCATATTCTACTTCCCTTCAAGGATTCGTCTGGAGAGGTATACTCCTAGTTAAAATTAGAGAGTTGTGCTGTGATATTGTGTCAAAACACCATAAAATGGTGTGTATATAGTCACATCATATATTTCCAATGACCGGCTCCTAGTAAGTGCAAAGAAGAACTTCACAGATTTTCTAATAAAAACTGTTTTATTGTGCCGAACGTGTTTCAACAGACCCAGACGTCTTTCTCAAGAGCATTTACAAATTTTAAAAGTGCTTAACAAACCAAGCATCATATTAGATGAAGGTCTAAATGGGGAAATCGAATATTCTTTTGATGGCCATACCTCTGATTCAGCATTAAAGGTATTTGATGTAAACCCACAAACTGATGCAGTTTATACTACAGAAATTGTGGATTTTGAAGAATGTAATTTTTATGAGTTATCAGTTATGCCGAGCAAAAGACAGAGGAGTACCTAAATTAAAAGACAACTGTCTTGTTCAGATTGAAGTTGAAGATGCAAATGACAACCCCCTAAAATTATATTTACTTCAGTGTCAAATAGTGTTCCTGAAAATGTAGCTATTGGAACTGCTGTTGGTTTCTTTTCTGTAAGAGACAGGGATTCTGGTAAAAATGGAGAAGTAAAAATAGAGGTGTCTGCAAATTTGCCTTTTAGAGTTAAACCATTCAAAAATCCCTAGTCATTAGTAACAAGTGAATCTCTGGATATGGAAAATATTTCTCAGTATAATTTTCAACTGACAGCAAATGATTTGGGATCTCCACCTTTACATACACACTTTAAAATCATCATTACTGTTTTAGACATTAATGATAATCCTTCAATATTTTCACAATCTCATTTTAATGCTTTTATACAAGAAAATAATGAGATTGGCATTTTATTGTGTTCAGTGTCTGATTTTGATTTGGATGAGGGAATCAACAAATAATTGGTTTACTCCATAGTCGATGGTCATATTGATGCATCTTCAGTTTTTTTTCTTTTGTTTATATTAATTCAAACTCTGGTAATATCTTTGTACAATGTGCCTTCGACTATAAGCATTTACAGGTTTTTCAGATAACAGTGAGAGTGGAAGATTCTGGTTCTCCAAAACTGTTTTCCAAAGCTTCTGTCATAATATTTGTTTTGGATGCAAATGATAATGCACCCACAGTACTATATCCACAGTATTCAAGGGATGTTATTTCCCAAGAGAAGATTCCAAGATCAGCATCTGTTGGCTACTTGGTCACAAAAGTATCTGCTGTGGATTTGGATTCAGGTCACAATGCTTGGCTAATTTATCGGCTTGCTGAAGATGTTGATTCTTCTTTGTTTGGAATTTCTGCATACACAGGCGAAATTCGAACCCTTAGACGTCTGGATAATGTAGATAATAATAGACAGCAACTTGTAATTTTGATTAGTGACCACGGTAAACCATCACTGTCAACTACTGTTACAATAATGGTAAATATAGTGGACAATATTTTAAAAGAAACTCAGAAATCTAAGGATTTTCTTAAAAATCCTAACCCAACATCAAACTTAACATTGTATTTAATTGTTTCTTTAGTTACCAACAGCTTAGTTTCATTGGTGACATTTATTATTTTACTTGCAAAATTTTTTTAAAAAAGAAAATAATTGTAACAGTGGAATCTGCTGCTCTCTGGGCAGACCACATTCTAAGCACCAAGGTGAACAGTACAAGCCAACTCTTTATTTAAATACATATGGGACATTAAAGTATATGGAAGTAAGGATGGTTCCACCAGAACTACAAAAACAGTGTTATCAAGCTTGCTTTCAACAAGCATTAGATACACATGATTTTGCCATCATAAAACCACAAAACTTTCCTCAGCTTCAGGATCTGGTAACAGTCAGTAAAAATTCTTCTGGTACAAATCTGAAAAATTAGGTGAGGCAATAGTGCTTTATTTTTCCAATTATATCATTTGACTTTATTAGTGTAATATATCAACCATTATAATTAAAAGTGTTAATATTAATTTTTATCGCTTTTATGGATTTTTGGTATATATTATATTTACAATTTGTACAGTTTACACCGACTTACATAATGTACTGCAATCGAAAATGTATATTTCATATATTCTCTACCTCTCAAATGATTCCATATAACTGTAGCTAGTAGAATTTGCCTAATTAAAGGCAAGAAACATTTTTTTTCAAAGTCATGTTTTATTGATAAATGTGAAGCTTCTTGTCAGTAAACACATACAATATTAATGAGATATTATAGTAAAATTACTTGAAATATACTGATAAGACTATATATAACGATAACTGATTTACTTACTGCTGTAGGCATAATGCCTAAAGGCTTTGGAAATCCCTTTATTTTATTTATTTTTTTATGATTTTTTTTTCTCCAGGAAAGACAAATCAAATAGTAACTTCAAAATATTTTATTGAAATTAATTTGGAGATGTCTTAATTAAATATTTGCAGCTATTTGTTTAATTTAATTTTAGGAACAAATATTTTTGATTATGCCATTTGTATTATTATTATCTAATTATTATTTAATTGTTATTATTATTACTACATTATTAGTTCAATTTACATTGTCATATATCCTTTTCATAGCATTACAAATATTCTTTATGATGGATTTTCATATTTGTATGGAAAGTATCGATCTAATCTGCTTCCTACTGCCTAGTAACATGAGACATGATGCGGTATGGAAGATTAACACTGTTGGTGTGTAATATTGCAGATTGCATTTTTGCACTGCTATTATAAGTGGATGGTTAATATGTACTGTGCAAGCAGTAGTATTGTGTGTGCTACTCATATATAGTGTGTCTATGTAATCTCCCTTAATAACATAATTCTATAAGGAACCACCCTAAAAATGTAAATGTCCAGAGTATATAGAACACAACATTTCTGTTTGTGGAGTGGGGAGCATTTAATTTATTTCTAATGCATCCAAAGGTGTAGTTGAACTCATATTAGTAAGCACTAATTGTTTTATACCACAAAACGTATCTGCCTCTACTACGTTGCAACACACGGAAAACATAGAGCATGCAATCTATGTATCAGGCATCTTAACATTTTTTTGGTTAACCAAAGACTTGTAATACCCTATGGAGCATCATTGATTGCATGAGGCCAAGTGCAACATAACACACTGTGCATAAACTACAATTTGAATACAAATTATTTGCCACACCCCAAAGCAGAATAATAGATTCATATCAAATGAAGGACACCCAATGACACATTCATTTGCAACTTAACTTTATCACGTTTGCAATAAAAATATATGAACCTGGCATCTTTTAACCCACTTGATATCCCTTCCAGAAGTTGAACATTATGCGTGAATGTGTAGATAATCTTCTTGTAACTATAGAAAGTTCTGCACACTGCTTATACAGTCGTTGCATCACATTCCTAAAGAAAAAATAATAATGGCTAATCGAGATACCATGCTGCCATTTTGCCAGTTTGTGAATACCGCACCACATAAAAAAAATCCATGGTGATAAAATATCAATAACCAATTTTGCTTATTTAATAATATATATTATGTGTATATATATATATATATATATATATATATATATATATATATATATATATATATATATATATATATATATATATATTTCTTGCACCACACACAATATAATTTATGATCCAGTTAGATTGATGGAAATTTTGTTTCCATTAAAGGGACACTAAACCCAATTTTTTTCTTTCTTTCATGATTCAGATAGAGCATGCAATTTTAAGCAACTTTCTAATTTATTTCTATTAATTTCTCTTCTTTCTCTTGGTATCTCTATTTGAAAAAGCAGGAATGTAGGCTTAGTAGCCGGACCATTTTTGGTTGAGCACCTGGGTAGAGCCTGCTGATTGGTAGCTTAAATGTAAACCTTGGTGTCCTTCACTAAGATCTGTAGTTTGGAAAATGTTCACCACAGCTTGGGTCCATGCCTATATATATATATAAAAACAGGAATCACAAGTGAACTCCAAGGGAAACTTTTAACTCACAGTATCAAAGACTTCCGGGCTTCACAGAGGAACAGGAAGAAGCAAGCAGCCAGGGTAACATCATAATGGTAAAAAAGCTATTCTTTATTGGTAACAGGTAAGAACAAAAAGAGCCTCAGCTCTACATAGGCAATCCAGGATCTCTAACGACAACTGCAGACATGTTTCGTGTGGATCCTCCACACTTGATCACTGCTGTATGTTGTCGTTACAGAGGCCTACTTATACCAGTTAAAATTCAATTATACAATTAATTAATTAAAAGTACATATTAACCCTATCATGCCTTTATATACATAAGTAGATATACACTGTTGAAGGGGCAAAAAAAAGTAGTACTAAATAAAGTGACATTGGAGTTAAAAGTTTCCCTTGGAGTGCGCTTGTGATTCCTGTTTACTTTGTTGTTTGCTGCACCCAGGGCATTGACTATATCGGATGTTAGGAGTGCATTTCTTTTCATTCTATATATATATATATATATTTGTTTTAAAAATTGCAAGCAAGCTCAAAACATATAATATGTACCTTAAATCACTAATATAAAAATCATAGAGAACACAGGACATAACAAAAATACAATTATATATAGCATCAAAGCTAAACACACGCCTGATGTCCAAAGTATATGTGAAGCATGCAACTCCCTGCTGCACCAGACCATATACAGAATAGGACTTGTCTGGTCAGGTTATCTTGGGGATCTATGCATGCAATATTTTAAAATAGTAGCATGGATGGCATTAGTATTGTAGCAAGGCAGATAAAAATTAAACAGTTTGTTATGTGGGCATAGGCATCCAAGATTCCAGAGACAGTTGTGCATATGCTTATGTGAAATTGGTTGTCATTTAGCAAAAAGCATCCATGCAAGCAAGTAATAGAATGGCAAGCAAGTAGCTGAAAGTGCAAAGACAGCAGAGTGGAAACAAGCACCTCAAGTGCCAGTACAATGTTATTCAAATGTTCATATCAAATATGTCATTTAGGCAGCAAAGTTAAGTAATACTATTCCATATAGAACATATAGGAGTAAGAGGTAGTGGCTAAGTACAGTTCAAAACAGTCCGGACCACCTGCAACTCAATCAAGCAGGCTCCACATATAGCAGTTCCATTATAGCCCAAAAACTATACCAATAATGAGGTCCTGTATCACAGTATGCCAGAGGAAAGTAGGTCCCATACTTGCATAACTTAGCAGTCGACTCCTAATAAATTTTACATTCGTTGGCTACAAAATTTCTGCCTGCATGCCATCAAACCATCAGACATCGTAAGGCCAGCTTGAGCGTCAACTGTGTTAGAAGTTTGACTTTTTTGCACTTGTTGGGTTGCACTCAAGTTAAAAGTAAACTGTTTTCGTTTGCGCGCTACCCCAACGAGTGCAAAAGCCGAACTCAGAATATTACGTGCGCATTCATGCATTCCGCAATAGAAGTCATTGGAGAAAAAAGAAGTGAAAAATAAACCCAACTCATGTGCAAACCCGATTGCATATTCTCATGTGCACTAAACTGACTTGAAAATATGAACATTTCACATTCCAATGTTCTTCACATAGATGTCCCAATATATGTATACATATATATATAAGAGAAAGAGTAAGTAAACTTCACAGTGCTAATCCCTGACCTTGTGGAGTGTAGGATATATCATATATAGAGAACGGGTAAATTTATTTATTTAAAAATCCACTTCTAGATGAGTTGGATAATTCGTATAATATGGATCTGTCTTAATATACTTTATGCATAAGTGTTAGTCACACAATATACCAGCATTACATATAAGCAGTATCTGCTCCCAGTGGGAAAGTAATTTACAGCCCCAACCGATAAAAGTAATATTACTAGTGGAAAGCCTTCAATCCAGAAGTACAATTAGAAAAGATACATACACACTTGTAGACCCTAACAAAATATATGTATATGTATAAAAACAGGTACAACGAATGATCTACTGGAGTGAATACAGTAATCAAATGTCCATTAGGGATTTTCGTCAGAACAGAATATAATGTGCAATCTTCATATACAGGGATATTCAAACGTAAATGCTTAAAGGACCTTCCAACTATTTTATCCTTAACTGGTCTCACAGTTCACTTACTTCTCTTTTTATTACTTCATGCAGGATAGCATTTTGGCTGTAATCTTCCTGCATTATGGTATAGAGTAGCCTCTTAAACAGCTTTAGCAGGTGCTTCGTTCTCTTGGTATGCCTTGTTGAGAAGTCCTGATTGATTGATTGATTGATTGATTGATTGACTGACTCATCAGAGCCCAGCTCAAACCATTTAACCTAGTAACTTGAAATTTGGAAGGGGAAGGTGAACCGACAATGTGATTGAGATTAAGCAGAGAAACACGGATCTATGCTGATGACAGAAGGAGGGTCATATTCGATCTGAGGAAATCGCTCCCATACCGGACTTCTCCGAACATCCATCACTTAACTCATATGATTGGTGGTACAGAAGTAAGTGAACTGTGAGACCAGTTAAGGATAAAATATTTGGAGGGTCCTTTAAGCATTTACGTTTGAATATCCCTGTATCTGAAGATTGTACATTATATTCTGTTCTGACGAAAATCCCTAATGGACATTTGATTACTGTATTCACTCCAGTAGATCATTCGTTGTACCTGTTTTTATACATATACATATATTTTGTTAGGGTCTACAAGTGTGTATGTATCTTTTGTAATTGTACTTCTGGATTGAAGGCTTTCCACTAGTAATATTACTTTTATCGGTTGGGGCTGTAAATTACTTTCCCACTGGGAGCAGATACTGCTTATATGTAACACTGGTATATTGTGTGACTAACAATTATGCATAAAGTATATTAAGACAGATCCATATTATACGAATTATCCAACTCATCTAGAAGTGGGTTTTTAAATAAAGAAATTTACCCGTTCTCTATATATGATATATCCTACACTCCACAAGGTCAGGTATTAGCGCTGTGAAGTTTACTTACTCTTTCCCTTCTATTTTCACCCAGTGTGTAGACATTAGAGGGTAATCTCTACACACCTACAACAGTTCACTCCAGCAGCTCCTCCTATTCACGAACACTGTTTTGTGCCTCCAGTTCAGCTCCTTGCATTGTGCAAGCACTGTTCTCCCCAAATCTCTTGCTTCATTAATATATATATATATATATATTTAGAAATACATAGAACATATTCTGCTATGTGTAGAACATTGGAATGTGAAATATTTACAGTAAATGCACAGTTGAAACCTTTTTCTAAAAATGAATATTGTATAAATATGATTTTACATGGTTTCACCTACTTAACTGTAAAGGTCTCCAATGCACACACACACACACACACACATATATATATATATATATATATATATATATATATATATATATATATATATATATACATATGAATGTATGTGTTTATATGTGTATATATGTCTGTAAATACATATATACAGTTATAACATATAAATACATATGTACACACACACATACATATACTGTATATATATATATATATGAGTAATTTTTATTAGATAGTGTTATTAAGAGTGTAACTTTGTAATGTATTTTGGATGTGTTTTGTGACACTTTTTTGTTTTGAGAAACAGTTAACCATAGCTCTGAGGATGTAGTAATCATTCTAGCATAAATTGTGATTGCGCTCAAGCGATCGCATTTAATTTCATCTCGTAGTATCAGAGTAATCTGGCCCTTTATGTGAAAAGGGTGTGTATTGTGAAATATTTTTTTCCCAGTCATGTTGCCATGTTACAGATATGATTAGGAAGAAATTATCTATATTCACATTTTATATACCCTTGTCAAACAAGAGGCTGCAAGAAATCTCACAAATTTAAAAAAATCTTCTTAAAATTATTATTATTTATGTGTATTTATGTGTATAGCAAATCAAAATTCTGTAGTGCTGGGTAATGAAACAGCAACAGTGATGATTATTTTTATATTATTAATTGCCAAAAAAAAGTCTTCTAGTTTGTCTAGAAATGTGCAGATTTGGGCAGGTTTCCCCTTTTCCTATACATAAGTCCATAATAGTCAATAAATAATCTTAATGCATCTACCTTGTTGCTTTTAAAGAGGAATAAAATAAAATAAATGATCCAATATTTAAGTAGTACATTTTTTTTATTTACATTTCTTACAAACAGCTGTTTAAAGGGGAATGCATGTATTCTGAAAATTTGTTTTTGTTCTTTTAATAAGAAGGAGTAAATATTAGGATAAAACATGACTTCGTAGAGTGAATGTATCCAAATGCAAGATACTCACCTGTCTGGTGTCTACGTAAAATGAAGATAGAATAAATACATAGTGGTTGATTAGTTTACTAATAAGACTAAGTAAAATAATATACTTTTGGTTATTTTTTTATTTTGCATTTCTGAACCCTGATTTTTTTTTGTTATATCATTGATTGGAAAAAATATTTTCAATATTATAAATTTTTACTAACAATCATTCAGTCTGTGAGCATGTAAGTTTGCATAAAATAACACAATTTATTTAATCAGTTAAATCTTTTTAAAAGAATTAGAATGTACAGTTTTTACTTTTATTGACCAGAAGAGGGCAGACTTGTCATCCAATCAGTACTTTGGTTACACCAGTAGATCTCTTCATGTCGTCATTCAGCCCTCCTCCTTGCTCAGTTATTCACCCTTCCATCTTTCCACAACACACAAAGAGAGAGCTGTTTTTCTAATGAAAATCTGGTGAAGGCTTTTAATGTTTTGGATATGATTTTAACCAATTGAAATGGATTATTTTTAAAACAGACACCAATGGGATTATAAAAGGAAATATATATTTATAACATCTCAAGAGAAGGATTTAAGATATGGACATCCTGAGCTCTGCAAAGGCTTGGAAATGGCAAGTAGTTTTCCATTTTTTCCTTTGTAGCTTGGGCTGGGCTTCTGGGCAGCTTCGTTATTCTATTTTTGAAGAGTCAGATCCAGGGACCTTTGTGGGTAATATTGCTCAGGATCTAGGCTTGAATCTTGGTGATATTTCTAAACGCAGGTTACATTTTGGATCTGATGGAAGCAGGAGACATTTTGCTATTAACAAAGCAAATGCAGATCTGAATGTGAATGAAAGGATTGACAGAGAAGGTCTGTGTGGATCCAGCTTACATTGTATATTAAACAATCAAGTGATTGCAGAAAATCCCTTGGAGCTTTTCAATTTAGAGATTGAGATATTAGACATAAATGACAATGCACCTTTTTTCTCAAATGCGAATCGTGTTTTAAATATAACTGAGCTGGTAACAAGCCCTGGTACAAGATTTCCTTTAGAAATTGCAAAAGATTTAGATGTGGGTATTAATGGAATAAGTCAATATAGATTAAATCCAAATCCACATTTTTCATTGGCTGTGAAAAATCGCAAAGATGGAATTCTTATTCCACAATTAGTGTTAGAAAAAGCTCTTGATAGAGAAGAAAATCCTGAACATATACTTACACTGACTGCTATTGATGGTGGTGAACAGCCAAAATCTGGATCCTCTTTGATAACTGTTATTGTTTTAGATATTAATGATAATGCACCAGTATTTGATCAACACAATTATAAAGTTAGTTTACTAGAAAACCCAAATTTAAACCAAGTTATTATAGTGCTTAATGCTACAGATTTGGATCAGGGTGTGAATGGTGAAATTGAATACTCTTTTGATGATCACACCTCTGATTCAGCAATAAAGCTATTTGATATAAACCAACAAACTGGAGCAATTTACACTAAAGGAGCTGTGGATTTTGAAGAATGTAATTTTTATGAGTTATCGGTTAGAGCAAAAGACAAAGGGGTTCCTAAATTAGAAGGCAGCTGTGTTGTTCAGGTTGAGATAGAAGATGCAAATGACAACCCACCTGAAATTATATTTACCTCCATGTCAAATAATATTCCTGAAAATGTAGCTATAGAAACAGAAGTTGGTTACTTTACTGTAAGAGATAGAGATTCTGGTAAAAATGGAGAAGTAAAATTACAGGTTGCTCCAAATTTGCCTTTTAAAGTTAAGCCATACAAAAATCACTATTCACTGGTAACAAGTGAATCTTTGGATAGGGAAAAGATTTCTCAATATAATATTCAATTGACAGCAAATGATTTGGGAGCTCCACCTTTGCATACACAACTTCGAGTAATCATTAATGTTTCCGATGTTAATGATAATCATCCAGTATTTTCTCAGTCTCATTATAATGCTTTTATAAAAGAAAATAATGAGCATGGCAGTTTATTATGCTCAGTGTCTGCTTTTGATTTGGATGAGGGAGTCAACAAAGAATTGGTTTACTCCATAGTTGATAGTCAGATTGATGGATCTTCAGTGTTCTCATTTGTTTACATTAATCCAAATTCTGGTAATATCTTTGCCCAGCGTGCCTTTGACTATGAGCATATACAGGTTTTTCAGATAACAGTGAGAGTGGAAGATTCTGGGTCTACAAAACTGTTTTCCAGTGCTTCTGTCATAATATTTGTTTTGGATGCAAATGATAATGCACCCACAGTACTATATCCACAATATTCAAGTGATGTTATTTCCCAAGAGAAGATTCCCAGATCAGCATCTGTTGGATACTTGGTCACAAAAGTATCTGCTGTGGATTTGGATTCAGGTCACAATGCTTGGTTATTTTATCGGCTTGCTGAAGATGCTGATTCTTCTTTGTTTGGAATTTCTGCATACACAGGAGAAATCCGAACCCTTAGCAATCTGGATGATGTAGATAATAATGAAAAACAACTTGTCATTTTGATAAGTGATCATGGGAAGCCATCTCTATCAACTACAGTTACTATAACATTAAATATAGTTGAAAATATTTTAAAAGAAATACCTGAATCAAATGATTTTCTTACAAATTCCAAACCAACATCGGATTTAACATTATATTTAATTGTTTCTTTAGTAGCCATCAGCTTAGTTTCTTTGGTGACATTTATAATTCTGCTTGCAAAATGTTTAAAAAGAGAAAATAGCAATGGAATCTGCTGCTCTCTGGGCAGACCACATTCTGAACACCAAGCAGAACAGTACAAACCAACGCTTTATTTAAACACAGATGGGACATTAAAGTATATGGAAGTAAGAATGGTTCCACCAGAGCCACAAGGACAATGTTATCAAACTTGCTTCCCCCCAGCAACAGAAACACACGATTTTGCCTTGATGAAACCTCTAAATTTTCCCCAGCTTCAGGATCTGGTAAACGTGACTGAGAATTCTTCTGGTACAAATAAGCCAAATGAGGTAGGACAGAAGTATTAAATATGTCATACAACATTATTTAACTTCATTAGTTTAATGTACTTAATCCTTATAATTAAAAGGAAAAGTTAATAGTGTACCAAAGAAAAGTTAGAAGTATAACAAAAGTATTTTTTATTGTTTTTTTATGTATTTATATTATATATTATAGGCTAGATTACAAGTGTAATACTAATTTATCTCGCACTCACAAACTTCCAAACTCGGCCGTTTGCTGGTGCGCGACAAATAACCAGCCATTACAAGTGGCTGGTAATTCCTATCGCAAGCTTGCTGTAGCAATTAGCTCTCTGAAAATTAACCAGAGATCAGATCTCTGGTTAATTTTTTAAAAGTAGAGGATATTTATTTAAGTAGCATTTTTTTTTATAAAAAACAACAGCAATTTGCAGTTATAAGGGGTTAAAAGTTGCAGGTGTGGGGTGTTAGAAACAAATGGCACTAAAAAGTGCCTTTACATTGCGGTATATGGGAACTGTGTGTTCCCTGTAAATATATATTTATATGCTTAAATACATATATATTTATGTGTTAATATGTGTAATATACACATATTAACACATACATTTATATGTATATAATTATATACATACTGTATATATATTTAATATTTAATATCATTGCTGCTCTACTAACCCCCTTCCCTGGGCAAGGTTCTCATGCCATGTGTCACAGCATGAGAACAAGGCTCTCATTGGGGCCTATGGAAGTGTGCTCTCGTGAGTGCAATGCTTCCCAGCAATGCGAACGCGAGCTCGCATTCGCATTGCTGTCAACTTGTAATACCATCTCACATTAGCGTGTGCTTTTATTACTCAGTGGAGTGCAAATCTTGCTTTCACAAAAGCGATATGTAGCGCTCCACTTGTAATCTGGTCCTATAGTAGCTATTTGCACTTACATATGTTGACCTGCAACCCAATAATTATTTTTCAAATCATCTTTACTCTTCAAGTAATTCCATCTTATTCTAATTAGTAACATTATCCTAATAGAAGGCAAATCTTTAAGACCTTTTTCAAAGCTATATATTTCATTATAAATGTGTAACTTTATGTTACGAGGGTCAGATTACTAGTTGAGTGCAAACTTTTGTGCGCAAACGATAAGGGGTTTATCACGGGTGTTTGCACTAGTAAGGCTTACTTCTGGTGCAATGAGTTGAAAATAAATGCTTGAGCGCAATTACGATTTACGTTAGAATGATTACCGCATCCTCAGAGTTCTGGTTAAATGTTTTGCGAAACAAAAAAGTGGCAAAAAAATACATGACAAAGTATAGTTACACTCATAATAACACTATCAAATAAAAAATTATAGCAAAAAAATATTGCACACAAAAGTTATAAGGGCTCAAACATATGAGGTCGCAGGTGAAAAAAAAAGGCAGGCAAAGGGCATTAACATTGAGATACATACATAAACATGTCCAAATATACATATGTATGTATATTTATATGTCTATATATGTGTACATATGTATTTATGTGTATATATGTATTTACAGACATATATACACATATAAACACATAAATACATATGTACACACATAAGACATAGTGCATTGGATGAAAACATGAAAAAACATATTTATGCAATATTCATATTTAATAAAGGTTTTAACTATGTATTTACTGTGAATATTTTACATTCCAATGTTCTGCACATAGCAGAATATGTTCTATGTATTTCTAAATAGATATTTATATATATATATATATATATATATATATATATATATATATATATATATATATATATATATATATATATATATATGTATCTGTATATGTCTATACCTACAGTATATATACTCATGTATTTATATATATATATATTTAGGTATAGATATATAATGTACCAAAAAATTATCATATATATAGATATAAATATTTATTTATGAATAAATAGAACATATTTTTCTATGTGAAGAACATTGGAACGTGAAATATTCATATTTTCATGTCTGGCTAGCGCACTTGAGAACATACGATCAGATTTGCGCACGAAGTAGGGTGTTAGTTTTTTCCCACTTTTTTGCTCCATTTACTTCTTTAGGGAAATACGTGAATGTGCATGCAATATGCGCACAAAAAGCTTACTTCTAGAGCAGTTAATGCTCGAGTGGGAGCATTAATTAGCGCTCCACTTGTAATCTGGCCCATAGTAGTTTAGTAATTGGCTACATCTAAATTATGCAATTTGTATGACTGCTTATTGTTTTAATAATTATGTGACATCTGGAATTTGTGAAGCACTTTTTGTTATCTCATTTTATTAACTTTAAAGTGAAACAGTTTCACAATAATGCCTAGCAGATCTGATATAGTGCAACATGTTTTATATAATGATTTTCCTGTAGTTTTACCGATGAAACAATTGTAGATGTTTGTTGCTTTGAATTTCTGGTACAAGCATTTTTATTATGCCAATTTGAATGTTATTACTAAACCAGCTTTACTTTGTTTTATCTGTTTCCTGAGTTAAAAAATCTTTTTTTCTAGTACAGTTTCACATGCGTGTGTTATTTCAATGTTACTCTATGTGATAAAAAGAGGAAATATCATTTATTAATAATTAGATTTGAGCAGAAGCATTACTGCTTCATTTTGTTGCATGCAATTAAGTGCTAAATTACATATTGAATATTGGATAAATGGTTTGGAAAAAACATAGAGCCAGATTACAAGTGGAGCGCTAAATTACTGCGTGCCAGATAATTAATTAGCTATTACAAGTGGCTGGTTATTGCTATGGTAAGGTCACGGTAGCAATTAGCGCTTATAAAATTAACCAGATCTCAGATCTCTGGTTAATTTTATAAATCTGCCCCAAATGCTCCCAAAATACAGTCTAGTGTATTTTATTAAAAAATAAAGATAGGCAATGTGAACTCGAGGTCATGTTCGCATTGCTGTTATCCAGCGCACATTAGCGCGTGCTGGTATTATACAGTGGAACGCAAATATCGCTTTCTTGAAAGAGATATTTAATGCTCCACTTGTAATCTGGCCCATAATTGGTTTCTTTTTATTCAATTTTCTTAATAAAAGCCACCTTTAAAGAAATAAAAAGTTGAAAACTGAAATGTGTATGAATTCATTTAATTTTTAAAAAGAAACATTATTGCAATATACTTCTATTAACAAAAACGCTTCTAGTATAAGTTAATACTGTTTTAGTAGCATATGCATACATGCTACGTGTGACTAGATTCCAACACTATACCTGCCCAGTGTACTGGAGTTGATGTGTATTGCATAAGTGAAGACATAATGGCCTCTATTTATCAAAGTCTGGCGGACCTGATCCGACAGTGAGGATCAGGTCCGCCAGACCTCGCTGAATACGGAGAGCAATACGCTCTCCGTATTCAGCATTGCACCAGCAGCTCACAAGAGCTGCTAGTGCAACAACGCCCCCTGCAGACTCGCGCCAGCAGGGGGGTGTCAATCAACCCGATCGTACTCGATCGGGTTGAATTGCAGCGATGTCTATCCGCCTGCTCAGAGCAGGCGGACAGGTTATGGAGCAGCGGTCTTTAGACCGCTGCTTCATAACTGGTGTTTCTGGCGAGCCTGCAGGAAACACAGGCCTCAAGCTCCATCCGGAGCTTGATAGATAGGCTCCAAAGTATGTTATACAACTCACTGCTGACTTTGTGAGAAGATATGGGCCTCTAGTTATCAAGCCGTCAACCTCAAATACGCTGTAATTCCGCAGCGTATTTGTGGCGAGGCTGATTCGCCTAAGTTATCAAGCCCTACACACCAGCAAAAGTAGAATATAGTGACGTAAGCTTCGATCCGCCAAACTCAGTCCGACACAGACCGATTCTTACGTCACTCCAGATGTTCTGAACGCAAGTTTGGCACAATCTGACTACTTTTGGGAGTTATCAAAAAACTAGCAGGTACACTCAGCACTTTTCCGGCCCAGCGTACCTGGTTTTCAATCCGCCTCCCTGGAGGTGGCGGATCCCATAGGAATCAATGGGAGTCTGACCATAGCGAAAGTTCATGTTCGCTGCTGCCCGACATCCCATTGATTCCTATGGGAGCTGTCTACACCTAACACCCTAACATGTACCCCGAGTCTAAACACCCCTAATCTGCCCCCCCTACACTGCAGCAACTAAATAAATGTATTACCCCCTAAACCGCCGCTCCCGGACCCCGCCGCAACTATAATAAATATGTGAACCCCTAAACCGCCGCACCCGGACCCCGCCGCCACCTACATAATACGTATTAACCCCTATCCTGCCCCCCATACACCGCCGCCACCTATAACAAATTTATTAACCCCTATCCTGCGGATCCCGGACCCCGCCGCAACTAAATAAATTGTTTAACCCCTAAACCGCCGCTCCCGGACCCTGCCGCAACTATAATAAATATGTGAACCCCTAAACCGCCGCACCCGGACCCCGCCGCCACCTACATAATACCTATTAACCCCTAATCTGCCCCCCTACACCGTCGCCACCTATAATAAATTTATCAACCCCTATCCTGCCCCCCCTACAACGCCGCAACCTATAATAAAATTATTAGCCCCTAAACCTAAGTCTAACACTAATAAATAAAATTACTCTTATTAAATTAATTATTCCTATTTAAAACTAAATACTTACCTGTTCCTATATAGTTAATAACTATTTAATAGCTATTGTACCTAGTTAAAATAAATACAAAGTTACCTGTAAAATAAATATAAATCCTAAAATAGCTACAATGTAATTATTAATTACATTGTAGCTATCTTAGGGTTTATTTTACAGGTAAGTATTTAGTTTTAAATAGGAATAATTAATTTAATAAGAGTAATATTTATTTAGATTTATTTAATTAATATTTAAGTTAGGGGGGTGTTAGGGTTAGTGTTAGACTTAGGTTTAGGGGTTAATAATTTTAATATAGGTTGCGGCAGTGTAGGGGGGGCAGGATAGGGGTTGATAAATTTATTATAGGTGGCGACGGTGTAGGGGGGGGCAGATTATGGGTTAATAAATTTAATATAGGTGGCGGCGGGGTCCGGAAGCGGCGGTTTAGGGGTTAAACAATTTATTTAGTTGCGGCGGGGTCTGGGATCCGCAGGATAGGGGTTAATAAATTTATTATAGGTGGCGGCGGTATAGGGAGGGCAGGATAGGGGTTAATAGGTATTAGGTAGGTGGCGGCAGGGTCTGGGAGCGGCGGTTTAGGGGTTAATATATTTATTATAGTTGCGGCGGGGTCTAGGAGCAGCGGTTTAGGGGTTAATAACTTTATTTAGTTGTGGGGGGCTCCGGGGGTGCCGGTATAGGGGGTAGGACAGTGTAGTTTAGTGTGGGTGCTTAGTAACAGCTTATCAATAAAGCTGGGAAAAAGCCGAAGAGCAGCGAGATCGGATGAGTGATAACTATCACAGTCCGCTGCTCATCGCCCCGTACTTGGTGCGTGGCTTTTTTACAGCTTTTTTGATAACTTTGGCAAACGTATTCAGGTCCGCGGCGGCGATGTGAGGCGAGCTTAGGCGGGCGTATTGGGGCCGGCGAAGGCAGGTAAGTAGACGGCTTGATAACTAGAGGCCATGGTGTTGAAATGCTTGTGCACAGGGTACTTACAGCATATGTGTGCATGCTGCGGAAAACCAGTAATACAATTTAATAAAAAACATTTTTGCTAATGGAAGTATATTGCAAAAATGCTTCTATGTACAGTTTAAATACACCCTTGCACATTTCAATTTTGACCTTTCTATCCCGTTAAGTTATTTATTGATCTTTAATAAAAAAAATTGTTGATAAAGGAATCTGCATACCAAGTGATTATTAAACTAGTAAAAAGAAAAGGTCATCCATGAAATCACTTTTATATTAACTTCTGCCTTGTATATGTATGTAAGCTAGAATCTTCTCCTCTCTTTTTATTTATTAAAGGAACTTTAGGGTAACACAATAGTCTACCTTCTATATTGAGGAACAACAATCAAATATGTGTAAATATTTTATATATGTTATTTGTATGCATATTAGAAAAAATATAAATATAAAGAAATGTATATTTAAAAATAAAAAGAACATTTTCTTCTATGTGAAGAACAATGGAATGTAAAAAATGTATAACTACCTTCAGGTTTAGCGCTGTAGGTCTTATGTGGCGTCGAGTTAACACACAGGCGATAAGTGTTATTTTTTTATTTTTTTTAAAACAAGCTCCATTGAACTCTATGGGGAGAACCCACATAATCTGGCCGTATGTGTTTGAGAGTGCTCAACACATTAAAGGGACAATATGTACTATATGTATATATATATATTTATAAGCAATTAAAGAATCCACAGAAAAAAATAGAGACAAAGTAAAAGTTTTAAAAGGATTTATAATTAGCCTCTAAGTTTAAAAATCTGTATTGTTTTGCATATGTGTAAATCGGTGAAATGTATAAATGTTTGATAAACTGCAGGTAGCAATGTTTTTTTTCCTTTAATGGCTTGCGATAATTATGTGGTTACATTAATATAATTTTTTTGCACAAGAATAGATATTATATCAAATATAGAACTCCCAAAGACACTTCTGGTGCAATGTTAATGCCTTTACTATAAAATATAAGGATCTTGCATATTTTTACTCACTTTTTTATCTTTTCCATAACTATTATCTAATATGTAAGCATGAGATAAAATAAATAATAATTTTAGCAAATTCCACAAAGGTCTCCATTTATCAAGCTGTGGATGCATCTTGGGAGCCTTTGCAGTGCAGCCCAGACTCATTTGTTTGGGATGATTGACAAGACCTTCTCCTCTGTGACTGGTTACATGAGAACAGGGGGTGGGTTTGGAAAGCATTTACTTGGAAACTTGGTCCACCTGTGACTTGATAAATAGGGGCCTTTATGATCATAATGCAACACAATGGGGCATATTTATCAAGCTCCATCCGCCCTTGTTTCCAGTGAGCCTAAAAAACGCTGCTCCATAACTTGTCCACCTACTCTGAGTTGGTGGACAGAAAGCAACCTGATCAAATACGATCGGGTTGAATGGCACCCTCTGCTAGCGGCTGATTGGCCGCGAATCTGCAGGGGGCAGCATTGCACCAGCAGTTCACCAGAATCGATGTTTATCGATGTGCGTCGGACATGATACACTACTTCGTATCATGTCCGCTCCCACATTGATAAATATGCCCCAATGTTGTAATTGGGCATGGCAATAGTGAGTGAAACATGCTGTTGCTTTGCCAATGTATAAACACTTAAAAATGTGTGTGATGTGATATAAACAATAGAAATACATAATAATTCTAAATATTTTATATTTAGATACATTACATTTGTTTTTAATTTATAGTTACCTGAAAATATTATTGTATATCTTGTTTAATTTAAATTATTTTATGTGTATTTGACAATGAAATTTCAGGTTGGTGCTGTTTATGTTACATTTCATATTTATCCCCTAGTCAATCTAAACACTCATGTATATGTTGCTTGAAAAAAAACAAAAAAAACAACACAAATCTACCAACCTTTCAAATAAACTGACCATGGCTGTTCATGACTTTGAACCATATGTGTAAGTGGGCAATTTATATGCTGTCTATTAGGGTGAAAACGTCTGAGTGCTGCGGAATTATTTTTTTCTGTTGTGTGAAATATGTTAATCACAAATTATTTAAAATAACAATTTATACAATATTAAGTTGACAAAAAAAATAATATTTTTGAAAATAGTTTGTAATCCTAGTTATCATGACCCATAAAGGCTAAAATATAACGCATGGATACTTTCTGTAAACAGTACACTATTAATATTATTGTTAACATTAATATATGTTTAAATAAATAGTTTCCCCTAATTTCTGTAGAAATGTACAGTAGAAAGATTACCACTATATAACGTCATACGTATTTTTATTAGATAATTGTATTGCATATTATAAATTTTTATGTTCCTGGAAAAATAAAATAAATAATCTACATACAAAAAATAGTAGTAATATTTAAAAAAACAATAAAAGCAAAATCATTTTTGTGTTTAATGTCTTACTAAACAATAACATCTATAAAATAGCCTTTCAGTTAGGATATACTAAAGAGAAAGGTTTTAGTTTTGAAAAGTGTTTCTGTGATTTGAAGAAATGGGGGGGGGGTAACAATACAATATGTCAAATATTTATCATCTTTATACCTTGAATGAATATGTAGCCTTATTCAAATTAAATCACATCTAGTTTTTCTGTTGCACAAACTCTAAGTACATAAGAATTGGTTACGTTATAAATGTATCTAGGTAAAAGAAGCTATAAACCCATAATTATAATGAATACAAACATGAAAATATTTTATAATTTTGGTCCTTTTTATTTATTTTTTTATCATTTATTTACAGACATCAATATAAAATGTTTATACAAATATACATTTATTCTAGGACCAGGAAAGTGAGATAAAGGGTAAATATTTTAATGCCACTTGTCTAAATAGTAGATTAATTGTAGCAAATATAGTTTATTAGAATACAGTTTTAAGACTTTACTGAGAAATTTTAGATGCCATAACTGGCCAGAAGAGGGCAGACTTGTCATCCAATCAGTACTTTGGTTATACCAGTAGATCTCTTTATATCGTCATTTAGCCCTCCTCCTTCTTGCTCAGTTATTCACCCTCCCATCTTGCCACAACACACAAAGAGAAAGCTAAATTTTTTATGGAAATCCTGTGAAGGCTTTTAATGATTTCTGTATTATTTTGACCAATTTAAATGGAATATTTTTAAAACAGACACTGATGGGATTATAAAAGGAAATATATTAATAACATCTTAAGAGAAGAATTTAAGATATGGACATCCTGAGCTCTGCAAAGGATTGGAAATGGCAAGTAATTTTCCCTTTTTTTCTTTGTAGCTTGGGCTGGGCTTCTGGGCAACTTCACTATTCTATTTTTGAAGAGTCAGATACAGGGACAGTTGTGGGTAATCTCGCTAGGGATCTGGAATTAAATCTAGCAGATATCTCTAAACGCAGGTTACATTTAGGATCTGATGGAAGCAGGAGACATTTTGCTATTAACAAGGCAAATGCAGATCTGACTGTGAATGAGAGGATTGACAGAGAAAGCCTGTGTGGATCCATCTTACAGTGCGTACTGTATACTCAAGTGATTGCAGAAAATCCTTTGGAGCTTTTTAATGTAGAAATTGGAATATTGGACATAAATGATAATGCACCATTTTTCTCAAATGCTAATGACATTTTAAATATTACTGAGTTGTTAGCAAGCCCTGGTGCAAGATTTCCTTTAGAAATTGCAAAGGACTTGGATGTGGGTATTAATGGAATAAGACAATATAGATTAAACTCCAATCCATACTTTTCACTGTCTGTAAAAAATCGTAAGGATGGGACTCTTATTCCCCAATTAGTATTAGAAAAAGCTCTTGATAGAGAAGAAAAACCTGAACATATACTTACCCTGACTGCTATTGATGGTGGGGAGCAGCCCAAATCTGGGTCCTCCCTGATAACTGTTATAGTTTTAGATATTAATGACAATCCACCAGTGTTTGATCAACCAAATTATAAAACCAGTTTACTAGAGAACCCAAATGTAAACCAAGTCATAATAGAACTTAATGCTACAGATTTAGATGAGGGTCTAAATGGGGAAATTGAATATTCTTTTGATGGTCATACATCTGATTCAGCATTAAAGGTATTTGATATAAACCCACAAACTGGTGCAATTTATACTAAAGGAGTTGTGGATTTTGAAGAATGTAATTTTTATGAGTTATCAGTTAGAGCAAAAGACAAAGGGGTTCCAAAATTAGAAGGCAGCTGTCTAGTTCAGGTTGAAGTAGAAGATGCAAATGACAACCCCCCTAAAATTATATTTACTTCCATGTCAAATAATATTCCTGAAAATGCAGCTATAGAAACTGCAGTTGGGTACTTTACTGTAAGAGACAGAGATTCTGGTAAAAATGGAGAAGTAAAAATAGAGGTTTCTCCAAATTTGCCATTTAAAGTTATTCCATACAAAAATCACTATTCACTGGTAACAAGTGAATCACTGGATCGAGAAAAGATTTCTCTATATAATATTCAACTAACAGCAAATGATTTGGGATCTCCACCTTTACATATACAATATAGTGTGATCATTAATGTTTCAGACATCAATGATAATCCTCCAATATTTTCTCAGGCTCATTATAATGCTTTTATAAAAGAAAACAATGAGCTTGGCAGTTTATTGTGCTCAGTGTCTGCTTTTGATTTAGATGAGGGAATTAACACAGAATTGGTTTACTCTATAGTTGATAGTCAGATTGATGGATCTTCCATTTTCTCTTTAGTTTACATTAATCCAAACTCTGGTAATATCTTTGCCCAGCGTGCTTTTGACTATGAGCATATACAGGTTTTTCAGATAACAGTGAGAGTGGAAGATTCTGGGTCTCCGAAACTATTTTCCAATGCTTCTGTCATAATATTTGTTTTGGATGCAAATGATAATGCACCCACAGTACTATATCCACAGTATTCAAGTGACGATATTTCCCAAGAGAAGATTCCAAGATCAGCATCTGTTGGCTACTTGGTCACAAAAATATCTGCTGTGGATTTGGATTCAGGTCACAATGCTTGGTTAATTTATCGTCTTGCTGAAGATGCTGATTCTTCTTTGTTTGGAGTATCTGCATACACAGGAGAAATCCGAACCCTTAGAAGTCTGGATGATATAGATAATAATGAACAGCAACTTGTAATTTTGATTAGTGACCACGGTAAACCATCACTGTCAACTACAGTCACAATAATAGTAAATATATTAGAAAATATTTTAAAAGAAATTCCCAAATCTCATGATTTTCTTACAAATTCCAAACCCACATCAGACTTAACATTGTATTTAATTGTTTCGTTAGTAGCCATTAGCTTAGTTTCATTGGTGACTTTTATAATTCTGCTTGCAAAATGTTTAAAAAGAGAACATGATTGTAACAGTGGCATCTGCTGCTCTCTGGGCAGACCACATTCTAATCATCAAGCAGAACAGTACAAGCCAACACTTTATTTAAACACAGATGGGACATTAAAGTATATGGAAGTAAGGATGGTTCCACCAGAGCCACAAGGACAGTGTTATCAAACTTGCTTCCCCCCAGCAACAGAAATACCTGATTTTGCCTTCATGAAACCTCTAAATTTTCCTCAACTGCAAAATCTGGCCAATGAGAGTGATAGCTCTTCTGGTGCTAGTTTGACAAATGGACCAAATGAGGTAAGCCAATATGGTTTAATGTTTAATGGTGTATGATTTTACATACTTAGATTAATGCATTTTATTCTCAGAATTTTAAACCTTCTAATTAATAATGTTCCAGAATTATTATTTTTACTGCTATTCTCTATTTGTAGACTATATATTATTGGCAATGTGTACAGCTTACACTGACATGCCATGTACTACAAAAATAGTTATACTACAACTTAATTGTTGGTGTTTATCCTTAAAGGGACAGTAAACACAAATTGTAAGCAGCATAATAATGTACCTTGATATCTGAGAATAATTTTGCAATAATAATGTAGCTTTATTTTGTCAAATGAGACTATTATTTTATGGGGGTTTCCCAGTGATTTCCCTGTACCCCAGAACAAAAAAATCATGCATGAACTTTGTTTGCATGTGTGCAGTAAAGGACAGAGACTGGGATAGCTTGCCCTTTTCTCTTCCTTTAAGGTGGTTTAACACTGATTTAGCTTAGTTAATTTAAAAAAAAAATATATATTTAACAGGTATTTATATATATATATATATATATATATATATATATTAATAACTAATAAATACATATTTTTAAACAATTAAACATAGTTTTTGCCTTTATTTTAGGTACAGGAAATTTTGAATTTGAAGTTATTTAGGTACTTTTTTTTTACTGATTTAGAGTGATTTAATTTTAAGTTCATATTTTTATAATCTAAAATATTATTTTGGATAAAGTTTCATATTAGCACAGCGTACATCTTTATCTTACACACTGTAATATAAAATATTGAAAATATGATATTATATAAGAGCAGATACATCATTGCATCATACTATAGACATGTGTGATAGAGCACTGAATTATATAAATGTATAATAATATAATATATATCAAAATTATATCAATATTACAGATATACATTTTAAACAAATATACTAGAGAATATTCTGCTATCTTTTTGGATCTTTTTGAATATAGATGTTTGGGTTTTCCTTCTGATGGTCTGTGTTATATGACTGTGTGTGTTGTATGAGAGTTTTTTGTTTTGTGCGTGTTGTATGAGTGTGTTGTGTGTCTTATTATCTTTCACAACACTTTCAAGTTTGACTATAATCATGAATAAAGTATGTACATATTTTAGCCACTTTGCCAAAAATGGTAGCTATATTGTTATATATTCCGAAATTTTCAGACCAAGCATTAAAAAATAGAGTCACAAAGATATGTGGCATCATGGCACTGGGTCTTAGGGAAAAAAGTTTGAAGAACCCAGCTTTAGACTGCGTAACTTATAGCAGTTTGTCTCAAAATGTAACAAATGTGTTATATACAGAAACTTTCACATACACGTAATACAGTTGTTTTGATTTTTAATAGTAGTATCAACTACAAAACGCAATATGCATCAAATAGCAAACATACATAAATGGAAATCTGCAAAATGCATAAATGTTGCATGAAATGTTGGTAATTTTTGCATTTTCCTAATGCAATAATTTGAATGTCAGATTTGTCTTATAAAAGCATTTGTGCCTATATTGTATTTTTTTCTAGAAATAATGTATGTATGGCAATGCATAATCTGAATTCCTTTTTATTTATTTGTTTCTTGCTGTCTATGTTGATAGTGAAAATATGTAAAAAAAGTAATACAAATTTATTGAAAAAAGAAAAAAAGCATTTGTGCCCGCAATATAAGTCACCGAAAGCAGGAATATATTATACATACAGTTTATGGATCTTGAGTTTTTACTCGTTTGCTATTCTTTCCACAAACGTAACAATTTGCTTCTATACAATATATGATCATGATACTCCTGTAAGTTTTGAAAGTTTCATTGCACTTCTTATGAGCACACTACATCTCATTATTCTGCATGGCAATAGTTAGGGGTCGATTTATAAAGCAGTGGATGCTGCATCGACTTCCCATCGTTTCTGGTCTGCCAGAAATGGATGTTAAGAAGCAGCGGTCATAAGACCTAACACCTTTTAGGTGGTGGACTAAAATCAGGATGATTGATGGCCCCTACTAGCGGCCAAATGGCTGTCAGCGAGCAAAGGATGGCATTGCACAGGCATTTCACCAGAAATTATTGTGCAATGTTAAATGCCAAAGTAACAAACATACCCAAACACCATATCAAAAAAATCCAACACATGTGGCAGCATAAATAGTCCTTTATTTAGTACAATAAAACAGCAGGCAACGTTTCGGGAACAACTCCCTTAGTCATGCAAGGATGACTTGGATTTTTCTGGCAATGTTAAATGCCGACAGCGTATGTTGTCGGCATTTAACAAGGTCAAGCGGACATGATTCACTACAGCGAATCATGTCCGCTCGACCTTTGGTAAATCTTCCCCCAAGTGAGGACTTTATGTTGCTTTCACATAGTGTAATAATACCAAATGATGCAGGATAATATAAAATATTCTCGGATAGATTACAAGTTTTGTCGGTAAAAACTTGCGGTGCTAACGAGCCTTTTTTTTTTCAGTGCACATTTTAAACAACGCTGGTATTACAAGTTTTCTGAATGGCTGCGTTAGCCTCAGAAAAGTGAGCGTTAAGCAAATTTAGCGCCACTTCTACCTGTAATACCAGCGTGGTTTACGGTAGCAGTAAGCTGGCAAAACGTGCTTGTGCACGATATTCCCATAGGAAACAATGGGGCTGAGCTGGCTGAAAAAAACTTAACACCTGCAAAAAAGCAGCGTTCAGCTCCTAACGCAGCCCCATTGTTTCCTATGGGAAAATACTTTCTAAGTCTACCCCTAACACCCTAACATGAACCCCGAGTCTAAACACCCCTAACCTTACACTTATTAACCCCTAATCTGCTGCCCCCGACATCCTCGCTACCTGCATTATACTATTAACCCATAATCTGCCGCTCCAGACACAGCCGCCACCTACATTATCCCTATGAACCCATAATCTGCTGCCCCTAACATCGCCGACACCTATATTATATTTATTAACCCCTAATCTGCCGCCCCCAATGTCGCCGCCACCTACCTACAATTATTAACCCCTAATCTGCCGCCCCCAATGTCGCCGCCACCTACCTACAATTATTAACCCCTAATCTGCCGCCCCCAACTTCGCCGCTACTATATTAAATGTATTAACCCCTAAACCTAAGTCTAACCCTAACACCCCCTAACTTAAATCTATTTTTAATAAATCTAAATAAAATTTCTATAATTAAATAAATTATTCCTATTTAAAACTAGATACTTACCTATAAAATAAACCTTGATATAGCTACAATACAACTAATAGTTACATTGTAGCTATTTTAGGATTTATATTTATTTTACAGGCAACTTTGTATTTATTTTAACTAGGTACAATAGATATTAAATAGCTAATAACTATTTAATAGCTACCTAGTTAAAATAAATACAAAATTACCTGTAAAATAAATCCTAACCTAAGTTACAAATACACCTAACACTACACTATCAATAAATTAATTAATTAAATAAATTAACTACAATTATCTAAAATAAAATAAAATTAAATAAACTAAACTATATTACAAAAAAAACAAACACTAAATTACAAAAAAATAAAAAATATTACAAGAAGTTTAATCTAATTACACCTAATCTAAGCCCCCCTAATAAAATAAAAAAGCCCCCCAAAATAATAAAAATCCCTATCCTAAACTAAATTACAAAGTAATGCTGAAAAATATGAAGAAAGAGAAGCGCAGCACGCTCTAAGTGTAATCTGTTTGGTAGTTATCAATTATCAAAACCCCCTTCCCTGGGTATTACTCACAGGATTGTTCTGTGTGATGTGCACATCAGGTTGTATACAACCATGGAGTTTGTTCCTCAGATAACCTCCCTTAGTGACGTCTGGAAAGCCTGTCCAACCGAAGAGATTGTTTCACTTTCCCACGGCAGTCCACAATCAAACATGGAAGGGATACCACTCCAGTGTTTAAAGTATAACACGTTTATTGTGAAATAAAATATAAAAACTTACAAATCTATGTCTCTCAGCTCACCTAATAGGTGCCCACAACATCTGAGCCCTGGTAGCCTCCCTGAGACAATAACTTTAAAAACAGAACTTCTCTACGTACGTTTCGTTTCTATGCCAGAAACTTTTTCAAGAGTATGTTAACAGCGCATTATTTGCTTTCTATTTTTAAATTACAAAGTAATCAGTTATTTTACCAGCCCTTAAAAGGGCTTTTTGCGGGGCATTGCCCCAAAGTAATCAGCTCTTTTACCTGTAAAAAAACAAATACAATACCCCATTGAAGATCACCCTACCTTGAGCCGTGTTCACCCAGCCAGGCACTGATGGAGCAGAAGAGGACATCCAGACCGGCAGAAGTCTTCATCCTATCCAGGCAGAAGAGGACATCTGGACCGGCAGACATCTTTATCCAGGCGGCATCTTCTATCTTCATCCTTCCGGAGCGGAGCGGAGCCATCTTCTATCCATCCGACGCGGAGCCATCCTCTTCAATCGAAGTCCTAATGAAGGTTCCTTTAAATGACATCATCTAAGATGGCATCCCTCAAATTCTGATTGGCTGATAGGATTCTATCAGCCAATTGTAAATAAGGTAGGAAAAATCCGATTGGTTGATCAGCAGAATGAAGGTTCCTTTAAATGACATCATCTAAGATGGCATCCCTCAAATTCTGATTGGCTGATAGGATTCTATCAGCCAATTGTAAATAAGGTAGGAAAAATCCGATTGGTTGATTTAATCAGCCAATCGGATTGAACTTCAATACGATTGGCTGATTGGATCAGCCAATAGAATGTGAGGTCAATTCTATTGGCTGATCCAATCAGCCAATCGCATTGAAGTTCAATCCGATTGGCTGATTAAATCAACCAATCAGATTTTTCCTACCTTAATTCCGATTGGCTGATAGAATCCTATCAGCCAATCGGAATTCGAGGGCACCATCTTGGATGACATCATTTAAAGGAATCTTCATTCTGCGTTAGGACTTCGATTGAAGAGGATGGCTCCGTGTCGGCTGGATAGAAGATGGCTCCGCTTCGGAAGGATGAAGATAGAAGATGCCGCCTGGATGAAGATATCTGCCGGTCCGGATGTCCTCTTCTGCCCGGATAGGATGAAGACTTCTGCTGGTCCGGATGTCCTCTTCTGCCCCATCGGTGCCCGGCTGGGTAAATACGGCTCAAGGTAGGGTGATCTTCAATGGGGTAGTGTTAGTTTTTTTTAAGGGGGGATCGGGTGGGTTTTAGAGTAGAGGTGTGTGGGTGGTGGGTTGTAATGTTGGGGGGGTATTGTATTTTTTTTTTTTTTACAGGTAAAAGAGCTGATTACTTTGGGGCAATGCCCTGCAAAAAGCCCTTTAAAGGGCTGGTAAAAGAGCTGATTACTTTGTAATTTAGTTTAGGATAGGACATTTTATTATTTTAGGGGGCTTCTTTATTTTATTAGGGGGCTTAGATTAGGTGTAATTAGTTTAAACTTCTTGTAATATTTTTTTAATTTTTGTAATTTAGTGTTTGTTTTTGTAATATAGTTTAGTTTATTTAATTGTATTTTATTTTAGATAATTGTAGTTAATTTATTTAATTAATTTATTGATAGTGTAGTGTTAGGTGTATTTGTAACTTAGGTTAGGATTTATTTTACAGGTAATTTTGTAATTATTTTAACTAGGTAGCTATTAAATAGTTATTAACTATTTAATAGCTATGGTACCTAGTTAAAATAAATACAAAGTTGTCTGTAAAATAAATATAAATCCTAAAATAGCTACAATGTAACTATTAGTTATATTGTAGCTATATTAGGGTTTATTTTATAGGTAAGTATTTAGTTTTAAAAAGGATTCATTTATTTAATTATAGAAATTTTATTTAGATTTATTTAAATTATATTTAATTTAGGGGGGTGTTAGGGTTAGGATTAGACTTAGGTTTAGGGGTTAATAACTTTATTATAGTAGCGGCGGCATTGGGGGCGGGAGATTAGGGGTTAATAATTGTAGGTAGGTAGGTGGCGGCAATGTTAGGGACGGCAGATTAGGGGTTAATAAAATTTATTATAGTGTTTGCGAGGCGGAAGTGCGGCGGTTTAGGGGTTAATACATTTATTATAGTGGCAGAGATGTCCGGTCGGAAGATTAGGGGTTAATAAGTGTAGGTAGGTGGCGGCGACGTTGGGGTCGGCAGATTAGGGGTTAAGAAATATAATGTAGGTGTCGGCGATGTTAGGGGCAGCAGATTAGGGGTTTATAGGTATAATGTAGGTGGCGGCGATGTCCGGTCGGCAGATTAGGGGTTAAATAATTTTATTATAGGGTTTGCGATGTGGGGGGGCCTTGGTTTAGGGGTTCATAGGTAGTTTATGGGTGTTAGTGTACTTTTTAGCACTTTAGTTAAGAGCGTTATGTTCCGGCGTTAGCCCATAAATCTCTTAACTATTGACTTTTAAATGCGGTAGGAGTCATGGAGGTAGAGGCTGTACCGCTCACTTCTTCCAAGACTTGTAATACCAGCGTTAGCCAAATCCCATTAAAAAGATAGGATACGTAATTGATGTAAGGGGATTTGCGGTATGGAGAAGTCACAGAAAAAAAGTGAGCGGTAGACCCTTATTTGCCTGACTCATAATACCAGAGGGCGTTTAAAAGCAGCGTTAGAACCCCTTAACGCTGCTTTTTAAAGCTAACGCAGAACTCGTAATCTAGGTGCCTGTTAATTATTATTCAGTTATATTTACCTTAAAATGTTTGTTGCATATTTTTTAATGAAATAATTTTATGTGTATCTGATATTGCAATTACAAGTAGACAACGTTTATGTTCCTGTTGTACTCTCATGTGATCTTTCTAAAATGTGTGTGTCTTGATAAAAGTCACTAAACAAACTTATAGTTTTCCAAATGTCCATTAAACTAACTACTATAGTTTTCAGTTGTCTGTTAGGGTGACAATGTATGTGCAATGTTACTAAAAGAGTTAGGAAGAAATTAAAGGGAGTGGGACAATCTACTCCAGAATTTTTATTGTTTAAAAGATAGATAATCCCCTTATTACCCATTCCCCAGTTTTGCATAACCATCATAGTTATATTAATATACTTTTTACCTCTGTGATTACCTTGTATCTAAACCTCAGCAGACTGCCCCATTGTTTAAGTTCTTTTGATAGACTTGCATTTTAGCCAATCAGTGCTGACTCCAAGGTTACTCCACATGCATGAGCACAATGTTATCTTTATGTCACACATGAACTAATGTCCTCTAGCTATGAAACAAAATGTGAAATGCATTCAGATAAGAGGTGGCCTTCAAGGGCTTGAAAATTAGGATATGAGCCTACCAAGGTTTAGCGTTTTAGCAAAAAATACAAAGAGAACAGAGCAAATTTGTTGATAAAAGTAAATTGAAAAGTTGTTTTTAATTAAACACAAATAAATAGGCTTATAAAAGGAAATATATCTCAACAGAATAACTTTACAAATGGACAACCTGAACATTGCAAAAGCTTGTTGTTTTCCTTTTTATATATATATATATATATATATATATATATATATATATATATATATATATATATATATATATATATATATATATATATATATATATATATATATATATATATATATATATATATATATTGCTATTCTATTTCTGAAGAGTCAGAGCCAGGGACACTAGTGGCTAATGTTGCTCAGGATCTAGGCTTAAATCTGGAAAATATATGTAAAAAAAGGCTACATTTTGGATCTGATGGAATCAGGAGACATTTTGCTATTAAAAATGCAAATGCGGGTCTGACTGTGAATGAAAAGATTGATAGAGAAAGCATATGTAGATCGATCATACAATGTATATTGAGATATTAAGATATTAGACATAAATGATAATGCACCATTTTCCTCAAATGCTGTTCACATTGTAAAAATTACAGAGGTATCTACAAGCCTTGGTACTTGATGTGCCATAGATATTGCTAAGGATTTGGCCGAGGGAATTAATGGAATAAGTTAGTGTAAATTAAATCCCAATCTGTTCTTTTAATTTCAAATATGCAAGGATGGAACTCTTATTCCTTTGTTAGTGCTAGAAAAAGCTTGTGATAGAGAAGATAAATCTGTCTGTTATTGATCATGGTGAACATCTTAAATTTGGATCCTGCCTGATAACTGTTATTACTAGTATTTGATCAACCAAATTTTAATATAAGTTTACATGAGAATGCGGGTCTTAATGGTGAAATATAATATTTTTATGGTCATACATCTTATTTAGCATTAAATGTATTTAAAATAAATCTGCTAACTGGTGCAATTTACACTAAAGGAGTTTGGATTTTGAAGAATGTAAATTAGAACAATCTGTAATTCCTGATTTTGAAAGCAGTTGTTTTTACTGTAAGAGACAGAGATTCCGGTAAAAATGGTTAAATAAAATAGAATTCATTTTCTTATAATTTGCTTTTAAAGTTAAACCCTTTACAAATCACTTTTCATTGTTAGCAAGTAAATATCTGGATAGGGAAAGATTTCTCAGTATAATATTGAACTGACAGCAAATGATCTTGGATCTCCATCTTTGCATCATAAATATAGTGTCACTGTTAATATATCAGATGATAATCCTTTATTATTTTCAATCTCATTATAATACTTTTATACGAAAATAATAATGAACTTGGCAGTTTATTGTGTTCAATGTCGGCTTTTTATTTGGATGAGGAAATCAACACAGAATTGATTTACTCTATAGTTGATAGTCAGATTGATGATTTTTCAGTTTTCTCTTTTGTTTACATTATTATTATTATTATTCTTTATTTATAAAGCGCCAACAGATTCCGCAGCGTTGCCCATGGGTACTAGGATAACAGTACAATAGAGAAACAATACGACAACATTTTACAGAAAAAAAACAGGGGGAATTGAGGGCCCTATTCCCGTGGGAATTTACAATCTAGATTAATCCAAACTCTTTAAATATATTTTCACAAAGTGCCTTTGACTATGAGCATATACAATTTTTTTCAGATAAAGGAGAGAGATTCTGGGTCTCCAAAACTTATTTCCAACTTATTTGGGATGACTGACAGCCCCTGCTTGTGCATTATTGTCCACCAGACGTTTAATAAATGGAGCCCATAATGGGCCAGATTATGAGTGCTGCGTTAACAGTTAGGCGCATTCGAAAAGGGGTTTATCATGGGTGTTTGCATGATCAGAATCACAATTTAAGTTAGAATGATTACATGTCCTCAGAGCTCTAGTAAACTGTTTCGCAAAACAAAAAAGTGTCACAAAACACATGAAAATACATTACATTATCTATACACACTGTTTATATGTATATATATATATAGATATATATATATATATATATATATATATATATATATATATATATATATATATATAAAAGTGCATTGGAGCCCTTTGCCGTTAAGTAGATGAAAACATGTAAAGGCATATTTATGCAATATTCATATTTCATAAAGTGTTATATTGTGTTTTACTGTAAATATTTCACATTCCAATGTTTTGCACATAGGGAAATATGAAATTATTCATAAATATATATTCCTATATAATTATCTGTATATATCTATACCTATATATAATATATATATATATATATATATATATATATATATATATATAGGTATAGATATATATTGTACCAAAATACCATTTTTTATATATATATATATATATATATATATATATATATATATATATATATATATATATAAATTAATAGAACATATTCTGCTAAGTGAAGTGCATTGGAATGTGAAATATTCACATTTTCATATCAGTTTAGTGGGTTTGTGTGCCAGTAGGGTGTTTTTTCCACTTTATTTGCTCCATTGACTTATATGGGGGAATACATTTTTGCATGCAATATTCTAAGTTCAGCTTTCTACGTGCATCGGGATAGTGCGCAAGCAAAAACAGTTTACTTTCAATTTGTAATATGAGTGCTAGCTGTTGTCGGGCAAAAAGCTTACTTCTAGCAAAGTTAGCGCTCAAGCGGGACCGTTAAATACCGTTATATTTGTAATATAGCCATTGAAAGTATACAACGGGCTATTTATGTATTGAGCACATTAATATACTATGGGTAAAATGCATTTTAAACTTTTAATACCTGGTTGCACATTTCTTTGCATTTTGAGGCACAGTGCAAAATAACACTTAGTGCATTATCAGTTATACACCACTTGTACTCTAGGCCATAATCTGCTAGCTATATTCTTATTATATTTTTCAAAACATCTTGAATTCATAATTTAATAACATCTCCTTTAGTGTCACACGGGAAGTGTCAAATATTCTTTCAGATGCAAATCACCTTTTGAACAAAACATATTACATCATATAGTTTATATCATAATCATTTTTTTTAAATTAACTTCACTTAAAAGCTTTTTTATTTATTATGCTATACTATATATTGCCTGTGAGTTCTATGTGACCTGTCCTTTAGTGAAGGGACAACAAAATCTCCTTTAGACTATGCACCTTGTAGCAGATTGTAAGTAAACGTATTAATTTGTTTCATACAAAAACATCTTAAATGTATATAAAAATCAGTGATGTGATTTGTCTATAGTGGTCTTACCCACACAGAATGTTGCAAATAATATGCAATAGTATGCAAAATAATGTGCAATCTGCAAAACGCTTGCAATAATTATATGGTATGCAATTAACTTAAATTTAAATTTGTCTCATAAAACACAATTTGTGCCCAGATTTTAAGCAATCTCCCAGCCAGGAGAAGAGATGTATATATTTATTATTTAACAAGTTTGCAAGTTTATCACATTTGCTATAAATTTTTGCTATAAACATACATGGATCTTGCATTTTTTATTTTGTATCTTTTCCACTAGTTTAACATATGGCTTATACAGTATGTAGACATCATATGCCCGCAACATTAAGAAGTTCTTCTTTGTGCTTCCTTTGAACATGCAACATCAGAATAATAATCTTATTTTTATTTTTTTCATATTTGAATATTAGCAGTATTTTTTTTATTATATATATATATATATATATATATATATATATATATATATATATATATATATATATATATATATATATATATACACACCTCAAAATGTTTGTTGCATATTTTGGTAAATTTTAAATACAAAATCATGGTCAATTTCTGTTTATTTAATATTTATTTTTTTACCTCTGATCTTCCTAAATATCCTTATATGCACCTTTTTAGAAAAGGCAAACTCAAAAATATATAGATCTGCCAAAAGTTGTGTGTTGTAGAATTATTTGTCTCAGTCATACGTGACATGTTACAGAAGATTAGGAACAAATTATCTAAAATCACATTTTATACAATCTGGTGTTTATACATAATTAAAAAGAGATTGAATGGAAATTCCAGTTATAAAGACCCCTTAAGATTAAAAAATGCTTCTTTAAATGCTTCTTTAAAATAAATATACTTTTACGTACAAAACATAAAGCATGCTTCTTATTAATACCGAAAATATTATATAGAATTGTACAATTCGAAGATTTGTACAGCATGCATAAATGAATACCATTAGATATTTTTTCTAAATATTATAACTTTTTACTTTAATAGAAGAAGAAAATCAAATAAATGACCGCATAATAATATTTTAACAGTAAAATGAAAATCATGTTTTTATTTCTTACTAATATTTTTTTAACATAAGTTTGTTAAAGAAGAAAGTTGAATTTGATAAGCAATTTCTGCCCTTTCTAAGGGAGGGTAGATATTTTTATGCATTTTACCAAACATCAATAAAAAAAAAAATATTCAAAATCTCTGTTTAGTATCTCTTAGTATCTCTTTTAGTATCTCTTTTTAAAGAAAAATAATTTTGGTCAGAGTTAAAGCATGATATTTAAAAAGAAGAATTTTTTTTACCCTAATTGTTTTCTTTTATCATTGCTTTACAAAGCTATACACAAGTATAATTTTACAAAGGCAAAGATTCCGTCTAAGTGCATGTAAATTTAAAAAAAAAGTCTTAATAATTTAATAGAACCAATTTTATCAGAGATAAATTTAAGAATTAATTAAGAATATAAGAATTTTTATAAGGAAATTTAAGATTTTGTTAATAACCAGAAGAGGGCAGTCTTGTCCTCCAATCAGTATTTTGGTTATACCAGTAGATCTCTCATGTCGTCACTCAGTACTCCTCCTTCTTCAATGATTCACCCTCCCACCTTGCCACAATACACAAAGAGAAAGCTGCTCTTCTGATAAAAATCTTGCAGAAGCTTTCAAGGATTTGGATGTGATTTTGACCAATTTAAATGGATTGCTTTTAAAACAAAAAACTATGGGATTATAAAAGGAAATATATGTTTTAATACATCAAGAGAAGGATTTAAGATATGGACATCCTGAGCTTTGCAAAGGCTTGGAAATGGCAAGTAATTTTCCCTTTTTTTCTTTGTAGTTTGGGCTGGGCTTCTGGGCAGATTCATTATTCAATTATTGAAGAGTCAGAACCAGGGACAGTTGTGGGAAATTTTGCTCAGGATCTAGGCTTAAACCTGGGAGATATCTCTAAACGCAGGTTACATTTTGGATCTGATGGAAGCAGGAGACATTTTGTTATAAACAAAGCAAATGCAGATCTGACTGTAAATGAAAGAATTGACAGAGAAAGCCTGTGTGGATCCAGCTTACGTTGTATATTAAATTATCAAGTGATCACAGAAAATCCCTTGGAGCTTTTCAATGTAGAAATTGAAGTATTGGATGTGAATGACAATGCTCCCTTTTTCTCAAATACTAATCGAATTTTAAACATCACAGAGGTATTTACAAGCTCTGGTGCTCAGTTTCCCCTAGAAATTGCAAAAGATTTGGACGTGGGTATTAATGGAATTAGTCAATATAGATTAAACCCCAATCCATACTTTTCACTGTCAGTGAAAAATCGCAAGGATGGAACTCTTATTCCTCAATTAGTGTTAGAAAAAGCTCTTGATAGAGAGGAAAAAACAGAACATATACTTACTCTGACTGCTATTGATGGTGGGGAACAGCCCAAATCTGGGTCTTCTATGATAACTGTTATAGTTTTAGATATTAATGACAATGCACCAGTATTTCATCAACCAATTTTTAAAATCAGTTTACTAGAAAACCCAAATTTAAACCAAGTTATAATAGTCCTTAATGCTACAGATATAGACGAGGGACCAAATGGAGAAATTGAATATTCTTTTGATGACCATACCTCTGATTCAGCATTAAAGCTATTTGATATAAACTCACTAACTGGTGAAATTTATACTAAAGGAGTTGTGGATTTTGAAGAATGTAATTTTTATGAGTTATCAATTAGGGCAAAAGACAAAGGAGTTCCTAAATTAGAAGGTAGTTGTCTAGTTCAAGTTGAAGTAGAAGATGAAAATGACAACCCCCCTGAAATTATATTTACTTCCATGTCAAATAATATTCCCGAAAATGCAGCTATAGAAACTGCTGTTGGTTTCTTTACTGTAAGAGACAGAGATTCTGGTAAAAATGGAGAAGTAAAAATAGAGGTTTCTCCAAATTTGCCATTTAAAGTTAAACTGTTTAAAAATCACTATTCACTGGTAATAAGTGCATCTCTGGATAGGGAAAAGATTTCTCAGTATAATATTCAACTAACAGCAAATGATTTGGGATCTCCACCATTGCATACACAATATAGTGTCATTATTAATGTTTCAGATATCAATGATAATCCTCCAATATTTTCTCAGTCTCATTATAATGCTTTTATAAAAGAAAACAATGAGCCCGGCAGTTTATTGTGCTCAGTGTCTGCTTTTGATTTGGATGAGGGAATCAACACAGAATTGGTTTACTCCATAGTTGATAGTCAGATTGATGGATCTTCAGTTTTCTCTTTAGTTTACATTAATCCAAACTCTGGTAATATCTATGCTCAGCGTGCCTTTGACTATGAGCATATACAGGTTTTTCAGATAATAGTGAGAGTGGAAGACGCTGGGTCTCCAAAACTGTTTTCTAATGCTTCAGTCATAATATTTGTTTTGGATGAAAATGATAATGCACCCACAGTACTATATCCACAGTATTCAAGTGATGATATTTCCCAAGAGAAGATTCCAAGATCAGCATCTGTTGGCTACTTGGTCACAAAAATATCTGCTGTGGATTTGGATTCAGGTCACAATGCTTGGTTAGTTTTTAGGCTTGCTGAAGATACTGATTCTTTTGTGTTTGGAGTTTCTGCATACACAGGAGAAATCCGAACCCTTAGAAGTCTGGATGATTTAGATACAATTGAGCAACAACTTGTCATTTTGATTAGTGATCATGGGGAACCATCTCTGTCAACTACAGTTACAATTTTAATAAATATAGTGGACAATATATTTAAAGAAACTCCGAAATCTCATGATTTTCTTGCAAATTCCAAACCAACATCAGATTTAACATTATATTTAATTGTTTCTTTAGTAGCCATCAGCTTAGTTTCATTGGTGACTTTTATCATTTTACTTGCAAAATGTTTGAAAAGAGAAAATAGTTGTAACAGTGGCATATGCTGCTCTTTGGGCAGACCACATTCTAAGCACCAAGCAGAACAGTACAAACCAACGCTTTATTTAAACACAGATGGGACATTAAAGTATATGGAAGTAAGAATGGTTCCACCAGAACCACAAGGACAATGTTATCAAACTTGCTTCCCCCCAGCAACAGAAACACACGATTTTGCCTTCATGAAACCTCTAAATTTTCCTCAGCTGCAAAACGTGGTTAATGATAATGACAACTTATCTGGTACAACTTTGGTAAATGAGGTGAGATTACTTTTATAAAATGTAAAACTATGTAATTTGGTTTGTTTTAATTAACTAAGTAGACAGGTATTGTAAAAGAAATGTACTAGAAATTACAGTTTTACTACAAATATGCATTTGTTAGATATAAACTATTATTACTTTTCAATCAAACACTTAGAATTTGTTGTTTTTTTTATCCATGGAAAAGCAGTTACTTAATCTGAACTTCATTGCTTCAATGTAAACTAAACTAATTTTAGTTTTTTCCTCAAATTGCTACTTTCTTCGATATACACAAATTGACAGTGATAATATTATTATTTTTATTTATTCTTACTTTTAGTGACCATCTGTTCTGTGTTTTTTACTTCTTTATCACAATCATCACAAATAAAGAATCATAATAAATAAAAACAAATGTATGAACTATAGCTTTTTCTTATAATAAAGATTTATGAACGCTTTGATTGGGTGCTTTAGAAATTATATATATATATATATATATATATATATATATATATATATATATATATATATATATATATATATATATATATATATATAAACACACACATACAGTATATACAGTACATATTAATGGTCTTAAAAGACAAAGACTATAGTCTATCTTGCAGTTTAGAGTTGAATATTATTTAGCTTTTATATTTTTATTTTACTAGAGCTTGGTGTTCTCCATTCCATTTTGTTTATTGCAGTAACATAATTATTTGCTATTTCTTGCAATAAATCTAGCCAAATAACAGAATACATAATTTAGTTCATTTGTTTTTATTATTTTTGGTGCAATGTATGTAGTTCATTTTATTAATTTCTTGAAGCATATTATTTTTTTTCATTAAAATGTAATTGGTTAATGTTTGCAGAAAGAAACATCCATGATATCAATATTGGGTCCAACTTATTCAATTTATGAAACATATTAAAAAATATTAAATTTATAATAAATTATATAACATATACAATACAATAAATAGATACATAAAAAATGGTACACTAAATTGATGACTGTATAATTCTCGGTTTAATTTCATGATTATTATATTTATTATTAATATAAAACGTTGTGTTCATTAGACATCTCATATATTATGATATTGACCTAGGAAAAAAAAACCTTGTTATATTTATACTTTATTTAGGTTAAAATTGCATATGTTCCAATGATATTTTTAAAAGTAAATGCAGTATACTTAAAATATAAATGTTGCTTACAGAAATCACCTCTAGGTTATTAAATGCAGTGTATATATTTGAGAATTGGGAACCTGCTTGACTGCGAGCGAGCAGCAGGCACAATGGCTGCTCGTATATGTGCTATTGCCTTTGCTTGTATAGCACTGTGCCCCTACTCAACTGTGATTGGTCTTTGGGGTGATTTATCAGTGACAACTTAGAAGTGGTGGAGGCAGCAGTCAGATGACCGCTGCTTCTTACATTGTGTAAAAAATCAGGCTTGCATGAGGAAACCTGCCCTGCAAGGACTCCATAGCAGCATTTGCTGATTAGTACATAGAGCACAATATCTCTTAATGACAACAACAATTTTAACACACTGAATCATTTTTTTAAACATTTGCATTAAATTGCACTACAGCCATGGTTACTAATACCAAATTAGTACCTTCTTCCACCATATTAATTTACTTATTTTGAGTGAATGGGGAAATCCTGAGAAGGCTATTACTTCTATAGATGGCAATAGTATCTCATAATTTTCGAATGAACATTTATTTGTCCCAAATGTTTTATGCACTGAATCTGGGATAATGCATCTCTCAAATTTAAAAAATAAATAAAAATATCATAATTAACACGGTCAGCCTTTATCTGTTGCCTGTTGGTATTAATGTGTGTGTATATATATATATTTATATTTATTTTATTAATTGTGCCTATTTTAATCTGTTGCTATCCTTTCTGTCTTTGCAAAGCTGAAAAGTGAGAAAGCGAGAACCAGACCGGTATGCAAAGTGAATTTTCAGCATGTGTTATCTAGACCTTGAGATAAGGTGCTGTAAACACATAAATAAGTTTCTTACAGCTTTATGATTCACTCAAGTTAATAAACTATTGTGTAATGTGTATATAAGTTCGAAATAGACCAGGAACTAGTATCCTACCACTTACTATAGTTTAATTATAAATGTAATCAATCGCAATTAATAATGAAAAAACATTACAGGAAAAAAAGTGTAATTTCATCTGCATCAGGCAATACAATAGCAGAATAGAAAATGGCAAATTATTTTTAGTAATATTAGTGAGGAAAATGTTATATGTAATAACTTTGATGATAATAATGGGGATTCTATGTTGTAGGTGTTCTAAATGTAATTTGTTTGTATCAAGTTTGTTAATATTCTTACAAAAAGTATCGACTGTATATTAATATATTTGAATAATTTCAAATATTTTACTGTTTTCTTCTTTATTAGGGTCATTTTTATTTAGAAATGACATATTATTTTAATACATATAATGGAGACAAATGCCCTCTATCAGGCATAACATATTACAAAATGACCTTATTGTCAAATTACAAGAGTACTTGATTTACACAAAGGGGGCGATTTATCATTGTCTGTCCGACATGATACGCTGTAGCGTATCATGTCCGACAGACATTGCTTGTCGGCATTTATCATTGCACAAGCATTTCTGGTGAACTGCTTGTGCAATGCCGCCCCTGCAGATTCACTGCCAATCGGCTGCTAGCAGGGAGTGTCAATCAGCATGATCGTAATGGATTGGGCGGATTGATGTCCACAGCCTCAGAGCAGGCAAACCAGTTATGGAGCAGCCGTCTTAAGACTGCTGCTTCACAACTGCGTTTCCGGCAAGCCTGAAGGCTTGTGCGGAAACAGGCACATTAAGCTCCATTCAGAGCTTGATAATTCGGCCCCATAGTTCTCAAAAGTGGATGTTGTTATTATGTAATTTATGATGAATGTTATCTATTTGGATTAAAATATTTACTATAGACCCTGAATGCTGGTCTGCAGCTGGCTGATAATCAAACTACACTCTGGTGTGATGTTATTATAGACAAAATATGGTAAGGCAGATAGCTAAATCATATTAATGAGTCATTTACTATTGCACTCTTTTTTATGTATGTATATTTGTTTTGTATTAGTCTTAATAAGGATTATAAAGTAACAGGATATTTTAAACATACACAAATATATGTTCTTTAGGAACACTAGAAAACAAACTGTTTTCCGGGTAGAAATTTGACTGTTTTTTAGAATGTAGATGATGGAGAAAGTTAATTCTTCAAGTTTGTGAAATACATCACCATCTGGCTTGCAACTGAATATTGTTTATACAATATATATTCTATATTTTGTGTTTGAGAAAAAATACAGAACAATATGCAATTTTACATCACTGCCTGTTCTTGACATGGGCAAGATTGTTTGTCTAATCGTGCCTTGTGTATGTCTACAGCATGATTCTAAGTAAAAATATTGTGACTTTTGCATCCATATGCCCTTTTTTATCAGGTGACTGCAGTTATTGACACATGAACGATTTTGGACACTGTTACATAGTGAATGAATGTAAAAGTGTTAGAGCTTTAAATAGAAAACTTCAAGGTTTTGTAAATCTATTTAATCATGTCTTTAAGATTCGATATCCCAGTGAAGGAAATTTGAAATTTGATAAGAATGTTTCATTATAGTATAATGGGATATATAATCTTCTTTAAATCTTTTAGTATACTGAGAAATTATCCAAAAGACAAGATGATGAGACAGCACCTCCACACTTGTAGGCTACAAGGGAAGGCCAATCCCTTATTCACATATAAAGAAAGCAAGTCCAGCCACAGGGACAAACTGATTACCTTTATTATATTATGTAGAAAAAGCAGGACCAGCACTCACTGACCAAATGTCTTGTATCATCAGTACTGAAAGTTAATGGTGCACACCTGAAGGACGTCCCTTTCCAGGGTCCTAAAATATATGACATAAAACAACCCTCAGGTGGCACTCAAAAGTATGGCAACAGTGCCTTTATTAAACTGAGCAACGTTTTGGGGCTCCTGAAACGTTGCTCAGTTTAATAAAGGCACTGTTGCCATACGTTTGAGTGCCACCTGAGTGTTGTTTTATACCTTTATTATGTTGTGAGAGTCAAGGTAAAATCAGTCTGACCTTTACTCTCATGATATAATAAAGGTCATCATTGTATCCATGTGGCTGTATTTGCTTTCTATCTACTGAGAAATGGTCTATATATGTTTTGCTTTTATATCAGGAAAAATAAAAGCAGTGACTATTTTTGATTTCAAGATTAATTACCTATTTTTAACTATGAAGGTATAATCTCATTTGTGGTCTATAGATGTAAAACTAAATTAAGAATAGTTTAACCCAGTACAGCTGGCAAAAAAATAATAAAACATTAGAATATTTGTAATAAAGGGCAATGTTATGAAACATGTAATTAATATTACTTTCATGCCTGAGCTGATGATTGAAAACATCCTTGACAGAGAAGATAAAGAAGAGCATATACTTACTCTGACTGCTATTAATGGTGGTAAACAATCTAAATCTGGATCTTTACTAATAACTATGATAGTTTTAAACATTAATCACAATGCACCAATGTTTTATCAAACCCATAGTTAAACACTGTTTTTATATTATTTAATACTACAAATTTAGATCAAAGCTCTAATGGTAAAATTGAATATTTTTCTGATGGCCATACCTCAGAGTCTACAAGTATTTTATTTAAATACACAAACAAGTGACATTTTATTAAGGGATATGTCGGTTTTGAAGAATCCAATTTAATGAATTGTTAATCATGGCAAAAGACAAAGTAGTTCCTCAATAGGAAGGGCAATGTCTTATTCAAATTAAAGTTTAAGATGTAAATGACAAAGCCCTAGAAATCATTATTACATCCATGTCAAAAGTTGTGCCATAAATGCAGCTTTAGAAACTTCAGTTGGTTTGCTTTACTATAAAACATAGAATTCTGGTATAAATGGAGAAGTAAATATAGAGTTTTCACCAAAAACACCATTTATAGTTAAGCCTTTCAAAATCATTATTTTCTGGTAACAATACATTTGTGGAAAGAGAAAAGGTCTGCCTATAAGATATAATATAACTATGTGAGATAGTGGGTGATGATAGTGCGCTTAGTGTAGGGTATTAAACACCTTAACTTAATAGCAGATCCTTCAGGCTACTACAGTGAAAGTTTAACAAGTGTGAGAGAAAAAGTAAGGGCGCTAAAAAAGCTAAAAATACCACTTAAAGCTGACAGATAAATGTATAATAACCAGGGACTTCAAATAGAATAATTACGTATTTAATATACCATAAAAGATGACAAGACATAAAATTAAAAGGGACGTCTCCCAAGAAATTGCATAATAAAATAATACAGCATAAAATTATTTCAGCATAAATGTATAGATAATCCTGAATTAAAACTGGATTTCAGTAAAACGATGGATATTATATATATAAAAGTTCATTCCTTAGGACCTTGCCGTTTGCGAGATACAGTGTCTATATCTAGAGTTAGATGTCAGATATACAAATAATCTTTATTGCTGTTCTATGTAATATTTCCACAATAGAAAATCTTTACTTCATCTGTGTTTTAGAAAGTTAGAAACGTCTATATCTTATCTTAAATACTTGACGACAACTTTACCAGTGGCCGGTCTCTGTCAGGCAACTCCGTGTGTGCTCCACGAGAATCCGGCGTCTGACGTCACGGTTTCCACCTTGAGGGCTCGCCTCTATTCAGCCAATTGGAACCTCCATGGGTCCCTGTCTGTCAATCTGTTGTTGTGCGGTCCGGTTCTTAGTAATTTGGTTATAGTTGGAGGTTGCTCTTAGTGTTATGCACGCAACCTCTTTTTCAGGTATCCGCCAGGGGATAGAAAATGATGAAGTAACAACCCGGGTTGATAATTCTTCTTTATGAAGGTAGTTGATCCTTAGATTGTGGTATGTGGTACTGGTTTTCTACGCGTTTCACTCCTTTCAGAGCTTTATCAAGAATGACTAGCCCACATTATCCTCCTCCTTTTAAAGCTGTCTTATTGGTCAAGGTTTTGTTTGATTAAAAAGATTGAGTTCTTCTGACACCTAACTCTTTGTTCTTTCTTATATCATTAGTGGAAGATTCACTGTAACTTTTAGGTCCTTTTCTCAAAAGAAAGATTGACATTTCTTATTATCCATCCGTTTATAGTAACAAATCATATTTAACAGTATCCTTCAACCGCTATGTGATAATATACAATTATATATTTGGTACCAGCAAAGATATATTCTTTTATAATATAACTTTAGTCTAAAATAAAGGGGGATACATCTAATTCAGAATTTAAACCTCTAGGGTTCAGAGTATCATATTTGAAGATTAATTCAGCCTCCTTGATTAGCAGCTTTTTTTCAATGTTTCCCCCTCTCCAATGTTTTTTTTTAGTCTTAATTCCCCAGTATGTTAGGTCCTTTGTTCTCCCTTTGTGAACTGTTTTGAAATGTTTATACAAATAAGTGTCCTCCAACCCTTTCTCTATGCTCCTTAGGTGTTCCCTAATTCTGACCTAGATTTGGAGTTTGGCGTTAGCCGTGAAAACCAGCATTAGAGGCTCCTAACGCTGGTTTTAGGCTACCGCCGGTATTTGGAGTCACTCAAAATAGGGTCTAACGCTCACTTTTCATCCGCAACTTTTCCATACCGCAGATCCCCTTACGTAAATTGCGTATCCAATCTTTTCAATGGGATCTTTCTAACTCCGGTATTTAGAGTCGTTTCTGAAGTGAGCGTTAGACATCTAACGACAAAACTCCAGCCGCAGGAAAAAACTCAGTAGTTAAGAGCTTTCTGGGCTAACGCCGGTTTATAAAGCTCCTAACTACTGTGCTCTAAAGTACACTAACACCCATAAACTACCTATGTACCCATAAACCGAGGTCCCCCCACATCGCCGACACTCGAATAATTTTTTTAACCCCTAATCTGCCGACCGCAAAGCGCCGCCACCTACGTTATCCTTATGTACCCCTAATCTGCTGCCCCTAACACCGCCGACCCCTATATTATATTTATTAACCCCTAATCTGCCCCCCTCAACGTCGCCTCCACCTGCCTACACTTATTAACCCCTAATCTGCCGAGCGGACCGCACCGCTATTATAATAAAGTTATTAACCCCTAATCCGCCTCACTAACCCTATAATAAATAGTATTAACCCCTAATCTGCCCTCCCTAACATCGCCGACACCTAACTTCAATTATTAACACCTAATCTGACGACCGGAGCTCACTGCTATTCTAATAAATGTATTAACCCCTAAAGCTAAGTCTAACCCTAACACTAACACCCCCCTAAGTTAAATATAATTTAAATCTAACGAAATAAATTAACTCTTATTAAATAAATTATTCCTATTTAAAGCTAAATACTTACCTGTAAAATAAATCCTAATATAGCTACAATATAAATTATAATTATATTATAGCTATTTTAGGATTAATATTTATTTTACAGGTAACTTTGTATTTATTTTAACCAGGTACAATAGCTATTAAATAGTTAAGAACTATTTAATAGCTAAAATAGTTAAAATAATTACAAAATTACCTGTAAAATAAATCCTAACCTAAGTTACAATTAAACCTAACACTACACTATCAATAAATTAATCAAATAAACTACCTACAATTACCTACAATTAACCTAACACTACACTATCAATAAATTAATTAAATACAATTCCTACAAATAAATACAATTAAATAAACTAGCTAAAGTACAAAAAATAAAAAAAAAACTAAGTTACAAAAAATAAAAAAATATTTACAAACATAAGAAAAATATTACAACAATTTTAAACTAATTACACCTACTCTAAGCCCCCTAATAAAATAACAAAGCCCCCCAAAATAAAAAAATGCCCTACCCTATTCTAAATTACTAAAGTTTAAAGCTCTTTTACCTTACCAGCCCTGAACAGGGCCCTTTGCGGGGCATGCCCCAAGAAGTTCAGCTCTTTTGCCTGTAAAAAAAACATACAATACCCCCCCCCCAACATTACAACCCACCACCCACATACCCCTAATCTAACCCAAACCCCCCTTAAATAAACCTAACACTAAGCCCCTGAAGATCATCCTACCTTGTCTTCACCTCACCAGGTATCACCGATCCATCCTGGCTCCAAAATCTTCATCCAACCCAAGCGGGGGCTGGCGATCCATCATCCGGTGGCTGAAGAGGTCCAGAAGAGGCTCCAAAGTCTTCATCCTATCCGGGAAGAAGAGTAGATCCGGACCGGCAACCATCATCTTCCAAGCGGCATCTTCTATCTTCATCCGATGAGGACCGGCTCCATCCTGAAGACCTCCGACGCGGACCCATCTTCATCCGGCGACGTCCAACTGAAGAATGAAGGTTCCTTTAAGGGATGTCATCCAAGATGGCGTCCCTCGAATTCCGATTGGCTGATAGGATTCTATCAGCCAATCGGAATTAAGGTAGGAATATTCTGATTGGCTGATGGAATCAGCCAATCAGAATCAAGTTCAATCCGATTGGCTGATCCAATCAGCCAATTAGATTGAGCTTGCATTCTATTGGCTGATCGGAACAGCCAATAGAATGCGAGCTCAATCTGATTGGCTGATTGGATCAGCCAATCGGATTGAACTTGATTCTGATTGGCTGATTCCATCAGCCAATCAGAATATTCCTACCTTAATTCCGATTGGCTGATAGAATCCTATCAGCCAATCGGAATTCGAGGGACGCCATCTTGGATGACGTCCCTTAAAGGAACCTTCATTCTTCAGTTGGACATCGCCGGATGAAGATGGGTCTGCGTCGGAGGTCTTCAGGATGGAGCCGGTCCTCATCGGATGAAGATAGAAGATGCCGCTTGGAAGATGATGGTTGCCGGTCCGGATCTACTCTTCTTCCCGGATAGGATGAAGACTTTGGAGCCTCTTCTGGACCTCTTCAGCCACCGGATGATGGATCGCCAGCCCCCGCTTGGGTTGGATGAAGATTTTGGAGCCAGGACGGATCGGTGATACCTGGTGAGGTGAAGACAAGGTAGGATGATCTTCAGGGGCTTAGTGTTAGGTTTATTTAAGGGGGGTTTGGGTTAGATTAGGGGTATGTGGGTGGTGGGTTGTAATGTTGGGGGGGGGTATTGTATGTTTTTTTTACAGGCAAAAGAGCTGAACTTCTTGGGGCATGCCCCGCAAAGGGCCCTGTTCAGGGCTGGTAAGGTAAAAGAGCTTTGAACTTTAGTAATTTAGAATAGGGTAGGGCATTTTTTTATTTTGGGGGGCTTTGTTATTTTATTAGGGGGCTTAGAGTAGGTGTAATTAGTTTAAAATTGTTGTAATATTTTTCTTATGTTTGTAAATATTTTTTTATTTTTTGTAACTTAGTTTTTTTTATTTTTTGTACTTTAGCTAGTTTATTTAATTGTATTTATTTGTAGGAATTGTATTTAATTAATTTATTGATAGTGTAGTGTTAGGTTAATTGTAGGTAATTGTAGGTAGTTTATTTGATTAATTTATTGATAGTGTAGTGTTAGGTTTAATTGTAACTTAGGATAGGATTTATTTTACAGGTAATTTTGTAATTATTTTAACTATTTTAGCTATTAAATAGTTCTTAACTATTTAATAGCTATTGTACCTGGTTAAAATAAATGCAAAGTTACCTGTAAAATAAATATTAATCCTAAAATAGCTATAATATAATTATAATTTATATTGTAGCTATATTAGGATTTATTTTACAGGTAAGTATTTAGCTTTAAATAGAAATAATTTATTTAATAAGAGTTAATTTATTTCGTTAGATTTAAATTATATTTAACTTAGGGGGGTGTTAGTGTTAGGGTTAGACTTAGCTTTAGGGGTTAATACATTTATTAGAATAGCGGTGAGCTCCGGTCGTCAGATTAGGGGTTAATAATTGAAGTTAGGTGTCGGCGATGTTAGGGAGGGCAGATTAGGGGTTAATACTATTTATTATAGGGTTAGTGAGGCGGATTAGGGGTTAATAACTTTATTATAGTAGCGGTGCGGTCCGCTCGGCAGATTAGGGGTTAATAAGTGTAGGCAACATTGTGGGTGGCAGATTAGGGGTTAATAAATATAATATAGGGGTCGGCGGTGTTAGGGGCAGCAGATTAGGGGTACATAAGTATAATGTAAGTAGCGGCGGTTTACGGAGCGGCAGATTAGGGGTTAAAAATAAAATGCAGGTGTCAGCGATAGCAGGGGCGGCAGATTAGGGGTTAATAAGTGTAAGGTTAGGGGTGTTTAGACTCGGGGTACATGTTAGAGTGTTAGGTGCAGACGTAGGAAGGGTTACCGCATAGCAAACAATGGGGCTGCGTTAAGAGCTGAACGCGGCTTTTTTGCAGGTGTTAGGTTTTTTTCAGCTCAAACAGCCCCATTGTATCCTATGGGAGAATCGTGCACGAGCACGTTTTTGAGGCTGGCCGCTTGCGTAAGCAACTCTGGTATCGAGAGTTGAAGCTGCGTTAAAAATGCTCTACGCTCCTTTTTTGGAGCCTAACGCAGCCTTTATGTGGACTCTCAATACCAGAGTTGTTTTTATGGTGCGGCCAGAAAAAAGCCGGCGTTAGTCTTTCGGGTCGTTACCGACAAAACTCCAAATCTAGCCGTTTGTCCCTTATTGCTCTTTTAGTTTCTCCAATATAAAACCAATTACACGTGCATTTTAGAACATATATGGCACAGGTATGTGTACACCTAATTAGTTCCTTTATTTGAAAAATGTCTTGAGAATTATTAAACTTAATTTCTTTAGTTTTTTTACTGTGGCCACAAGCCTTGCAAGAATAACAAGGAAAAAAGCCCACTGGTTTTGTACCAAATAGATTTTTTTGTATTGTCAGCTTTTTGTTACTTTTTTGTCTTTTGAGCTCACTTGGTGCTAATATCGATTTTAAGTTTGTAGCTTTTTTAAAGATAAAGGTAGGATTGCTTGGATTTTTTTCTCCTAAGATTTTATCCTCTTTTAGGATGTGCCAGTGCCTTTTAACAATTCTCTTTACCAGGTTGTAATCTACATTATACTCTGTAATGAAGGGTACTTTAATCTGTTCATCATTAGTATCTTTAGTTTTCATTTTATATGTCAACAAGGTCTCCCTCTCAGTGTTTGTGGCCCTTTGTATGGCTTTTCTTGTGTGTTCTTTATCATAGCCTCTAGAATTAAATCTTTCTTCTAGAATCTCAACCTGTTGTTCAAAGTCAATTAGTCTTGAGCAGTTTTTCCTAATTCTTAGGCACTCTCCAACAGGGATATTCTCTTTCCAAGTATTCAGATGGCAGCTTTCAGCATGAATATATGTGTTACAGTCTACCTTTTTGAAGTGTGTTTTAGTTTCAATAATATTATTAATGGTCATTATCTCTAAATCCAAAAATGTTATAGCAGTTTTACTGTAATTGTGAGTAAAGGTTAGGCCATAGGTGTTGTTATTCATTTCTTCAAGGAGAGTTAGAAGTCCCAATTCCGATCCTTTCCATACAAGCAGAAGGTCATCTATATACCTTTTATAGAGTACAAGGTTTGCACCGTAGCCACCTTCGCCAAAAAATTTGGTCTCCCAAGCTCCCATAAATAAATTAGCGTAGCTAGGTGCAAACCTTGTACCCATGGCTGTACCCTCCGCTTGTATATAGAAAGTATCATTAAAAGAAAAATAATTATTTTCTAGAATAAATTTTTATAATTTTTAATATAAAGTTTTTTTGTATTTCCTTCATGTCACTATCCTGTGTTAAAAAAGTGTCTATTGCTTTAATGTCCTTAGTGTGGTTAATAACGGTATATAGTGACGTCACGTCACAGGTCACAAGGAACATGTCATCTTCCCATTTTAGAGAGTTTAATATATTTAAAACTTGTGTGGAATCTCTAAGGTATGAGTCTAATTTCTGGACATATTTCTGAAGGTAACCATCTATATATTTAGACAAATTGGCTGATAGGGAATCAATCCCTGAAATTATGGGCCTCCCCGGTGGGTTATTTAAACATTTGTGGATTTTTGGGAGGAAATAAAAAATGGGGATTCTTGGATGTTTTGGGGTTAAAAACTGAAATTCTTTTTCTTTGAGTACCTGCAATTTTTTACCTTCTAATAAGATTTTATCTAGTGACTGTGTAAACTTTGTTGTTGGATCATAATCTAGTTTTCTGTAGGTTTTTTTATCATTAAGTAATCTGTGTGCTTCTTTTAGATAGTTTTGTGTGTCCATAAGGACAATCCCTCCGCCCTTATCAGCTGATTTAATGGTCAGCTCAGTGTTACTTTTCAGATTGTCCAGTATAGTTTTCTCTTTTTTAGTCATATTATACTTTCTTAATTTTGGTGGGTTGCACTTTTTTAGATCACTTAAAACCATTTTTTCAAATGTGTCCAAATAATTACCTTTAGAATGTATGGGATTAAAGTATGATTTTGGTTTTAAATCAGAGTGTATGAACTTTTCCTTACGAATTTTTTTACATTAATATAGGTATTGAATTTGTTAAGCCTAGTTGTAGGGGCATAAGACAAGCCAAGACCAAGAACTTTTTCTTCCTCTGTTGTTAGTTGAATACTGCTTAAATTAAAAATTCCCTGCTGACCTTTAGCTATCCCAGCCTTTTTGCTTCGTTTGAGCACTCCCCTTCCTCTCTTTCCTCTAATATAATATATATAATATCCATAGTTTTACTGAAATCCAGTTTTAATTCAGGATTATCTATACATTTATGCAGAAATAATTTTATGCTGTATTATTTTATTATGCAATTTCTTGGGAGACGTCCCTTTTAATTTTATGTCTTGTCATCTTTTATGGTATATTAAATACGTAATTATTCTATTTGAAGTCCCTGGTTATTATACATTTATCTGTCAGCTTTAAGTGGTATTTTTAGCTTTTTTAGCGCCCTTACTTTTTCTCTCACACTTGTTAAACTTTCACTGTAGTAGCCTGAAGGATCTGCTATTAAGTTAAGGTGTTTAATACCCTACACTAAGCGCACTATCATCACCCACTATCTCACACGATTTTCACTTTTCCTTCTTTGTTAGTAGCAGCTAGTGAAAGCATGGATGATATATTTGACTTTAGGGACAAAATTTTCTTGGATATGAAAGACGATAATATCCCACACATTGACACAATTTCACCTGATAAAACCTCAGATCTTATGCAAAGTTTGGAACATGCACTAACTAAAGAACTTAAGCAGAAAATGGAATTAGTTTTTTTAAATAGATATACACAAAAAGGGATCATTCCAAGGGGTTTACAAATTAAGAAAAACTGCACTTTCCCTCTAAAAGAGGATTTACAATTAGAATGGAAGGATGCACTCACAAAGGCTTCAAACACTTTTATAGACATACTAGAAAGATCACGAAAAGGGACTCTAGTAGAAATTGAGAAAAGTATCTTAGAAATTAAAGAAAAACTCACAGATAGAAAAAAATGAGAATGAATATAAAGAAAGACAAAAGGTAATAATTGGTAAATTAGATAATCTAAACAAAGACCTTTTAAGAACAAAATGGGGTAAAATGGAAAGAGACACTAAAGATAATCTTATACAACAAGATATAATTAATGAAGATGTAATGGAGATTACAGATAAGAGTACCAGGAATGAGAATACATATGAAAAAAGAACTAGAAAAGTTAATCATATGAACCCTGACACTCATGATTATAGAAATAATCAACAGTATAGAAATGAATATTCACACAATAAAACACAGGGACATAATCGACAGAACGAATTTGGCACTAATCGTCACTATAGTCACAATGGTTATAATGAAAGATCATGGTATCCAAGATATGGGAACAGAAATTATCAAAACTGGGAACCAAGGTCATATAATAATTATAACACTAACTACCATCAAAGAGTTCCTTATAATAGGGAAAAAGAATGGCAATATCCAAGAAGGCCCAATAGAGCTGATAACTTTAGTGAGGACAGTAATAATCACTATGAACAATGGAGGACCCCCACTTATAATCGCTTTGATGCTTTTAGAGAAACTGAAGGTAGAGAAGACCATAATACTAACACTAGTTCCCTTTTTTTAGAGAAGAGCCCTCTAAAGGAGGGCAACCAAATGTTCCCGATCAGGACAGAAAAAGAACTAAACCAAAAGAAAAAAAGAAGTTTAGAGGAAAGAGAGGAAGGGGAGTGCTCAAACGAAGCAAAAAGGCTGAGATAGCTAAAGGTCAGCAGGGCATTTTTAATTTAAGCAGTATTCAACTAACAACAGAGGAAGAAAAAGTTCTTGGTCTTGGCTTGTCTTATGCCCCTACAACTAGGCTTAACAAATTCAATACCTATATTAATGTAAAAAAATTTGTAAGGAATTTAACCCTCAAAAGATTCTATCTGAAAAATCCTGTTGAAAAAGAACTCACTGTCAAACCTGTAAACACAGAAAAGTTCATACACTCTGATTTAAAACCAAAATCAATTATTTGGACACATTTGAAAAAATGGTTTTAAGTGATCTAAAAAAGTGCAACCCACCAAAATTAAGAAAGTATAATATGACTAAAAAAGAGAAAACTATACTGGACAATCTGAAAAGTAACACTGAGCTGACCATTAAATCAGCTGATAAGGGCGGAGGGATTGTCCTTATGGACACACAAAACTATCTAAAAGAAGCACACAGATTACTTAATGATAAAAAAACCTACAGAAAACTAGATTATGATCCAACGACAAAGTTTACACAGTCACTAGATAAAATCTTATTAGAAGGTAAAAAATTGCAGGTACTCAAAGAAAAAGAATTTCAGTTTTTAACCCCAAAACATCCAAGAATCCCCATTTTTTATTTCCTCCCGAAAATCCACAAATGTTTAAATAACCCACCGGGGAGGCCCATAATTTCAGGGATTGATTCCCTATCAGCCAATTTGTCTAAATATATAGATGGTTACCTTCAGAAATATGTCCAGAAATTAGACTCATACCTTAGAGATTCCACACAAGTTTTAAATATATTAAACTCTCTAAAATGGGAAGATGACATGTTCCTTGTGACCTGTGACGTGACGTCACTATATACCGTTATTAACCACACTAAGGGCATTAAAGCAATAGACACTTTTTTAACACAGGATAGTGACATGAAGGAAATACAAAAAAACTTTATATTAAAAATTATAAAATTTATTCTAGAAAATAATTATTTTTCTTTTAATGATACTTTCTATATACAAACGGAGGGTACAGCCATGGGTACAAGGTTTGCACCTAGCTACGCTAATTTCTTTATGGGAGCTTGGGAGACCAAATTTTTTGGTGAAGGTGGCTACGGTGCAAACCTTGTACTCTATAAAAGGTATATAGATGACCTTCTGCTTGTATGGAAAGGTTCGGAATTGGGACTTCTAACTCTCCTTGAAGAAATGAATAACAACACCTATGGCCTAACCTTTACTCACAATTACAGTAAAACTGCTATAACATTTTTGGATTTAGAGATAATGACCATTAATAATATTATTGAAACTAAAACACACTTCGAAAAGGTAGACTGTAACACATATATTCATGCTGAAAGCTGCCATCTGAATACTTGGAAAGAGAATATCCCTGTTGGACAGTGCCTAAGAATTAGGAAAAACTGCTCAAGACTAATTGACTTTGAACAACAGGTTGAGATTCTAGAAGAAAGATTTAATTCTAGAGGCTATGATAAAGAACACACGAGAAAAGCCATACAAAGGGCCACAAACACTGAGAGGGAGACCTTGTTGACATATAAAATGAAAACTAAAGATACTAATGATGAACAGATTAAAGTACCCTTCATTACAGAGTATAATGTAGATTACAACCTGGTAAAGAGAATTGTTAAAAGGCACTGGCACATCCTAAAAGAGGATAACATCTTAGGAGAAAAAATTCCAAGCAATCCTACCTTTATCTTTGAAAAAGCTACAAACTTAAAATCGATATTAGCACCAAGTGAGCTCAAAAGACAAAAAAGTAACAAAAAGCTGACAATTCAAAAAAATCTATTTGGTACAAAACCAGTGGGCTTTTTTCCTTGTTATTCTTGCAAGGCTTGTGGCCACAGTAAAAAAACTAAAGAAATTAAGTTTAATAATTCTCAAGACATTTTTCAAATAAAGGAACTAATTAGGTGTACACATACCTGTGCCATATATGTTCTAAAATGCACATGTAATTTGTTTTATATCGGAGAAACTAAAAGAGCAATAAGGGACAGAATTAGGGAACACCTAAGGAGCATAGAGAAAGGGTTGGAGGACACTTATTTGTATAAACATTTCAAAACAGTTCACAAAGGGAGAACAAAGGACCTAACATACTGGGGAATTAAGACTAAAAAAAAACATTGGAGAGGGGGAAACATTGAAAAAAAGCTGCTAATCAAGGAGGCTGAATTAATCTTCAAATATGATACTCTGAACCCTAGAGGTTTAAAATCTGAATTAGATGTATATTATAAAAGAATATATCTTTGTTGGTACTAAATATATAATTGTATATTATCACATAGCGGTTGAAGGATACTGTTAAATATGATTTGTTACTATAAACGGATGGATAATAAGAAATGTCAATCTTTCTTTTGAGAAAAGGACCTAAAAGATACAGTGAATCTTCCACTAATGATATAAGAAAGAACAAAGAGTTAGGTGTCAGAAGAACTCAATCTTTTTAATCAAACAAAACCTTGACCAATAAGAACACAGAGACACCTTTAAAAGGAGGAGGATAATGTGGGCTAGTCATTCTTGATAAATCTCTGAAAGGAGTGAAACGCGTAGAAAACCAGTACCACATACCACAATCTAAGGATCAACTACCTTCATACAGAAGAATTATCAACCCGGGTTGTTACTTCATCATTTTCTATCCCCTGACGGATACCTGAAAAAGAGGTTGCGTGCATAACACTAAGAGCAACCTCCAACTATAACCAAATTACTAGGACCGGACAACAACAGATTGACAGACAGGGACCCACGGAGGTTCCAATTGGCTGAATAGAGGCGAGCCCTCGAGGTGGAAACCGTGACGTCAGATGCCGGATTCTCGTGGAGCACACACGGAGTTGCCTGACAGAGACCGGCCACTAATAAAGTTGTCGTCAAGTATTTAAGATAAGATATAGACGTTTCTAACTTTCTAAAACACAGATGAAGTAAAGATTTTCTATTGTGGAAATATTACATAGAACAGCAATCAAGATTATTTGTATATCTGACATCTAACTTTAGATATAGACACTGTATCTCGCAAACGGCAAGGTCCTAAGGAATGAACTTATATATATAATATCCATTGTTTTACTGAAATCCAGTTTTAATTCAGGATTATCTATACATTTATGCTGAAATAATTTTATGCTGTATTATTTTATTATGCAATTTCTTGGGAGACGTCCCTTTTAATTTTATGTCTTGTCATCTTTTATGGTATATTAAATACGTAATTATTCTATTTGAAGTCCCTGGTTATTATACATTTATCTGTCAGCTTTAAGTGGTATTTTTAGCTTTTTTAGCGCCGTTACTTTTTCTCTCACACTTGTTATATAATATAACTACATGACTAATATAATGACTACACTAATTCTTAATATATCAGAAATGACAATCCTTCAATATTTATGCAACCTCATTACTTTGCATATGTAAAAGAAAATAATGAGCCTGGTGGGTTATTGTATTCAGTTTCTACATTTGATACAGATATGGGAGTCAACTCAAAAATAATTTACACTTTAGTTAAGAGTCATATTAGTAATATATATTCATAGTAGGCATTTTACTATGAACATCTTTATTATTTTCCAATGTTTCTGTAAAAATATTTGTGTTAGGTATAAATGATAACTTTTTCAGTGTACAATATCCAGATCCTTTTGGAAAACTTGGCAGAAGATAAAATATCTAACTCTGCATCTATAGGATATTAAGGGCTCCATGTACGAAGCAGCAAGAGCTGCTCCAAAGCCTTTGCTGGGAAGGTTCGAATATGCAAGCCTGTTTCCCGCAATGTAAGATGCAGTGGTCATTAGACTGCTGCCTCTTACACTCCTCGCCACCTCAAAGGTGGCGAATAGAAATCGCAGAGAGCTCACTCGCTCTCTGTGATTGACAGTTCCTTCACTTGTGAGATTGGTTGCACGAATGAAGGGGCGAACATTACACACTCATCGTAGTGTGTAATGATACATACGGGCCAGCAGATCAACAGATCTGCTGCCCGTATATAGCGAAGGTGGGCGGACAGCTTCCCAAGTTGAGAAGCTGTCCACCCACCTTTTAATACATGGGGCCCTTAGTCACTAAGGTGCCTGCAGTAGATTTTGAATCTTGCCAGTATACTTGGCTGTTTTACAGACTTGCTAAAGATACTGATTCCTCTATTTTTGCAGTGTCTGTATACACATGAGAAATCTGAACCATTGAAAGCATGCAAGACACATATAGTTAAGAACAACTGATAGTCACTATGATCTAAGACCATGGAGAACCAGTTACAATGCTTATTAATATAGTAGAGAATATAGTTCAATACATTTCTAAATATAATTATTACCTTATAAATATGAAACAAACATCTGACTTGACTTTATATTTAATAACCTCTTTAGTGGCCATCTGCTTAGTTTCAATTATTACAGTCATTTTATTTGGTAAATATCTCAAACAAGAACATTATGACAATGACAATAGGTGTTGTTTTCTAAGCACACAACATTTTAAATCCTATTCAGAATAGTACCAACCAACTCTTTACCTGAACACAGATAAAACTTACTTAACCTACATGGAAGTGATGTTGGCTCCCCCAGTGTCCCACAGACAATGTTTTCAAACCTGTTTCTCCCAAGACACAGAAACATATAATTTTGTTTTCTCAAAGCCTCCTAATACTCCACAGTTGAAGAATCTGGTAAATTAAATTTAAAATTCCTTTGATACAAGCTGGGCGCATGAACTGAAGCTAGTGAGATGGTTTTATTTATTGCTTGTATGTGGACAACATGCAGTATTTGGTGTTTCAAAATTTATGTACAGTACATAAATGTTATATCATTGTACTATAACATAATGATTACTATGTTTTATTACTATATCATGTAGATTTAATTTTTTTGTCAATTGATAGTACAAAACCCCATTGTGGTCTGTGGCAAATGATACATTTAAAATGATTATTATTATTATTTTGGCTGTTTGTTGTTTTACTGTTAAATGCTAGTTCAGTAGTAATGTATTGCCATGTAAAATAATATTCTACTTTTTTCTACTAATGTGGCTACTCTAGACTAAATACTTTCATATTCGGCATTACCTTATGTATACTATAAGGAATGCATCCATCTTGTATTCTTTATTATTTTCCTATTAAAGCAGTGTTCAACCTACTGTATATGTAGAATTGCTTACATACATTTTAAAAACAACATAAATAGTATGCCTACTAAACAAAGCTTAGATCAGAATGATTTCATCTGTACCAAATTATTAAAAACTGCAAAAATGTGTTTTCTCTAAAGTTTACTTAGATATTTTAATTCAAACAATTCATTTCAAACATATAGGGCTAGATTACGAGTGGAGTGCTATTATTTGTGCATGAGCGATATCGGGTTTTCACAACCATTTGCACAAGTTAAATTCCACAGTTATTGCAATTTCAAAGTAAATGCGAACAAGTGAGCACAATCTTGTTTTATGCTAGAATGATTACCATGACCTCATAGCTCTGGTTAACGGTTACGCGAGTCAAACACGTTTCACAAAACTCATCAAAATTACATTTAAAAGTACAGTTACACTCATAATAACACTATCTAATAAAAAATATTAAAATAAGTATTGCACAAAAAAGTTATAAGGGCTCAAAGAGGTCTCATGTGTTAGAAAAAAGGGCAGACAACATAGCATATAGAGATAGTCTAAATATGTATATGTATGTAAATATATATATATATATAGATAGATAGATAGATAGATATATTTATATGTGTATTTATAAATAGATATTCCTATATATATATATATCTATATATCTATATATATATATATATATATATATAATCCTCTATATATATATATAGGTATAGGTATGTACTGCACCAGATATATGCAGGAATATGTATTTATTATTAAATAGAAAATGTTCTGCTATGTGAAGAACATTGGAATGTGAAATATTCATATTTTCATGTCAGGTTAGCACACTTGAGAATATGCGATCGTGTTTGCGTGCAAGTAGGGTTTTTAGTTTTTTCCCACTTTTTTTGCTCCATTGACGTCTATGGGGGAATAGGTTATCATTCACATGATGTTCTAAGTTTGCCTTTTTACGCTCGTCGGGTTAGCGCTTGAGCGAAAACAGTTTACTTTCAACTTGTAATGCGAACGCTACCCAACTCACGCAAAAAATCTACTTCTAGCACAGTAAAATATATATTATAAATAATATAGGTTATTAAATAGATTGCACTTACAGAACAATATATGTAAATGCTTTTTTATTAAAAACATACTGTATTGTTCATAGCTTATTTATGTTTAATAATATTGTTTTGGCATTATCTGTGTTTAAATTATTTTTGATATTTATATACAGTTTACTGAAATGAAGTTAACATAAGTGGCCAGAAGAGGGCAGACTTGACATCCAATCAGTTTTTGTAGCTATACAAGTAGATCTGTTAATGTTGTCATCCCTCTATTCTCCTCCTTCTGGCTCACTAAGTCTCCCTCCCATCTTAACACAAGCACAGAAAAGAATAGCAGCAGCTCAAATAAAAAAACCTAGTGGGTATTTTAATTGCATTGAACACAATTTTTTACCTGCTTAAAGGATTAAAATCTAAACTACAAACCAATGGGATTGTAAAGGACATAAACATCATAATATCTCAAAAGAAGAATTTAAGATATGGACTTAAGAAGCATCTCAAAGGCTTGGAAATGGCAAGTAGTATATTTGCTTCTTATTTGTAGCTGGGGCTGGGTTACTGGGCAGCTTCGGTATTCTATTGTTGAGGAGTCAGAGCCTGGTTCATTTGTGGGTAATATAGCCAAGGATCTTGGATTAAAAATTGCAGATCTATCTAAACGCAGACTGCATTTGGTATCTGAAAGAAGCAGTAGATATTTTATGGTAAAACAGGACAATGGTATACTCTCTGTGAAAGAAAGGATTGATAGAGAAAGCCTGTGTGAATCCATTCTAAGCTGTTTACTACATACAGAAGCAGTGCTTGAAAATCCACTAGAATTGTTTAGTCTGGAAATTGAAATTTTGGACATAAATGATAACTCTCCAACCTTTTCTACATTTGAGCACATTATAAAAATTACTGAATTGTTGGAAATTCCTGGTGCACAATTTCCTCTAGAAATTGCACATGATCCAGATGTAGGCATACACGGTGTTAATCAGTATACATTAAATTCAAACATATATTTTTCATTGTCTATAAAGCATCGCAAGGATGGAACTCTTATTCCCCAACTGGTTTTAGAAAAGGTTTTAGACAGGGAAGAAACAAATGCACATCAACTTATCCTCACTGCTTTTGATGGTGGAGAACCCAGAAGGTCAGGATCATGTAAGATAACAGTTTTGGTTGTAGACATTAATGACAATGCACCAGTATTCGATCAGGCAATTTATAAGATCAATTTACAGGAAAATATTCCTTTGAAAACAGTTATTGCAAGACTGAATGCTACAGATTTAGATGAGGGTCTAAATGGTGAAATTGAATATTCATTTAATGATCACACATTAGTGTCTGCAAAAGAGATTTTTGGTTTAAATGCAGAGACAGGAGAAATTTACATCAATGACATTATTGATTTTGAAAAACGTAATTTTTATGAATTATCTATCAAGGCATATGATAAAGGGTTACCTAAATTGGAAAGACATTGTCTTATTCAGGTGGAAATAGAAGATGTAAATGATAACCCTCCTGAAATCACTATTAGTTCAATGATTAATGAAATACCAGAGAATGCAGCATTAGGAACAGTTGTTGGATTTCTCAGTGTAAAAGATAAAGATGCTGGTAAAAATGGAGAAGTCCAATTACAATTGTCTCCAAGCATTCCATTTAAGTTTAAGCCTTTCAATAATCGTTATTCTTTATTGACTGATGGGTATTTAGATAGAGAAAAAAATTCTCAATATATTATTACATTTATTGCTTCTGATATGGGCTCTCCACCTTTAAAAACACAGGCAACAATCATCCTAAATGTTTCAGACATTAATGACAATTGTCCAACATTTTTGCAAACCACTTATAGTGCATTAATAAAAGAAAATAATGAGCCAGGTGCTTTATTATGTACGGTGTCTGCTTCTGATTTAGATGACGGAATTAATTCAGACATGGTTTACTCAATAATTGAAAGCAAAATAGATGGTTCTTCAGCATCATCTTTTGTGTACATTAACACAAATAATGGCAATATTTATTCCCAGCGTTCATTTGATTATGAGCAAATGCAACTTTTGCAAATTACTGTTAAAGTACAGGATTCAGGAGTTCCACAGTTATCCTCAAATGCTTCTGTATTTATATTTGTCTTGGATACAAATGATAATTACCCTACTGTAATTTACCCCGACCATTTAAAAGAACATGAAGTTCAAGAGAAAATTCCAATATCAGCATCTATAGGATATTTACTTACAAAAATATCAGCTTTGGATTTAGATTCTGGTTACAATGCTTGGCTCCTGTACAACCTTATAGATGCTTCCAATCCCACTTTATTTAGAATATCAGAATACACTGGAGAAATCAGAACTAATAGAGAAATTCAAGAGACAGATAATATTGAGCAGCGGCTTGTTATTTCAATCAGTGACCATGGAACTCCATCTTTGACAACAACATTTACCATCCAGGTATATATAGTGGACAATATTGTTCAAGAAATTCCCAAAGAAAGTGAATTTCTTACAAATTCCAGTCCTGCATCAGACGTGACTTTGTATCTTATTGTTTCACTAGTAGCTATTAGCTTAGTTTCACTTCTTACATTCACCATATTAATAGTAAAATGCCTTAAAAAAGAATATAACGACATTCAAGGGTGTTGTTTTATAAAGAGACCACATTCCAGCCAGTATATTGATCAGTTTAAGCCAACCCTTTATTTAAACACAGACGGAACCCTAAAATACATGGAAGTAAGGATGGTTCCATCTGATCCACAAGCACAATGCTATCAAACATATCTTCCACCAGCTACTGAAAAAAATGACTTCACCTTTATGAAGCAAAAATATTTTCCACAGCTAAAGGATGAAACTGCACCTGAAGCAAAATGCTTGAATGAGTTATCTCAGGTGAGACAATACTATTTTTAATTATATTTACCAGTTTGGTCTTCTAAGACCTTGTCTCAAATGTTGCATAATATGCATTTTAATTAATTGTAGGTGTACTTATATGTGTCTTACAAGATATTCATATTTATATAACAATGTGAATCAAATAGACAATGTGATGTATTATTACCAGTTATGAAAACAACCCTATATGATTTTGCAATGCATGCTCGCCCAATTTTGGCTCTTTAACATAAGGAGCACTGTGGATGTGATATTAGATTGGGATGGAACTAGCGTGGTCATGGATAGGGACTAGATTGGGCTACCTTCAGTCTTTAGACTGGATGATGGCCTCAGATCTTTGTAAGAGGTAAATACATGTGTGCCTGCAGGTTATTTTTTAGACTGCATGTACACTTGTACACCCCCTAGACCTGGTTGTATTGCTTTTTTCCTCCCCCAAAAATACACATCATACTCCAGTTAAATCCAAGTGGCTGAGGGAACCAATAATGGCTTGGATGTAAGGTTGTCATGAGCACCCACAGTGCTGATGTGTACATAGCGTTGTATTATTGTAAAATGCATAAAGTAGTGTTGTGGCTAGGAGCCTTGTAGCAATTTGCAACTCTAATGCAAATATGGGTGTGAATTGGGATAGTTGTCAATCCACTGTATGGATTTTCTTTTTTCCATCTTTAACCCATTTTTTATGTGTTGTTTGCATATAATCTTGTATGTCTGTATTTTTACTCACAGTTTGGCACAACACTTTTTTAGTTATTTAAGTTTTTGTCTATGTTCGCCATACTATTCCGGTTTACATTTTAACATAAAGGGTGTCATATTAATGAATTACGGTAAGGGAATGGCACAGTACAAGAGATTGTGTCCTTACTGTGTAGGGTTTCATCCGGACAGTGAGTTATCACGATGGGGTTCCAGTATATTCCGAAACTGGAAGTGGCGCAATATCCGCTTGACACCTTAACGGAAGTCCACAGAAACACTTCGCGGTCGGAGGTTATGACTGCAAGAGTGACTAATATGGTCTGGAAAGATACACGCAATCTAGATGGTTCTCATTTATACCTAATAGTTTAATTTAAGCACACAGCAAGTATAGGCGATAATGCCTTATGGTTTATTTAATTTTGCCACAATGTAAATCACCCAGAAGTACTTGATATTCTTCCGGTGTCACAATGTTAACTTTACAATAACGGATATGATGTATGCTTTGGGCTGTTTCTTACGCAGGAAGGGGAGGTATAATTTTATGCTTGCATAGTATTTAAGCATTGTTTGTATGTGTTATTGTTGTTCTGATAAAGGGGAAATAATTCCCTGATACGTCAATAAATTTGACTTTTGTTTTTTATGAAAATCCTGGTTTATCAATGTATTTGTTATGGTGCATACAGATGTATTTATGTATTTATATGTGTATATACATATAGGTGCATTGGATCCTTTGAAAACATGTAAAATCATATTTATGCAATATTCATATTTAAAAATGTGTTTAACTGTGAATTTAATGTAAACATTTAACATTCCAAAGTTCACAACATAGGGGAATTTGGTCTATGTGTTTATAAATAGATATTCCTATATACATATCTGTATATATCTATACCTATAAATAATGATATATATATATATATATATATATATAGGTATGTATTGTACAAAAATATCATTTTATATATATATATATATATATATATATAAAATGTATTTATGAATAAATAGAACATATTCTGCTATGCAAAGAACATTGGAATGTGAAATAATATTTCATGTAGATAGCACTTTCTGAAATGAGATTAGGTTTGCTTGAAAGTAAAGGTGTAAATTTTTTTTACTTTTCGTGCTCCATTGAAGTCCATGGGAGAATATGTTAATGCGGTCGCAATACAGGGAGTGCAGAATTATTAGGGAAGTTGTATTTTTGAGGATTAATTTTATTATTGAACAACAACCATGTTCTTAATGAACCCAAAAAACTCATTAATATCAAAGCTGAATAGTTTTGGAAGTAGTTTTTAGTTTGTTTTTAGTTATAGCTATTTTAGGGGGATATCTGTGTGTGCAGGTGACTATTACTGTGCATAATTATTAGGCAACTTAACAAAAAACAAATATATACCCATTTCAATTATTTATTTTTACTAGTGAAACCAATATAACATCTCAACATTCACAAATATACATTTCTGACATTCAAAAACAAAACAAAAACAAATCAGTGACCAATATAGCCACCTTTCTTTGCAAGGACACTCAAAAGCCTGCCATCCATGGATTCTGTCAGTGTTTTGATCTGTTCACCATCAACATTGCGTGCAGCAGCAACCACAGCCTCCCAGACACTGTTCAGAGAGGTGTACTGTTTTCCCTCCTTGTAAATCTCACATTTGATGATGGACCACAGGTTCTCAATGGGGTTCAGATCAGGTGAACAAGGAGGCCATGTCATTAGATTTTCTTCTTTTATACCCTTTCTTGCCAGCCACGCTGTGGAGTACTTGGACGCGTGTGATGGAGCATTGTCCTGCATGAAAATCATGTTTTTCTTGAAGGATGCAGGCTTCTTCCTGTACCACTGCTTGAAGAAGGTGTCTTCCAGAAACTGGCAGTAGGACTGGGAGTTGAGCTTGACTCCATCCTCAACCTGAAAAGGCCCCACAAGCTCATCTTTGATCATACCAGCCCAAACCAGTACTCCACCTCCACCTTGCTGGCGGGAGTCGGACTGGAGCTCTCTGCCCTTTACCAATCCAGCCACGGGCCCATCCATCTGGCCCATCAAGACTCACTCTCATTTCATCAGTCCATAAAACCTTAGAAAAATCAGTCTTGAGATATTTCTTGGCCCAGTCTTGACGTTTCAGCTTGTGTGTCTAGTTCAGTGGTGGTCGTCTTTCAGCCTTTCTTACCTTGGCCATGTCTCTGAGTATTGCACACCTTGTGCTTTTGGGCACTCCAGTGATGTTGCAGCTCTGAAATATGGCCAAACTGGTGGCAAGTGGCATCTTGGCAGCTGCAAGCTTGACTTTTCTCAGTTCATGGGCAGTTATTTTGCGCCTTGGTTTTTCCACACGCTTCTTGCGACCCTGTTGACTATTTTGAATGAAACGCTTGATTGTTCGATGATCACGCTTCAGAAGCTTTGCAGTTTTAAGAGTGCTGCATCCCTCTGCAAGATATCTCACTATTTTTTACTTTTCTGAGCCTGTCAAGTCCTTCTTTTGACCCATTTTGCCAAAGGAAAGGAAGTTGCCTAATAATTATGCACACCTGATATAGGGTGTTGATGTCATTAGACCACACCCCTTCTCATTACAGAGATGCACATCACCTAATATGCTTAATTGGTAGTAGGCTTTCGAGCCTATACAGCTTGGAGTAAGATAACATGCATAAAGAGGATGATGTGGTCAAAATACTCATTTGCCTAATAATTCTGCACACAGTGTATTCAGACTTTTGCTTTACGGCTCCACTCGTAATCTAGCCCAAAATTCAGCTTTAATTTTCTTATAAGTTATTACAAAGAATATTGTCTATACAATTATATTTCACTTTCAAAAACAGTAGACTGTATTAGAATACTTATTTTTGTTTATGTAAATTTATGGAAAGTTTTTCAAAACTGTAATTTAGTTATATTCTCCTTCCCTGAATCAGAATTTTACCGTGATTCTAGAACAATTTTTGCTTTTTGAGGCAACTCAATGTTTACTTAATCGTGTTTTATATAATTATAGAGAAAATATCAATGCTGCCAGCAATTTATGTTGATCAGATTGCCTGTATCGACTAGTTGCTATCTAGTCAAACACCTTGTAATATCCCTTTAAACCCTTATAAAAAATGTATTAAAGTATATATGAAATATTTTTGATCAGTAAGTGTATATATGAGCGTAATAGTTTATTTCAATGTGTTTATGTATTGGTGAATTCATTTTTTAACCCTTACACTTTATGCTAGGTCTCCAGTTTGCTTTCAACTTGTAATATGCAAGTTAGCACAGTCACTGTATTGCCCTATATTTTTGCTAGATTTATATGTTTTCATATTGTCCTATTGGACTACTATATGCTTATTATGGCACATTTTGCAGACTATAATAATTCATTTTAGATTCTATTGGTCGCTAGCTGTGCCAGAAAAATAAAAATTCTTGGATTTTTAGGGATTCTTGTTTATTAAAATTGTCTATCTTTATAAAGCTTAACTGCAACATTGCAAATTAAAATGAAAATAGTATAAAATGTAAGGATACACAATATCTATAGGTACTTATAGTAGCTAAATGGAAAATAATAAACTCAATTCAAAAAAACATGTAAAGATACCAAACAATAAGAAAAGCCTAAAAATAACTGACACAATATATAACCAGAAATTAAAAAAATTAAATTATAAATAAACACTGCATTAAACAAGAACACGTTTCACAGTTTGATCCCAAATGTTAAAAGCACAGTTAATGTTGTTAACAGATGTAGTCTCTATCTTTTCCATTTAACAACTTTACTTTAGTATAATATATCATTTTTTTCACTGAACTGACTGTTATTGCTATTTTAAATGGATAAGCATGTATTATTTGTACTTTACACAATAATATATATATATCTATATATACTATATATATATATATATATATATATATAATATATATATATATATATAATATATATATATATATATATATATATATATATATATATATATATATATATATATATATATATATATATATATATATACATACATAAAAGAGAATTGGAGTGCTGCAGCTCTTATTTTAAAACTATATATGGTTTTAAGTGTGCTCTATATTTTTTGATCAGATGCTGACATTTGACAAAGGCACAATTTGGTGCCGAAACGTTATGTCTCTTTTTTAACTATGAATTAATTAATTTTTGTATATTTTAACAAGAGCAATGAGTGCCTGCATTCTGTGAAGTACATATATATATATATATATATATATATATATATATATATATATATATATATATATTCTTATTTGAGGATATAGATTATAAAAATTTTAATATTATCAGGAACTTTGTATAGCAATTAGCTATCCCTGGGTAAAATATTTTGCTTTTCTAGCTAGTTAATGAAAAAAATCAAGTTCATATTATTGTCCAGAAGATGGCGAACCTGTCATCCAATAGGCCCCTTAGCTACACCAGTAGATCTCTTTGTGTCATATTCTCTCTATTCTCCTCCCCCTGGCTCAGAAAATAACACTCCCATCTTTTTTCTGGCAAACAAAGAATAGCTGCCGTTCCTCTAAAAATCCTTTGGATATATCAAACACAAGAAAAGGTTTTTTTTCCATGCAAAAGGATTACTTTTCAACTGAAGACTCATGGAATAACATTTTATTTAATTTTCAGGAAATCTTTTAAGATATGGACATCACAAGCTCTCTAAAGGCTTTTAAATGGCAGGTAGTATTCTTATTCCTTTGTAGCTGGGGTTGGGTCTATGGACAGCTTCGTTATTCTGTTGTCGAAGAGTCAGAGCCAGGGACATTGGTAGAGAATTTAGCTAAAGATCTAGGATTAAGTGTTTTAGATTTAAATAAACGGCACTTGGCTTTAGGATCTGAAAAGAACAGCAGATTTTTTGCAATAAATGAAAAAAATGGAGCTTTAACAGTAAAGGAAAGGATTGATAGAGAAATACTGTGTGGATCCAGTTTAAGCTGTTTGCTGCATTTAGAGGTGGTAACTGAAAATCCTTTAGAACTGTTCAGTTTGGAAGTTGAAATTTTGGATATAAATGATAATTCTCCTACATTTGCAAGCAAAAGCCAAGTCCTAAAACTTATAGAGCAAGTGGCCACTCCTGCAGCTCGATTTCCTTTGGAAACTGCACAAGACCCAGATGTAGGTGTTAATAGTATCACTCAGTACAGACTTAATCCAAATCCATTCTTTTCTTTGTTTATAAACAAGCGCAAAGATGGGATAATTGTTCCAGAACTGATATTAGAAAAAAATTTAGATAGAGAAGAAAAAGGTGAACACCGACTCATCCTTTCTGCTTTTGATGGAGGGGAAAAACCTCAGTCAGGATATACTGAAGTGACCGTAATAGTGTATGACATTAATGACAATGCACCAGTGTTTGAGCAATCAACTTACAAGGTTAGTGTTCTGGAAAATATCCCTTTAAATACAATTATTATAAGACTAAATGCCACAGATCTGGATGAGGGCTCTAATGGGGCAATTCAGTATGGTTTTGATCATCATACCATACAAAAAGCAAGAGAAATATTTGCTTTAAACTCAGAAACAGGAGAAATTTATGTTAATGGGAATGTGGATTTTGAAGAATTACATTTTTATGAATTATCTGTCAGAGCTATAGACAAAGGAATACCTGAACTGAATGGGCATTGTCTTATCCACATTGAAGTGCAAGATGCAAATGATAATACCCCAGAAATTATATTTACCCAAAAAAATAATGACATACCTGAAAATGCACCACTAGGAACTGTAGTTGGCTTTATAACTGTAAGGGATAAGGATTCTGGTCAGAATGGAGAGATTAAATTACAGGTGTCTCCAAATATACCTTTTAAATGTCAGCCATTTAAACACAGATATTCATTAGTCACTAATGGATATCTGGATAGAGAGAAGGTATCTCAATATATTATTCAGGTTACTGCATCTGATTTAGGTTCTCCTTCTTTGCATAACCAGACTACCATTATCCTTAATATTTCTGATGTTAATGATAATCCTCCAGTATTTCTCCAGTCAGATTACATTGCTTTGATAAAAGAAAACAATGAGCCTGGTAGTTTACTGTGTGCTGTATCTGCTATTGATCCAGATGAGGGAGTTAATTCAAACTTGATTTACTCTATAGCTAACAGTCAGATAGATGGTTCTGCCATCTCCTCTTTTGTGTACATCAACTCTCATAATGGTAATATTTATGCACAACGTTCTTTTGACTATGAACAATTTCAAGTACTACAAGTAATTGCAAGAGTTGAAGATTCTGGGACACCAAAATTATTTTCTAATGCTTCAATCTCCATATTCATTTTGGATACAAATGATAATGTCCCAGCTATATTATATCCTGAATTTTCAAGGGAGCTCAATGCACAGGAAAAAATTCCAAAATCAGCATCTGTTGGTTATTTGGTCACAAAAGTGTCTGCTGTGGATCAAGATTCAGGTCATAATGCTTGGCTTATCTATAGTCTTCTTGAATCTACTAGTAACAGTTTATTTCAGATCTCAGCAAGCACAGGAGAAATCAGAACTATTCGTGATATCCAAGAAGCAGATAATAATGAACAGAGACTTGTCATTTTAGTCAGTGACCATGGGATGCCATCTTTGTCATCTACAATCACTATGCATATAAATATAGTAGAAAATATAGCACTAGAAAGTACAGAATCACAGGATTTGGTCACACATTCTAGATCAGCACCAGACTTGACTTTATACTTAATTGTTTCACTGGTGGCAATCAGCTTGGTTTCAATTATTACTTTCATCATATTATTTGTGAAATGCCTAAGAAGTGGAAATTATGATAACAGTTGTGGTGTTTGTTTTCTGAGCAATTCCCATTCCAAGCAGTATGCAGGAGAGTGTCAGCCAAAGCTTTTTTTAAACTCAGATGGAACACTTAAATTTATGGAAGTGAGGATGGCACCTACAGAACCTCAAGGACAATGCTATCAGGCTTGTTTTAATTCAGCAGTTGAAAAAAATGACTTCAACTTCATGAAGCCACTTTACTTTCCTAATCTGAAAGATCTGTCAAATGAGACAGAGGGTGCCTCTGATGCAAAGTACTCATTTGAACCAAACCAGGTGAGATAATAGTAATGCATGTTTATATTACAGAGTTGATTATTACAATGTACTAAATTGTATCAGTTACACTTTTTATGTTTATTATTTTATTAGAAAGATTACTTTCATCCTGCAGATCATTAGTTATGGATTGGTTTGTTTTTAACATTTTCAGCTTGGTCATAAATGACTATGTGTTCATGTTTCATACAACCTAATTTATAGAATAATGTAGATACAGATCAATAGGTTAACAGGCAAAATAGAATGAGAGAAAATATATTTCCTGTATTATGACATATATTATTTGCTACTTTTTTTTCTCTACGACAATTATAAAAGTAATGTATTAATTTTGTACATTAGGGGACATGAAACCTATAATTTCTCTTTCTTGAATCATAGAAAGGGTAAGTTTTATCAATTTGCGAGTTGACAGAATTCAAATGTTGGGAACTTGTCCGTAACATCGCAAATTGTGGAGCAAATGTGTTCCCCATATTTATCATTGCACAAGGGAACACTCGTGCATAACGGCCCCCCTATGCTAACGCAATCATTTGCGGAGAGTAGGGCTTGTCAGTCACCCCGGTCTAATGAATCCGGGGTGATTTTCATCCACCAACTCCAGTTTGGTGGAGAGGGTTTATGAAGCAGCAGTTTAAAACGCTGCTTATTAAATATCAGTTGAAAGCTCAAATGAGCAAGCCTGCAACCAATCAGGGCATTTGCATCATAAAAAATCATTCCCAGAGAATATGATTCCAAACATCTGATTTTCTTCTACCATCAAAATGTGCTTAATTCTCATTGTATCCAATGTTGAAAGAGTATCAATGCTCTGGCTTAAAGAAAAGTAAAATGTGCACATGTTTTATGATACAGAAAAGCAAAACAGCAGTTTTTTACAAATAAAAACATTAAGAGGAATAAAATGACATGTATATATTTTTACAGTAAATTGAGTATGGATTTTGGCAGACATATGTAGTACTGTCTTTGTTAAGATTGCATACGCATGTAAATGCAAGATTATTACAAAATATGGTATTGAAGTAAATTATATTATTTGTAAAGGCACAAATCATAATCTTATAAAAATCATAAATAGTCTTTAAAAAATCAAATCTTACTTTAATACAACTGTGCTGCTAAATAAAAAAACAAAATGTTAAGCAAATTCAATTATTTCATGAGGAACTAGAGTCAACTCTCTTATGTGCCCCTACAATATTTTTATTCTTCTCTATGTATTATTATACATGAATTTCACAACTGACAGGGTGTAATAAATACAAATCTAAAACAAATTGCATTTTCAGATTGTTATAATAATTATAGGATCTTTGATGCAGTGTGCAGCATATGGTCTGAGCACTGACAGGCTGACCCCCCCACCCCTTCAACCTCTGCAGCAATGCTGGCAGCACTCATACATCTATTTCCCAAAGACAACCTCTGAATATGACGCTGAGCACATGCAGTCAACTTCTTTGGTCGAACATGGTGCAGCCTGTTCCGAGTGGAACCTGTCCTGTGAAACCACTGTATGGTCTTGCCCACCATGCTGTAGCTTAGTTTCAGGGTCTTGGCAATCTTCTTATAGCCTAGGCTATCTTTATGTAGAGAAAGAATTTTTTTCAGATCCTCAGAGAGTTATTTGTCATGAGGTGCCATATTGAACTTCTAGTGACCAGTATGAGAGAGTGTGAGAGCGATAACACCAAATTAAGCACACCTGGTCCCCATTCACACCGGAGACCTTGTAACAATAACGAGCCACATGAAACCGGGGAGGGAAAATGGCTAATTGGGCCCAATTTTGAGATTTCCACTTAGGGATGTATTCACTTTTATTGCCAATGGTTTAGACTTTAATGGCTGTGTGTTGAGTTATTTTGAGGGGGCAGCAAATTTACACTGTTATACAGGCTATACACTCACTTCTTTACATTGTAGCAAAGTGTCATTTCTTCAGTGTTGTCACATGAAAAGATATAATACAATATTTACAAAAATGTGAGGGGTGTACTCACTTTTGTGAGATACTGTATATATACTGTATATATATATATATATATATATATATATATATATATATATATATATATATTCCCCAATGTGAAGAACATTGGAATGTGAAATATTTACAGTAAATCAGTAAATACACAGTTAAGCACCTTATTAAATATGAATATTGCATACATATAATTTTACATGTTTTCAGCTTTTTGACTGCAAAGGGCTCCAATGCAGCTATATATATGTCTATAAATATAATGTGTATCTATGTGTTTATATGTGTTTTACTGTACATAGTTCACATTCTAATGTTCTTCACTTACAAGATAATTTTATTTTTATACTTAAATACATATTTCTATATGTATCTGTATATACATGTATTGGTATCCCTATAAATAGGTATAGATATGTATTTTACATGATCAGTATCATATATATATATATATATATATATATATATATATATATATATATATATATATATATATATATAATATATATTTAATAATAAAAAGTATTTTTTTCTGTGTGAAGGACATAGGAATGTAAAAGATGCGTTTTGCACAGTGTTTCTTGATTTATATCTTAATGTGTTTGGGTAAGCGCATATGAAAACGTAGTATTCTTAAGGCGCATTATTGAAATATTACATTTAGTAATAGTAAAAAATATTAAACATACTGTAGAATTTTCTAAATATATTTTACAGTATGTTTAATATTTTTTAATAATTTTTTAAAATATGTTATATATATTTCAATAATGCTCCTTAGGAATACTACGTTTTTATGTGCACTAACCAGACCACGTTGAAATCTAAATCAAGAAACACAATGTGCAAAATGCATATTTTACATTCCTATGTTCTTCAAATTGAAAATAATGTACTTTTAAATTTTGAAACATATATATATATATATATATATATATATATATATATATATATATATATATATATATATATATATATATATGATACTGATCATGTAAAATATATATATATATATATATATACCTATACATCTATAGGAATAGATATGCAGATATAGGTATAAACACATACAGTATATATAGAGAGTTTTGTATTCAAAAATAAAATTAACATTATCCTGTAAATGAAGAACATCCCAATGGGAAATATGTGCAGTAAATATACAGTAAAACACATAAATACATATGTACACACATTTAAACACACACACATATATAAATAAATATATATATATATATATATATTTATATATATATATAAACATACATATACATATTTAGACATGTACTGTATATGTATGTATCTCTATGTTAAACCCCTTTGTATGCCTTTTTTTTCTAACACCTGTGACCTCATATCTGTGAGCCCTTAAAACTTTTGATTGCAATTTTTTAAAAATAGTTTTTATTAGCTAGTGTTATTATGAATGTTACTTTACTTTTAAATATATTTTTGAGGTTTTTTTGTGCAACTTATTATTTGAGCATACAATTTAACCAGAGTTTTGAAGTCACGCTAACCTGACACACTTTAAATTCAATTGTGCTTGAGGGAACGCATTTACTTTCAACTTGTAATACACACACTACTTCCAACACGTGCAAACGGGTGGGTTAAACCTGATTTTGCAACTGCTAGTGCACCACTCATAATCTGACCCATAGTTTGGTAAAATTGTCTAGCCCATTAGAAAGTTGAACTATTATGTATGATACTTATGTTTTAAGTATAATAGAAATACCATTAAAAATACAAGAAAAAAAAATTATATCTCCAATCAAGCAATGGATAGTTATGAGAAAAACTTAAAGTGCTTAATTTTCTGACTAGTTTAGTATCTGGTAAAAAAAAATAATTGAGCATCGGTATGAAGCCATAGGGGCCTATTTATCATAATGCGAGCGGACATTATCTGATATTGCGGATCATGTCCGCTGCACATCGATATTTATCATTGCACCAGCAGTTATTGTGAACTGTTGGTGCAATGCCGCCCCCTGCAGATTCGCGGGCAGGGGGTGTCAATCGACCCAATCGTATTGGATCGGGTTGATTTTTGGCAATGTCTGTCTGCCGCCTCAGAGCAGGTGGACAGGTTATGGAGCAGCGGCCTTTAGACCGCTGCTTCATAACTTGTGTTTCTAGCGAGCCTGAAGGCTCACCAGAAAAACGGTCATCAAGCTCCATACGGTGCTTGATAAATAGGCCCCATAGTGAAGAAAAATTTATTTTTGTATGACCTTTATTAAATTTGAGTAATTAATCCTTGTGCACTGAATAAAAAATGTAAGCTAATATAAGTATCAATAATGATCAAGTTTATAAAGTTAGTTGTGATGCAAATAAAATATGAATCTTGGCACATTTTAAATCCTGTTGATTTTTGTTTTTGTTAAAAACCACAGTAGAAATAACTGTATACTAACATTACAACTAATTAAATTATCAGGTATTCTAAGCAATATACAGGGGTGGACTGAGACCAATCAGGGCCCCCGGGCAAAAGTGTGGCAGGGCCCCCCACCCCCTTTTTGCTCCACCTACATACATCACCTGCCCCTCCCACCCCCCACTGCCCCCCCACCTCTTATGCCCCTCCCCCACCTTGCTTTTAATTGCCATATAAAGAGAGACAATTTTTTTACACAGTTATTCGAGATGTTAACATTGATGGCATGGAAATATGGCATGCATTGAGAGGCTGTGATTACTTTAACATACAACAAACAACTGCTAGACATAGAGTTTTTCAAAACTTGTAAACCAAACATGACAATATGGTATGCATGGCATTAAAATATAACATAATACATTCAGTACTAGATCTCCACTTGAGCTGGGTAAAAGGCAATAGGTAGTCAATGTGGAACAGGTAATTCTCTTTCTTCACAGCTTATTTACATGTACAGGGTTTGAATGTGTCCAGTATTCAACTGGACAGTACAGTATTTAAGCAAACTGTGATTGGCTCTAAAATCTTAACAAATATATTGACACATAAATGTCAAGTTTTTTTAAAGTCCCTGTGTGTTAAATAAATATAAATCGGTCTCCCGTGCCCATTTGCACTAAAATATGGAGCAGAAAGTAGTGAGGATCAGACAAGGGGGTAAAATCACTTCTGTTTACTTGTTACTGGCAGCTAAAGAGGTAAAATCATTCATTTGTATGTCACTGGCAGCAAAGGGGTAAAATGACTTAATTGCTAATTAATTGCTTAGTTGTGAAAAATATACATCATGGGATCAACATTGGGGCTAAGGTAATGCTGTTAGGTGGGACATTGTGTGACCCCTATCATTGTGTCCAGTCATCACAGATTGTCCAGTATATTGTGGAGGAAAGCTGTAGTCTGGTTTTGAGGATAAAAATAAAAAGAGCCTTTAAAGGGACAGTATACACCCATTTTCATATAACTGCATGTAAGAGACACTACTATAAAGAAGAATATGCACAGATACTGATCTAAAAATCCAGTATAAAATCTTTAAAAACTTACTTATAAGCTCCTAGTTTAGCACTGTTGATTAGGTAGTCTGGGACACCCACTGAAAGGGTCTGGGTAAACAAGAAGAGTAGTCACTCCCCCCCATCCCTGCATATGAAAAGACAAATAACATAAACAGGAGCCTGCAGGAGTCTGGAAAAGCGTGTATACGTCTGTCACTTTGGGGCTTGGTTAGGGGTCTGAAAATCAGCACAATGTTCTTAAAAAAACTAAACATTTTTATAAAAACACTCCTAGATGGGCTTTATAAATTATTCATCTACAAAACATTTATGCAAAGAAAAATCTAATGTACAATGTCCCTTTAACTTAGCCATGGGCATGTGATGCTTGGTTAAAAAGAAAGTCTTAAATAAGGGAGTTATATGATCTTTTAAATGGACAGAAAGATCATATTACAGATTGTGCATGTAATTTTATACAATTTGCCAATTTACTTCAGTTATTACATTTGCTTAATTTTATTGGTATTCTTTTGTTGAATAGTAACCCTTGGTAGGCTCAGGGGTAGCAGTGCACTACTGTGAGCTAGCTGAACATATTGGGTGAGCCAATGAGAAGAAGCATACAGGGAGTGCAGAATTATTAGGCAAGTTGTATTTTTGAGGATTAATTTTATTATTGAACAACAACCATGTTCTCAATGAACCCAAAACACTCATTAATATCAAAGCTGAATAGTTTTGGAAGTAGTTTTTAGTTTGTTTTTAGTTATAGCTATTTTAGGGGGATATTTGTGTGTGCAGGTGACTATTACTGTGCATAATTATTAGGCAACTTAACAAAAAACAAATATATACCCATTTCAATTATTTATTTTTACCAGTGAAACCAATATAACATCTCAACATTCACAAATATACATTTCTGACATTCAAAAACAAACAAAAACAAATCAGTGACCAATATAGCCACCTTTCTTTGCAAGGACACTCAAAAGCCTGCCATCCATGGATTCTGTCAGTGTTTTGATCTGTTCACCATCAACATTGCGTGCAGCAGCAACCACAGCCTCCCAGACACTGTTCAGAGAGGTGTACTGTTTTCCCTCCTTGTAAATCTCACATTTGATGATGGACCACAGGTTCTCAATGGGGTTCAGATCAGGTGAACAAGGAGGCCATGTCATTAGATTTTCTTCTTTTATACCCTTTCTTGCCAGCCACGCTGTGCAGTACTTGGACGCGTGTGATGGAGCATTGTCCTGCATGAAAATCATGTTTTTCTTGAAGGATGCAGACTTCTTCCTGTACCACTGCTTGAAGAAGGTGTCTTCCAGAAACTGGCAGTAGGACTGGGAGTTGAGCTTGACTCCATCCTCAACCCGAAAAGGCACCACAAGCTCATCTTTGATGATACCAGCCCAAACCAGTACTCCACCTCCACCTTGCTGGCGTCTGAGTCGGACTGGAGCTCTCTGCCCTTTACCAATCCAGCCACGGGCCCATCCATCTGGCCCATCAAGACTCACTCTCATTTCATCAGTCCATAAAACCTTAGAAAAATCAGTCTTGAGATATTTCTTGGCCCAGTCTTGACGTTTCAGCTTGTGTGTCTTGTTCAGTGGTGGTCGTCTTTCAGCCTTTCTTACCTTGGCCATGTCTCTGAGTATTGCACACCTTGTGCTTTTGGGCACTCCAGTGATGTTGCAGCTCTGAAATATGGCCAAACTGGTGGCAAGTGGCATCTTGGCAGCTGCACGCTTGACTTTTCTCAGTTCATGGGCAGTTATTTTGCGCCTTGGTTTTTCCACACGCTTCTTGCGACCCTGTTGACTATTTTGAATGAAACGCTTGATTGTTCGATGATCACGCTTCAGAAGCTTTGCAATTTTAAGAGTGCTGCATCCCTCTGCAAGATATCTCACTATTTTTGACTTTTCTGAGCCTGTCAAGTCCTTCTTTTGACCCATTTTGCCAAAGGAAAGGAAGTTGCCTAATAATTATGCACACCTGATATAGGGTGTTGATGTCATTAGACCACACCCCTTCTCATTACAGAGATGCACATCACCTAATATGCTTAATTGGTAGTAGGCTTTCAAGCCTATACAGCTTGGAGTAAGACAACATGCATAAAGAGGATGATGTGGTCAAAATACTCATTTGCCTAATAATTCTGCACTCCCTGTATGTATGTAACCACCAAGCACCTGGTAGCTCACAGTAGTGTTGATGCTCCTGAGCCTACCTAGGAATGATTTTAAAAATATCAATGGGGAAAGTCAAATTTTAATATTAGAAGTAAATTGGGAATTTGTATAACATTGCGTGCTGTCTGAATTATGAACAGTTTAATTTTGATTTTATGGTCTTATGTATCACTTGACTGATATAAATTTGACAATTTCTTATCTATCTGGGAACTTTATCCAATTTTGAAGATGATTCCTTTGTTTTAAATAAGAGATGATCCTATAAGTCTAGCAGATAAAACTGTCCCCATGTTAACTGACAACAGGGCAGGTTTAGCGAAATCCATTTGAAAGGCAGAGTAAAGTTAAAATGAAACTTTATTATTCAGATAGAACATAGCATACTAAACAACATTCATTACAATTTACTTCTGTTATCAAGCCCTACAATAGATCACATTAACACAGTGGATTACTGCCAAGTACAACTGACTCTTAGAATTCAAATTTAAATGGGCTGCATTTTTTAAAACATTTTTTTAATGGTGCACTTAACCTGCTGTTGTTCTGGAGGTATAATGTGCACAGGTTTGGAAAATATGCATGCACATAAGGGGTTAAGCATTATAACATTAATTACACACACACAGATATACACATACATATATATATATATATATATATATATATATATATACATATACACACACAGATATACACATACATACATGGATATATATATATATATATATATATATATATATATATATACACACAGATATACACATACATACATGGATATATATATAAATATATATATATATATACACACACACACACAGATATACACATAAATTTACACACACATAAACACATGGATATATACATACGCATAAATATACATATATAAAATACTGACAAACACAAATTATCATATATACATATACACACATGCGCGCACACACATATGCATTCATACATACGCCTTCACACATATAGAAGCGTCTCACTGTTCCTTTCAGTGTGTTTTGCTGTAGTGCACAAGTTATTGCTTCTATTAATATTAAAGGCAAATAACTCAGATCTAAATGGACTGCAGCACATATCTGATGTTTGCATATTTTTGTGTTTTTATTTTTTTTAATGGTGCACTTAAAGGGACACTGAACCCAATTTTTTTCTTTTGTGATTCAGATAGAGCATGACATTTTAAGCAACTTTCTAATTTACTCCTATTATCAAATTTTCTTCATTTTCTTGGTATCTTTATTTGAAATGCAAGAATGTAAGTTTAGATGCCGGCCCATTTTTGGTGAACAACCTAGGTTGTTCTTGCTGATTGGTGGATAAATTCATCCACCAATCAAAAACTGCTGTCCAGAGTTCTGAACCAAGAAAAAAAGCTTAGATGCCTTCTTTTTTATATAAAGATAGCAAGAGAATAAAGAAACATTGATAATAGGAGTAAATTAGAAAGTTGCTTAAAATTGCATGCTCTGAATCATGAAAGAAAAATTTTGGGTTCAGTGTCCCTTTAACCTGCTGCCATTCTGGAGGTACTCTGTCTACAGGTTTGATAAATAAATATGCTTTAACAGTAATAACTTATTACTTACACACACAGATATACACACATACAGACACACAAACAGACACATACACATACATAGGTATAGAGACAGACATAAATACACACATACATATAAAAAATACTGATAAACACAAACACATATACATACATACACATATACACACACATGTATTCATACATATACACTCACATACATACACACATATAGAAAATACTGATAGACACAAACACATATACACACACATGTATTCATACATATAAACTCACATATATATATATATATATATATATATATATATATATATATATATATATATAAAGCATATTCTATTGTCTCATTGTTCAGTGTACTTTGCTATTGAGCACAAATTATTACTTCCATTAATAGTAAATATATTGAATGACTATATGATTAATATGAGGTAAAATTAGAGAATGACAGGGTTTAGTCTTTTTGAAAACAAAAAGTTATACAGGTGTACCATCACTGAGACACACTACATATGATACTGCTATTGTGCTATGTTGTTTGAAGTCGTTCCTGAAGCTTTGTATTCGCCTTATTGGCAGTGGAAGGGTCAACATGTCAATATAATGCAGACAAGAGCAGAGTTGATGGGTCAGATCTGTGCCCCTCTCACTGAGAGGAGACACAAGTATGTTAAAGAGTCAGCTTTCACTGGGGTGTGGTCTTATTCAGACAGCATGTGTACATTTTCCTGGCAGACAGCTTTGTAGTAATAAATTACTGTAAAGTAAACTAAACTAAAATGCTGCCCCTACCTTGGTCGACTCTTCTTGCTTTGCTGACGAATGTTAGGTCAGTGCATACATTTTTTCACTTAATGAGCCGCAACGTACATAGTACGTCATGGTTGTTAAGGGGTTAATTGACAGTGGGGTGACACCTTTTATGATTATAGTCATCATACAAGTAATAGTTTTACATAATACAGAAATTGCAGCATTTCTATATGTTTGTGCAAAAGTATTAAAATCTAAGTAATAATAACAGGATATAAACTTGCTAAGAATAACTAGGTAACAAAATCCATAAAATGACATAAAATATATGAATGCTAAACAAAAAACAAAAAAAATTGACAATGTGAATTACATTAGCAAAATGTATATTCACTTCTTAAAATATTTCTTGCTATTCAGTAGGGTATGTTTTATTTTCCTAGTTATTAAAGAAAAAAATGAAGTTCATATTATTGGCCAGGAGAGGGCAAACCTGTCATCCAATCAATTCTTAAGCTATATTAACAGATCTGTTCATGTCGTCATCTTTCTATTCTCCTCCCATTGGCTCATAGAATAACACTCCCATCTGTTCTCTGGAACAAAAAGAATAGCTTCTCTTTCACTGAAATTCTTCCGGATATATATAGAACAAGAAAATAATATTTTTTTTATAAAAGGAATATACCTGTAAACTGAAGATTCATGGCATTATAAAAGGAATGATATCTATTTCTGTTTAAGCATTTTTATAAGATATGGACGTCAGAAGCTATTTAAAGGCTCATAAATGGCAAGTAATTTTCTTCTTCCTTTATAACTGGGGTTGGGTCTCTGGGCAGCTTCATTATTCTGTTGTAGAAGAATTAGGACCAGGGACATTGGTGGGAAATTTTGCTCACGATCTGGGGTTAAGTCTTGCAGATATTAGTAAAAGAAATTTGAATTTGGGTTCTGAAGGGAGCACCAGATTTTTTTATGTAAACCAGAGAATTGGAGCTTTGACTGTAAAAGAAAAGATTGACAGAGAAAGTCTGTGTGGATCCAGCTCAACTTGCATATTACATTTAGAATTAATTGCAGAAAATCCATTAGAACTATTCAGTATTGAAGTTGAAATTTTAGATGTAAATGATAATTCCCCCACATTTTCAGCCAATAACCAAACTTTAAAATTTATAGAGCAAGGGGCTAATCCTGGAATGCGATTCCCATTAAAATTTGCAAATGATCCGGATATAGGTGTCAACAGTATAACACAGTACAGGTTGAATCCAAATCCATATTTTTCTTTGTCTGTAAAAAATCGCAAAGATGGCGTACTTGTTCCTGAATTGGTGCTAGAAAAAATGTTAGATAGGGAAGAAAAAAAAGAACATACATTAATTCTTACTGCTGTAGATGGAGGAGAATTTCCAAGGACAGGATCTACTGAGGTAATAATTACTGTTTATGATATTAATGATAATGCACCAGTATTTGATCAATCAACATACAAGATTAATGTATTGGAAAATCTCCCTTTAAAAACAGTTATTATAAAATTGAATGCTACAGATCTGGATGAAGGCTTAAATAGTGAAATCCAGTATTCTTTTGATCACCATACAGCAGATACAACAAAAAAGATATTTAATTTAAATCCAGAAACAGGAGAAATATATATTAAATGGAATTTGGACTTTGAAGAGTCACATTTTTATGAATTTACTGTGAGAGCAACCGACAAGGGAATACCTGAACTGGAAGGGCATTGTCTTATTCATATTGAAGTACAAGATACAAATGATAATACTCCAGAAATTATATTTACATCAAAGACAAACAATGTGCCAGAAAATGCACCACTTGGAACTGTAGTTGGGTTTATAACTGTAAAAGATAAAGATTCAGGGAGAAATGGAGAAATTAAATTGGATGTATCACCAAATTTACCTTTTAAATGCCAGTCCTTTAAAAATCGATATTCTTTGGTTACCAGTGGATATCTAGACAGAGAGAAGGTCTCACAATATACTATTCTACTGACTGCCTCTGATTTAGGTTCTCCTTCTTTACACAATCAGACTACAGTCATCCTTAATATTTCAGATGTTAATGATAATCCTCCAGCATTTCTACAATCTGTTTACAATGCTTTTGTTGGTGAGAACAATGAGCCTGGTAGATTTTTGTGTACTGTAGCTGCTTTTGATCCAGATGAAGGAGTTAATTCAAACCTTATTTACTCTATAGCTGACAGTCAAATAGATGGTTCTGCTGTCTCTTCTTTTGTATACATTAACTCTCACAATGGTAATATTTATGCTCAACGTTCTTTTGACTATGAGCAGATTCAGGTTTTACAAATTACTGTAAAAGTGGAAGATTCTGGAATTCCAAAATTATTCTCTAATGTTTCAATGTATATATTCATTTTGGATACAAATGATAACACCCCAACTATATTACATCCAGAATATTCAAAGGAACTTATTGTGCAAGAAAAAATTGCAAGATCAGTATCTGCTGGTTATTTGGTCACAAAAGTATCTGCAGTGGATCAGGACTCGGGTCACAATGCATGGCTTGTATATAGTCTCCTTGAATTAGCCAGTAACAGTTTATTTCACATCTCAGCATACACAGGAGAAATCAGAACTGTACGCGATATCCATGAGGCAGATAATAATGAGCAGCAGCTTATTGTTTTAGTTAGTGACCATGGAGAGCCATCCTTGTCAACTACAGTCAGCATATCTGTATATATAGTAGACAACATAGTACAAGAAATTACAAAATCACAAGATTTTCTAACAAATTCTAAACCCACACCAGACTTGACATTATACTTAATAATTTCATTAGTGGCAATCAGTTTAGTTTCAATTGTGACTTTCATCATATTACTTGTGAAATGCCTAAGAAGTGGAAATTATGAGGACAATTGTGGTGTTTGTTTTCTGAGCAATTCCCATTCCAAGCAGTATGCAGGAGAGTATCAGCCAAAGCTTTTCTTAAACACAGATGGGACGCTAAAATTTATGGAAGTGAGGATGGCACCTGCAGAACCTCAAGGACAATGCTATCAGGCGTGTTTTAACTCAGCAGTTGAAAGAAATGACTTCAACTTCATGAAGCCATTTAATCTGAATGATCTGACAAATGAGAAAGATGGATCCTCTAAAACAAACGATTCATCTGAACCAAACCAGGTGAGATGGCAATAGTGTGTTTTATCATTTTAATTATCTATTCATAATTTTAATATTGTAATTTTGTACAGGTTTTATAAAACAAAGCAGGTAATTTAGCACATTAACTAACTCAAGTGGTTGGATTCATTTAGGACCTTATCTGCCCGTGTGTACCTTTAAATAAAGGCTGAATAGAATGGCATAGAAAAAAAGTACATTTGTTTATGATTTTGTTTTCTGAGAATACACAACTTTAATTAAATATTCTTCAGTAGGTGAAAGCAAAGAGAACCAGCGTATGCTAGCACTGTATAAACATACAGGAAGGGTAGTGTGTCCCCGAAACGTCACTTCTAATAAACTTCACGTTGTAAAGGACTAGTGAGTGCCTTCCCTATATTGTTATATTTAACCATTTGGCACCCTGGCAGTTGGAAATTAAATTGAAAGTGTGCTTTATGGGACTTGTATATAACATCTTTATATAAATATATATAAAGTGTGTGTGTATATAAATATATATATATAGGCACCAGCAATGTATAAGAATATTACAATTAAATATATTTAGCATTTGTATGTCAGATTGCAGCATATCTATGCAAATACAGTAATATATGTAATGTATGTAATACCATTCTATGTAAATACATAAGTATTCAACTGTCTCATGCGCCACAACAGAAACATTCTTCCCTTTGTATTATTATTTGTAGGACACTTAAAATCTAAATATTTTATTAAATTAGACATAAAGTTTTGTTACAAGCCAGGATATCATAATTGAATGAGGCAAGAGCTGTATTGCATTATTACCTTTAAAATGGCATTATGAGTAAAAGGGAAATATAACAAAAAATTTTTTTGGTTAAATTTGTTTTACATTAAAAAGTAATGTACTTTTATGTAGAGCAAACTTATTTTTACTGCAGACACCCAACAGCTGTACCCTCTGTAAATTCTATAATATAGGTTTAAATTGATTCCACACACCAAATGTAAGACAGCAGGTCTGTGGGGCAAAGCTTAAAATGAGTCATAGCTTTGTTTGTGTTTAGGTGTGCTATGTAATTTTAAATTTTACTTTTTTCTTTTTTTAAATATTTTTTGATCATAATACTAAATTCATCATTTATTAAATGTCACAATACAAAAAGTTATTAATTTTTAGTACTCCAAACCTTGTAAAACAAGTGGATTCTTTTTAAACTATGTCTTCAGAAACTCATATTTTAAAGGGTCAGTAAACATCTTGTAATTACAAGACAAGAATTTATGTTGTCTTGCTATAGAATTATATATCAGTCAAATCTAAACATTTTTAAGGCAAATTAACATATTTTTTTGCTGCATTTGTATTTCTATAGTCAAACTCCAATCATCACTTGCCTAATTTGGAGGATCAAATCCACACTTGAGTCTTCAAACAAGGCTAGCGATGGTCAATGTTAATATTAAAATATTATTTTGTACTTGTTAGAAGTCTGCAATGTGCATTTACTGCTCTGAGATCCACCTAATTCAGACCTAAATTACACAAAAAGGGGTAAAATAAAAAATGAAAGTATACAAAGTTATTTTACTGTGTCTAATTAAACATTTTGTTGATGAGAACCAAACCATAATTTGCATGTATGTTAGTATGTATGTATCTTAATTTATATAGTGTCGTCTACTGAGCAGTTTACGATTTTTGGATTACAACTGCAAAATGCTCCATATATTATGCAGCAAAAGCTGCTCCGGAGCCCTTTCATGGTAGGTCTGCATATGTGAGCCTGCTTCCCGCAATGTAAGAAACAATGGTCATTAGACCGTTGCTTCTTACTCTATATGCCACCTCTGAGGTGGCTTGGAGAAATCACAGAGAGCTTAATAGTTCCCAGTGATTGACAGTCCCTTCTATCACTTGATTTGTTGCACGAGAAAAGGTGTGGGCTTTACATGCTCACTTGAGAGTGTAATGATACATATGGCAAGTGGATCCTGTCCGTCCACTGCCCATATTTAGTGGAGGCAAGTGGACAACTTCGGAAGTTTTAGTACATGGGGGCCAAAGTGTATAAGTGCATTTGATTATAGATCGAAAAGTACATAACACAATCTTTATAGAGTCCCTGAGTGCTGAGAAAGACACTTTAGTAGCTAATCATTCTTCTAAGGTGTGCAGTTAAATCTAAGAAAAAATACATTATTGGATGCAAGTAAAACATTCAGTACGTTTTGAATTCTGTCAACAGTACAAATCATGAAATACAATAATACAGGTATTAAGCATGCATACATGTACAGTTTCATATAATGTAATAGTAAAACAAAACAAATATAAAAATACATTGTAGAAAAATTGCAGTGTTGGATTTAACTCAATGCATTTACAAACAGTAATGATGATGATTTCTTCAGGAGTTATAATGGCCAGCATTTAAGAAGCACCGGGCGGACAAGGCTCGCTCCATCGAACCTGTCCACCTGGTATCACATCCAGCGGGCAACAATACTCTTCTGGTGCAATGCAGAAAGGAAGTTCTACATATATATGTTACATAGTTAAGACTGTATTATGGTGTTCTATTTGGCTTATGCAGGTCACATATACATATGTATGAATAATCTAAACTAGGATTGCAAAATAAGAGTTTTATATTGTAAGTTACTGTAGCCCTTGAAGGATATATTGTATCTGTTGTTGCATATTTAAATTATTGGTAATTTTAAGATGGTTGTATAAAAGTTGCATGCCTTTTAAATAGAGAATAACAAAAAATATATTATCTTTTTAGGTTTTCAGAAAAGTGTTGATATTAATATACAGCATGTGAGATATATATTATATTTAATCACTTTTTTTTTTTAAATATTATTCTTTATTGAACATTTTCCAATTTTACAACAGGTATGAATAATAAAAAGAAAAGAAAAGAAAAAAGAAAAAATAAGAAAATATAAAAAAAAAAAAAAAAATATATATATAAAAAAAAAGGGAACAAAACAATACAATAAGGGTCATCACAACAATTGTTCAAGAGAGAGGTAATTCATCTACCACCTGAGTGAAGGCTGAAAAGGCGTTTTACGATAGGAACGCCAAAACAAGTATAGAAATGGAAGGGGAGAGGACAGTGTTGGGGGAGGAACAGAGAAGGGAAGGGTAAAGGGTGGGACTATGGGCGATAGCGCTAAGGCCTCAATGGATTTATAGTTTCCCAATAAAATTTAACATGGTTATAGTGTGCCATTTTGTTATTTTTAAAGTAGTAGTACTCCTCTAGGTGAATTAGCTCTTGTGTTCGTGCTTTCCAGGTCTCGATTGTGGGTATCACTTCTGTTTTCCAAGCCCTAGCTATAAGCGATTTCGCTCCATTCAGACATATCTGGAAAAGGTGTGAGCGAAGTTTACAGGAATGTTTGGGTTTGTCATTGAATAACACCATGGCGGGCGTGATTACAAATGATATATCAAATAGTGGTGCTACAAATCGCTGCAATGTCCTCCAAAAGACCTGTAGCTTTGGGCAAGACCACCATATATGGGTCATGTGACCAGCGGCCCCGCAGCCCCTCCAGCATCCAGTAGGGGACCCAGGATATATGCGTGAAAGTCTCATTGGTGTTAAGTACCACCTGGTTATGATTTTGTAATTCATTTCCAAAATTTGAGTGGAAGTTGATGAACTGTGAGTGTATTGATACATACTTTCCCACTGTTCCTCAGAGAACTCTAGTTCTAACTCGGCTGACCAAGTCTGTGTGGTTTTGGGCAGCTGTTTATATAGACAGGCGTCTAAAATTATTTTGGAAATGGCTAGGGAACCCTTCAGGGCCCCACCGTTTCTACATATGGATTCGAAATGAGTGAGGGGGCGAAGGAGGGATAGTCTGTGGGGGGAGGTTGCTAATAGATGCTTTAATTGGGAGTACTTAAGCCAGTGTTTAAAGGTGCCCTGTAGTATATCTGACAGATTGGGTGCAGATTTCAGGGTGCCCAGATGGAGAAACTCGCAAATTGGAGACGAGAGGCCCAGATCAGAAAATCTGGTATGTTTGATCGCGGAATGTATGTTTTGTAACCACTCTGTGTTTTGAAAAATCGGGAACATAGGGGAAAAAGGGGAGGAAATTCCTGGTATGTGGTTCAGAATATTGTCCCATGTGCGGAAAATGTGTTTATACAGAGGTGATGTTTTTGTTACTAACGGTCTGTAGGTAGGAGGCAGCCAACAGAGAGGACCAATTTGAGGAGATTGGAGTATGTGCGAATCTAGTGATATCCATGTTTTATCCAGGTGTCCTACATGCCAGTCAAGCACACGTTGTAATGTGCCCGCTTGGTAGTACTGGGTGATGCAAGGAACGGCTAGTCCTCCCTTTATCTTTGGGCGATACAAAGTATGTCTCGCTACTCTAGGTCTTTTGCTTCCCCATATAAATTTATTAAGGATTGACTGCAGCTGGTCTAGGTATGTTTGAGGGAGGTCTATAGGAACTGTCTGAAAAGTATACAGGACAAGAGGTAAGATGGACATCTTAACCACTTGCATTCTGCCCCACCAAGAAAACGGCTTGGACTGCCAGTTTTGGCTAGTAGATTGGATCCGCTTAAGGAGTGGGACATAGTTAGCCTGAAAAAGGGAGCTTATCTTAGGGGTGAGGGTAATACCTAGGTATTTTATCTGGTCGCTACACAAGTGGTATGGACATATCTCGGAAAGGGCTGCAAATTGTTTGGGGTTCATATTTATATTGAGAATATTAGATTTTTGGTCATTTATGTGGAAATGCGATAATTTACCAAATTGACGGAATTCTGCTAGGAGGTGAGTAATCGAATTACGGGGGTCGGACAAAGTCAACAGGATGTCGTCAGCATAAAGACTGATTTTGTATTCAGAGGGGCCTATTATAATTCCTTTGATATTCAAATTGTTTCTGATGTGTGCGGCTAGTGGCTCCATTGCTATTGCAAACAGCAATGGAGAGAGTGGGCATCCCTGTCGGGTTCCGTTATGTATTTGAAAAGGGTCTGAAAGAGTGTTATTGACTTTAATCCTAGCAGAGGGGCTGTTATATAGATTAAAGATTCTATTTATGGTTGTGCCTCCAAAGCCAAATCCCGTCAGAGTCGAGCTTAGATATGTCCAGTTCAGTCTGTCGAAAGCTTTTTCCGCGTCGGTGGAGACCAGGACTGAGTCGATTTTGGAAGTAGATACATAGTCTATTAAGTGCAGTGTTCGAATGGTATTATCCCTGGCCTCCCGACGCGGAACAAAGCCTGTCTGGTCAGTGTGGACAAGTTGCGACAATAGCTTGTTAATTCTGGTAGCGAGAATTTTAGCATAGATTTTTGCGTCAGTGTTAATTAGGGAGATGGGGCGGTAGCTGCCTGGGAGGTTCGGGGGTTTATCTTGCTTGTGGATCAGTGCGATGTGCGCTGATAACATATCTCTGGAAAAGGATTCGTTATTGTCTACTGATTTGAACAGAGTGGCTAAGTGTGGGGCTAGAATGTGCTTAAAGGATTTATAGTAAGAGTTGGACAGTCCATCTGGGCCAGGGCTTTTGTGATTAGGGAGGGATTCAATAGCTGAAAGAATTTCGGCCACCTCTATGGGGGCGTCTAGCTGAGCTGATTCTGATTGGGACAGGGCCGGGAGACCTGCACAACGGATATAGTCTTCACAATCCTTTTGGGTTTGGCTGTCATCTAGGGGGGGGAGTTGATACAGGGACCTGAAGAAGGTGTGAAACACCTCCGCAATTCCTTTGCTATCGTGAAAGTCTACTGAATCTGGGGAGGATATTTTATGTATAAAAGAGTTAAGCGTCCTTTGACGTAGAGCTTTAGCCAGCAGTGTGCCTATCTTATTTCCCTCCGTAAAGTAAAGCTTGCGCAAAAAAAAGGCATGTTTCAAAGCTTCCTTATTAAGGTATGTATTGAGGTCACTCCTGGCTTTTGTCAGTTTTTCTTCTAATAGTCTATTGTGTGGTGAAATTGCAAATTCTGTCACTGAGTTATGTAAGTTCGTAGTCAGGGAGTCAAATTCTTTTCTCCTTAGTTTAACTAGGTTCGCTTTATACTTAAGGAAGTCCCCCCTTATAACTGCCTTGTGCGCGTCCCACACTATATGAGGTTTCGTCGTACCGCTGTCATTAAGTAGAAAATATTCCGTCAGAGATCGAGTGATCTCCTCGGTCAGTTGCACATTTTTAAGGAGCGAGTCATCAAGTCTCCAACAATACTGGGACACAGGGGCTGTAGGCCAGGAGATCTCTATGGTAACGGTAGAGTGGTCTGTCCACGATACGGGGGTTATGTACGAGTGTCTTATCATGTGCAGGTGATTTTGGTCAATAAAAATATAGTCAATCCTAGATGAGGATCTCTGAGGATACGAATAAAAGGTATAGGTTTTTGTCTGGGGGTGGTTAAGTCTCCATATGTCCACTAGAGACAGGTTCTGCAGGCTGCTCTGAATGTAGCGCAGTGTTGAGGTAGGTATGCAACTATGCCCCAGTGAGCAGTCTAGCGCTGGTGACAGCGCGACATTGAAGTCGCCTGCCAACAACACCAGACCTGTAGCTATGGGCGTGAGAATGTCCAGGGCCTTCCTGAAAAATTTCGCTTGACATTTATTAGGAGCATACAAATTCACTAGAGTGACTGGCTGAATGTATAAGGTGCCTACTAATATTAGGATTCTACCTGCTTCATCCTGGTGTTTGGATGTGAGGGAAAAGGGAAGCCTTCTGTGAACCAATATGCCCACCCCATTTGTTTTGGTCGTGTTGTGGGCAAAGTATCCCAACGGGTAGGTGCTGGAAGAGCACGCCGGGGCCGCCGACAGGGTAAAGTGTGTCTCCTGCAAGCAGATTATGTCAGCGTCCTGCTTGCGGAACCAATTCAGGGCGATAGACCGTTTGGTCGGGGAATTAAGGCCTTTCACGTTTTGTGAAAGAATTTTGACACTAGGAGGGCTCATGATGTGTAAGGAGTGTGGTGATTATAACATGACAGTATGTCACTCTGTGCTGTGTGTATGTCATATTATGTGTATGAGTAGCACAACAACTTATAGAGGAGTACTTACTTGCATACTTGAGGCCCAGCGATGGAGCTCCAACGGTAAGGGATAACGTGGGAGGAAAAGAGGTAGAAAGGAAGGGAGAGGAACCGGCTTGCTGAAGAAAAAACATAGACATAAACATTAACCCACACAGGAAAAAATATGCATAGGTCAGCATTTTTGACATTGTTGGATGACATATAGCAAAAGAACTGTTGAAATCAATATTAAAGGTAGGGGGGTATAGACAAAAAGAAAAACAATGTGTTATCATCACACTATATACGAACATTGCATGAACAATGGAAGGGGGAAAGTAACTCTAAGAATAAAGAGCCACATTCGATGCAACAATAAAACAAACTGTATAAGACTATCAGGGACTATTATTACCTTGGAAAACTATAATAAGGTGACATTATTAGGTTTAGGAAGGGAAGAGAACAAGGCACATAACAGATTCTCTTGGCTGGTCTCTAAAATACACGTGATAGAACATTTAGCAAATGGTCTAAGTATCAGCAGAAAGGGTTAAAGCACATGTAGTCTATAAAACCGGGAATGGGGGTAACTTGGATATAACTTGGAATCGTAGAACCTGCCCATTAAAGGTTAGAGTTCTCGTGAGACAGTCACAAAGTTATTAAGGCATGGGCACAACATTGTCACCTTAGCAAAATGAACAAGTAAGTATGCATCATACTGCACCATGTGAGGATTAGGAAGGGTCAGGCCAGATCCAGCAGTAGGACTGAGTCAAGTAGGTGGTGTAGAAGCTGGAGTGGCAAGTTGAGGTGGATCACCGGTGGTTCTGTTTCTTTTCCTGTTTACTGTCGTCCAGTCTTGACGTTGTGGTTTGGGGCGATTATCATTCAGCTCCGATGAGGGGCGAGAGTGGCCATTCAGCTTAGGGAGATCCGGTGGAGAGATATTAAGTCCCTTGCAGAAAGTCTCCAAATCATCGGGCGTTCTGTATATATAGGTCTGGAGACCTTTGATGACTTTGAGGCAAAAAGGGAAGCCCCACCTGTATTGTATACCCAGATTTTGAAGGTGTTGCGTGAGGTATCTAGCCTCTCTTCTTTTAGCCAACGTGATGGGGCTCAGGTCTGCGTATATCTGAACTTTTGATCCCTCGAATAGGACAGATTGTGTTTTCCTTGCAGCAGTGAAGATAGTTTCCTTGTCCTTATAATACTGGAATTTGAGGATAACATCCCTAGGTGGGTCTGTAGACTTTGGAGGGGGTCGCAGGGCTCTGTGAGCTCTATCAAGCGGCATGTCTGGGATCACCTCTGGGCCAACAAGGTGTTTGAATAGATTCTGTAGATAGTCCCCCAGTTGCTGGTGTAGAACACTTTCTGGGATGCCGCGTATGCGGATATTCTGCCTTCTGCCCCTATTATCGAGGTCTTCTACATGGTTTTGCAGGTCGTCGATGATAATATTTTGCTGGTGTAACTGCCGTGACATGACCTCATGCTCATTGTTAATATACTCAGACCCTTCCTCCAAGTATTCTACTCTATTACCCAGCTCGTTTAGGTCTTTTCTAACCTCCTTCAGGCCTTCTTTAATAAGCTGGCTGACGTGGGACATCAAGGCCGCAAAGTCTTCTTTGGTAGGTAGTGTGCTTAAATCAGCCTTGGTTAAAGGCCTAGGTGGGGTGTGTTGCACTGAGGTTGCGTCTGAGTCCTCTGAGTCGCTGCCATTATCCTGTTGTGAATTTATATGGTCATGCGGCAGAGGGTCTAGTGGCTTAAAATAGTCCTTCATAGCCAGGTTGGGGCCTTGAGAGCTTTTGGGGTTTTTGGGCCCTTTTAGTGATTTGTGAGCCTTCCTGGTTGACATAGTGGAGTAAGGCAATATATAGGGATAAATGTATACAGTATATAGCAAGCTTGCCTAGTAATCTGCCACCCTGCACCTGTGGTCTTTTGCTATGTGTGTGGTCAGAGCGGTCACTTAGAGTCCCACGAGCCTAGCCTCCACAAGAGAGGTAAGTGTTATGGCGAGTCAATAAGGCTTAGTAGGCTGGGTAGTGTATATTTGTTTATTACATGCCGCTGTATTATAGCGGAGAATGCTTAAAGATGCGACCCCACTGTTCCCAGTGAGTGTGAGAAGTTCCTGCCAGGCGGTTAGGAGTTAGGTAGGCAGGCCGCAGTGAGGACAGGCCCTCCAGAGTGGACCGGAACCCCAATGTGTATCTATGCGGTCTGGAGGTCAGTAGTTCGTACCTGAAAGTAGCGCTCAATAATGCCCCTTAGCGCTGGCTCAGAGGTGATGGCAAGCTGTAAGTATAGGCAGCCACGTGGGTCATCGAAAGCTCCGGGAGTTGTAACGCCGCTGAGATGAGATGCGGTCTCCTGTTCGGTTGCGGACAGAACAGTTTCTCCTTGTCGCTTCCCTTAATGCTATACCGGTTAGGCAGATTTACCCAACATTAGGCACCTAAGCTGAAAACTTTTGTCCCCTGTCTGAAGCTGATAATTGCATCGAAGCACACGGAGCTCACACCAACACGACTGCCATGTTGGGCTGTTAGCTCCGCCCCCATTTAATCACTTTTTATTCCCTTTTTGTGTATGAGTTTCTAGGCTCACTGTAGCTGCAATTGTTCCTGGAAAACAGCACATTTTAAAACTTATATTCCATTTAAATGTGGTATTACTTGTAAATTCAATTTAAATTCTGGATTTCTTACTTAAAGGGACAGTCTACACCAATTTCTTTATTATTTAAAAAAGATACATAGTCCCTTTATTACCCATTCCCCGGTATTGCATAACCAACACTGTTATAGTAATATACTTTTTACCTCTGTGATTACCTTTTATCTAAGCCTCTGCAGACTGCCCCCTTATCTCAGTGCTTTTGACAGACATGCAGTGTAGCTAAATCAGTGCAGACTCCTAAATAACTCCACGGGAGGGGGGCACAATGTTATCTATATGACACACATGAACTAGTAATGTCTAACTGTGAAAAACGTTCAAAATTCTCTGAGCTAAGAGGCAGTTCTCAACGGTTTAGAAATTAGTTTGAGCCTAGCTAGGTTTAACTTTTCAAAAATACCACCAAGGGAACAAAGCAAATTTGATGATAAAAGTAAATTGGAAAGTGGTTTAAAATTGGATGTCCTATCTGAATCATGAAAGTTTAATTTTGACTAGACTGGCCCTTTAATTTTATTGGGCTGATTACAATCCTTTAGAAAAATGTATCAACTGTTGTATCTAAAAAATTCCCCATATACTTTAGTGGTGATTTTCTGAAGTTTTTCTAGGGACTGTAATTGACTATGCCCTATGTCTTTTGTGAGATTAATTGAAAACAATATATACTGAAACAAATGTATTCGCACTTAAAATAATATGCATATTATTTACACCTAGGGTATCTAAAAATACATTAAAATCTATATTAAAATCTATGGAAAATTAACACTTCAACTTTTTTAGTATTTTCATTTGAATATAATGTTTTAATATTTCCTTATTCTATAAAGTACTTTTAAGATATTTAAAAATCTTTAAATTATAAATATAAATACATAGTTTTGTTTACAGTGAAATTAATTAAGCACAAAAAGATTTATTTAGAATTTAGTCAAACTGCAGATATTATTTTGATAGCTTTTTAGTTATTACATGTGAAAAGGACATTAACATTATTGTCCAGCAGAGGGCGAACCTTTCATCCAATCAGTTGTTTAGCTGCAATAGTGGATCTGTTTATGCCATCTTTTATCCAAAGATTAACCCTCCTTTTCACTGATACACACAATGAATAGCTGCAGTTTGCTGAAAATTCTGTGGTTATATTACATGCAAGAATATTTTTATATGAAATTAATTATTCTGCATTAAAGGATCATGGAATTTTAAAGGACCCATTTTGATTTATATTTTAAAATAATTATTAAAGATTTGGACATCAAAAGCTCCCTAGAATGGAAATGGCAAGTAATACTATTCTTCCTTTATAACTTGGGCTGGGTCTATTAGCAGACTTGTTATTCTATTGCTGAGATGCTAGAGCAGGGGATATTAGTAGTAAATGTACTTCTGGATCTTGGATTACATTTTGCAGATATTAATAAATGACAATTGACTTTGGGGCCTGAAACAAGCAGGAGATTTTTTTTGTATTAAACCAAGAAACCAGAGCTTTAGCTGTAAAAGACAATGTTTTTGTGGATCCAGATCAAGCTGTTTACTACATTTAGTAATATTAACTGAAAACCTTTTGGAACTCTTTAGTGTAGAAATTGAAGTATGGATATGAATGACAATTCCTCTTTATCTGCAACAACAAATCAAATGTTACAAATTATAGAGCAGGGAGATAATCATGGCATGTGATTCCCTTTAGAAATTGCACATAATCTAAAGGTGTTAATAGTATAGCTAAGTACAGATTGAATCCACATCTTTATGGATGTTAATCTGTATAACAATAAAAACTTGTTCCAGAACTGATTTTAGAAAAAAAATTGAATAGGGACGAGAAAGAAGCGCACAGGCTTGTCCTTATTGCTTCTGATACAGGAGAAAAGCCACACTCAGCATCTTTAGAAGCAACTGTTGAGGTTTATGATATTAATGATAATTCACCATTATTTGATCAATCAATTTAGAAGATCAGTATATTAAAAAATCTTCCTTTAAAAACTCTTATTATAACAGTCAATGCTAAAGATTTGGATGAAGGCTCCAATGGTGAAATTCGGTTTTATTTTAATCACTAAACAAAAAAAACAACACAAAAAAATATCCTATATTATAAAAGGCCAAGGCCAAGTGTGTTTGTCTGAAGCCGTCATGCGCAGTAGAGACAAACACACTTGGCCTTAGATCCTCGCACGCGCACCTCCGAGCTGAGAAAACACCTCGCAGCGCACAGCTGAGAATAGACTTTCGCACGCGCACCCACCCGACCTCGCACGCGCACCTCCGCAATTGAAACAGCAGCGCGAGGATCAGGTACTAGTTTGATATAAACAAACTAACAGGATAATAATGTCTGGATTGACTGACATTATTTTTAAATCAGCAGAGACATTATATATATATCATAGTATTGTAGAGTACAGTCTCTACAGGGACTTATATTCACTGTTTATGTGGATAATTAGGCTGTAAGATAATTTTGAATACTTTGCTGCCATTGTATTTCTATGAGTGCTCTGTCTCGCTTTAATTGCCATGATTACTGTTTGTTTGTAATTTTACAAGCATTTTATTTTTTACTCTTTTGATTTTGTAATACATTTATTTTTTATTAGATTGTGAAGTGACTATAGTATTCTTGGGAATAGGGGACCTTTACCTTTTATTAATTGGTGTAATATGGGATTGCTGGGTAAGGTTAACTTTGTGTATTTTATATTTTGAATATAATATATAACAGCTTTGAACCTCCGTGCACCCCTGTCCAGAGCTAGTAATATTTCTTGTCTACCTGGTAAAACAATAATATATATATATACAGTATATATATATATATATATATACAGTATATATACTGTATATATATATATATATATATAGAGAGAGAGAGTTCTAGTAAGATATGCACACCTCATCCATTAGCAATTGCCACGGTGCTAACAATCCTTAAATCCAATTCTCAATGAAGAAAGCACTCGTAGAGATATAATCCATAATATTTATTACAGAGTAGTCATAACGTTTCGGGTGCCGGACCGGACCCTTTGTCAAATGATACAAGAAAAATATGCTTGAATGCATGCATGTTTTTGTGAGTGTGAGTGTGTATATTGCATAATAAATGTTATTAAGTATATTTATTTTTATACTTGTAGTTATAATACAAAATTAAAGGGAAACTGAACCCAATTTTTTTCTTTTGGGATTCAGATAGAGCATGCAATTTTAAGCAACTTTCTAATTTACTCCTATTATCAAATTTTCTTCATTCTCTTGGTCTCTTTATTTGATAAGCAAGAATGCAAGTTTAGATGCTGGCCCATATTTGGTGAACAACCTGGGTTGTTTTTGCTTATTGGTGGATACATTCATCCACCAATAAACAAGTGTAGTCAAATTGCATGCTCTATCTGAATCACAAAAGAAAAAAATTGGGTTCAGTGTTAGATGTTTCAACTTAAAATATTCATAGTAATGTCAGTAGTGAATGCATGATGTCATTGAAAAGCAAGAGCAAAGAATAAGAGGTTATCTAAGTGCTAAATATAATCAGTTCTGCCTGAAATTAAGGGTATAAATGACAATATTTTAGTTATGTAAGATTGATTGGTATTAAAATGATGCAGTAGGATGTTCTTGAATTTCTACAAATATCAGTATTGCATACCTCCCAACATTTCAAAATTCAAAAGAGTGACAGACCCCACCCCCTCCCCCCATGGAAAAGTGTGATATGTGGTGGACAGGAGCAGGGATGGGGCTTAAATAATCATAAGACCAAAGTAATATAAATACAATTCTAAATAAAGTCATATCTTTTAATACTCGTAGGCAGCAAACACAAGCTCAAATCACAGATATAGCTATGTGAGCTCTGTATTTAATTAGCCTTTGCAGAGACAGTGCTAAATATTTTTTAGCTTAATTGAACATTTAATAATTCTTTAAAACTGCTCTCTGCATTCTTCATTAATACACTTACACATGCAGATACACACACACACTACATAGTATACACTTATACATGCAGATACACACATAACACTACATAGCCTACACTTACACATGCAGATACACACACTACATAGCATAGACTTATACATCCAGATACACACACATTACATAGCCAACACTTATACATGCAGATACACACACATTACATAGCTTACACTTATACATGCAGATACACACACACACACTGCATAGCTTACACTTTCACATGCAGATACACACACACACTACATCGCTTACACTTATACATGCAGATACACAGACACTATGCAGTATACACTTATACATGCAGATACACACACATGCACACTACATAGCTTACACTTATACATGCAGATACATCCACACTACACAGCATAAACTTATACATACACATACAGATATACACACACTACATCGCTTACACTTATACATGCAGATACACACAATCACAACATAGCATACACTTATACATGCAGATACACACACACACACTTATGCATACAGATACACACACACTACATAGCTTACACTTATACATGCAGATACACACACACACTACATAGCATACACTTATACATGCAGACACACACACACTTATACATACAGATACACATACACTACATCATATATGGGTATCTGTAATTCATTGTATGGGATCCTGGGGTTGACAAGCACATTAGCTGGCAGTCTGAGGCTGTTTGTTACCCTGGTGTTAGCACTTCTCATCATATAAAACTGAAGGCATGCTAGTATTATCATCAGGGGTTAGACGTCATCACTACCAGAGGTTTGAGGTCACCATTACCTGAGGTCAGAGGGTATACAGCCTTCTTACTCCTGCTTAACCCAACACAATTTTTTCTCCAGGGAATCTAACAAGTATCTAACCCTGGGAGAGAAAAGCCAGCTGCTTCTGAGTATGGGCCCAATAGAATTTGAAAAACAATATATAAATATATATATATATATTTTAAATGCATGGGGCAATGCGGGACAGATGGCAAGCAACCCGGGACAGCAGGACAGACCCCTAAAATCGAGACTGTCCTGCGAAAATCGGCACAGTTGGGGGGGTATGCAGGGCATTTGACTATTGTGTAAGAGTTAAGCATAAGAAAGTAAATTGGGGTATATATAGAAACCTCTCTGTCAGCCACCCCTGTGCCTGGCACATAATGAAAACACTTTATACATTCACATCATTCACCTATATGCATTAGATATAAAGTGTTATGTTTACATTGTAAAATGTCAGTGCCACAGACAAGTGCAGTGATTACCGCGGTCCATTTCTATGCCGGTTTGTGACTTATGCTGCATAAGGGAGTTATGCTTTATGCTGTATAACAGACTTACGATTTAAAGTGTACACTTTTACAAAATGTTTTCCTGGCCAGGATATTTTGTGCACAACAATTTTTTCATGTTTATATACACGGACTTCTTTATTTAGGCAAGTATGCATTTAACTTTGTGGTAGTTTCCCTCAATATGGGTAATAAACAGGTTTGTTTGAAGCTTGCACCTGAGCTATCTGTGTCACATTTTTTACCGTGGAGGTTTAAATAGTTTATACACCTCCTTCTCTTTTTGCTTCTTTATTTTGTATAACTTTTTAGGGTCTGCACCATTGTCCTTGAATTGGACTTTTTTTGAAACTTTTGTACTCAATACTATATAAAAATTAGCTTTTGACTCTCACAACTTTTTATCTTTCTATAAATATTCATACATATACATATTTAGACATGTTCAGTATATGTATGTATCTCTATGATAAAGCCCTTTGCCTGCCTTTTTTTCATGCAATTGTTTTAAATGATTTTTTATTAGATAGTGTTACAGTTAATCAGAACTTTGAGGACACACTATCCTGATGTGTGTTAACTTTAATTGCACTCAAGTGACCACGTTTTTCTTTCAACAAGTGTTACATCCATCATGCTCAAACAGCTCTGATAAACCCCCTTTCGCTTACGTGTAACTATTAGCGCGTAGGTTTGCCACCCAGCCGGTATTTTACCGACACAACCGGTATTTTTAAGGTTCATGTCAAGGTAGAAAATAAAGAATAAATATTGAAAGAAAGCCCCTTGCAAACTTCTTCTGAGTGTGATGAATACTAGTTATAAACAAATGAGCATTTAAAATCAGTCCTATCAGCTTTAGTTTTTGAGTTATGCTGTAATTATTTATGCAAATTTATGTTAATTAGCATGGCCGGTATTTTCTTCCAAGAAAGGTGGTAACCCTATTAGCGCGCCACTCGTAATCTGGCCCAATATGTGTTATATGTTAATAATAATATATATAAAAAAATATATAAATATATATTAGAATGTAACACAAAAACAAATGATTTGCTATTATTTTTATTGCACATTGATATAAAAGACTTATGGAAGAGTATGTTGTTTAAAATAACAGGTAGCAATAAAAAAATAAATATGTCATGTAAAATATATAAAGCATTTATCCCCATCTAAGGTTGTAATCTATGTAGATTAACATTTTAAATTATATCTTAATTATATCTTAACCTATAGCATAGATGTATCCAAACATTTATAACTTCAAAGTAAAATATTTATAATACTGCAATATATAATTAATAATAATATTAAATTACTATCTAATATATAATAAAAGATATGAGGATATAATAATATATAATGCATTAATATCACTCATTTTAGAATGCTGATGTGTACTGCAATATATAACAAATAGGCATGTGCTATTATGCAGAAAATAATCTACTTGTATATTGTTAAAACGGACAAATATACAGTTGATCAAACACCATATAAATTTGTTTTTTAGGCAAGAAATTACTTTTCAAATTACAATGGTATAGTAAACAGAGATTGCTACTTAATGGGACAGTCTATTCCAGATTTTTTTTTTTGTTAAAGATAGATAATCCCTTTATTGCCCATTTCCCAGTTTACATAACCAACACGGTTATATAAATATACGTTTTACCTCTGTGATTACCTTGTATCTAAGCCTCTGCAGACTGCCCCCTTACTTCAGTTTATTTGACAGACTTGCATTTTAGTCAATCAGTGCTGACTCCTAGGTAACTCCACAGGAGTGAGCACAATGTTCTCTATATGGCACACATGAACTAGTGCTGTTTACCTGTAAAAAAAACCTGTCAAAATGCACTGATATAAGAGACGGCCTAAGAGGGCGTAGACATTAGCATATGAGCCTACCTAGGTTTAGTTCTCAACAAAGAATACCAAGGGAACAAAGCAAATTTGATGATAAAAGTAAAATGGAAAGTTGTTTGAAATTACATGCCCTATCCTAATCATGAAAGTTTAATTTGACTAGATTGTCCCTTTAAGGATATGAAGACTATATTTTTTTATCAGATTTAATTATAGAGTTTATAATATGTTTTGATTTTTGCAATGTAATTATTTTTAATATATGTTTTATTAAACTTAGCATATAGGTAATAGTACAAATAACAATTAACAACAAATATCATATAATCATTTTACATAGAACATTTCAAAAACAAAATTAATTTCTACAAAATGTGAGCAACAAAACCTTATAAAAAGATTAACATTAATTAGAAAACTCAGTAAATGAATTCATATTTTTTTAATTTCTTAATGTAGAGGCCAAAGAGAGTTTTTTTTTTTTAAAAAAAAGGGTGAAATTATATATTTAAATGAAAATCTTATATAAAATAAATGTATAAGATAATTAAATATTTCAAAAATAATTTAATTAAATATTTCAAAAATAATTTAATAACTGGTGTTGCTGTAGGCTGCAGTCTGTGATATCTAGCAACAGTAAATAATCAAGTATTGCTGTACAAAGATGACAAGCTCATTTTTGATAATGAAAATAAATTCAGGTAATATTATATGGGAATTGAATTATTTTTTTAGTTTATTAACATCATTCATGAACAACATCATCTAAATCTTTATTACATTTAAGTTTGAAAATTTTAGTAGAAAAATGAAGTTAACATTATTGGCCAGGAGAGGGCGAACCTGTCATCCAATCATTTTTTTAGCTACACCAGTAGATCTGTTTGTGTCGTCATCCCCTGTTCTCCTCCTCTTAAAAGAATCACTCTCCCATTTTTTTTTCACTGACACACAAAGGATAGCTGCTGATCTGATGACATTTCTATGGATATTTTATATATGCAAGGGAAAGGAATTTTTGATACTTGAAGATCCATGGGATTATAAAAAGAGCAACATCCTTAATATCTCAAGATATGGACATCAGACATTACTTAAAAGCTTGGAAATGGCAAGTAATATTTTTCCTTTGTAGCTGGGGCTGGGTCTCTGGACAGATTCAATATTCTATTGCAGAGGAGTCAGAGCCAGGGACATTGGTGGGGAATGTAGCTCAGAATCTGGGATTACATTTAACAGATATTAATAAGCGGCATCTAAATGTGAGATCTGAAGGGAGCAGCAATTTGTTTGCTGTTAACCAGAACAATGGAGCTTTTACTGTAAAAGAAAGAATTGATAGAGAAATTCTGTGTGGATCAAGCTCAAGCTGTTTACTGCATTTAGAGATTGTTACTGAAAACCCATTTGAACTATTTCCTCTTGAAATTGAAATTTTGGATATAAATGACAATTATCCCACATTTCAAACTGCTCATCAGGTTATAAGAATAATAGAATTACTAGCTAACCCGGGTACGCTTTTCCCTTTAGGAATTGCACAAGATCCAGATGCTGGAAAAAATAGTGTTACACAGTATAGATTGAATCCAAACCCTTATTTTTCTTTGTCTATAAAGAATCGTAAGGATGGAACACTAATTCCAGAATTAGTGCTAGAAAAAAATCTAGACAGGGAAGAAAAAAGTGAACATAAACTCATACTTACTGCTTTTGATGGAGGAGAAAAATCACGGTCTGGATCTTTAGAGGTGACTGTTATTGTTTTAGATATTAATGACAATGCACCAGTATTTGATCAATCAAACTACAGAATTAGTGTACTGGAAAATACTCCACTAAACACAGTTATCTTAACCCTTAATGCTACAGATTTGGATGAGGGTGCCAATGGCGAAGTTCAATATTCTTTTGAGCAAAATACACTTGATACAGCAAAAACATTATTTGAGTTAAATTCCCAAACAGGAGACATAATTATTAAAGGAGTTTTGGATTTTGAAGAAGCACATTTTTACGAATTATCAGTGAGGGCAACAGACAAAGGAATACCTGAAATGGAGGGACGCTGTCTTATTCATATTGAAATACAAGATTTAAATGATAATACACCAGAAATTCTGTTTACCTCTAAGGCAAATGAAGTACCAGAAAATGCACCATTGGGAACTGTTGTTGGGTTTATTGGTGTCAGAGATAAAGATTCTGGGAGAAATGGAGAAATACAATTAGATATATCACCAAATGTACCTTTTAAATGTCAATCCTTTAACAACCGGTATTCATTAGTCACTAGTGGATATCTGGATAGGGAAAAGGTCTCTCAATATACCATTCAGCTTACTGCTTCTGATTTAGGTTCTCCTTCTTTACAACATCAGATTACAATTGTCCTTGATGTTTCTGATGTTAACGACAATTTACCAGTTTTTCTCCAGTCATTTTACAATGCCTTTATCAAGGAAAACAATGAACCAGGCAGTTTACTGTGCACTGTATCTGCTACTGATCCAGATGAGGGAGTTAATTCAAACCTGATTTACTCAATAACTGACAATCAAATAGATGGTTCTGCTGTCTCCTCTTTTGTATACATCAACTCTCACAATGGTAATATTTATGCTCAACGTTCTTTTGACTATGAGCAGATTCAGGTTTTAGAAGTAACTGCAAGAGTGGAAGATTCTGGAGTTCCTAAATTATTTTCTAATGTTTCAATTTATATATTCATTTTGGATACCAATGATAACACCCCATCTATATTATACCCAGAATATTCAAGGGAGGACATTGCCCAAGAAAAGATTCCAAGATCAGCATCTGTTGGTTGTTTGGTCACTAAAGTGTCAGCAGTGGATCAGGATTCAGGCCACAATGCCTGGCTTATGTATAGTTTTCTTGAATCTACCAGTAACACTTTGTTTCAGATCTCAACATACACAGGAGAAATTAGAACTGTACGAGATTTTAGTGAGGCAGACAATACTGAGCAGTATCTTGTTGTATTAGTCCATGACCATGGGGACCCTTCTTTGTCATCTACAGCCACTATACTTGTAAATTTAATAGACAATGTTGTGCAAGAAAATCCTAAATCTCACAATCTATTTTCAAATTCTAAACCTGCACCAGACTTGACTTTATATTTAATTATTTCTCTTGTGGCAATTAGTTTGGTTTCACTTGTAACTTTTATCATATTACTTGTGAAATGCTTGAAAAGGGGAAACTATGAGAACAGCTGTGGAGTTTGTTTTGTGAGTGATTCTCATTCCAAGCAGTATGCTGGAGAGTATCAGCCAAAGCTTTTCTTAAACACAGACGGGACATTAAAATACATGGAAGTTAGAATGGCACCTGCAGAACCGCAAGGACAATGCTACCAGGCTTGTTTTCCTGTAACAACAGAAAATAATGAATTCACCTTTATGAAACCACAGAATTTTCCCCAGCTAAAAGATATGGTCAATGAGGACACATCTGATGCAAATTATTTACAGGAGCCAAATAAGGTGAGATTAAACATTTATATATATTTATTATATATTATTATTTTATTTTGCTACTTCTTAAACAAAGAACAATCAGGATCATTATTTGTCTGATTTTTCAACAACATTTTTTTTTATATTGTCCAGTTTCTCTATTTACTGTCTAGGAACATTGTTAATCTTTTTTCTAGCTAATCCAACTCCCATACTAATGAAATATTATAAATCCTGAAAAATAAATAAATTATACAATTACAAGCCAATTGCCTTCGTGTGGAGACAATTAAATCAAATAGTTGTTGGAGTACAGTATTGTGGAAGCTATAGAAGAAAAACACATTTATCTGAGTTGTCAGGGAAAGGAATTGTTTAACTGTGTATACAATTGCATTACTCTTTATTAATACAAAATAAAAATACTTACGAATACTGGTGTACATGGGTGTAAGTATGCAAGTGCATCTACATGTGTGTAAGTGTGTGCGTATTTGTGTGTATTTAAAAAAAATACTTGTTAGTCTAATAAAGAGTGTATCACTGCACACTGCATTCTGTTAGTTTACAGTTCTCTATAAATGGTTTGCTGCTTGGTAGTGGAGATTTGTTAAAAATGTTTAATCATAAGCTAATTTTTCATATGTTTATAACTCTTGCAGTGACAAATATAAGTAACATTTGGTACTAGCAGTTTTAATACAAAACTACTGTTTGGCTTTAAAGGGACAGTAAAGTCTACTTGTCCGCACGGGATAGCAGAAAGTGGGCAGCAATACACTGCCCGCATTTATCATTGCTTGAGCAATGCCGTCCCCTGCTTATGCTAGCCCAGTAGCACACAAGTAGGTATCCATCGGTGAAAATCATACCTAAGTAGGGTTATGAGCAGCAATGCACTATTAGGAACTAGCTGCTGATTGGTGGCTGCACATAAATGCCTCTTGTCATACCAGATGTATTCAACATTGCTGCTCCTTCAACAAAAAGATAACAAGAGAATTAAGTAAATTTTATAATAGAAGTAAATTGGAGAGTTTTTAAATTGAATGAAATATTAAAAAAAATATATATATATGTTTCAGATATCTGGTGATTTATTATTTCAAAGCTGAAATACTATGCCAGAAAATGAATGAAATAATTTTCATGTGCATCATTCTCACCATGTTAAAATTGGCAGTTTTATATTTTTACATTTTGATAATTTGATGTTGCATCTTTTTCTAAAGCAAAAGCTTATAGTTAATGGGACTTGAAACACACACATAGCTTTCTGTTGTAATTCACATGGAGCATTATTTTAAACGACTTTACAATTGAATCCTTTTATCTCGTTTGCTTTTTTCCCTTGGTATCCTTTGTTGAAAAGCATATCTAGGTAAAGTCAGGAGCAGCAATGCACTATTTTTAAGCTAGCTACTGATTGATGGCTGCACATAAATGCCTCTTGTCATTGACTCACCCAATGTATCCAGCTACCTCCCAGTAGTGCATTGCTGCTCCTTTAATGAAGAACACAAAGAGAATAAAGCAAATTTTATAATAGAAGTAAATTGGAAAGTTCTTTAAAGTTGTATGCTCTATCTGAATCATAAAAGAAAAATGTTGGGTTTTATGCCCCTTTAAGGTGTGTAGTACTCTGAGTTTTATGTATCTAAGCCTCTTTGTCTTGTATCTATAGAGGATGTAGATGATAACAGTTCACCTGTAATTCATAATTTATTTGATAAATTCAAACCATGTTTTTGACAAATCTTTTGTTTTACTTAATCTCACATAGAAGTAGTTCTGTGTAAAAGCTGAAGGTTAAAGGACATCCCTTCCAACCTTTCATATAGGGGTCAATTTTTGATAGTGTGGACGGACATGACACGATGTAGCATATCATGTCCGACGCACATTGATAAATGCCGACAGCATATGCTGTCGGCATTTATCATTGGACCAGCAGTTCTTGTGAACTGCTGGTGCAATACCGCCCCCTGCAGATTCCAGGCCAATGGGCCGCTAGCAGGGGGTGTCAATCAGCCCGATCGTATTCGATCGGTTTGATTTCTGTCCGCTGCCTCAGAGCAGGCGGACAGGTTATGGAGCAGGTCTTTAGACATGGGGCATCAAGTTCCATACATAGCTTTATAAATTGACCCCAGAGAATTAACATTACCTTTTACAAGTGAAAAAAAACATATACAATAAATAGCAAACCCCATTATAGAGTCTGAGATAATTTCCTCTGTTTTCTTTGATTTTATATTGTCATAGTGAGATTTTACTATTATGGACTGAATGCTAAAGTGTGTAATACTAGGATTCAGAATTCTCAATAAATTATCCATAATTTAAAATAGTTCTACGCTATTTTTTATCAGCAATTGACTAATACTTAAGATAAACTTGCCCAATTATTGTGGCCAGCATTTTTTTCCAGTGTTCAACGTAATATCAAATAAGAAAAGTATTTTCTCTGTATTCTTTCATTTTAAATTGTAGTCATCAACCAAACTGTAACTTTTGTGGACTGCTTGTAGTAGCGCTACAGCCTATGGGGTTGGTTACCATCCTTTAAAAAAGCTTATAAAATGATGTATCTTTTAAAAAAACAGAAATGTTAATGGTGAATTTTGTAAAAAATAGATAATAAAAAAAAAAACTTTAGATAAACTTTTTCAGAGGATAGTAATTTACCCCTACTTTTGTTCTTGTACCAAAATGTGTAATGCTAGCATTTTCACTACCAAAATAAATTCCACATGACTGAGAATGATTCTGGGTGAGTTTTAGCATTTATTAGCTTTAATTTATTAGGTATTTTATCAAATTATTCTTTAGCGTTAACTTCAATTGCGCTCAAGCGATCATGTTTACTTTTAACTTGTAATACAAGCGCAATTTAACTCACGTGCAAACGAATGTGAAAACCTGGTATTGCTCCACTCATAATCTGGCCCAGTATTTTTAAGGATACATTTACATATATACAAAAATCCTATCAAATAATTTCTAATTTATTTTATAAACAATATGCTGTAATTATAAGCAATAAATACAAAATTTGATTTCAAACACTTAAGAAGTGTTTGAAGAAGCATGAAGAATTTTATTAAAAAATTATATAGGCTGCTTTAATCTTGCAATAATAATATTTTTAGTTTCTGCATTTTGTTTGTTCAAGAAAAATGCAATTACAAACACATTAAATATGACTCTTTTTAACTGTTATATGATTCTATAAGTCTTTAATCATCACAGAATTTGTTTAAATATTATTCAATTGTGCCATTTCTGTTTGCCAATGTTCAGTAAAAATGAAGTTAACATTATTGGCCAGGAGAGGGCGAGCCTGTCATCCAATCAGTTTTTTTAGCTACAACAGTAGATCTGCTCCCAATATTTCCATATACTCTCCTCCTCCTAACTCACAGAATCACCCTCCCATTTTGTTTTCCACCGACACAAAAGGAGAGCTGCTGTTTTGCAGATATTCTATGGATGATTTTCATACAAGGAAAAAAGGATTAATATCTAAATTGCATACTAATGGGATTATAAAAGGATCTGTATACCTTAATATCTCAAGATATGGACAAGAGAAGCTTCTTACATGCTTTGAAATGGCAAGTAATATTATCCTTTCTTTGTAGCTGGGGCTGGGTCTCTGGGCAGCTTCGCTATTCTATTGCCGAGGAGTCAGAACTAGGCACGCTAATAGGGAATGTAGCTCAGGATCTTGGAATAAGCCTTACATATATAAATACAAGACTGATGAGTTTGAGATCTGAAGGGAGCAGCAGATTTTTTTCTTTAGAAAGTGGAGCTTTGATTGCAAAACGGAGGATTGATAGAGAAAGTCTGTGTGGATCCAGCTCAGACTGTTTACTATATATAGAAATAATAGTTGAAAATCCATTGGAACTGTTCAGTGTAGAAATCGAAATTTTGGATATAAATGATAATTCTCCTGTATTTTTAAAGGCTAATCAAGTTTTAAAAATATTAGAAATAGTAGCTAATCCTGGGAAGATATTCCATTTAGAAACAGCAGAGGACCAAGATGTTGGTATTAATGCTGTCACACAGTACAGATTGAATCCAAACCCTTATTTTTCTTTGTCTGTTAAAAATCAGAATGATGGAACTCTAATTCCTGAATTAGTGCTAGAAACAATTTTAGACAGGGAAGAAAAAAAAGAGCACAAACTTATACTTACTGCTACTGATGGTGGAGAAAACCCACGGAGAGGATCTTGTGAGGTTACTGTTATAGTTCTAGATATTAATGACAATGCACCAGTGTTTGATCAATCAACATACAAGATCAGTTTATTGGAGAACCTCCCATTAAACACAGTTATAATAAAACTCAATGCTACAGATTTAGATGAAGGCTCAAATGGGGATGTTCAATATTCCTTTGTTCAAAACAGATTAAATACAGCAACAGAAATATTTGATTTAAATCAACAAACAGGAGAAATATTTGTTAAGGGGAATATAGACTTTGAAAAATCACAATTTTATGAATTAAATATAAGAGCAACAGACAAAGGAGTGCCTGAATTAGAGGGACGCTGCATTATTCAGATTCAAGTACAAGATGTGAATGATAATACTCCAGAAATTATTTTTACCTCCAAGTCAAATGAAATACCAGAAAATGCACCACTGGGAACTGTTGTTGGCTTTATCAGCGTTAGAGATAAAGATTCAGGGAGAAATGGAGAGATAAAATTAGATATATCATCGGATCTACCTTTTAAATGCCAATCCTTTAAAAATCGATATTCATTAGTCACTAGTGGATATCTTGATAGAGAAAAGGTCTCCCAATATACTATTCAGCTTACTGCTTCTGATTTAGGTTCTCCACCTTTGTATAACCAGACTATAATCATACTAAATATTTCTGATGCTAATGATAATCCTCCAACATTTCTGCAGTCAGTTTACAATGCTTTCAGTAAAGAAAACAATGAACCAGGACGATTATTGTGCTCTGTATTTGCTACTGATCCTGATGAAGGAGCTAACTCAGATGTGACATATTCTATAACAGAAAGCCAAATAGATGGTTCAGCTGTATCTTCGTTTGTGTACATTAACTCCCAAAATGGTAATATTTATGCTCAGCGTACTTTTGACTATGAGCAGTTTCAAGTTTTACAAATTGCAGCAAAAGTGGAAGATGCAGGATCTCCCAAATTATTTTCCAATGTCTCAGTCTTCATATTCATTATAGATGTAAATGATAACAACCCATCAATATTATATCCACAATATTCAACTGATCTGCTTACCCAAGAAAATATTCCAAGATCAGCATCAGTTGGTTATCTGGTCACAAAAGTGTCTGCAGTGGATCAGGATTCAGGTCACAATGCTTGGATTGTCTATAGTCTTCTTAAATCTACAAGTAATAATTTATTTCAGATTTCGGCATACTCAGGAGAAATAAGAACTATACGTGACATCCATGATGCAGATAATACTGAGCAACAGCTTGTTGTTTTAGTCAATGACCATGGACAGCCATCTTTATCAACGGAAATCACCATAGTTGTAAATATCATTGACAGAATTGTAGATGAAAGACCAAAATCTCAGGATAGTTTTACAAATTCTAAACCCCAACCAGACATAACTTTATACCTAATTATTTCACTGGTGGCAATCAGTTTGGTTTCACTTGTAACCTTTGTCATATTGCTTGTGAAATGCTTAAAAAAAGGAAATTATGACAGTTGTGGATCTTGTATTTTGAACAAATCCCAACCCAAGCAGTATGCAGGAGAGTATCAGCCAACACTTTTCCTGAACACAGATGGAACCTTAAAATACATGGAAGTGAGGATGGCACCTACAGAACCTCAAGGGCAATGCTACCAGGCCTGTTTCCCTACAGCATCAGAAAACAATGATTTTACCTTTATGAAACCACTAAATTTCCCACAACTGAAAGAAATGGTCAATGAAACAGGGTCTACTTCTGATTTAAATTATTCTCCCAAACCAAATCAGGTGAGGTGAAATTATGTATTCTTTAAACTTCTCAAGTAATGACCAGCAAAACACATAAAAAATGTTTAAATATAAGATTTCCTGCATTTTAATATTTTTTTATTTGCTGTTGCTTGCTAAAGTTTTAAATTCAGATAATTGCAGTTGTTTGAGGTCTTACATTTAAAGTATTTTTTTAATAACTGAAAATATAAAGTGAAGGGAAACATCAGATTATATAATCTATGTTTTTGTGATAATAATATTTAATTCAATTAAATATTTGGTTGTTGCTTGTGATGCATCAAACTGAACATATTTTCTAGAAAACCTTATATTGTCTTAATAATTTAAAGCTTTTACCGCAAGATACCTCTAAAATTATGAGCAATTATATCAGAACTACCAAAAATTTATATTATTTATTATTTGCTTTGAGTACATAATTTCATCTTTATATTTACTGGTTAATTTTTTTTTTATTATGAATTGTGTTTAAACATATTTACTATACAGAGAGTTTATAATAGGCTGAAATAATTATTCAACTTGTCAAAAATAATATAATAATAATAGCAAGTGAATGCATAGTATTATAAAAAAAATAGTATATATTATAGGGTGCACAGAAATGTAGGTTTGCAGTGATCTATTAAACACTATGAATGCCAGAATGCATTTGAGTGCATTTTCAAAAGTTTTACTGTATAGCATTTTATAAAAAAATAAATTAAAAAAACTACAGCTGAAATGATTACTTTAGTAATAGTTACCTAAATACTAAGGGCATAGAATGGATAAAGGCAGACATTTATATGCATCGAAGAACATTGGCAGGTTGTGCACAAAATATGTAAATGTCAAACATTTGCCAGGATAAAATACTTTCTCAAAATATATCATGAGCTTTATTTTATAAGGTAATAAGAGAAAGAACCAGATCATGTTTATTTAACTTTGATAATTTTCATATCTATGTGTTTATGATTGTTAATGCTGCTCACTAGGATTTGTATGTGTTATATATATATATATAATTGTATGTGTGTGTGTCTATGTATGTATGTATGTGTGTTACATATTTCAGTGCAAAACCATAGTATAACAGTAAAGAATTTCACTACCTGAGCGGAGATTTAGTGCAACTTCAGATTAGCACTCCCTCAACAGCCGACATGAGATTTACAGCTCACTCCCATAGAAGTCTATTATAAGAGGGAATTAGCGACCCATGCTTTGTGACATGGAGTATTTCGCTTAAACGCTAAAAAACACTTGTAATATGAGTACAAAAATAAAAACACTATTAATTGCAATCGAGCAATGATAGTGTGCTAATATTTTTGCGCTCCACTTGTCATCTAGCCATTTGTTTTTTACTTCAACTTGTACATCAGTATTTTTCCTATAAATGTAGCAAGCCACACGTTAGAATGCTTTTATTTATTAAAGACAGGCTGCAATAAAAACATTACTCCACAACATTATTACTATGACAGTGCATATATGATTAAAGCTTGTTTACTTGATCATTTATTTTCTTCTTCAGTAAAATGATATACTTCTACAGTTAGACGTTAGTACTTTTTAAGCAATGTCAGTTCCTCACAACTATCCCATCAGCATATATTGTTTTAAGTTATGACATTAAAGTGCCATAAAACATGTTGAGATCTGTGCATATCTTAAAAAGGGCTAATTAAGTAAAAATAGTTTGCATTAAAAAATTTTTTTAAATATTGCTGGCAAGTATTTTAAAATAATTTTCAAAAATAAGCAAAATTTCTTACATAGCTATGTTGTCTGGAGCAGTCTGATCCACCCCCCTTACCAGTGTTTAGCATCAGAAACACAGGCGTTGTATTTCACAGCAGTTTATTTGCTTCTAGGCATGCTCCAACAGATAATCACTGTGTACTTCTGCATTTTTCCAAAGCAATGGTAGATATAGATACAGTCATAGAAGGAAATGTGTTTGGGGAGTTAGAGCTGTACAATTCGGAAACTTAAAAGAAAGGGTTAATGGCGAGGCACTGCATTATAACTTTGCAGGAAAAGTAATTCAAGTACATATTATTATATTTTGTCTCTATTCCAACTTGTTTTATGTCTCTTTAATTTAGATATTTTTACAAGGATCAAATACTTAACTGCTTTAAATTTTCACAAAATCTATCTGTATAACCGTTTAATTGTGCCTACATTATTTTATTTGATTACAAATGTAGTGTTTATTTTTTTGATACTCAAAGTTAAAGATACAAATTATTTCAGGGAACTCTACTAAACTAGTTGAAACACATGATCTAGATGGACATCTGAAACTAGTTCTTGTATTACAGTATGGTAGCTCTTGAGAAAAAGAATAAGTCTAAAGTTATAGGATGCTGTTATGCCAGACATAATAACAGAACAAACATATTTTAGCATAGCAACCACTGCAGCGCAGTCTTTAAAGGGACAGTCATGTCAAAATTAAACTTTCATGATTCATATAGGGCATGTCATTTTAAACAACAATTTCCAATTTTTTTCATCAAATTTGCTATGTTCTCTTGGTATTCTTTGTTGACTGCTAAACCTAAGTAGGCTCATATGCTGATTTTTAAGCCCTTGAAGGCCACCTCTTATCGCAGTGCATTTTGACAGTTTTCAAAGCTAGAAAGTGCTAATTCATGTGTGCCACATAGATAACATTGTTCTCACTCCCATGGAGTTATTTATAAATAGCACTGATTGGCTAAAATTCAAGTCTGTCAAAAGAACTGAAATAAGGGACAGTCTGTAGAGACTTAGATACAAGATTATCACAGAGGTAAAAAGTATATTAATATAACATTGTTGATTATGCAAAACTGGGGAATAGGTAATAAAGGGGTTATCGATCTTTTAATTGAAATGTAGTCTTATGAGTATAGTGGATTGTAAATGTTTTCTCTTATGGTTATGATTAACTTATAATAATTACAACATGTATAACTAGTGTTTTCATAATTCACTTGTTGAGATTGTTACATTGTCATTCTATGTTCAACTAGTTTAACTTATTATTGTGTTATTTTTATGCATATACACTGTTGTTCATGATCCCACAATTGTATGAGGAGTACTTATGTATCCCAGCTTGTTTGTTCCTTCCTAGAGTGCATGTGCTCACTTCATTCATTCATTCATTTATTTTGGGCATGCTTTATGTGGAATACTGTATGTATGCTTATTTAATATTGTTCTACTGTATTACATTGTTCCCCTAGAGGTGGTGGGAATACATTAATTTAAGTTTCATACTATAAGTGAGTATGTTTGTGAATTATCTCAGTTTTTTGGCTTGGTTGCCAAGTTACTAAGCACTGATAATGACTATCGTAGTTTAAAGGTGTGTTTATGCAAATTTTTGCCCATTTTGCTAATTAACCAATCACTGTGTTTTTTAACCTGTAAAAGAGGTGCAGTGTGCCAGATTGAACAGGCTATGACTACGGCTCACGCCGAAAAGCGTAAGACAATCTGACACACAACACCTTTAATTTTTGTTCTATTGGCTCGGAGGTTCGTTTTTAACCTGTGAAAATAAAATTGAAGTTTTTATTCTACATACTTGTCTGATCGCCCTTCTTCAAGTAAAGTTATGATTAACTTATGACAGATTATTTTATCATAAAGGTATTTTATTTGTCTTCTTTGATTTTAAATTATACCCTTTTGTCAAATGTTCACTATTTTGCACTGCGTGTAGTAGTGTGACAGACTATTTTATTGTTTTGTCTCTGTATTAAAGTGTGTAACACTAAAATGCTTTATACATCACTAAAAAATTTTTTTGGCTATTTTTGTTTTTATCTCATACCTCCAAATCAGGGTACACTTGTTTAAACATTCTATTCAGTAAAGTACACTTAAAGGGACATAATACTCATATTCTAAATCACTTGAAACTGATGCAGCATAACTGTAAAAATCTGACAGGAAAATATCACCTGAGCATCTGTATGTAAAAAAGGAAGATATTTTACATCATAATTTTTACTCAGCTAAACAGAGTAAGTTCTGTGTAAAAAGTTATACTTCAGCTGCTGCTTAGCTACAGGTAAAAAAAAAAAAAAATAAGAAATGAACAGTAGCCAATCAGCATCAGCAGTGCTGAGGTCATGTACTATTTAACTCTCATGAGATTTCATAGTAATCTTCCTTAAACTGAATAGGGAAATAATATAAGTGTGCACAAAGCTCACTCCATTGGCTATCCCAGGACAGACATACTGATTTGCTGCTTAAAGTTCTTTGCAATGGGGTTTGAATACTTAGGACATTTTGAGGTAAAATATCTTTTTTTTTACATAGAGATGTTCAGGTGATATTTTCTAGTCAGCTTTTTACAGCTATGCTGCATCACTTTCAAGTGTTTCAACATTTGGGTATCATTGCCCTTTAAACAGCCATAATTAAAAAAAAAATATTAATTAATTTCAAAGACTAGCATAATTTATTTAGTAACTTTATTTTTTAAATAAAAGTTGTTATACTAATCAACATAAATTAAGTTTATTTTATCAAGTTAATTTTACAAAGTAAATTGCTGTACAATAACAAATAAACATATTAGAATTAATAAATAGATTAAAAAATGTTTTAAAATTATTTACTTTAGTAAAAATTGCTTATCAACATCCAACAAAACTGACCAGTTTTTAGCTTTTTTTCTTTTTCTTATTAAAAAAGATGCAATGGAATAGCTATTACTTATAAGTTTTTTTTACATTATTATAAAATATAATCTATCAATGTAAAATACCACACATTTTGTTATTAATCTCTATTTTCCATTTGAGAAATTTCTGTTTTTAAAGCTCAGTGAGTATGACATTAACAATGTTGGCCAGCAGAGGGCGAGCCTGTCATCCAATCAGTTTTTAGCTGCACTATTAGATCTTTCTATGACATTACCATCTACTCTCCTCCTTCTAACACACAAAATCACTCCCATTTTGTTTTTCACTGACACACAAAGGAGAGCTGCTGTTTTGCTGACATTCTATGAATGATTTTAATACAAGGAGAAAAGGAATTACAATCTAAACTGTATACTCATGGGATTATAAAAGGATCTATATTTCTCCACATCTCAAGAAATGGACATAAGAAGCCCCTTAAATGCTTGGAAATGGCAAGTAATAATATTCTTTTTTTGTAGCTTGGGCTGTGTCTCTGGACAGCTTCGCTATTCTATTGTTGAGGAGTCAGAACCAGGCAAATTAATAGGAAATGTAGGTCTGGATCTTGGAATAAGCCTGACAGATACAAGACAGCTACATTTGAGATCAGAAGTAAGCAGCATTTTTTTTGCTATAGAAAGTGGAGCTTTGACTATAAAAGAGAGGATTGATAGAGAGAGGCTGTGTGGATCTAGCTCAAACTGTTTACTGTATATAGAAATAGTAGCTGAGAATCCATTTGAACTGTTTAGTTTAGAAATTGAAATTTTGGATGTAAATGATAATTCTCCCATATTTTTAAATGTTAATCAGATTTTAAAAATTACAGAATTAGTTGCCAATCCTGGAAAGAGATTCCATTTAGAAACAGCAGAGGACCAAGATGTTGGAATAAATAGTGTTACTCAGTACAGATTGAATCCAAACCCTTATTTTTCTTTGTCTGTAAAGAATCGTAAGGATGGAACACTAATTCCAGAATTAGTTTTAGAAAAAATTCTAGACAGGGAAGAAAAAAAAGAGCACAAACTTATACTTACTGCTACTGATGGAGGAGAAAACCCACGGACAGGATCTTGTGAGGTTACTGTTATAGTTCTAGATATTAATGATAATGCACCAGTGTTTGATCAATCAACATACAAGATCAGTTTATTGGAGAACCTCCCATTAAACACAGTTATAATAAAACTTAATGCTACAGATTTGGATGAAGGCTTTAATGGGGAGATTGAATATTCCTTTGTTCAACAGAGATTGGATAAAACAACAGAAATATTTGATTTAAATTCAGAAACTGGAGAAATATTTGTTAAGGGAAATATAGATTTTGAAACATCTCAATTTTATGAATTAAATGTTAAAGCAACAGACAAGGGAGTGCCTGCACTAGAGGGGCACTGCCTTATTCAGGTTGAAGTACAAGATGTAAACGATAATACACCAGAAATAGTCTTTACTTCTAAAACAAATGAAATACCAGAAAATGCACCATTGGGAACAGTTGTTGGTTTTATCAGTGTCAAAGATAAAGATTCGGGGAGAAATGGAGAAGTGAAATTGGATGTATCATCAAATCTACCTTTTAAATGTAAATTCTTTAAAAATCGATATTCATTAGTCACTAGTGGATATCTGAATAGGGAGAACGTATCTCAATATACTATTCAGCTTACTGCTTCTGATTTAGGTTCTCCATCTTTATATAATCAGACTGAAATCATACTAAATATTTCTGATGTTAATGACAATCCTCCAACATTTCTGCAGTCAGTTTATAATGCCTTTATCAAAGAAAACAATGAACCTGGCAGTTTATTGTGCACTGTATCTGCTACTGATCCAGATGAAGGAGCTAACTCAGATGTGTCTTATTCTACAGTTGAAAACCAAATAGATGGTTCAGCTGTCTCTTCATTTGTGTACATCAACCCCCAAAATGGTAATATTTATGCTCAACGTGCTTTTGACTTTGAGCAACTTCAGGTATTACAAATCACAGTAAGAGTGGAAGATGCAGGATTTCCCAAGTTATTTTCTAATGTTTTAGTCTTCATATTCATTATGGATGTAAATGATAATGTCCCATTAATATTGTATCCACAATATTCAAGGGATCTGAATGCACAGGAAAATATTCCAAGATCAGCATCTGTTGGTTATCTGGTCACAAAAGTGTCTGCAGTGGATCAGGATTCAGGTCATAATGCTTGGCTTGTCTATAGTCTTCTTGAATCTATCAGTAAAGGTTTGTTTCAGATCTCGGCATACACAGGAGAAATCAGAACTATACGTGATATCCAAGATGCAGACAATAATGAGCAACAGCTTGTTGTTTTAGTCAGTGATCATGGGGAGCTTTCCTTATCTAGTACAGTCACCATACATGTAAATATAATAGACAACATAATAAATGAAAGACCTAATTTGGAGGATTTCCTTACGAATTCTAAATCTACACCAGACATAACTTTATATTTAATTATTTCACTGGTGGCAATCAGTTTAGTTTCACTTGTAACCTTTGTCATATTGTTTGTGAAATGCTTTAAAAAGGGAAATTATGACAACAGCTGCGGGAGTTGTTTTTTGAAGAAATCACAATCAATGCAGTATACAGGAGAGTATCAGCCAACACTTTTTCTGAACACAGATGGAACCTTAAAATACATGGAAGTGAGAATGGCACCTACAGAACCCCAAGGGCAATGCTACCAGGCTTGTTTTCCTACAGCAACAGAAAACAATGAATTCACATTTATGAAGCCACTTAATTTCCCTCAATTGCAAGAGTTGGTCAATGAAACAGGGTCTACATCTGATTCAAATTTTTCTCCCAAACCAAATCAGGTGAGATGGGATTGTACTGGGTTATTATCTTTTTTTTATTATTTTATTTATTTTAATTTTAGTTTTGCTTGCTAATCATTTCGATGCAGGGCATTTATTAATACATTCATATATGATTATATCTAAAGTTTGTAAACATTATGGAATATAAATAAATGTTTGTTTGCAATCAAGGGAAACACCACTTTAGATCATATAAAATACATTTTTAAAACAATAATAGTAAATACAATTAAGTAGGATTAATGGGATAGTATTACTTGTGATGCATTAAACTGCACTTATTTACCAGAAAACCTTAAAATGTCTTACTGTAAGATACTTGAAATGATATATAATTTATATGGAACCATTGTGATGATACGTTTTTATAGAATAATAAGGTATTATTTTTTTATTTACAGTGATACGTAATTACATATTTACATTCAGTGATAAAAATTATCACATGTGTAGGTGCATTTCAGCATTTTCTTTCCATAACATTTTATAAAAATAACTAAAATAATCCCTTTAGAGAAAGATACTCTAAAACTAAGGTCGTGTAATTGAGATGAAGATACTTAAATGTGAATATCTTGCAAGTTTAAAATGAGCTCTTTTGTATAATGGAATAATAAATGACCTAGAACATGTTTATTTTAGCTTTGGTAATCATACCTTATGACAAGACTGTGATTAAGTTATTAAATCATATTTTTTGTTTACTTGTTTATAGATGTTAATGCAAGAGGTCCTTGTAAGGACTCATGATGACCTTTTATGATATAGATGTTGGTTAGGTAAACAGTAAGATTGAAGAAAAATAAATGTATTTTTGTGTGCCACCAAGCCACTTTCAAAGAGGAGTTGATATCTTATTCATGATATATTTTCAAAATAATAATTGTGAAACTGCTCCATTGCAATATTATAGCCACATAAATAATTGCAATATTATAGCCACATAAATGATGTTAAAACAAGATCACTCCTTTGTAACCTGTTTTTTAAAAGGAAAACGTGTTTTTGTGACCCAAAAGTGCGTGTTACAGTTATCGCACCTACATTATTGATCTTTGAAAAGGTATTGCGCTTTTATATTGAGTGTAATAATGTAGACACAAGAACTGAAAAATACACTGCTTTGGACGTGTTTGGACTTTGAATTCACAAAGGCATGATCAAGTTTGAAAGCCTATTCATGAAGGCGCGCTTCATTTTGAAAACTCAGTCATGAAGGTGCAATCTTGTTTGAACATCATTTATGCGGGTATAATATTGCAGTAGAGCGGTATCATATTTTTATAATTCAGTTTTTCAAGTTGACATGTCTTTGTAATAAAAACTTGTCTAATTCTTAATTTCAGATGTATATTAAACCAAATTAAAAAATAGTGCATTGAAAATCAATACATTTAGATATTAAAAAACAATACTTTTAAAATATTAAAACTGTAAATATAGTCATTAAGCAAACATGTCCAGTATGTCCGTCATGCCTACATACAAATGGTATTTAGATTATTTAGCAGTGGTCAGTATGGATTTGAAATGTAAAACGGTTTCTTTAGAGCTCCCAGTTACAAATGCACAATCATATTTGAAAGCCCAATTATGAAGGCACCTGTACTGATAATAACAATTATGGCAAAGCAAGTGTGACTTAGAAACAGACATTAACAGAAAGAGATTGCTAAACACCATTTTTCTAGATTTTGGGGTTCTGATCTCACTATTCATTAAAGTGAAAGTAAACCCTAGCTTTGTACAAATGCTAGGATTTACTATTGAAACAAATAAAGGGCACTTTCATTCATGAAGTATAAGATACTTCATGTAGAAAGCTCCTTTATTTGATTCAATCGATCTCCGTTTTTAGCTGCTACAGCAGCCCACGGCTAAAAAAAAATTTGGCTAAGAGTTGACGTTTTCACCTCTTAGCCAATAGCAGTGCGGTAAATCCGGCTTGGCGCCCATGGGAGCCGGATTTACCGCACTGCTATTGGCTAAGAGGTGAAAACGTCACCTCTTAGCCAAAAATTTTTTTAGCCGTGCACTGCTGTAGGAGCTAAGAGCGGCAAGTGATTGAATAAAATAAAGGAGCTTTCTACATGAAGTATTATACTTCATGAATTAAAGTGCCCTTTATTTGTTTCAATAGTAAATGCTAGCGTTTGTACAACGCTAGGGTTTACTTTCACTTTAAGATCCCATTAGCTGTACAGGATATACTCAATACATAAGCAAATGCAGATGGACTATACAATAGCGATGAATAAAGTTTAGTGAATCAATACCATATATGTTAATACACCTCTTGTGTGACCACTTCAGTGTTTTTTGAAAATGTGCAACATAATAGAATAATTCCAAATTGTCTTAAAATACTAGCATAGATATTTAAAAGACCATTTTAGGGTTTAGCAGGTGCCTTTAGGCATTGAATTTGAAAAGTATCTTGAAAATGTATTGTGATAGCTGAAAAGTTTTCTGCTCCATGTTAAAAATAGAACTTTTATTGAGAAGCTGAAAAAAAGATCACGATTACAGAAAATAGCTAATAACATGCTATTGAAGCATACAGACAGGTATGCAACATTTCGGGATCACAGTCCCTTAATCATGCATGATTAAGAGACTGTGATCATAAAATGTTGCATACCTGTCTGTTTGTATGCTTCAATAAAATATCTAAGGATTATATGGTGCTGTGGATTCCTTGCTTTGCTGTATGTTATCAGCTGGAGGTCACCAGCTTCTCCTACCTGCACCATCCTCATTGAGGTAGCTACCTAATTGCTGTTCAATACTTGGACATTTCTAATAACATGCTATTGTGATCACATTGAAAATAAAAAGTGTTATATTTAGGCAAAACAATCACCAAAACAAGCCAGCCAATAGACGGTGACCAACCCATAAATTAGGTAGTTTAAAGGACCAGTAAATACAGTAGATTTGTATAATCAACAAATGCATGATAAAAAGACAATGCAGTAGCACTGAACTTCAAATAATTAGTAGATTTTTTTCTGACAAATTTTTTAAGTTATGTTTATTTCTACTCCTCCTGTATCATGTGACAGCCATCAGCCAATCACAATTGCATTTATGCATATTCTGTAAATTCGCAGGTGACTACAAAAGTGTAAATATAAAAAGACTGCACATTTTGTTAGTGGAAGTAAATTGGAAAGTTGTTTAAAATTGCATCCTCTATCTGAATCATGAAAATTTTATTTTGACTTAAGTGTGTCTTTAAAGGACTGACAGAAAAAATAGTTTATGGGGAAGTGAAAATGGATGGTAATACATTATTTAGATTGTTGTTTAAATGTAATAGAATCCTTTTAATTGCTATGATGCTTTTATTATTTTAAAGGGACAGTAAACACATTGAGATTTTAATGTAAACTGTTTAGTTATTCAAAATAAAATGACTTTGCAGTATACTTTATTTATTTTCTGCCTTTTCATGTAATTATGCTATGGAAATTACAGATTTTTTTTTTAATTTTCAGAGCTGGAAGTGTACCCTGTAGACTTTTCATGGCTACCCCTGCCAAAAATATTTCCTTATTTAGCTTTAACAGATAACAACTGCAAAACAATTAATTTTATACTAAAAATATGACCATGGCTAGCCTTAATGTCTGCAGACTCTAGCCTGGATTGGGTCCCCCAAATAAGGCTAATGGTGGTTGGAATTTGACCATTAAAAAACAATTGCAGTAAACAAGACAATTTATATCAAAATTTATTAAAGTGATGCCACAATCCAACAAAGCTGAAATGACATTTAAAGCTAGAGCATATGTTTTATATATATATATATATATATATATATATATATATATATATATATATATATATATATTTATCACATAACAACAGAATTTAATTATCCAATAATATCTCACAATCTCTTGAATTATATTGTCACTAAGGGGCATATTTATTAAAGTGCAAGCAGACATGATACAATGTAGCCTTCATAAATGCTTGTGCAATACCGCCCCCTGCAGATTCGCAACCAATTGGTATTCAATCAGGTTGATTTCTGTCCACTGCCTCAGAGCTGTCGGACAAGTTATGGAGCTTGATAATTCAGCCCCATAGTATATAATTTACTACAGTAATATAGATGTAAATAGTGATTTGGAATAATATGTGTTCTAGAAGAATAACTGCTGGTAATGAATTTTTGGTGATTGTTGGTATTGAGGGGCTGATTTAACAATGCCTGGCGGACATGATACGCTGCAGCGTATCATGTCTGCCAGGCATCGCTGAATGCGGACAGCATACGCTGTTGGCATTCAGCATTACACAAGCAGTTCTAGCTTGTGCAATGCTGCCCCCTGCAGATTTGCGGCCAATCAGCCACTAGCAGGGGTGTCAATCAGTCTGATCATACATGATCGGGCGGATTGCTGTACACCGCCTCAGAGGCGGCGTATGAGTTAAGGAGAAGCAGTCTTAAGACCGCTTCTTCTTAACTCCTGTTTCCGGCGAGCCTGAAGGCTTGCATGGAAACAAGGGGAACAGGGGCTATTCGGCCCTTGTTAAATCGACCCCTGAGACTTTACATCAATCTCCTGTGATGGTTTTTCTTCTACAAATATGCTATATAGCTAAAGGATAAAGGTCTCCTTTTTAAACTTTTGGAGAGACAGCAGTATTACTTTATAATATTATGATTATAATCCTGCACGTGGCCAGCTTGTTTACTTTTGGATTCATTATCTTTACAGAAAAATGATATGGGTTTTATTTTGTGACATGGGAACTTTTAAGATAAGCCTGATTATTATACCTATCATATCATCATATAAATATTTTATTCTATATCATATCATTTCTTATAGCTAATAGTATTATTACAACCTGATACACAAGGAACATTTATAGTTATATTACAAATCATTCCAAAAAATGAACCAAACTTTTTTTTTACAAGCTATTAATCTTTTATTTCTGCATTATGCCTTTTATGATTGCAGAAATATTTTGTATGCCCATTATAATGTGGATCTATACAGATTGGCGTTTCTCTTTGCTGCCAGCTCAAGATGTCCATGATCTGAGGTAACTCTACTAGCAAACAGTTTGAAACTTAACTATCTATATTACCATCTGAAATTAGCTCTTGATTTACATCTCCAGTGTTCATAATATAGGACATATGTCAGTGTGAGGTTCAAAAAAAAGGAAAAATTCTATTATGCCTAACATTTTATTATATAGAAGTTTGTAGCAATAACTGCAGTTCCGTCTCTATAAGAGAGGAAGGCTTTATAAGGTTGGTGGAGTTTTCCCTCTTATAGTTATTCTTAAAATGTTGTCGGGCTAAACATGGTTTTCCTCGCCAACTGTCATGGGGCAGCCCTCATGGAATTCTTTAAAAAAAGGGTCTGCCCTGCGAGAGATATTTACCATAGAAATAAGGAGAGCTCTCTGCTATGTAAAAAAGTTTGCAATGGGGAACGAAGTACACAGGGAGAACCTAGTGTATGTTTAAACTTTAATATTTTGCAGAATATAAATCCGTTTACTCTGTTTTTAGTACAATGTACCTGAAAATCACTGTTATTTTCATATGCATAGGTTTTACTTTTATAGTAATTAGTGTTTTGAGTCTTTTGATAAAAAACTTGTTACCTTTTAATTTGGGAGAAAAAACAGTGAGGTCTGTAGGGACAAAATGTTTAGAGAATTAGAGCAACAATTTCATATACACCCATGTTCATCCCATTTTACAATAAAAAACAATTACACTTTGTATTTTGTACTTATAAATATGAATTTCTATATGTTTATTGCACATTGAGTGTATTTAAATTATGATTTATGCTGGCATTTTTGGCAACATTTATTCCTGTGTAATTTAAATACAAATGTTACGCTTTCGATAAAATATGATTTTTGGTGAAAAATGTTGTTATGATTTTTTATGTGTCTTAATACACATTTTTCTTGTGTATTTTTGTGTGAATGGTTTAGTTATTCATTTTATATTATTTTTTAAATTACGATTTTCATTGTACACGTTTGTAATGTATGCATCTCCTTTCTATAAGGAAATGCAGTATACACACTTTTCAGGGTAAAAAAATGACTTTAGAGAATTCCATCAGGGAAATAGAAGTAATGTTGAGCATTCTTAGAGAATCTCCTCAGCCCAGAGAGCTTTAGAGAATTGGGCCCATAGTCAAGAGCATTCACTTGTGATACATTGTGTTATCACAAACTATTTAACATGGTTATGAGCTGATATAAACTACTATACATGTGATACATTATGTTCTTTATTCTAAAAATACAAATTGTAGAGCTGCATATTCGATAATAATCTACGTATGTTTCTTCACTCTCAGCTTTGATTTTAAATTGTGGTTAGTAAATACTTGTATTTTAGCTATAGTGTACTGCATGTATTGCTTTAGTTCATGTTTAGTCTTTAGCATCATTCTCATTTGTTTATTTAAATTTATTGTTGTTTATTTTTGGAGTGTACATTTATACAGGTTTCTTAAAAATCATAAATTACTTTAAAGAGTAGTACAATTTTATATGAATGTTCTATACATAAAAGTGATGGTTGTAAGGAAAACAAATGTAAGCTAATTTCTAATAGTAAAATGTCATAATACAAAAAATAAATAAACTATTAAAAAATAGATTACTATCAGTATCATTTTCTGTAAGCTTGGAACAGCTTTTAATCAGTTACTTTTGGCTGCATTCTATATCAGCTTGCAATACTACTGACAGTGTCCTCTATCTTGTTCTTTGAATGGTAATGGAATGATGTATCTATTAATTATAATACAATTTTAATTTAAATTAAACAGAATGTATCAATCTATAGTCATACAAATTTTCAATATATAATCTAAAATCTTAAATTAATTTAAGATCTTTTTTGATATTTCTCTTTGCTAATGTTTAGCAAAGAATGAAATTAACATTATTGTCCAGAAGAGGGCGAGCATGTCATCCAATCAGTTTTTTTAACTATACCAGTAGATCTGCAATACTACTGACAGTGTCCTCTATCTTGTTCTTTGAATGGTAATGGAATTATGTATCCATTAATTATAATACAATTTTCTTTTAAATGAGACAGAATCCATCAATCTATAGTCATACAAAATTTTGCTATAAATTTTAAAATAATCTATGCTCTATTTTGATATTTCTCTTTGCTAGTGTTAAGCAAAAATAAAATTAACATTTTTGGCCAGAAGAGGGCGAGCACGTCATCCAATCAGTTTTTTAGCTACACCAGTAGATCTGTTCATGACTTTACCATCTATTCTCCTCCTCCTAACACACAGAATCACCCTCCCATTTTTTTCACTGACACACAATGGAGAGCTGCTGCTTTGCTGAAATTCTATGGATACTTTAAACAAGAAACAAGAAATTAAACCTAAACTGTATACCCATGGGATTATAAAACAATCTTTTTTTTTCTAACATCTCAAGATATGGACACGAGAAGCTCCTTAAATGCTTGTAAATGGCAAGTAATATTATTCTTTCTTTGTAGCTGGGGCTGGGTCTCTGGGCAGCTTCGCTATTCTATTGTCGAGGAATCTGATCCAGGCACATTAATAGGGAATGTAGCTCAGGATCTGGGAATGAACTTGGCAGATATTAATATAAGGCAGATGGTTTTGAGATCTGAAGGAAGCAGTAGATTTTTTACTGTGAAAAGTGGAGCTTTGATTGTAAATGAAAGGATTGACAGAGAAAGTCTATGTGGATCCAGCTCAATTTGTTTACTGTATTTAGAAATAATAGCTGAAAATCCATTGGAACTGTTCAGTTTGGAAATTGAAATTTTAGATGTAAATGATAATTCTCCTACATTTTTAAATGCTAATCAGGTAATAAAAATTTCAGAATTAGTAGCTAATCCGGGAAAGAGATTACATTTAGAAAAAGCAGAGGACCAAGATGTGGGGATTAATGGTGTTACTCAGTACAGACTGAATCCAAACCCTTATTTTTCTTTGTCTGTAAAGAATCGTAAGGATGGAACACTAATTCCTGAATTAGTGCTAGAAAAAATTCTAGACAGGGAGGAAAAAAGGGAGCACAGACTGATACTTACTGCTTCTGATGGAGGAGAAAACCCACAGACAGGATCTTGTGAGGTTACTGTTATAGTCCTAGATATTAATGACAATGCACCAGTGTTTGATCAATCAACATACAGGATCAGTTTATTGGAGAACCTCCCATTAAGCACAGTTATAATAAAACTCAATGCTACAGATTTAGATGAAGGCTCCAATGGGGAAGTTCAATATTCCTTTGTTCAAAACACTTTAGATACAGCAACAGAAATATTTGATTTAAACCCACAAACAGGAGAAATATTTGTTAAGGGGAATATAGACTTTGAAAAATCACAGGTTTATGAATTAAATGTCCGAGCACTAGACAAAGGAGTACCTGAATTAGAGGGTCATTGCCTTATTCAGATTGAGGTACAAGATGTAAACGATAATACTCCAGAAATTATTTTTACCTCCAAGACAAATAAAGTACCAGAGAATGCACCACTGGGAACTGTTGTTGGCTTTATCAGTGTCAGAGATAAAGATTCAGGGAAAAATGGAGAGATACAATTAGATGTATCACCAAATGTACCTTTTAAATGTCAATCCTTTAACAACCGATATTCATTAGTCACTAGTGGACATCTGGATAGGGAAAAGGTTTCTCAATATACTATTCAGCTTACTGCATCTGATTTAGGCTCTCCACCTTTATATTATAAGACTGTAATCATCCTAAACATTTCAGATATTAATGATAATCCTCCAGCATTTCTTCAGCCAGTTTATAATGCCTTCATCAATGAAAACAATGAGCCAGGCAGTTTATTGTGCACTGTATCTGCTACTGATCCAGATGAAGGAGTTAACTCAGATGTGTCTTACTCAGCAGTTGAAAGCCAAATAGATGGTCCTGCTGTATCTTCTTTTGTGTACATCAACTCTCAAAATGGTAATATTTATTCACAGCGTGCTTTTGACTATGAGCAGATTCAAGTATTACAAATCACAGTAAGAGCGGAAGATGCAGGATTTCCCAAGTTATTTTCTAATGTTTCAGTCTTCATATTCATTATGGATGCAAATGATAACACCCCATCAATATTATATCCACATTATTCAGGAGACCTCATTTACCAGGAAAACATTCCAAGATCAGGATCTGTTGGTTATTTGGTCACCAAAGTGTCTGCTGTGGATCATGACTCAGGCCAGAATGCTTGGCTTGTCTATAGTTTTCTTGAATCTTCCAGTAACAGTTTATTTCAGATCTCAGCATATTCAGGCGAAATTAGAACTCTACGTGATATTCATGATACAGATAATAACGAGCAACAACTTGTTGTTTTAGTCAGTGACCATGGAGAGCCACAGTTGTCAGTTACCATCACCATACATGTTAATATAATAGACAACATAATAAATGAAGGACCAAAATCTCAGGATTTACTTACAAATTCTAAGCCCACACCAGACATAACTTTATATTTAATTATCTCACTGGTGGCAATCAGTTTGGTTTCACTTGTAACCTTTGTCATATTGCTTGTGAAATGCTTAAAACAGGGAAATTATTACAACAGTTGTGGATCTTGTATTTTGAACAAATCACAACCCAAGCAGTATGCAGGAGAGTATCAGCCAACACTTTTCCTGAACACAGATGGAACCTTAAAATACATGGAAGTGAGAATGGCACCTACAGAACCTCAAGGGCAATGCTACCAGGCTTGTTTTCCTACACCATCAGAAAACAATGAATTCACCTTTATGAAACCTCTTAATTTCCCCCAATTGAAAGAAATGGTTAATGAAACAGGGTCAACTTCTGATTTCAATTTTGCACCCATACTAAATCAGGTGAGATGCAAATGTAATTTTTTTTTTAAATTAATTATCAAAAGTAACCTGCAAAACAAATTCTCCCTATGATATTATTGATGTCTTTAGAGTTTCTTAAACAAGAATTTCCAGTGTCTTTTAAAGCAGTTTATTTGCAGTTTGCTTAAGCCATGAACTTAGACAGTACACAATAAAGATATGTAGTAGGAATAATTATTGCTTGCGATGCATCGAAATGCACATATATGCCTTATAAGGTCTTATAAATGAGCATGTGAGAAACCTTAGCGAAAGATACTTCATATAATTTCAATAATAGCTATGGCAGGAACATATTTACAATCAGTGCATAATTACATATTTATAATTACTGATAAAAAAGCATGGTGTTTCTGTAGAGTCTTGCTATATTTATTTTCTCTGAACAGAGCATTTTTAGCCGAGTCATGACAAAACCAAAAATTATTATCTATATATTTTTTCTGTTGCCTACTCACAGATGCTACTGTAGTAGAGAGTGAAATAAATGTCATTATATGTTATATTTACTTTTATAAAGTACAAATGAACATATTTAAATTTAATCAATAAAATAATGATTCTAAGGACCATGGTAATACACAGGCACTATGAAGAAAAAATATACAAAGGCTGAGACTATGTGAAATGTGTTAAAGAGAATATAAGGTGGTAATATAAGATGTTAAGCAAACATACTATAGAGTTCACACTAATCTAGAATTCCAGGGATAGAATAAACCCTGAAATCATCAGAAAACAATATTGTGAATTTGTTTACATTTCTTTTTGATTTATTTACTGCTTTTTTTAAAGACTTGCATCTAAAATTATAATTAATTTACCCATATTACCCATAAACTAGGGACATTGGAGTAGATTTACCAAGCAGCGGATGCTGCAATCTACCCCTGTAGTTTCCAGATCGCTGTAAACAGGAGTTAAGATGCAGGGATCGTAAGACCACTGCTCCTTAACTCGTCCGCCACCTCTGAGGCGGAGGACAGCAATCAGCCCGATAGAAAACGATCGGGTTGATTGACACCCCGTGCTCGAATGTGCAGGGGGCGGCTGCTCGCAATATGATAAATTGGCCCCATTAAATAAAAATGGACTGGGGCTAAATAAATCTAAGTACCATTTCAGGTCAATATCATACGTAAATATGAATATTTTTTTTAAATCTGATGTATTACATTGTACTATTTTTTTATATACTATTTATAGATGTTAATATAATAGGTGCTTGCAAGGATTTATGATGACTATTGGTGGAATGGTGAACTTTCTGTTTAAAAAATACATGATTTATATGTGATTACTAGATTAGTCAACCAAGTTACTATCAAAGCCATTGTGATATCTATCCTGCTCATTGCATAGTTTAAAAAAATATAATCTATGAGTTGTATACAGACAACATGAGACACTTATTGTAAACATTAATCTTCATTTTAATGCCACCTTCAGCTCATTCTGTAGGGCAGTTTCCCAAACTCACACATCAGCAGATTTTTTTATGCATCTTATCAATGCACTTTTTCCTTCATATTTTTGTGTGAATGGTTCAATTCTTTATTTTGCATCATTTTTAAATGACGATTTTCACTGTACACTTTTGTAATGCTTATTGAGACACCCTGTTTTCCGGGTAAAAAGTGACTTTAGAGAATTCCACAAGGAAAATAGAAGTACTGGTGAGCATTCTTAAATAATGTCACCAGCCTTTAAAGAATAAGGCACGTAGTTAAGAGGATTCACCTGTGATATATTGGGCTCCATTTATTAAGTAGTGGATGCTGCTTCGGAGGCCCATCTTTCAGGCTCGCCTGAAACGGAAGTTAAGAAGCAGCGGTCATAAGACTGCTGCTCCTAACCTGTCTGCCACCTTTTAGGTGACGAACTGAAATCATCCCAATCTGATCAGGATGATTGACACCCCCTGCTAGCGGCCGGTTGGCCACTAGTGATCAGGGGGCGGCATTGCACAAGCAATAAATCGACCCCATAATGTTATCAGGAACTATTTAAATACAAATGTTACGCTTTTAATAAAATATGGTTTTAGGTAAACAATTTTGTTATGATTTTTATGCATCTTAATACAATTTTTTCCTGTGTATTTTTGAATAAATGGTTCAGTTATTAATATATATTTTTAAATTACAATTTTCATTGTACACTTCTGTAATGTATGCATCTCCTTCCCATAAGGAAATGCAGTATACACCCCTTAGCGACATACCCTTTTTTCAGGGTAAAAAAATTACTTTAGAGAATTCCACCAGGGAAATAGAAGTACTGGCGAGCATTCTTAGTGAATCTCATCAGCCCAGAGAGCTTTAGAGAATTGGGTCCTTAGTGCCCATAGTCAAAAGTATTCACTTGTGATATATTGTGTTGACAGGAACTATTTAACATGGTTATGAGCTGATATAAACTACTATACATGTGATACACTGTGTTCTGTATTTTAAAATTACAATTTGAAGAGCTGAATATTCCATAATAATCCAGGTATCTTTCTTCTCTGTCATCTTTGATTTTAAATTGTGGTTAGTAAATACTTATATTTTAGCTATAGTGTGCTGCATGCATTGCTTTAGTTCATTTTTAGTCTTTAGCATCATTCTCATTTGTTAATTTTAATTTATTTTTGTTTATTTTTGGAGTGTACATTTATACAGGTTTCTTAAAATATCATAAATGACTTTAAAGAGTAGTATAATTATTTATGAATGGTTCTATACATAAAAGTGGTGATTGTAAGCAAAACAAATTTAAGCTAATTTCTAATAGTAAAATGTCTTAATACAACAAATACATAAATAAACTAAAATAAACTAAAACAATAGATTACTATCAGTATAGTTTTCTATCAGCTTGGAACAGCTTTGAAACAGTTACTTTTGGCTGCATTCTATATCAGCTTGCAATACTACTGACAGTGTCCTCTATCTTGTTCTTTGAATGGTAATGGAATTATGTATCCATTAATTATAATACAATTTTCTTTTAAATGAGACAGAATCCATCAATCTATAGTCATACAAAATTTTGTTATAAATTTTAAAATAATCTATGCTCTATTTTGATATTTCTCTTTGCTAGTGTTAAGCAAAAATAAAATTAACATTTTTGGCCAGAAGAGGGCGAGCACGTCATCCAATCAGTTTTTTAGCTATACCAGTAGATCTGTTCATGACGTTACCATCTATTCTCCTCCTCCTAACACACAGAATCACCCTCCCATTTTTTTCACTGACACACAATGGAGAGCTGCTGTTTAGCTGAAATTCTATGGATACTTTAAATACAAGAAACAAGGGATTAAACCTAAACTGCATACCCATGGGATTATAAAAAGAGCTTTATTTCCTAACATCTCAAGATATGGACACGAGAAGTCCCTTAAATACTTGGAAATGGCAAGTAATATCATTCTTTCTTTGTAGCTGGGGCTGGGTCTCTGGGCAGCATCGATATTCTATTGTTGAGGAATCTGATCCAGGCACATTAATAGGGAATGTAGCTCAGGATCTGGGGATAAACCCGGCAGATATTAATAAAAGGCAGATGGTTTTGAGATCTGAAGGAAGCAGTAGATTTTTTACTGTGAAAAGTGGAGCTTTGATTGTAAATGAAAGGATTGATAGAGAAAGTCTATGTGGATCCAGCTCAATTTGTTTACTGTATTTAGAAATAATAGCTGAAAATCCATTGGAACTGTTCAGTTTGGAAATTGAAATTTTAGATGTAAATGATAATTCTCCTACATTTTTAAATGCTAATCAGATTATACAAATTTTAGAAATAGTAGCTAATCCTGGAAACAAATTCCATTTACAAACTGCAAAGGACCAAGATGTGGGGATTAATGGTGTTACTCAGTACAGACTGAATCCAAACCCTTATTTTTCTTTGTCTGTAAAGAATCGTAAGGATGGAACACTAATTCCTGAATTAGTGCTAGAAAAAATTCTAGACAGGGAGGAAAAAAGGGAGCACAGACTGATACTTACTGCTTCTGATGGAGGAGAAAACCCACAGACAGGATCTTGTGAGGTTACTGTTATAGTCCTAGATATTAATGACAATGCACCAGTGTTTGATCAATCAACATACAAGATCAGTTTATTGGAGAACCTCCCATTAAATACAGTTATAATAAAACTCAATGCTACAGACTTAGATGAAGGCTCCAATGGGGATGTTCAATATTCCTTTGTTCAAAACACTTTAGATACAGCAACAGAAATATTTGATTTAAACCCACAAACAGGAGAAATATTTGTTAAGGGGAATATAGACTTTGAAAAATCACAGATTTATGAATTAAATGTCAGAGCACAAGACAAAGGAGTACCTGAATTAGAGGGACGCTGCCTTATCCAGATTGAGGTACAAGATGAAAATGATAATACTCCAGAAATCCTCTTTACCTCCAAGACAAACGAAATACCAGAAAATGCACCACTGGGAACAGTTGTTGGCTTCATCAGTGTCAGAGATAAAGATTCAGGGAGAAATGGAGAGATAAAGTTAGATGTATCACCAAATATACCTTTTAAATGTAAATCCATTAACAACCGGTATTCATTAGTCACTAGTGGACATCTGGATAGGGAAAGGGTGACTCAATATACTATTCAGCTTACTGTATCTGATTTAGGGTCTCCGCCTTTATATAATAAGACTGTAATTATCTTAAATATTTCGGATATTAATGATAATCGTCCAGCATTTCTTCAGCCAGTTTATAATGCTTTCATCAATGAAAACAATGAGCCAGGCCATTTATTGTGCACTGTATCTGCTACTGATCCAGATGAAGGAGTTAACTCAGATGTGTCTTACTCAGTAGTTGAAAGCCAAATAGATGGTTCTGCTGTCTCTTCTTGTGTGTACATCAACTCTCAAAATGGTAATATTTATTCGCAGCGCGCTTTTGACTATGAGCAGATTCAGGTATTACAAATCACAGTAAGAGTGGAAGATGCAGGATTTCCCAAGTTATTTTCTAATGTTTCAGTCTTCATATTCATTATGGATGCAAATGATAACACCCCATCAATATTATATCCACATTATTCAGCGGACCTCATTTACCAGGAAAATATTCCAAGATCAGGATCTGTTGGTTATTTGGTCACCAAAGTGTCTGCTGTGGATCGTGACTCAGGCCAGAATGCTTGGCTTGTCTATAGTATTCTTCAATCTTCCAGTAACAGTTTATTTCAGATCTCAACATATTCAGGAGAAATTAGAACTCTGCGTGATATTCATGAAACAGATAATAACGAGCAACAGCTTGTTGTTTTAGTCAGTGATCATGGAGAGCCACAACTGTCAGCTACCATCACCATACATGTTAATATAATAGACAACATAATAAATGAAGGACCAAAATCTCAGGATTTCCTTACAAATTCTAAACCCACACCAGACATAACTTTATATTTAATCATTTCACTGGTGGCAATCAGTTTGGTTTCAGTTGTAACTTTTGTCATATTGCTTGTGAAATGCTTAAAACAGGGAAATTATGACAACAGTTGTGGCTCTTGTTTTTCTAACAAATCCCAACACAAGCAGTATGCAGGAGAGTATCAGCCAACACTTTTCCTAAACACAGATGGAACCTTAAAATACATGGAAGTGAGAATGGCACCTACAGAACCTCAAGGGCAATGCTACCAGGCTTGTTTCCCTACAGCATCAGAAAACAATGAATTCACCTTTATGAAACCATTAAATTTCCCCCAATTGAATGAAATGGTTAATGAAACAGGGTCAACTTCTGATTCCAATTTTTCACCCATACTAAATCAGGTGAGATACAAATGTAATTTATTTTTTAATTTTTATTAATTATCAAAAGTAACCTGCGAAACCTATTCTCCCTAAGGTATTATTGATGGCTTTAGAGTTTATTAAATAAGAATTTCCAGTGTACAGTATTTTAAATCAGTTTATTTGCAGTTTGCTTAAGCCATGAACTTAGACAGTACACAATACAGATATATAGTAGGAATAATTATTGCTTGTGATGCATCAAAATGCACATATATGCCTTATAAGTTCTAATAAATGAGCATGTGAGAACCTTTAGCGAAAGATACTATGACAGGAACATATTTACAATCAGTGCATAAACATAATAACATTTTTACAATCACTGACAAAAAACATGGTGTTTCTGTAGTCTTGTTATATTCATTTTGTCTGCACAGAGCATTTTTAGCCACGTCGTGAGAAAAACAAGAAGCATTATCTATATATTTTATCTCTTGCATACTAACAGATGCTACTGTAGTTGAGAATAAAATACATGTCATTATATGGTATATTTACTTGTAATAAATACAAATGAACATATTTACATTCAATCAATATAATAGTAAGGATTCTAAGGGCCATGGTAATACACAGGCACTATGCAGATAATAAATACAAAAAGGCTGAGACTATGTGAAATTGTCAAAGAGATTATAAGGTGGTAATATAAGCTATTAGGCAAACATACTACGGGGTTCACACATCTAGAATTACAGGGATAGGACAAACACTGAAATCAGCATAAAAAAATGCAGCATGCATTTGTGTAAATTTGTGTGTGTTTATTTTTTCTTTTTAATGAAATGCAACTAAAATTATAATTTCAAAGATAGTTACCCAAACACTAGAGAGATTGAAGGAAAATTTACTGCGGCTAAATATATCTAAGAACCTTTCCAGGTCAATATAATATGTAAATAATAAGATTATGTAAATCTGAAAGGATTTATCAACATATCATAGGACGTATTGTATAGTGTCCTTGATAAGGTATATGAAATGTGTTGTATTAAATAGTACTATTTTTTTTTATACTTTTTATGGCTGTTAATACAAGTGCTTGCAAGGCTTTTTAATGACATTTGTTGGAAAGATCAACTTTCTGTTTCAAGAAAGATGATTTATATGTGACTGCTAGGTTAGTCAACCAAGTTATTATCAAAGTCATTGTGGTATCATGCTTATTGCATAATTAAAAAATATCTGTATATACACATGTGCAGCTTAATCATAAAACACTTAGCCAATCCAGCTGCCGCTGTCGGCAGCTGGATTGTCTAAGTGTTTCATGATTAAGCTGCATATGTGTATATAATCAATGTTAGGAGGGTATTTGTTATACTGGTTGTTCTTTGTATCTGAGGATCATTTGACAAAAGGACCGGAGTGGTACCCGAAATGTCATGACATTTTAAATGCTGAATTAAAGGCTATTTTTTGTGGGATTAAGTCCGTTGAGTGCTTTCTTATCTTTGGGAGTATGATTGCTTTTTGTTAGCACCTTGGCGGCTGTAAGAAACATGAGGAGTGCATACCTTACTGAATGATGTATATATATATATATATATATATCCATCTTTAGACATGTACAGTATATATATGTATCTCAATGTTAAAGCCTGCTTTTCACCTGAGACCTCATATCTTTGACCACTTTTTACTTTTTTGTGCATTATTTATTTTAAATAATTGTATTAGATTGCGTTAATATGAGTGTAACTATAATTTGTAATGTATTTTTGATGTGTTCCGTGCAACTTTTTTTTTTTCACGAAAAAATTAACCAGAGCTCTGAGGATTCAGTAATCATTCTAGCATAAGTTGTTTTTACACTCAAGTGATCAAGTTTACTTTCAACTCGTAAAACTAGCGGTAAGCATGATGAGTACAAACACCTGCAATAAACCCTCTATCCCTCATGTGCAAATGTTATTGCTCCACTCGTAATCTGGCCCAAGGTTTGTGTTAACTAAAACTCTTGTTAGCTGTACTCTAGATTGTGCTGCAAAGACCAACCAGGACAGTAGCTCTAATTAGCTATTTGTTCATTTTTTACCCCAGAAGCATGCTTCTGCCTCCATGCACAGGTGCTTTGCTTCATCTCATTCTCTAGGGGATTGATTACCGCACATTTTTTTTAATGTACGGCTGAGTATTCATTGTCAACATCAGAAATATTTCAGTTTGCGTGTGCTACAGTTGACTACCAAAGTATGTCCATCATGATTTAAATAGCCAAGGTGGTGCTAATGGTAGTAAAATTAAGGATATGAAATCTTTTAAACAAGGTAGTTTTGCAATAGTTGTTTATTCATAAATAATAAAACACAGATGTTGCGCTAAAAAGCAAGGTATCTAAATCAATATAAAAGTTCTAAAACATCTAAAAACAGTTAATCTAACAGATCAAATCCAAATATCACACAATAAATATAGTAAACATAAAGTTAAATTTAATAATACATACCCACCGGTGGTATTTAAAAAATATATAATATTGACACACACAAATTGATCAAACTATTAAAAAAGCTCAAATCCAGCAAAAGTCACTAATTACGAGTTTCTATTATAAAACTCTTGAAAATAACAAGTGTCTGAGGTTGAATGCAAAGGATTCAGGTAGAACAAATGATTACAGCGTTAATCCTCCATGGCTCAGGGAGCAGTTCCCAATATATACGATATACGTTACCAAGGTTTGATGACAATGAACCCCACTCTCTCTGGACCCTCCACTCTGTTCACCTTGTAATCCAGTAGTGGCTAATGGATTCACCACTTTGGTATCCTGATGTCCCGGTCGGGTGTTCAGTGGCATCTCAAAACCCTCTAAAATACAACTTTGTATTGTAACTGCAGACTATCTACTTGTTAAGCGGAGGAGAGTTCCATCAATCCAGCATCTAAACTGAGAAGTCACACGTGTCCAAAAACCCTGTCCGGACTGCTGAACAAAAATCAAAATTACCTATTGATTTGAGTATGCAGCCTTTCTGCTTTCCTCAACTCCCATATTTATTCATAAATGTATTTGCTTTAAGTCTGCATAATTCAACAGTCACTTCTATGCTCCTATAAGAGACTAATAGCAAACAAGACAGAGGGGATGGAAGTAAAATATTTAACAATGTGTAGCAGAATAATTGTAATAGATATGCATTTTCTGTATTTAAAGATTAATTTAGTATGGGAGGAGAAAAATCAATCCGTTATGTTAGTGATAAAATATATAAGATCACAGATGATGTCAATGGTGATACTGTACATTATATTCTCAATTGAATTCCTCTAATGTTCAAGAAATCTTTTGAGCAATATAGACATGTAGTATGTAAATTTCTACAGTGCATGATTATAAGTTGCATTAATATATTTTCAAGAGCAAATGCTGTTATTTAGGATGGATATTATACAGAGGCGCCATGCTGTACTGATTTGCATCAGTTTTGTAGAGATTATTTACACTAGCAGTTAAATCTGTAATTTATCATATTTCTGTTATGTTCATTTGATAAAAATGATTTTTTTTTACTTGATACTATATATAGAATTAGTTCCTATATTATATAAAATCTAAAGGTTTACATTCAAACATTTTAGAAAAAGACACCAATAGCAACATAATTTCATACCTTTAGTATCAAAACAAAACTTATAAACCTACAGCTTCTTACATGAGAGATACTTATCATTGTAGTAAGAGAATATGGAGTAGATTTATTATGCAGCGGATGCTGCATTCTACTCCCATCTATTCAGGCTCGCCTAAAACAGAAGTTAAGAAGCAGCGGTCGTAAGACCGCTGCTCCTTAACTTCTCTGCCACCTTTTAGGTGGTGGACTGAAATCATCCTGATCCAATTGGGATGATTGACACCCCCTGATAGCGGCCGATGGACACAACTGGGCAGTGGGGTGCATTGCACAAGCAATTTACTGTCGGCATTTAGTGAGGTCAAGTAGACATGATTCACTACAGCGAATCATGTCCGCTCGACTATAGATAAATCTACCCCTATATCTCTACTGTATGATATTAGTACTTTTAAGCTATGTAAACCAGCTCTTAGGTTATGGTGAGGTTTACAAACAACCTGCTAATCAAGGATCATGTACATGTTTGCTTGTGTGTGTGTATATATATATATATATATATATATATAAATCAATTTGAAAACCTGACCCAAAATGTTTACAAGTTCTTAAAATGTTTCTTTTTTGCATTATGAATTTTATGTGGGTAGCATTATTCTATGTGCTCATTTCATACATTTGGACAAGGTATACTTTTATTGAGATATGTTTTCTTCTCTATGCTATCAACTCAAAATGTCCATGAGCGTAGAGCACTACATTGTAGATGTTAGTAAGCTTTCCATATTATACTCAAGATAAGTTACTTAATGCATAGGGCTCTGTTTATAAAGCTGCACAGGCAACATTGTGGCCACTGTGCTGCAGGCGCACACATGCAAGCATGCAACTACAAGTTAAGAAGCAGCAGAGTGATCTGCCTGGGGTAATTGACAGACCCTTCTCTCTTGCTATGAGTTGCTCAAGTGCAGTGGATTGGATTGCACAAGAGAGGTCTTGTGCACTTATATATACTCTGTCAAAGATGCTTGTATTACTGACAGTGAGTTTGGCAGAAAGATTCCCTGTTTTGGAACCTTATACACCTGAAGGTTAATAAAATGGGGGCCATGTTTTATAAGAAACAATCTTATTTAATTTTGATTATACTAATATGAGGAGCTATTATAAAGGACTTAAGACATCATACAATATGTTCTATATTCTAACCAACAGAATATGTTAATATGTAGGTCCTATGATATGAGTAAGGTATCTTTCCTCTCTGTCTTCATTGATTTTAAGTTGTTGTCAGAAAATAAATACATTTTAGCTATAGTGCACTGCATCCACTTTTCCTTTTGTCTAGTTTAGTTTTATTATTTTGCTGAAGTATGTAATACTAGCATTTAACCAGTCTAAAAGCATAGTAAGTTCAACATAACATAGAATAAATCTGTTATTTTTATTATCTCATAACTAATATTTAAAGTGCATTTGAATTGTGAAGATGATTTTGAATATACTTTCAAAGTGTATTTAAAATTCATATAAATATTTTTAAAGAGTAACATAATTTGTTTATAAAAAGATTTTATTAATAAATTCCATGATTTTCAGCATAAATTTTAAGTATAGATTTAAAGGTAGAATACTGTAACAAATAGATTAAAATCCATGCACACATATATATAAAGAAAATTATTTAAAGTGTTTTATTCTATATCACTTTGCCACAGCTTTGACTATATTACCATAAATTGCCTACTTTATCAGCTTGCAATAATACTAAAGTATTTTAACTCTTCTGTATTTTGTTTGTTGATTAAAGATATAATTATATAGCTATTAAAACTGACTTTCTACTCTTTATAAGAAGCACAATCCATAAATCTATAATCATAACAACATTTAACTAGTAAACTGTATTCAATTTGTGGCATTTCTGTTTTCTAATGTTCAGAAAAAATGATGTTAACATTATTGGCCAGGAGAGGGCGAGCCTGTCATCCAATCAGTTTTTCAGCTGCACTAGTAGATCTGTTCATGACATTACCATCTTCTCTCCTCCTCCTAACTCACAGAATCACCCTCCCATTTTTTCACTGACACACAAAGGAGAGCTGTTGTTTTTCTCAAATTCTATGGATGTTTTAAATGCAAACTAATAGAGATTGAAACCTAAATGCATACTCATGGGATTATAAAAGGACCTATATTTCCTATCATCTCAAGATATGGACATCAGAATCTCCTTAAAGGCTTGGATATGGCAAGTAATATTATTATTTCTTTATAGCTGGGGCTGGGTCTCTGGGCAGCTTCGCTATTCTATTATTGAGGAGTCAGAGCCAGGCACATTAATAGGGAATGTAGCTCAGGATCTAGGAATAAGCCCGGCAGATATTAATAAAAGACAGCTGAGTTTGGGATCTGAAGGGAGCAGCAGATTTTTTTCTTTGGAAAGAGGAGCTTTGACTGTAAAAGAGAGGATTGATAGAGAAAGTCTGTGTGGATCGATCTCAAGCTGTTTAATACATTTAGAGATAGCAACTGAAAATCCCTTGGAACTGTTCAATTTGGAAATTGAAATTTGGGATATAAATGATAATTCTCCAACATTTTTAAATGTTAATCAGGTTATAAAAATTACAGAATTAGTAGCTAGTCCTGGAATGGTATTCCCTTTAGAAACAGCAGAGGACCAAGATGTGGGAATTAATAGTGTTACTGAGTATAGACTGAATCCAAACCCTTATTTTACTTTGCTTGTTAAAAATCATAAGAATGGAATAGTGCTTCCTGAATTAGTGCTAGAAAAAATTTTAGACAGAGAAGAAAAAAAAGAGCACAATCTAATATTGACTGCTTCTGATGGAGGAGAAAACTCTCGAACAGGATCATGTGAGGTTACTGTTATAGTTCAAGACATCAATGATAATGCACCAGTGTTTAATCAATCAATATATAAAATCAGTTTATTGGAGAACCTGCCATTAAATACAGTTGTAATAAAACTCAATGCTACAGATCTGGATGAAGGATCCAGTGGGGAAATTAAATATTCCTTTGTGCAACACAGGTTAAATACAGCAACAGAAATATTTGACCTAAATCCACAAACAGGAGAAATATTTGTTAAGGGGAATATAGATTTTGAAAAATCACAATTATATGAATTAAACATCAGAGCAACAGACAAAGGAGTGCCTGAATTACAGGGGCGCTGCCTTGTTCAGATTGAAGTGCAAGACGTTAATGATAATACTCCAGAAATTCTTTTTACTTCCAAGGTAAATAAAGTACCAGAAAATGCACCACTGGGAACTGTTGTTGGCTTTATCAGTGTCAGAGATAAAGATTCAGGGAGAAATGGAGAGATAAAATTAGATGTATCACCAAATGTACCTTTTAAATGTCAATCCTTAAACAACCGGTATTCATTAGTCACTAGTGGATATCTGGATAGAGAAAAGGAATCTCAATATACTATTAAGCTTACTGCATCTGATTTAGGTTCTCCACCTTTATATAATCAGACTGTATTTATCCTAAATATATCTGATGTTAATGACAATCCTCCAACATTTGTGCAGCTGGTTTACACTGCCTTCATCAAAGAAAACAATGAACCAGGCAGCTTATTGTGCACTGTATCTGCTACTGATCCAGATGAGGGAGCTAACTCAGATGTATCTTATTCTATTATTGAAAGCCAAATAGATGGTTCTGCTGTCTCTTCTTTTGTGTACATCAACTCTCAAAATGGTAATATTTATGCGCAGCGTGCTTTTGACTATGAGCAGATTCAGGTATTACATATCACAGCAAGAGTGGAAGATGCAGGATTACCCAAATTATTTTCTAATGTTTCAGTCTTCATATTCATTATGGATACAAATGATAACACCCCATCAATATTGTATCCACAATACTCAATGGAGCTCATCACCCAAGAAAATATTCCAAGATCAGCATCTGTTGGTTATTTGGTCACAAAGGTGTCTGCAGTGGATCAGGATTCAGGTCACAATGCCTGGCTTGTCTATAGTCTCCCTGAATCTACCAGTAACACTTTATTTCAAATCTCAGCATACTCAGGAGAAATAAGAACCATACGTGACATCCATGATGCAGATAATACTGAGCAACAGCTTGTTGTTTTAGTCAGTGACCATGGGGATCCATCCTTGTCTACTACAGTCACCATACATGTAAATATAATAGACAACATAATAAATGATCAACCAAAATCTCAGAATTTCCTTACAAATTCTAAACCTACACCAGACTTAACTTTATATTTAATTATTTCACTGGTGGCAATCAGTTTGGTTTCGCTTGTAACCTTTGCAATATTGCTTGTGAAATGTTTAAAAGGAAGAAACTATGACAGTAGTTGCAGGCCTTGTTTTTCAAACAAATCTCAACACAAGCAGTATGCAGGAGAGTATCAGCCAACACTTTTCCTGAATACAGATGGAACCTTAAAATACATGGAAGTGAGGATGGCACCTACAGAACCTCAAGGGCAATGCTACCAGGCTTGTTTTCCTACAGCATCAGAAAATAATGAATTCACCTTTATGAAGCCACAAAATTTTCCACAGCTGGGAGAGTTGGTCAATAAAACAGAGTCCACATCTGATTTAAATATTTCGACCAAACCAAATCAGGTGAGATTAAATTGTAATGTTTTTTCTTTTTTTTTAAGTAACCAACAAAACAGAATGGAAATGTAAAACATATATAATTATTACAGCAATCTTAACTTTTTTTTTTGCTATTAGCATGGTACGCTTCTAAATGCAGGTCATTTGTTAATGCATGATGCCTTCTACCTGATTTTTATTTATGTAATTGAGAATACAATAGTGATCAATCACTGTTAATGAAGAAAATATTATCCTATAATATATATAGTTACAATATTAATTACTGTACTTTTTTTTTTTTAAATAAGCATTTTTCATACATGTTTATTTTAGTTTTGGCAAGCTGTGGCTAAGTACTCTGTGATTCAATTATTCAATTGTACTTTTTTTGTTTTTCTACGTGTTCAGTTGTATTAATGAAGGGGACATCAAATAGTTTGTAAATCATATTCATTATATTATTTCAAGCTAAGCAAGATACATTAATGGACTAATAGAAACAAATTGTGAGCCAGTGAAATTGAACTACAGTGAACTATTACTACTACTAAATATGTATGTAGGTATGGTATTATGTGTCTGTATATTAAGATGTGTGTTGTTGCAAGAAGTCCAACACAACTATTATAACATTTCTAAGTTTCTAGTATATTTAAAATGGTGTTTTATGAATGTGAAGCAACATTAAATAATCATCATTTTTATTGGTATAAGGATTTTCTAGTGTTGAAAGTGTATGTTTGTGCATTTTGGTGCAGAATTGTAAAAACATTTTGCTAATATTAACTTTCAGTATATTTTAAAAATACATTGAACACCCCTTGCTTTTTTATAAAAACCGTTATGCTTGTGTCATGGTTCCTGGACCATGTTTCAATCGGGACTACATATCTTGCCACCAGATAAAGATACATGCGATCTCTAGGCACTCCGCTGTACCATGGAAAACTGGATAATATTATATGATCAAGATCAGTGATGGCCAACTTCCTAACACATGGGGCAGCTGATCAATAGTTTATCAGCCTTAAAGGGACACTCAATCAAAATTAAACTTTCATTATACAGATAGAGCATGCCATTTTAAACAACTTTCCAATTTACTTTGATTAACAAAATGTGCACAGTCCTTTTATATTTAAACTTTTTGAGTCACCAGCTCCTATTGAGCATGTGCAAGAATAAGCGTGTATGCGTTTGTGAATGGCTGATGGCTGTCACATGGTACGTGTATGCATTTGTGAATGGCTGATGGCTGTCACATGGTACAGGGGGAGTGGAAAAGACATAACTTTTAAAATTGTCAGAAAAAAATCTACTACTCATTTGAAGTTTAGACTAAGTGCTATTGCATTGTCTTGTTATCTTGCATTTGTTGATTATGCAAATCTACTGAGTTGACTGGTCCTTTAAGGGCCACATATACATTTATGTCTATTAAACACAAACACTAATATGTTTTCTAATAATTTCCAGTAGCACAGGGTGGGATTTGAGGGTGCATGGTACTCTTTGTCTGCTATTATCCACTCCAGTGTGTTCTTTTTAATGGTGGCCACCCCAAGCAGACATTTATAGTTCTGCTTTTTCTTTGGGCCACACACTCTATGGCACACATTCTTACCCGTACTCTTTTCAAGAGGTAAAAAAAACAGAGAAGAGAACCACATTTGGCACTCAAGCCACCATCTTTACAAAAAAGGCTAGGAAGCAATTATACTGGGCACATTATAATCTAAAAAACAGGATCTAACAACAACTACAGTTTGGCTTTTAGCTCCTATGGGTTTTAGTGGATTATCGTCTTTTTCTCTTATGAGCTGCTTCTCTAACGTTATTTGGTCTGGTGAGATCTAATCTTAGTCTCATTAGTACTGTGAAGTCCCTCATAGAATTTTAGAATGGGACACTTTAGCTTCAAAGCTGTTTGTCTCAATAAGTGGGGTTCTGGGTTTGAAGAAGAGACACAAATATTGCAATGTATTGCTTAACAAAAAAAAAGGTTTTGTGATATTTCTATCTGTGTCAGTGAGTTTTTGATAATCAGGCTCTTACGTTATCATACATTAAAGTCAACATGCTTCCCTTTTGAAATTTTGGAAGCAAGGTTAAAAGCTAATATAAAGCTGATAAATGTTTTATATTCTGAACCATAGAATAAGGTGAGGTACATGGCTCATTAATAATGCAGGTATCTTTACTCTCAGGTTTTTATTATTTTTTATTGTGATCTATATTTTAGCTAAAGCACAGTATATATAGTATGTATTTAGATTATGTTTTTGTTTTGTCATGTTGCATGGGATGTGTAATAGTAGCAGTTAGCCTAGCAAAATATGGGTAACATTAAAAGCATATCAAATAATTTCAAAATGTAGCATAATTACTATATAAAATATTTTATACATAAAAGTAGACTTGTGCGAGGCGAAAAAATTTGGTTCGGTTCGTTTCGTATCGATTCGGATGTTATTGAATTTCGTTTTCGGATCGATTCAAATTCGTATACATTTGAATGCATTAGTTTCGGATTCCTTTGGATTCATTTGGATTCGGATGTATTCGGTTCGGATTTGATTCGTAAATTCAGAAGTTCGGTATGTGTTAGGTGGGATGTGCTGTGTATTAGACTAGTATTATATACTGTAATATTAGGTGTAGCCCATATCAGAGTTATATAACCTAATATACAGTACAATACTAGTGTAATTGTGATTAGTCCATGGCTATCCGAATGTTACAAATAAATCCAAACTAATTCGGATTTATTTGTTAGATTCAGTGCTACGGTAATTCGGAAATTCGATTCTATCCAAATCTCCGAATTTGACAAATTCGTACGAATTTAAATTTGGAATGAATCGAAACGCACATGTCTACATAAAAGCTATAATTGTTAGCATCAGAAATGTAAGATGATTTCTAACTGTAAATTGTACAATTAAACAACCACATAGCTTAAAATTCATACAAATATGGAAAACATTATTTTAAAACAAATTACTGTAATAACTAAAGGTTGCATTATATATCAGATTCAATAATATTTTTTTTTTTTTTTAATGTTCTGCCTTTTGTTTACTGATTAATGCAATTATATAGTAATACATCTATAATCCTCACAAACATTGTTTAACCATTAGACTGCGTTCCATTTGTGATATTTCTGTTTGCAAGAGTTTTATAATTTCTTTAAATACTCAAAGTAGGAATTTAAGCATATTCTTTAAAGTACATGTGTGTTCAAAAACCATATACAATTATTTGGTAAAAGAAACATGATCTATCAGTAAAATTTAACAAGTAAATAAAAAATCACGCATATAGATCTAGATTACAAGTGGCGTGGTATTTTTTTTTGCGTAAGAGAAAACTCAGCTAGGATTTTCATTTTTGTGATTTTCAGGTTGTGTTTGTATTACTAAGTTCCAAAAATAACCTATTTTGCACTAGCGTTAAGCTGTATAGTGTGAAAAAACAAACTTATGTTTTCATGTGCGCGTGCATGTATTCACCCATAGAGATCAATGGAGAACAGAAAGGGGGTAAAAACAGAGATCACGCAAACGTCATTACCTTTTAATTACCTTTTCACATTCCCCATAGAAGTCAATGGGGAATAAAAATTGTTGAATAGAAAACACCCATTGCGCAAACAACATAGCATATTCGCATTAGCAAATGGGAAATATTTAGAGTAAATACATAGTTAAAATCTTTATTAAATATGAATATTGCATTAATGTTTTATCAGCTTAATGGAAAAGGACTATAATGCACTTATATATATATGTTTATATATGTGTACATATATATTGTTTTTATGTGTATATATGACTGTAAATACATATATACACATATAAATACATTAATATATATGTACACAGATACAAAACATATATATATATATATATATATATATATATATATATATATATATATATATATATATATATATATATATACATACAAATACATATTTAGCAATGTATATGTATGTGTCTCAATGTTAAAGCCATTTGCCTGCTTTTTTTTCTAACATCCGAGATCTCCTATCTTTGAGCCCTTCTAACTTTTTTGTGCAATATTAGTAATTTTTATTAGACAGTGTTAATATGAGTGTAACTGTACTTTGTAATGTATTTTTGTAGTGTTTTGTGCAACTTTTTGTTTCAGAAAAGAGTTAACCACAGCTCTGAAATTGCGGTAAGGATTGAAGCTTAAAGGGCGATTGCACTAGAGCAATCACGATTTTGCTCCATTTGTAATATCAGCGAAATGAAAATGGCTCACAAAAATACGATTGAGCTAGCGCAAAACCGTTTGCGCCTCACTTGTAATCTAGCCCATGATAAAGTAAAATAAGTTAATACATTGCTTTCAATATGCAGCAGTATTAATTAAATTTCTATATGCTACATTCTACATAGGTTTGCAATATATACTAATTTGCAGCTTTCTGTGTTTTATTTGTTAAATAAAAATGAAAATAAATAGCTACTATATGTGTGTATCTTTACTGTTACCCATTTAAATCAAAGTGGACATGTAAACAGTGTGTCAAGTAGATTTAAAAGTTAGTATTTATACAGGTGTATCACATTAATTACAATAATGTGGGAAAAGAAGCATAAATCTATCAATACATTTTGACAAATACATATATTAAAATTCACACACATATAAAAATAAAATAAATCAATATATGTTGCAGTCTGTTTACAGTAGTATTAAATTAACTTACAATAATATGGACTCATTTTCACCTTTCTGTAGTTTTTTTGTTGCAATAAAAATGTAAATATATAACTATTAAATTGGACTACCTTTAATTTTTTTTAAACACAATCCATAAATCTAGAAACATCACATGCTTTGGTTAATACTTTGTTTTCTGATTTTTACATTTCTGTTTGCTAGTGTTCAGTAAAAATGTAGTTAACATTATTGGCCAGGAGAGGGCGAGCCTGTCATCCAATCAGTATTTTTAGATACATCAGTAGATCTACTCATGACATCACCATCTACTCTCCTCCTCCTAACTCACAAAATCACCCTCCCATTTATTTTACTGACACACAAAGGAGAGCTGCTGTTTTGCTGAAAATTCTATGGATGTTTCATATCTAAGGAAACAAGGATTATAACTGCATACTCATGGGATTATAAAAGGATTTTTTTTTAACATCTCAAGATATGGACATGAGAAGCTCCATAAATGCTTTGAAATGGCAAGTAATATTATTCTTTATTTGTAGCTGGGGCTGGGTCTCAGGGCAGCTTCAGTATTCTACAGTCGAAGAATCAGAGTCAGGCACTTTAATAGGCAATGTAGCCCAGGATCTTGGAATAAACCTGGCAGATATTAATAAAAGACGTTTGAGTGTGGGATCTGAAGGGAGTAATAGATTATTTGCTGTAAAAAGTGGAGCTTTAACTGTAAAAGAAAGGATTGATAGAGAAAGTCTGTGTGGATCCAGCTCAAGCTGTTTACTATATATAGAAATTCTTGCTGAGAATCCATTTGAATTGTTCAGTTTGGAAATTGAAATTTTGGATGTAAATGATAATTCACCCATATTTTTAAATGCTAATCAAGTTATAAAAATTTCAGAAATAATAGCTAATCCTGGAAAGAAATTACATTTAGAAACAGCAAAGGATCCAGATGTGGGAATTAATAGTGTTACTCAATATATATTGAATACAAATCCTTATTTTTCTTTGTCTGTCAAGAAAAAGGATGGAGCTCTAATTCCAGAATTAGTGTTAGAAAAAAATTTAGACAGGGAAGAAAAAAATGAACACAAACTTATACTCACTGCTTCTGATGGAGGTGAAAACCCACGGACAGGATCTTGTGAGATCACTGTTATAGTTCAAGATATCAACGACAATGCACCTTTGTTTGATCAATCAACATACAAGATCAGTTTATTGGAGAATCTCCCGTTAAACAAAGTTATAATAAAACTTAATGCTACAGATTTAGATGAAGGCTCCAATGGAGACGTTCAATATTCCTTTGTTCAAAACAGTTTGGATACAGCAGCAGAAATATTTGATTTAAATCCAGAAACTGGAGAAATATTTGTTAAAGGGAATATAGATTTTGAAAAATCCCAAATGTATGACTTAAATATCAGAGCAACAGACAAAGGAGTACCTGAATTAGAGGGACGCTGCCTTGTTCAGATTGCAGTACAAGATGTAAACGATAATTCGCCAGAAATTCTCTTTACCTCCAAGACAAACAAAATACCTGAAAATGCACCACTGGGAACAGTTGTTGGCTTCATCAGTGTCAGAGATAAAGATTCAGGTAAAAATGGAGAGATAAAATTAGATGTATCACCAAATGTACCTTTTAAATGTCAATCATTTAAGAACCGGTATTCATTAGTCACTAGTGGATATCTGGACAGAGAAAAGATCTCTCAATATACTATTCAGCTTACTGCTTCTGATTTAGGTTCTCCACCTTTATATAATCAGACTGTAATTATCCTAAATATTTCTGATGTTAATGACAATCCTCCAACATTTCTGCAGTCCGTTTACAATGCCTTCATTAATGAAAACAATGAACCAGGCAGTTTATTGTGCACTGTATTTGCTACTGATGCAGATGAGGGAGCTAACTCAGATGTATCTTACTCTATAGTCGAAAGCCACATAGATGGTTCTGCTGTATCCTCTTTTGTGTATATCAACTCTCAAAATGGTAATATTTATGCCCAACGTTCTTTTGACTATGAACAGTTTCAGGTATTACAACTTACAGCAAGAGTGGAAGATTTAGGATTTCCCAGATTATTTTCCAATGTTTCAGTCACCATATTCATTATGGATGCAAATGATAACACCCCATCAATATTATATCCACAAGCTTCAAGGGAGCTCATTGCAGAAGAAAATATTCCAAAATCAGCATCTGTTGGATATTTGGTTTCAAAAGTGTCTGCAGTGGATCAGGATGCAGGTCGAAATGCATGGCTTGTGTATAGTCTTATTGAATCTACCAGTAATAATTTATTTCAGATCTTGGCATACACAGGAGAAATCAGAACTGTACGGGATATCCATGATGCAGATAATAATGAGCAACAGATTCTTGTTTTAGTCAGTGACCATGGGGAGCCATCCTTGTCTTCTACAGTAACAATACACATAAATATCATAGACAGCATAGTAAATGAAAAAACAAAATCTCAGCGTTTCCTTACTAATTCTAAACCCACACCAGACATAACTTTATATTTAATTATTTCAGTAGTAGCAATTAGTTTGGTTTCCCTTGTAACTTTTGTCATATTGTTTATGAAATGCTTAAAAGGGAGACTATATGACACTAGTTGTGGGTCTTGTTTTTCAAACAAATCACAACCCAAGCAGTATGCAGGAGAGTATCAGCCAACACTTTTCCTGAACACAGATGGAACCTTAAAATACATGGAAGTGAGGATGGCAGCTCCAGAACCTCAAGGGCAATGCTACCAGGCTTGTTTTCCTACAGCATCAGAAAACAATGAATTCACCTTTATGAAACCACTGAATTTCCCCCAATTGAAAGATATGGTTAATGAAACAGGCACTACATGTGATTCCAATTATTCTCCCAATCCAAATCAGGTGAGATGCAAATATGACATTTTTCAATTTCTTTAGTATGCATCTTACATTAGTGATGCAAACTGTTAAAATATAAGGATTTCTACTTTTTCCTTGCTAAATATCTTATAGATACTGTCTAAATTACATTTTTTTGTTTCCAATTCTATCTTAGGGAATATTAAAAAAAAATGGTGTTACAATAATTATTAATATCAACAAGTGGTTACCTGTGATGTTTGTATATATTTATTTAAATATTTGTAATATTACTGTGAGAAGAGGTGAGAGACTGTACAGAAAGATGTGCATTAAATGATGAGTATATACTATAGAACTTTCAATTTGACCAGAAATACTACTGTGAAAAAAACCATCATTGTTTTTATATATTTTCTTTGTAACATGCCATTAGATTTTGCAGCACCAAACAATGGAATACATGGTGCTATATATTATTCTTTGTTTACAATGGGTACATACTCATACATAGTCATATTATTACTTACTTTATATGTAATATAAAGTATATCGTATAAAATAAGATTCCAGGGAAAGTTGATATACGTTTTCTGTATGTAGTAAGCATATGAGACAACAACAAGAATATACGTTGATAGTGACTAAATGTAAGTAATTATGTAAAGATAATATACAACAAGGATCTCAGAAACATTGGCTTACGGGGAAGTAAAACTGAAAAGTAAACAAGAATCATGTAATTCATTTCAGGTATTATGCTACTGAACTATTCATGGAGTTGATCAAAGACCTTTATAAAAATATATCAAATGATTTAGCTACAGAAATCCCCATGGATTTTAATTGTAGTAAAATCATAAGATAAACTTTTCTAAAGGATTGTGATCTTCCCGTTTTAATAATAGGTATCGGAAAACCCATGCATTGGATGGACATGGTCTGATGTTATATGTAAGAACCTTGACAAAACAATACATGTAACAATGTAAATGTTTATGAACAGTTTACAAGTTAGAGAATATTTATCATGCTCTATCATGAGCCTTATTATGTAATAGACTAGGAAAAATTACACAGAGCATGTTTTGTTTAGCTTTGTTTAGATTGCCTTATAGCAGAACTGTAAATAACTATTTTAAGTGATGCATTAATTCAAACTATTTGTTATGGATGTTCAAATGCTAGAGGTGCTTGCAAGTATATATGATGATGTTAAATGGCATGAATGTTTGTTGGTAAACTTTCTGTTTCAATTTATACAACATGATTAGAGTAAGTCATCAAGTTACGTTAGGATTTGTTGATATCATATTCATGAGATAATTTTAATATATTTCTTACATTAAGAGGCTACTTGAAAAAAGATTTATGAGATAGGATGTTAATGAACTAGGTAAAACATGTTTGTAAGTTAAGATTATGGGCCCAATTTATCAAAGCTAGTTCAGAAAATTTTACTACAAATGGAATTTGTCTGCACACATACAGGGCCTCTGATGCAGTATCTGCTACTGGAATTATATATGGCACCAGCAACCCCGCCACTGATAGATCAGGGCCTCTCAGTCTACCCGTCCCCGATGAAGGACTCTTTTTGAGTTTGTGGATAGGTTAAGAAGCCACAGTCATAAGACTGCTGCTCCTAAATTTTGGTTTCAGGCTTGATATGTTTATTTATTTATTTACAAATGTATTAATTTATTTATTTATTGGGGAGCGTAATTTATGGGCAACATCTTTTTCCATTTTTTGAGCGTGCTATATTTCAGCATACGTCTCTCTTACCTATTTTGTTACGTATAAAATTGTTAAATTGATTAATTTTGAAGAACAGTGATTTGAAACCACATTTTTTTAAACATACATTGGCTGTAAAAATCTTCATTACTTCTTAGCTTTATTATTCTGGATATTTGTTTTTTTCTGTTGTGACATTAAAACACATGTACCACAGCCAACTTGTGTGCATATATACTTGTGCTACTCACACTTGTGCATACATAGCTCCACCTTATTATGCTTTCTAAGGTTATCAACATTTTATTGTGCATTTAATTGTGTAAAATTTTAATTCATATATTTTCATTTGACCATTTCTTTGGAACCAGTAATAAGATACACATGACCAGTTGCAACCCACTGATTTAGACAGCCATGTGAACTAGCTCTTTGCCTATAGTACAGTATATTTTTAAACCAAACTTTTGTCACAGGAAGATAAAAACAAATAGCTAGCAAAAATACTATTACATGGGACATATTCTAATGTTTAAAATCGGCTACAGTTAAAACTGTAGTTCACCTTTTTTAAAAAGTTAGCTTTCAAATTGTATTTAAGCTATCTTCATTAGTCTTATACTCAACTTGCTTTTGCTTCTTTAGAAACTAATTTAGATACAAAAAACCTGACTCCATTATGGTATGTAACAGATATAAAGCACTGAATATTGCAATACAATGTGACAAGGAGTATATTCTGCTATCACCTGGTATATTTCCTGCCTTCTACCACAATAACTATTGATAACATACAATTATCCAAATTTTATTTTTATAATACATTTAACTCAAAGAGGACATGTATAATGTGTCATGTGCATTTTCAAGTGGCCATTTATACAGGTGTATTAAAAAAATATAAAATAATGTAAAAAATAAGCATAAATCTATCAATATATTTTGACAAATACATACATTAAAATGTACATATATATATATATATATATATATATATATATATATATATATATATATATATATATATATGTAACAAAAAACTTGCACTCGCTGGTCTTTTTTAACACACTCTTTTACTGTGAAAAGTAGTAATGTTTTGGGGAAAAATATCCACTTGCATTCTTTTTTAAACAGTATTAAATTAAATTATATTTGTTATGATATGTAAAAAATATCTAATAATATGGAATAATTTTCATCTTTCTGTATATTATATGTTGATTAAAAATGTAAATATATAACTATTAAATTGCACTAGCTTCAAATTTATATGAAGGACAATCAATAAATCTACAAACATCACGTACTTTCCTTAATAATTTGTTTTCTGATTTTCACATTTCTGGTTTGATAGTGTTCAGTAAAAATGTAGTTAACATTACTGGCCAGGAGAGGGCGAGCCTGTCATCCAATCAGTTTTTTAGCTGCACCAGTAGATCTGTTCATTACATTGCTATCTACTCTCCTCCCCCTAACACAAAATCACCCTCCCATTTTTTTTACTGAAACACAAAGGAGAGCTGTTGTTTTGCTGCTATTCTATGGATATTTTAAATACAAAGAAAAAGGGATTCAAACCTAAACTGCATACTCATGGGATTATAAAAGGATCTATATTTCCTAACATCTCAAGATATGGACATGAAAAGCTCCTTAAATGCTTGGAAATGGCAAGTAATATTATTCTTTCTTTGTAGTTGGGGCTGGGTCTCTGGGCAGCTTCACTATTCTATTGTCGAGGAGTCAGAACCAGGCACATTAATAGGGAATATAGCCCAGGATCTGGGAATAAACCTTGCAGATATTAATAAAAGACAGCTGAGTTTGGGATCTGAAGGGAGCAGCAGATTTTTTGCTGTGAAAAGTGGAGCTTTGACTGTAAAAGAGAGGATTGATAGAGAAAGGCTGTGTGGATCCAGCTCAAGCTGTTTACTGTATATAGAAATAATAGCTGAGAATCCATTGGAACTGTTCAGTGTAGAAATTGAAATTTTGGATGTAAATGATAATTCACCTATATTTTTAAACACTAATCAAATTATAACAATTTTAGAATTATTTGCTAATCCTGGAAAAACATTCCATTTAGAAACAGCAGAGGACCATGATATAGGAATAAATAGTGTTACTCAGTACAGTTTGAATCCAACCCTGTATTTCTCTCTGTCTGTAAAGAATCGTAAGGATGGAACACTAATTCCTGAATTAGTGCTAGAAAAAATTCTAGACAGGGAAGAAAAAAAAGAACACAAACTTATACTCACTGCTACTGATGGAGGAGAAAACCCACGAACAGGATCTTGTGAGGTTACTGTAATAGTTCAAGACTTCAATGATAATGCACCAGTGTTTAATCAATCAACATACACAATCAGTTTATTGGAAAACCTCCCATTAAATACAGTTATAATAAAATTAAATGCTACAGATTTGGATGAAGGCTCCAACGGGGTAGTTCAATATTTTATTGTCCCAACTAGGTTGAAAACAGCAATAGAAATATTTGATATAAACCAACAAACAGGAGAAATATTTGTTAAGGGGAATATAGACTTTGAAAAATCCCAATTTTATGAATTAAACATCAAAGCAATGGATAAAGGGGTTCCTGAATTAGAGGGACACTGCCTTGTTCAGATTGAAGTACAAGATGTAAATGATAATTCTCCAGAAATTATTTTTACTTCCAAGACTAATGAAGTACCAGAAAATGCACCACTGGGAACTGTTGTTGGCTTTATCAGTGTCAGAGATAAGGATTCAGGAAGAAATGGAGAGATACAATTAGATGTATCACCAAATGTTCCTTTTAAATGCCAATCCTTTAAGAACCGATATTCCTTAGTCACTAGTGGACATCTGGATAGAGAGAAGGTGTCACAATATACTATTCAGCTTACTGCCACTGACTTAGGTTTTCCACCTTTAAATAATCATACTATCATCCTATTAAATATTTCTGATGTTAATGATAATCCTCCAGCATTTTATCAGCCATTTTACAATGCCTTCATCAAAGAAAACAATGAACCTGGCAGTTTATTGTGCACTGTATCTGCTAATGATCCAGATGAGGGAGCTAACTCAGATGTGTCTTACTCTATAGTTGAAAGCCAAATAGATGGTTCTGCTTTATCTTCTTTTGTGTACATTAATGCTCAAAATGGTAATATTTATGCACAGCGTGCTTTTGACTATGAGCAAATTCAGGTTTTACACATCACATTAAGAGCTGAAGATGCTGGTTTTCCCAAGTTGTTTTCTAACATTTCAATATTCATATTCATTTTGGATGCAAATGATAATGTCCCCTCTATATTATATCCACATTTTTCAAGGGAGCTCATTGCACAGGAAAGTATTCCAAGATCAGCGTCTGTTGGTTACTTGGTCACAAAAGTGTCTGCAGTGGATCAAGATTCAGGTCACAATGCCTGGCTTGCCTATAATCTCATTGAATCTACCAGTAACAATTTATTTGAGATCTCAGGATACACAGGAGAAATTAAAACTGTACGTGATATCCATGATGCTGATAATAATGAGCAAAAACTTGTTATTTTAGTCATTGACCATGGATATCCATCCTTGTCAACTACAGTAACTATACATGTAAATATAATAGACAATATAGTAAACGAGAGACCAGATTCGCAGGATTTCCTTACTAATTCTAAACCTACACCAGACATAACTTTATATTTAATTATCTCACTGGTGGCAATCAGTTTGGTTTCACTTGTAACTTTTGTCATATTGCTTGTTAGATGCTTAAAAGGGGACAATTACGACAACAGTTGTAGGTCTTGTTTTTCAAACAAATCCCAATCCAAGCAGTATGCAGGAGAGTATCAGCCAACACTTTTCCTGAACACAGATGGAACCTTAAAATACATGGAAGTGAGAATGGCACCTTCAGAACCTCAAGGGCAATGCTACCAGGCTTGTTTTCCTACAGCATCAGAAAACAATGAATTTACCTTTATGAAACCACTAAATTTCCCCCAGCTGAAAGAGATGGTTAATGAAACAGGGTCCACTTCTGATTCAAATTATTTTCCCAAACCAAATCAGGTGAGATGAAGCTAATGTTTTTTTGTTTGTTTACAGTGAGTACATATTGTTATTTTTATATTTACAGATAAAATAATATTCCAGGGGAAACTGAATATACATATTCTGTATGCTTCAAGCATGTGAAATAACAGAAATAAGGGTAAGATTACTCAAGAATATAAGCTGATAGAGACTAACAATAAGGCATTATGCAAATATAATATATGACAAGGCTTACAAAATGCAGGTTGACTTCGTGTGATGAAACTGAAACATTTGGATGAATCAAAACTTATCATTTTAGTATTCAACAGAAAAAGGTATGGGGGACGATTTATCAAGGGCCCTATCTCCGCGTGAGCCTTCAGGCTTGCCAGAAACAGCAGTTATGAAGCAGCGGTCTTAAGACCGCTGCTCCTTAACTGGTTCGCCTGCTCTGAGCGGCGGACAGCAATCAACCCGATCAGATATGATCGGGTTGATTGACACCCCCTGCTAGCGGCCAATTGGCCGCAAATCTGCAGGGGGCGGCATTGCACAAGCAGTTCACAAGAACTGCTTGTGCAATGTTAAATGCCAACAGTATATGCTGTCGACATTCAGCGATGTCTGTCGGAAATGATACACTACATTGTTAAATTGGCCCCATGGAATGGACATAGACTGATGTTTATATTCCTTTAAGAAACTTGAAAAAATAATAAGGTATAGAAATGTGGACTTTTTACAAGTTTGAAATAATTGAATAGACTCTTCTATAAGCTTTATTGTACAATAGGCTAATAAAAAGACACATTTAGAGGGCTCAATGTAGTAAGCAGCAGATGCTAATTTTGAACCCTTGCTGGGTTGCTTCTTACCCTGTCAACCACTTCTAAGGTGGCAGAGATAAAACTCTCTGAGCATGGGCGTTCAGGGTGATTGACAGACCGAGCCCACTTCCTATTTACTGCAAAGGCGGGCAGACAGGTTCCCATGATTAGAGAAAGTGATCAAGTCTTGTGAAAAGTTGGTGATTAGTTCATGAGACAATGTCAATAGGTTACCTGTATTAAGAGATTACTAAAAAAACAATTTATTTTTATTTGAATGCATGTGTTTGTGGTTCTATGTTTTTACACTTCATTTCGAAAAACTTTTTCTATTAAATACTTGAAGTGAACTTTAACTTCAAGCCAGCATAGGTTATATTGAAGATAAGGTATCACCTATGAGACTAATGATTGTGGCATTAATGTTACTACTGCACATAACGTGCTATCAGTGATATCTCTGATTATGTGACATCAGCACTGAATTCTGTAGTAATATTAAACAAAAACATCTATATAGTATTGATGTACATCTTGTTACAGTACAGTGTAGGTATGATAATAACCTGGTATGACACTTTTTTTCCTAGAGGAAGCATCCTGAGATCAAACAATATCTGAACATCACATCTGTTGTCCTCATTACCAATATCAGTCTAATATTTCATATATCCGTTTTCTGCAGTATACAAAAGGTGTATGTATTTGACAAAACAGATGTGTTACTTGTTTTCATATAGCAGTAGTTATGCTCCAGTGGTGGAAAAGCTTAAGAAGAGTTTATTGGATTTTGTTAATTTTTTTTGTAAAGAGACAGCATTAACAAACACTGTCTAAAACTTGCTTATATCTATTACCATTTAAAAAGTTTTAGCATAATAATACGTGTAAACATAGAGCTGGCTTGTATCAGGGTTCCTTTCATTTACTGAAAGGGCTCTGTTTATCAGCTATGGATGCAGCTCCTGATCCTGAGTGGTTTAGAATAGCACAAGTGAGTCTGCAATACCAGTAAAAAAGCACTGGTCATTGTTTGTGCTATGATGCCAGATGGACAGGTTTCTGGATGAGAATCTTGTGCACCCGCAGTATGATAAATGTAGACTATATACTTCATGTGCATGATATACTGTATGTACTGTCAGCTGCTCATAAGTAGCCTATCAGCAGGTTTGTATTTAAGTGATGGTCTTGTTTCACATATTTGAATACAACCTGCTAAACAAGGACAAGATTACATTAACACACCTCCCAATAGTTGTTTGCTAGATATTAGAGACTCAGGAGGTTTGAGGGAGGCTGTCTCCATTTTGTTGGTGGGGCTGTGTTGAAAGTAGCTGAAGTCATGGGTGGATAGTGGTATTATGGATGTGTCTGGGCAGTTTATGGACATATCTGGGTGGACTATGGCTGCCTCAGAGAGACAGATGGACAGAGCTAAGATTCATGGACTGTCCCTCTCAAATAGGGTCATTTGGGAGGTCTGCGTTAAAGGGACATTTAAGTAAAAAAATAAATATTTGTGATTCAGATAGAGTGTGCAATTTAAAACAACTTTCTAATTTATTTTGAGTTACTTATTTGCTTTGTTCTCTTGCTATCATTTGTTGAAAAGCATACATAGGTAGGCTCAGGCACAGCAATTCACTACTAGAGCTGGCTATTGGCTGGGGGCTGCACATATATGATACTTTTCATTGGGTCACTAGATGTGTTCATCTAGCTTCCAATAGTGCATGGCTGCTGCTTTACCAACGGATACCAAGACATGGGGCTCCATGTACAAAGAGGCGGGCGGACAGCTTCTTAACTCGCGAAGCTGTCCGCCCGCCTCCGCTACACACGGGCAGCGGATCTATTGATCCGCTTGCCCGTATGTACCATTACACACTCAGCGGAGTGTGTAATGCCCGCCCCTTCAGTCGCGCGACCAATCACGCGACTGAAGGGGCTGTCAATCACCGAGAGCGAGCGAGCTCTCTGTGATTTTGCTTCGCCACCTAAGAGGTGGCGTAGGGTGTAGGAAGCAGCGGTCTAATGACCGCTGCTTCTTACATTGCGGGAAGCAGGCTCGCATATGCGAACCTGCCCCGCAAAGGCTCCGGAGCAGCTTTCGCTGCTTCGTACATGGAGCCCAAAGAAGCAAATTTGATAGCAGAAGTAAATGTATTTAGCCCCTTAATAACCAGCAACATACCCTGCTTTTGTGATAGCGCGGCTTTCACCACCAACTGCAAAACCGTGCTATAATAGGAGGCCGGCAGGAGAGAGGGATGTTGCATTAGCGATATCCTGGGCAAAAGAAAAAAAAAACTTAGCGACCAGCGAAGTACAGGGAAGCATGCTCTATTGACCTCAGGGTTTCCATTCAATGCAAGCGTGCTCCACTCATAACCTGACCCTTAATTGTTATACCTATTTCAAAATAGTCACAAAATATTTTTACAAAGTTTTTTAAAATCTGCATTATAAAAGTGTATGGCTCAGTCATTTTCATTATATAATTTGTCAAATAAATAATTCAACTTTTATGAAACCTGAAGGAAACTGAAACATTATAGATGAGGAAGACATACATTTCTTAAATTCATTATCCTATTCAGCTAACTGGACACAACTAGTTAACTATACACAAAGAAAAACACCTAAGGTTTTATTATTTTCAACATACGTTGCTAACCAAATTAAGTAAGAAAGAGGTCATCTGTATTATAGCCAACTTAAAAAGTAGAAGCAATTATCAAACCAAAATAAATAGGGTAGTGATTCTTTTTTAGTTGCTTTTTTATGTTTACATTCCATAAAAGTCTTTGCATTAGATGAGCACAGAAAAACAAAAAAAAAATTTCAGATACATTTCCTATGGTGAACATCTTCAGGGCAGCAGAAGAGTAGCTGGACAGCAGCATCAGTTTTAAAAAAAAGTTATGATAGTAGCTTGTGCTGTTACTACAAGCCAGCAGCATCACAAAATATTGTTTATTTTGTTTTAAATGGGATTATAACTTTCAAAAAACAAACAAAAGGAAAGCCTACATATTTATTAGCTGACACTACAATTATTCAACTAACAGGGTGTTGCTAAATCATAATTAAATATTGTAAATGTGAGAGGTTACTGCAATGTAAAAAAAAACAGAAAACAAATATTCTATTACACATGACACATTAGAATGTATCAACAGGCTGCAATAACATCTTTTAAAACAGATGTAGGGGCCGATTTGCTATGCCCCGAATGGGGCGAACTCGTCCTGTTTCCATGCGAGCCTTCAGGCTCACCGGAAACAGGAGTTAAGAAGCAGCGGTCTTAAGACCGCTGCTCCCTAACTGGATCCGCCACCTCTGAGCGGCGTACAGCAATCAACCCGATCTCATATAATCCGGTTGATTGACAACAATTCAGGGGGCGGCATTGCACAAGCAGTTAACTAGAACTGCTTGTGCAATGCTGAATGCCGACAGCGTATCATGTCGGACAGACATTGTTAAATCGGCCCCGTAGCCTTTAAAATGTGAGTTATCTGTGGTTCACTTGTTTTGATACCACTTTGGTTTAAAAACGATATAATGCTTTGAAGATTGTATAAAGTATGATGTATAAATACATTTGAGATATATTTTATTTGTTGTGCATGGCATGCAGGAGTGCATTAGTCCATTTTATTGTTTCATTACTGTAGTGAGGTATGTAACCTACAAAAAATATTTAATACATTTTACATAACATATAATTATTCATTCTTAGGTCAATTTTATAATTTCGTTAAATACTCAAAGTAGGCATGTATTTTTTAAAGTACGGGTGTATTTAAAAACAATATATATTCATTTTAAAAAGAAGCAAAATCTATCAGTAAACTTTAACAAACAAACAAATAAAAAATGACAACTATAAAAAAAATAAGTAAATAAATTTATACATAACATTCAATATGAAAAGGTTTTAAATCTGTTTCTATTTGCTTCATTCTACATAAGCTTGAAATAATATAGACTAATGTTCATCTTTATGTATTTTATTTGTAGAATAAAAAAGTTACTATTCTTACTTGTATCTGAAACACAATCCATAAATCTAAAAACATCACACGGTTGTATTTTTAACATTTCTGATTGTTAGTCTTCAATAAAAATGAAGTTAACATTATTGGCCAGAAGAGGGCGAGCCTGTCATCCAATCGGTTTTTTAGCTGCAGCAGTAGATCTGTTCATGACATTACCATCTAGTCTCCTCCTCCTAACTCACAGAATCACCCTCCCATTCTCTCCCTGACACACAAAGGAGAGCTGCTGTTTTGCTGCAATTCTATGGATGTTTTATATACAAGGAAAAAAGGATTAAAACCTAAACTACATACTCATGGGATTATAAAAGGATCTATATTTCCTAAAATTTCAAGATATGGACATGAGAAGCTCCTTAAATACTTGGAAATGGCAAGTAATATTATTATGTCTTTGTAGCTGGGGCTGGGTCTCTGGGCAGCTTCGGTATTCTATTGTTGAGGAGTCAGAACCAGGCACATTAATTGGGAATGTAGCTCATGATCTGGGAATAAACCTGGCAGATATTAATAATAGACAGTTGAGTTTGGGATCTGAAGGAAGCAGCAGATTATTTAATGTGGAAAAGGGAGCTTTGACTGTGAAAGAGAGGATTGATAGAGAAAGTCTGTGTGGATCCAGCTCAAGCTGTTTACTGTATTTAGAAATAATAGCTGAGAATCCATTGGAACTTTTCAGTTTGGAAATAGAAATTTTGGATGTAAATGATAATTCCCCTGTTTTTTTAAACAATAATCAAATTATAACAATTTTAGAATTATTAGCTAATCCTGGAAAAATATTCCATTTACAAACAGCAGAGGACCATGATGTTGGAACTAATAGTGTCACTCAATACAGACTGAATCCAAACCCTTATTTCTCTCTGTCTGTAAAGAATCGTAAGGATGGAACACTAATTCCAGAATTAGTGCTTGAAAAAATTCTAGACAGGGAAGAGAAAAATGAACACAAACTTATACTCACTGCTACTGATGGAGGAGAAAACCCTCTAACAGGATCTTGTGAGATTACTATTATAGTTCAAGACATTAATGACAATGCACCAGTGTTTGATCAATCAATATACAAGATCAGCTTACTAGAGAACTTGCCATTAAACACAGTTATAATAAAACTAAATGCTACAGACTTGGATGAAGGTTCCAATGGAGAAGTTCAATATTCATTTGTTCAACAAAGATTAAATGCAGCAACAGAAATATTTCATTTAAATCCACTAACAGGAGAAATATTTGTGAAAGGGAATATAGATTTTGAAAAATCTCAATTTTATGAATTAACTGTCACAGCAACAGACAAAGGAGTCCCTAAATTAGAGGGACATTGCCTTATTCAGATTGAAGTAGAAGATTTAAATGATAATACTCCAGAAATTCTTTTTACCTCCAAGACAAATGAAGTACCAGAAAATGCACCACTGGGAACTGTTGTTGGCTTTATCAGTGTCAGAGATAAAGATTCAGGGATAAATGGAGAGGTAAAGTTAGATGTATCACCAAATGTACCTTTTAAATGCCAATCCTTTAACAACCGGTATTCATTAGTCACTACTGGATATCTGGATAGGGAAAAGATCTCTCAATATACTATTCAGCTTACTGCTTCTGATTTAGGTTCTCCACCTTTATATAATAAGACTGTAATTATCGTAAATATTTTGGATGTTAATGATAATCCTCCAGTATTTCTCCAGTCAGTTTATAATGCTTTCATCAAGGAAAACAATGAACCTGGCAGTTTATTATGCACTATTTCTGCTACTGATCCAGATGAGGGAGCTAACTCAGATGTGTCTTACTCTATAGTTGAAAGCCAAATAGATGCTTCGGCTGTATCTTCTTTTGTGTACATCAACTCTCAAAATGGTAATATTTATGCCCAGCGTGCTTTTGACTATGAGCAGATTCAGGTTTTACAAATCACAGCAAGAGCTGAAGATGCAGGATTCCCCAAGTTGCCGTCTAATATTTCAGTCTTCATATTCATCATGGATGCAAATGATAATGCTCCCTCTATATTATATCCACAATATTCAAGTGAGCTCATTGCACAGGAAAGTATTCAAAAATCAGCATCTGTAGGTTATTTGGTCACAAAAGTGTCTGCAGTGGATCAGGATTCAGGTCATAATGCCTGGATTGCATATAAGCTGATTGAGTCTACCAATAACAATTTATTTGAGATCTCAGGATACACAGGAGAAATTAAAACTGTACGTGATATCCATGAGGCTGATAATAATGAGCAAAAACTTGTTGTTTTAGTTACTGACCATGGAGATCCATCCTTGTCAACTACAGTAACTATACATGTAAATATAGTAGACAATTTAGTAAATGAAAGACCAAAATCCCAGGATTTCCATACTAATTCTAAGCCTACACCAGACATAACTTTATATTTAATTATCTCACTGGTGGCAATCAGTTTGGTTTCACTTGTAACTTTTGTCATATTGCTTGTGAGATGCTTAAAAAAGGACAATTATGACAACAGTTGTGGATCTTGTTTTTCTAATAAATCCCAACACAAGCAGTATGCAGGAGAGTATCAGCCAACACTTTTCCTGAACACAGATGGAACCTTAAAATACATGGAAGTAAGGATGGCACCTTCAGAACCTCAAGGGCAATGTTACCAGGCTTGTTTCCCTACAGCATCAGAAAACAATGAATTCACCTTTATGAAACCACAACATTTTCCCCAGCTGAAAGAAATGGTCAATGAAACAGGGTCCACTTCTGATTCAAATTATTCTCCCAAACCAAATCAGGTGAGATTCAAATGTGATGTTTTTCCATTTTTATTTTTAAGCATCCTGAAATACTGATCCAAATTGTTATTATTTACTGATTTCTACTACCTATTTGCTTGCTAAATTTCTAGAAGCATGCAACTGCATTTCAAAGATGTTTCTAATTAGGGAAAACACCATTCTAGAAAAAAATAAAATAATTCTGTTATAATATTTATTAATTTCAATAAGTAGCTGCCTGTGATGCTTCACACTGTAAATATTTTCCTCAATCCCTTAATATTTGCCATTCATATAAAGGAAAAACTATACAGCAAGATAATATATAATAATGTGCAAATAATATTGAACTACTAATAATGGTAAATGTAATATTTGATAACACAGACTGCTGTGTAAAAAAATATAAATGATTATTTATTCTATTTGTAACACACCAACATATTTTGTATCACTTATCAGTTGGATAAGTGTCACTTTGCATTATTCTTTGTATACAGTGAGTACATAATTACTTATTGATACAATAAGATTCAAAGGGACCCTGAATATATATATATATTCTTAAGGTAGTAATGTTAGTAAATGACAAGGGTCAGAGAAAAACAGTTTAACAGGAGATTATCATGAAAAGTCAGCAAGAATCAAAGAATTTATTTTAGTGCATTTCAACAGTTATTTTCATAGCATTTTATGAAAAAAATGCAACTAAACTAATCATTTTAGAAATCGGTATCCAAAACGCATGGAATGGACATAGGCCCTGATGCTTTTATCTTGAGATATGGTTATGACTATGTAATGTTATTTAGGTAAAGGAAAGACTTCTGTATTACAATATAAGGTTTAAAAAAGTCATACAGATTTTTTTGTGATTTCTCTCCATGCCGTCAAGTGATCATCCGGCCTATAATCTGATGTTTATATGCATTATACAACCTGTGGACATTTTACCAATTAGAAATGGCTTATCATGCTTTCTTTATGAGCTATATTATATAGTTGTCATAGAGCAAGCTTGTTTAGCTTTATTTAGAGTGCCTTATAAAATAATAGAACTATAAATTACTAAATTAAATTATTTATTAAACCATACTGTTTTTCTTTGTGTGAGTGAGAGATGCTTGCAATGATCTATGAGGAGGTCACAGTATATGATGTGGATGTTTTTAGGTGACCATTCTGTTTCAAGTAAAATATCGGCTATATAACATGATTAGAGTCAGCCACCAGGTCTCGTGGAGAGTAGGTGATATAATATTCATCAGACAGTTTCAATGTTAGCTGTATTGAGAGAGTACTAGAAAAAAAATACATCTGGCATTGAAATAGAATTGTAACAAACTATTTTTTTTTTTTTATTAAAACATATGAACTTTATTCAAAAACTAATAAAAGCCTGGATGCACAGGCTATCAAACAGCTGATGCATTTCGGCAGATGCCGTATTCGAAGCTGCTAGCAATGTAAAATAAGACAGCTTATTTAGAACACAAGCCTCCTCCTATTGGACAATCAATTTTTTTAAATTAACAACGTATGCACTTTCAATACATAGCGCATTTAAGCGACATAGATGTGTGCATAGATCCACACAGAAAGTATGTGACACAATACAAATCAATAAAAAAATTTAACATCTTATGCTTGCAATATATGCATAAAGTTTCCTACTAATTTAAGGTCAAATGTCAAAACTACCTAATTACTGTTAATAGAATTAGCATTAGGAAGAAAGCACTAAAGTCCAAACAGCGGTTTGTATCAAAACTCATAAAGATTAAAGGGTTATGCTTGCTATGTCTAATCTACGGGTTCATGCCATATGTATAATATGGTCTATATCTTGTTACCGGGGACAGTGTTACCCTGAATGTATGCCTACAACTACCTATGCTTATAAAGTAGGCTTCCTACTGTTCGGAGAGCAAAATGGTTGTTTCAGTGCCAGCATGCTTTTGGTAAATAGTGCGTTGAAGTGAAGTGGTAAAACAGCGATAAATTGTGAGCCCCCTGAGAATGGAACATTAAATGTGAGGGCTATACTTTGATACTCCAAATACATGAACAATGGTCTACACCTCATTACTAGGGACTATAGGGCCCCAAAGCTACATTTTGTCAGGTAACAATCTATTTTTAAATGTGGTAGAATCCTTTTACAATGTATAACATGCCTGCAAATTAACATATTTTTTTTTTTTTTAAATATGTACAATGAAATTAAATGGAAATCACAATAATCCTCCAAAGATAAAAAATGTCACTTTAAATCACTAGTTTTCAAACCTTTCCTCAGGCCTCCCTAACAGGCCAGATTTTCAGGATAACCTTGGGTAAGCGCAGATAAAATAGCCATGGTTACTAATCAGCTGATTATTTCACCTGTGCTCTAGTTTAGATATCCTCAAAATCTGACCTGCTAGGGAGGCATGAGGACAGGTTTAAAAACTAGTGCTTTAAAAAAAAAAAAAAATAAGAATAAAAATATACTTTTTTAATTGACTTAATAAGAATCAACCATTAAGTAGGTCCTTTATTTGTTTACATATTTTTTAATTTGAAATGCATGTGTGAGTGAACTTTCACTTTAAGTCAGCAGAGATTATGCTGAAGAAATGGTAGAAAAAAATAACCACACACAAAACCAAAATAATAAATATTTATCATCATAAATATGATTCTAAATATATATATATAAAACTACACAGAGGTCCACAAGTAAACCTTATCCAGCAACCCCATATGAAGCCTATAAATTAAATAGATATAGGAACCGTCTCCCCCCAGAAATAAACACTACTAGGGATACTGGTAAATATTCTATATTTAATTAATTTGTGATCATGTTCAAAAAAGATAATAAACAAAAAGAAACAACCACACATTGATTGGTCATATAAAGTTAAGCATATGCAATTCATTCATTACCCAAGAAACAAAGGTACCCAGAATAATATTAAATGAGTATTGATTATTTAAGACAGCAAATAGAAAGCTCTTCACATATGCACTGAAGCAAGTCTCCACATAGAATATTCTTGTAGTTAAACTGTCTTGTGCAAATATACGGCAGCTGCATACACTTATACAGAAACTAGGTATCCCCAAATTAATTCCTTCACTCCCTACGTTTCCAGATAAGGTATATCTCAGCAGATTAACAGAATGACCATCGTGGGGGGCTACAATATCGTTCATATCTCATCCAGAGCTTCCTCCCATACCTTTTCTCATAACCATAAAGAAAGTTGAACCATGCCAAACAGGGATAGTTATACAGATCAATCCGGAACAACAGGAGAGAAGTTGCACAGCGCTATTCACATTCAGCGTCTGCTTCGTATTACCTGTTCTTATGAGATGTCTTTGTTCACCCCCTAGGCCATAACATTCCACTTACCTTTCATAGGTATATAATAAAGCTATCCACTGCTTACATAGGGAGACTTACAGGGGTTTCCTGAATGTAAATGCAAGTTAGAACACTGTAATTCAAGACAGTGTGGAAATCGGCAAACAGCGGATACAGACTCTGCTACACATGTTTCACCCTACGTCACCTGGGGTTTCCTCAGGCACAATCAATCAACGCCATTTACTGTACTGTTTTAGTCATTTTTACATTCATTTGAAAAGTAATCCACATGTATAGTCTGTATCTGATTTATATAATACAGTATATATATATATATATATAAATATGAGCAACTGGAGAGCACTCTCACTTCTTAGGTCAATCTGCCAGGGTGCATGCAGGAGTTGAATAATAAAAACGAACAAATGGCAGCACTCACTGGTCCTTTAAATGTGCAATTTATTTTGTGACGTTTCGGGGACCGTATCCCCTTCCTCAGACGTCTGAGGAAGGGGATACGGTCCCCGAAACGTCACAAAATAAATTGCACATTTAAAGGACCAGTGAGTGCTGCCATTTGTTCATTTATATATATATATATATATATATATATATATAATTTTTGTAATCTTTTTGCGTGCTATATTTTGTCACACTACTTTCTTACTTATTTTGTTGAGCACAATAAAGTAATTGGAATCATCCATTTATTTCATCTGGGGGACAATTTACCAAAGTGCGAGCGGACATGATATGATGTAACATATCATGTCCGCCGCATGTCGGCATTTATCATTGCACAAGCAGTTCTGGTGAACTGCTTGGCTGTGAATCTGCAGGGGGCAGCATTGCACAATCGGCCACTAGTAAGGGGTGTCAATCAGCCTGATTATATAGAATCGGGCAGATTGAAGACCACAGTCTCAGAGGCAGCGGACATGTTATGGAGCAGCGGTCTTTAGACCACTGCTTCATAACTACTGTTTCCGGTGAGCCTGAAGGCTCGCGTGGAAACAGGGGCATCAAGCTCCAACTGGAGCTTAATAATTCGGCCCCAATGTTTATACATGTAAGCTAGGAAAAGCCAATATACTTGTGTCACTTACACGTGCTATTTCTATGGCATGGTTCGAGTTTGTAGATTAACCATGTGACTCACTTTATTTAACCTCATGGACATTTTTGCTGTATATAGTATTATTGTTTACTATAAGGGTTAATGCCTTGCATTATAAATTAATTTTGCATGGTTCATTAATATGCAGAGTATCAGTGATACTTATTTTACATGTTATACTTTTACACTATAAAAGTGTACGCAGCTTTTGATTCCTTTGCGGGGCATGTTCGCATATGTGAGCCTGTTTCCTGTAATGGAAGAAGCAGAAGTCATCAGACAACTGTTTCTTACACTCACCTCAGAGGTGACAGATTGAAATCATTCTGAACATGCACGCTTATGGTGATTGATGGGCCAGAGAGAAGTGGCAGCATTGGACATTTAATCGAGTGTGTAATGATACACCCGGGAAGCGGGAGTACAGGGTCCACTGCTGGTTCGATGCAAAGCCATGTGGATGAGTTCTCAAGTTTTGAACCTTGGCCACACGGCTGTTAGCACATGGAGCCCTACATGGCTTCTGCACATGTATGCATATGATGTTGACACATATTTCATTATGTATATATGATATTTTTACTTAGTATAGGAATGATGTTTGTATTATGGATTTTGTTTATCTGTGCATATAATTATGTCAACAATTATGTTTGTTTTTTTCTGTATTGGTGGTGGTTTGTGTTCACATATTTTCTCTTGTCTGAGGAAAGGGTAACCACCATGAAACATCACTATATATTAAACATTCAGAGTTAAATTCCAGGGAGTGCCAGTATATATATTTTTTATTTATTTATTGACACTTCAGCAGCCTATGTGTGTGTGTTTATGTAATATATATACATATACATGAACTTACTTTTCCTATATTTAACATTTAGTGGACTAGTAACTTTTTCATGTGGACCAGTAGCTCTTAACCCCTTACTAGTAAACTATAGTGATATGTTTTCACCCCATGTATAGATGGATAGATATAAAGATAGATAGATGTAAATATATATTCTAGATAATATTACAGGAGTATTTCCAAATAGAGCTGACATGTAAACCGTTGTAACAGTGCATTAGTCAATTTTTTTGTTTCATTTTTGCAATGAATTTTAAAAGACTCAATAAATTAAACATAACATATAGATAATGATATGACATTTTATAATTTCCATAACATTTTCAAGGTGGGTATCTGAGCTTGTTTAAAATACAGATGTATTAAAAGAAATCATATGAATTCAATAAAAAAGGAAGTGTCTATAAGTAAAATTTGAAAAATAGATTTAAAATATTGTTTTGTTTCATTATTGCAGTGAATTGTGATACCAAAAAGACAATAAATTATACATATAATAATTAATAATATGATATTAAACTCAAGGTGGGTGTCTGAGCTTGTTTAAAATACAGTTGTATTAAAAAAACATATAAATTCAATTAAAAAGACTAGTCTATAAGTAAAATTAAAAAAATATATATTTAAAAATATTTTAGAATAAATGTATACAATGCATTCTATATGCAACAGTATTGAATCCAATTCCATATTTTACATTTATATATGCTTAAAATAATATGGACTTATCTGCAGCTTTCTGTATTTTATTTATTTAGTAAAAATCTAACGAAATGGCCATTTAGAAACACTATCTAAAAATCTAAAATCATCACATAATGTTCTATTTTTGACATTTCTGCTTGTTAGTCTTCATTAAAAATGAAGTTAACATTATTGGCCAGGAGAGGGCGAGCCTGTCATCCAATCAGTATTTTAGCTGCACCAGTAGATCTGTTCATGACATTACCATCTAGTCTCCTCCTCCTAACTCACAGAATCACCCTCCTATTTTTTTCACTGACACACAAAGGAGAGCTGCTGTTTTGCTGCAATTCTATGGATGTTTTACATACAAGGAAAAAAAGGATTTAAACCTAAACTGCATACTCATGGGATTATAAAAGGATCAATATTTCCTAACATCTCAAGATATGGACACGAGAAGCTCCTTAAATGCTTGTAAATGGCAAGTAATATTATTCTTTATTTGTAGATGGGGCTGGGTCTCTGGGCAGCTTCGCTATTCTATTGCCGAGGAGTCTGAACCAGGCACATTAATAGGGAATGTAGCTCAGGATCTGGGAATAAACCTTGCAGATATTAATAAAAGACAGCTGAGTTTGGGATCTGAAGGGAGCAGTAGATTTTTTGCTGTGGAAAAGGGATTTTTGACTGTAAAAGAGAGGATTGATAGAGAAAGTCTGTGTGGATCCAGCTCAAGCTGTTTACTTTATTTAGAAATAATAGCTGAGAATCCATTGGAACTGTTCAGTTTGGAAATTGATATTCTGGATGTAAATGATAATTCTCCCACATTTCTAAATTTTAATCAAGTTATAACAATTTTAGAATTATTAGCTAGTCCTGGAAAAATATTCCATTTAGAAACAGCACAGGACCAAGATGTAGGAACTAATGGTGTTACAAAATACAGTTTGAATCCAACCCCATATTTCTCTCTGTCTGTAAAGAATCGTAAGGATGGAACACTAATTCCTGAATTAGTGCTAGAAAAAAATCTAGACAGGGAAGAAAAAAAAGAACACAAACTTATTCTCACTGCTTCTGATGGAGGAGAAAACCCACAAACAGGATCGTGTGAGGTTACTGTTATAGTTCAAGACGTTAATGACAATGCACCAGTGTTTGATCAGCCAACATACAAGATCAGCTTATTGGAGAACCTTCCATTAAACACAGTTATAATAAAATTAAATGCTACAGATTTGGATGAAGGTTCCAATGGGGAAGTTCAATATTCCTTTGTTCAACACACTTTGGATAAAGCAACAAACATATTTGATTTAAACCCACAAACAGGAGAAATACTTGTTAAGGGGAATATAGATTTTGAAAAATCCAGATTTTATGAATTAAATATAAAAGCAACTGATAAAGGAGTCCCTAAATTAGAGGGACGCTGCCTTATTCAAATTGAGGTACAAGATGTAAATGATAATACTCCAGAATTTTTTTTTACCTCCAAGACAAATGAAGTACCAGAAAATGCACCACTGGGAACTGTTGTTGGCTTTATCAGTGTCAGAGATAAAGATTCAGGGAGAAATGGAGAGGTAAAGTTAGATGTATCACCAAATGTACCTTTTAAATGCCAATCCTTTAAGAACCGATATTCATTAGTCACTAGTGGATATCTGGACAGAGAAAAGGTATCTCAATATACTATTAAGCTTACTGCATCTGATTTTGGTTCTCCACCTTTATATAATTATACTGTGGTTATTCTAAATATTTCTGATGTTAATGATAATCATCCAACATTTCTCCACTCAGTTTATAATGCCTTTATCAAGGAAAACAATGAACCAGGCAGTTTATTATGCACTGTTTCTGCTACTGATCCAGATGAAGGAGCTAACTCAGATGTGTCTTACTCTATAGTCGAAAGCCAAATAGATGGTTCAGCTGTATCTTCTTTTGTGTACATCAACGCTCAAAATGGTAATATTTATTCGCAGCGTGCTTTTGACTATGAGCAGATTCAGGTATTGCAAATCACAGCAAGAGCTGAAGATGCAGGATTCCCCAAGTTATTGTCTAATGTTTCAGTCTTCATATTCATCATGGATGCAAATGATAACGCTCCCACTGTACTATATCCTCAATATTCAAGGGAGCTTATTGCACAGGAAAGTATTCCAAAATCAGCATCTGTAGGTTATTTGGTCACCAAAGTGTCTGCAGTGGATCAGGATTCAGGGCACAATGCCTTGCTTGCCTATAATCTCTTTGAATCAACCAGTAACAATTTATTTGAGATTTCAGGATACACAGGAGAAATTAAAACTGTACGTGATATCCATGAGGCTGATAATAATGAGCAAAAACTTATTGTTTTAGTCACTGACCATGGAGATCCATCCTTGTCAACTACAGTAACTATACATGTAAATATAATAGACAATATAGTAAATGAAAGACCAAAATCTCAGGATGTCCTTACTAATTCTAAACCTACACCAGACATAACTTTATATTTAATTATCTCACTGGTGGCAATCAGTTTGGTTTCACTTGTAACTTTTGTCATATTGCTTGTTAGATGTTTAAAAAGGGACAATTATGACAGCAGTTGTGGGTCTTGTTTTTCTAACAAATCCCAATCCAAGCAGTATGCAGGAGAGTATCAGCCAACACTTTTCCTGAACACAGATGGAACCTTAAAATACATGGAAGTGAGGATGGCACCTACAGAACCTCAAGGGCAATGCTACCAGGCTTGTTTCCCTACAGCATCAGAAAACAATGATTTCACCTTTATGAAACCACTAAATTTCCCCCAGCTGAAAGATATGGTTAATGAAACAGGGTCCACTTCTGATTCAAATTATTCTCCCAAACCAAATCAGGTGAGATGCAAATGTGATGGGTTTTTTTGTTGTTTTGTTTTTTGTTTCTTTAGAATGCCTCCAGCACTACTTACGCAAATTGTTAAAATATTACAGCAAGAGACTGTACAGCAAGATTCTTTTAAAATGATGTGCATTGATAACAAATACTGCTGTTTAAATACAAAAAATCATTGTTTATATATTATCTTTGTAACATGCCAACAGATTTGCCGCACTTGACAGTCCATTATTGTTGTTTACAGAGAGTATATATTTGTATATTTACATTTACTGATAAAATACCATTGCAGGGGAAACAGAATATACATATTCATTATGCTTCAAGCTTATGCGATTACAGAAATAAGTGAAAGATTACTTAAGAATATAGATTGATAGGGACTAACAATAAGGCATTATGCAAAGATAATATATAACAAGGCTTACAAAATGCAGGTTGACTTTGTGAGATGAAACTGAAATTTCTGCATAAATCTAAACTAATAATTTTAGTGATCGCTATCCAACACCACATGTATGGAATGGACTGATGTTTATATGCATCTAAGAAACTTTATGGGGAAACGTTTAGAACTGTGGACTTTTTGCAAGTTTGAAATCATTTAATAGACTCTTCTATAAGCTTTATTGTACAATAGGCTAATGAAAAGACACATTTAGAGGGCTTAATGTAGTAAAGCGCAGATGCTGCTTTTGAACCCTTGCTGGGTTACTTCTTACCCTGTCCACCACCTCTATTGTGACAGAGATAAAACTCTCTGAACACAGGCGTTCAGGGTGATTGACAGACCAAGCCCACTGTCCATTCACCACAAACGCGGGCAGACAGGTTCCCATGTACATGTTGCCCAGAGCATATTGTCAGAATTATTTAGAGTGCTTTATAACAGACATGTAAATAAACCAGAAGTTATGTATTAAATTACATTTATATTTTTTCCAAGTATGAGTGTTAATGCAAGAGGTGATTTCCATGAATTATGATGAGGTTATAAAGATATGGATGTTTGTTAGGTGATCTTTCTTTTTAAAGAATAATATTATTTATACAACTTGATTAGAGAAAGTGATCAAGTCTTGTGAAAAGTTGTCGATTAGTTCATAAGACAATTTCAATAGGTTACCTGTATTAAAAGATTACTAGAAAAAAAAGTGTCAGAAGCCTTTTAGGTATAACATATCTGCAAATTAAGATGTTGTACTGTTTTTGAAATATGCTCAAATGACAAATTACTTGGAAACCATTACAATTTCACCACAACCCTCCAAAGCTAAAATATTACGTTAAACATATCCATTTTGTATTAAAATAAGCAGAAACAAGTATTAAGGAGTTGTATTTGCCTACAGATTTTTTTATTTTTATTTGAATGCATGTGTTTGTGGTTCTATGTTTTTACACTTCATTTTGAAAAAAAATTCTATCATATACTTTAAGTGAACTTTAACTTCAAGCCAGCATAGATTATATTGAATATAAAGAGGTCTATCTATCAAGCTCTGAATGGAGCTTGATGCCCAGTGTTTCTGGCGAGCCTTCAGGCTCGCCAGAAACAGCAGTTATGAAGCAGCGGTCACAAAGACCGCTGCTCCATAACCTGTCTGCCTGCTATGAGCAGGCGGACAGACATCGCCGGAAATCAACCCGATCGAGTACGATCGGGTTGATTAACACCCCCTGCTGGCGGCCGATTGGCCGCGAGTCAGCAGGGGGCGGAGTTGCACCAGCAGCTCTTGTGAGCTGCTGGTGCAATGCTGAATACGGAGAGCGTATTGCTCTCCATATTCAGCGAGGTCTGGCGGACCTGATCCGCACTGTCGGTTCAGGTCCGCCAGACTTTGTTAAATAGGGGCTAATGTATCACCTATGAGATCAATGATAGTAGCATTAATGTTACTACTGCACATGACGTGCTATCAGTGATATCTCTGATTATGTGACATCAGCACTGAATTCTGAAGAAATATTAAACAAAACCCATCTAGTATTGATGTACATCTTGTTACAGTACAGTGTAGGTATGATAATAACCTAGTATGACACTTTTTTCTAGAGGAAGCATCCTGAGATCAAACCATGAGGCCTGTTTAACAAAGGTCTGTTGGACCTGATCCAACAGTGCGGATCAGGTCCGAAAGACCTTGCTGAATGTAGAGAGCAATACACTCTCCGTATTCAGCATTGCACCAGCAGCTCTTGTGAGTTGCTGGTGCAACACCGCCCCCTGCAGATTCAGGGGGTGTCAAACAACCCGATCATACTCGATCGGGTTGATTTTCGGCGATGTGTGTCTGCCTGCCTTTAGACCGCTGCTTCATAACTGCTATTTCTGGAAAACCTGCAGCCTCGCCAGAAACACAGGCCCTCAAGCTCCATACGGAGCTTGATAGATAGGCCCCAATATCTGAACATCACATCTGTTGTCCTCATTAACAATATCAGTCTAATATTTCGTATTTGACAAAACAGATTTGTTACTTGTTTTCATATAGCAGTAGTTATGCTCCAGTGGTGGAAAAGCTTAAGAAGAGTTTAATGGATTTTGTTAATTTTTTTTTGTAAAGATACAGCATTAACAAACACTGTCTAAAACTTTCTTATATCTATTACATTTTAAAAAGTTTTAGCATAATAATAGGTGTAAACATAGAGCTGGCTTGTATTAGGGTTCCTTTCATTTACTGACAGGGCTCTGTTTATTAGGCTATGGATGCAGCTCCAGATCCTGAGTGGTTTAGAATAGCACAAGTGAGTCTGCAATACCAGTAAAGAAGCAGTGGCCATTGTTTGTGCTATGATTCCAGATGGACAGGTTTCTGGATGAGAATCTTGTGTACCCGCAGTATGATAAATATTGACTATATACTTCATGTGCATGATATACTGTATGTACTGTCAGCTGCTCATAACTAGCCTATCAGCAGGTTTGTACTTAAGTGATGGTCTTGTTTCAAATATTTGAATGCAATATGCTAAACAAGGACAATATTACATTAACACACCTCCCAGCAATTGTTTGCTATTTATTAGAGGTTTGCGGGAGGCAGTCTTCATGTCTTTCCTATGGCATGGAGAGTCCACTATTTAATTCCAATTACTAGTGGGAATTCAACTCCTGGCCAGAAGGAGGAGGCAAAGAGCACCCAGCAGAGCTGTGAAGTGTTACTTCCCTTACCCATAACCCCCAGTCATTCTCTTTGCCTCTGTCACGGGAGGATGTGTGAAGTTGGCGTCTGAAGAAATTAAGAATTTAATCCTTTAATGGGTACTTTTCCCTGCAAGCAAGGATTGGGGTTTTGCTGTGTCCATGTCAATCTTTTTAGTAAGAGTAATGGTGACTTATAGCAGTTAGAAGATGGTGAGGTGGTCTTTGCTTAACTTCTAACATTAGTGTTACCCCATTATAGAAAACTAGGGTTGGTTACTCTGCTTTTTCTTTCTCTACAGGTCCCTGATAGATATTAGTCACACCTAGGAGTTGCTCCTGCCCTGCAACCAAAACACAGCTAAGTGCTTTACCTTTCTAGGTGGGAAGGTCAGCACTTTCAGGGGTTAAGGTCTCTGTGAGACAGGACACATATATTGATCTCTGTGTGTTCAAGGGTCAAGGTTCCCTGGTTGGACTTAGTGACATTTTATACCTTTTGACAGGGATTTATCTTGGGCAGTGACAAGCAACTATTTTATTTAGATAAGGCACTGGGGGCATAATGGGTTAATATGATTGCATAGGGAATGTTATTGCTTATTCCGGTTCCCTTTATATTGGAATCAGGCTTAACTTTAGAGTGTTTTACGTTAAAGTAAAAGTAAATTTTAACAATCAACATTAATGCCATGGATTACAATTATCCTATTATATCTAGTCGCTAACTTTTTTTTGGTATTCCTTCTTATTTTTAATATATTATACTTATATCCCTTAATACCGTCTCCTATCTTCCTCTGCCCCCCCTTCATTTCCTACTTTTGTTATTTTACACGTAAAAGCGGTCCCGCCAGCTCTTAAATGTTCATCCATGCGCATTCTTGAGCAGTTAAATTTATTGAGCACACATGCTTAGTGCCGATGCATCTAAGTTATTGGCTTTTTCCCTTTAGAACTCTATGTGCATGTATGTCTAATGGACGCGCTTCTAGACACGGAGTACATTCAATGAGACACGCATGTGCAATTGAAGGTGGGGGCATTTAGTGTAATTTCCAGACGCCACTGGGGTACCAACAGAAAGATTTATAATGATATTCGTCATCGGAAAATAAAAATTTTTTTGAGGCAAGCGGAGGAACGGTAATATAGCAATGCAAACTAAATGGTACATTTAAGTGATAAATCTATCATATCTAAAAAAAATCATGAATTAAACTCAAGTTATTTTGAGCTGTATTTCGCTTTGCGGCATAGAGGTACAGGCAACTTTACTTTTCCTTTAGGTTGCGGTCATATTCAGACCGGTGGAGTAGCACTTATTCGCGCCAATTTGTTTTCCTTTCACTTGTGGTGCAGTTAAATTCGGGCGCACACGTGACCTTCCGCTACCGCTTCAGACTTAATCCAAGCAGTTAGGAGAGAGGAGCGTAAGGGATTTGTTATCAGCCTAGTTTAATGTTGGCTGTTTGTAAGTGGTCTCCTGTTGTCTGTGATGATATTGATCGTCTTTGTGGAGACTGCTGTACTGAGTAGACGATATCGATCGTCTCTGTATTCCTGCACCGACGAAGAGTTCCAGTTTTTCTTTACTGGTATTCTTTCAAGCAACTAATATTATCAGGAGAGAAGAATTAGTCTCTGATCTTCGGAGGATGAGTTTTCCTCAGTATTGAGGTTATAGAGGTGCAGGGCAGTAATACATTATTTTACTCAAACAATTAATTGCTGTTATTTTATGTTTATCTTGGGATTAGACTTGGTCTAATTATCCTAAAGGGCATTAAATTTTTCCTTTATTATGGAGTCTATTAATAATTTGTATATCAATATTGATACGTTTTATTTATTTATTTATTTATTTATTTATTTATTTGCTTGGAGGTTCCTATTGTTCCTCCTATGCAATTTTGTACTACATTCAATAAGTCTTTGTTCTACAGGGACAAAAATCCTTTTCTGAGCCAGTTATCTCTCATGACGAGGTTGTCGTACCATGCCTCAACTTTCTCCTTAATCACCCCAAGCTTTATCTTCATCACAGGCAGTGCCCAGCGGATCCTTTTATCACATTCCTGAGGGTAGCTATTTGCCAGGTGCTTTTGCTGCCCTAATAATTTCTGCAGTTTTCTGCAGCATTGTCAGCATTCACTTTATCTGGGATAAGGAAATCTAGAAAAATCTAGAAATTTCTCATTCTTCAGTAGGTCCAGAGGAAGTTAATTTTAGATTTTAGCTGGAGCACCTTCAGTTACTGTTGCAGAAGGACCTTGCTACTTTGGAAGACTTCTACTCTACTGTTGCTTAGACCCCAAAGAAGTCTAATAATTTTAACAGAGTGTTTGATGTTATTCCTTCATATGTTGAGATTTTTCAAGTTCCAGACCCAATGACAGAAATTATTTCTCAGGAGGGAAAAGAGGAATCCTTTTCCCCCGTCCCCTGTTTTTAAGAAAATGTTTTTTTCCGGTGGCTAAAGCTGTGCGTGACTTGTGGTGCACTGTGCCTAAGGTAGAGGGAGCTATGTCTACTCTGGCCAAGAAATCCACTGTTCCTATTGAAGATAGTGCTTCTTTTAAGAATCCCCAGATAAGAAGCTAAGGTCTTTCTTAAGACAGATGTATTTTTATCAGGACAATGATTTAGTTGGTGGGGCTGTGTTGAAAGGGTTTGTGGTCATTGGTGGACAGTGGGATTATGTGTATGGGCTCAGAATCAAAGACTGTACCACTCATATAGGGACAGTTGGGAGGTCTGCGTTGAATGGACAGTAAAGTCAAAATTAAAGATTCATAATTCAGACGAGTGTGCAATTTTAAACAACTTTCCAATTTACTTCCATTAACTTATTTTCTTTGTTCTCTTGGTGTCTTTTGTTTAAAAGCATACATAGGTAGGTTTAGGAGTAGCAATGCAGTACTGAGGTAGTTACTGATTGGTGGCTGCACATATATACTTCTTGTCATAGGATCACTAGATGTGTTCATCTAGCTTCCAATAGTTTATGGCTGTTGCTTCACCAAAAGATAACAAGACCAAGAAGCACATTTGATAATAGAAGTAAATTGGAAATGTATTCAACCGCTTACCAACCAGCGACGTACCCTTCTTTGTGGATAGCGTGACTCTCACCACCAGCAGTGAAACTGTGCTATAATAGGAGGGAGGTTGTAATAGTGAGACCTAGGCTATTATGGGCCAAAAAAAGCTTAACAACCTGTGACGTACAGGGTACATTGTGGTCGTTAAGGGGTAAAACATTGTTCTATCTGAATCATGTGATAAAAAATTGGGCTTCATGCCACTTTAGGGCTAGATTACAAGTGGAGCGCTAAATTATGGTGTGCCAGCTAATGGGCAAATTTGCCCATTTGCAGGCTCGTGATAATTAACCAGCCATTACAAGTGGCTGGTTATTGCTACTGCGAGCTCATGGCAGCAATTAGCACTTATAAAATTAACCAGAGAGGAGATCTCTGGTTAATTTTAGAAATGTGCCCCAAATGCCCCCAAAATAAAGTGAAGTGTATATTTAATAAAAAATAAAGTTAGCAGCATCTTTATTTATTAATAAAATAATTGCACTAGGCAGTATTTTGGGGCGGGAGTGGGGCGTTAGGAAAAAAACAGTACTGAAAAGTGACTTGTATTGCAGTCTATGGGAACTGTGCATTCCCTGTAAATATATATGTATATACTTATATACATATATATTTATGTGTTAAAATGTGTTTATATATGAGATATATTTTAGTAGTGCATTCGTCCATTTTTTGTTTCATTACAGTAGTGAGGCGTGTAACCTACAAAACAATACTGAATAAATTATAGATAACATATTCATTGCTATGTCATTGCTATGTCTTTCTTATAATTTTGTTAAATACTCACAGTAGGCATGTAAACGTATTTTTTTAAAGTACAGATGTATTTAAAAAAGAAGCAAAATCTATCAGTAAACTACAAATTAAAAATGACAACTATAAAAATAGTTTTAAAATACATTTATACATTACATTCAATATGAAACATTATTAAATCAGTTGCTATATGCTGAATTCTACATAATCTTGTAATAATATAGACTAATTTACAGCTTTCTGTATTTTATTTGTAGAATAAAAATTTAAAAACATGGCTATTAAATGTTATTATCCTTACTTTTATCTGAAACACAATCCATAAACTGACAATCATCACACACGGTTGTATTTTTGACATTTCTGCTTGTTAGTCTTCATTAAAAATGAAGTTAACATTATTGGCCAGGAGAGGGCGAGCCTGTCATCCAATCATTTTTTTAGCTACACCAGTAGATCTGTTCATGACATTACCATCTACTCTCCTCCTCCTAACTCATACAATTACCCTCCCATTTTTTCACTGACACACAAAGGAGAGCTGTTGTTTTGCTGCAATTCTATGGATGTTTTAAATACATGGAAAAAAGGATTAAAACCTAAACTGCATACTCATGGGATTATAAAAGGATCTATATTTCCTAACATCTCAAGATATGGACATGAGAAGCTCTATAAATACTTGGAAATGGCAAGTAATATTATTCTTTCTTTGTAGCTGGGGCTGGGTCTCTGGGCAGCTTCGCTATTCTATTGTCGAGGAGTCAGAACCAGGCACATTAATAGGGAATGTAGCTCAGGATCTGGGAATAAACCAGGCAGATATTAATAAAAGACAGCTAAATCTGGGATCTGAAGGGAACAGCAGATTTTTCACTGTGGAAAGTGGAGCTTTGACTGTAAAAGAGAGGATTGATAGAGAAAATCTGTGTGGATCCATCTCAAGCTGTTTACTGTATTTAGAAATAGTAGCTGAGGATCCATTGGAATTGTTCAGTATAGAAATTGAAATTTTGGATATAAATGATAATTCTCCTGTATTTTTAAACAATAATCAAATTATTACAATTTTAGAATTATTTGCTAGTCCTGGAAAAATATTCCATTTAGAGACAGCAGAGGACCAAGATATAGGAACTAATAGTGTTACTCAGTACATATTAAATCCAAACCCCTATTTTTCTCTGTCTGTAAAGAATAGTAATGATGGAACACTAATTCCTGAATTAGTGCTAGAAAAAATTCTAGACAGGGAAGAAAAAAATGAATACAAACTTATACTTACTGCTACTGATGGAGGAGAAAACCCTCTAACAGGATCTTGTGAGGTTACTGTTATAGTTCAAGACATTAATGACAACGCACCAGTGTTTAATCAATCAATATATAAAATCAGTTTATTGGAGAACCTCCCATTAAACACAGTTATAATAAAACTTAATGCTACAGATTTAGATGAAGGCTCCAATGGGGAAGTTCAATATTCCTTTGTTCAACAAAGATTAAATGCAGCAACAGAAATATTTCATTTAAATCCACTAACAGGAGAAATATTTGTGAAAGGGAATATAGATTTTGAAAAATCTCGATTTTATGAATTAACTGTCAGAGCAACAGACAAAGGAGTCCCTAAATTAGAGGGACATTGCCTTATCCAGATTGAAGTACAAGATGTAAATGATAATACTCCAGAAATTATTTTTACCTCCAAGAAAAACGAAGTACCAGAAAATGCACCACTGGGAACTGTTGTTGGCTTTATCAGTGTCAGAGATAAAGATTCAGCGCTAAATGGAGAGGTAAAGTTAGATGTATCACCAAATGTACCTTTTAAATGCCAATCCTTTAAGAACCGATATTCATTAGTCACTAGTGGATATCTGGACAGAGAAAAGATCTCTCAATATACTATTAAGCTTACTGCATCTGATTTAGGTTCTCCAACTTTATTTAATTATACTGTGATTATTCTAAATATTTCTGATGTTAATGATAATCATCCAACATTTCTCCAGCCAGTTTATAATGCCTTCATCAAAGAAAACAATGGACCTGGCAGTTTGTTGTGCACTGTTTCTGCTACTGATCCAGATGAGGGCGCTAACTCAGATGTGTCTTACTCTATAGTTGAAAGCCAAATAGATGGTTCAGCTGTATCTTCTTTTGTGTACATTAACTCTCAAAATGGTAATATTTATGCACAGCGTGCTTTTGACTATGAGCAGATTCAGGTTTTACAAATCACAGCAAGAGCTGAAGATGCTGGATTCCCCAAGTTATTGTCTAATGTTTCAGTCTTCATATTCATCATGGATGCAAATGATAACGCTCCCTCTATATTATATCCACAATATTCAAGTGAGCTCATTGCACAGGAAAGTATTCCAAAATCAGCATCTGTAGGTTATTTGGTCACAAAAGTGTCTGCAGTGGATCAGGATTCAGGTCACAATGCCTGGATTGCATATAAGCTCATTGAGTCTACCAATAACAATTTATTTGAGATTTCAGGATACACAGGAGAAATTAAAACTGTACGTGATATCCATGAGGCTGATAATAATGAACAAAAACTTGTTGTTTTAGTCACTGACCATGGAGATCCATCCTTGTCAACTACAGTAACTATACATGTAAATATAATAGACAATTTAGTAAATGAAAGACCAAAATCCCAGGATTTCCATACTAATTCTAAACCTACACCAGACATAACTTTATATTTAATTATCTCACTGGTGGCAATCAGTTTGGTTTCACTTGTAACTTTTGTAATATTGCTTGTGAGATGCTTAAAAAGGGACAATTATGACAACAGTTGTGGGTCTTGTTTTTCTAACAAATCCCAACACAAACAGTATGCAGGAGAGTATCAGCCAACACTTTTCCTGAACACAGATGGAACCTTAAAATACATGGAAGTGAGAATGGCACCTACAGAACCTCAAGGACAATGTTACCAGGCCTGTTTTCCTACAGCATCAGAAAACAATGATTTTACCTTTATGAAGCCACTAAATTTCCCCCAGCTGAAAGAGATGGTTAATGAAACAGGGTCCACTTCTGATTCAAATTATTCTCCCAAACCAATTCAGGTGAGATGCAAATGTGATGTTTTTCCATTTCATTATTAAGCATCCTGAAATACTGATTTGAATTGTTAATAAATAAGGATTTCTGCTACCTATTTGCTTGCTGCATTTTGAGAGGCATGCAACTGCATTACTAAATTGTTTCTAAATAGGGAAAACACTATCCTAGAAAAACCTAAAATAATTTTGTTATAATAATTATTAATATCAATAAGTAGCTGCCGTGATGCTTCACATTGTACATATTTTCTTAATCTCTTAATATTTTCCATTTAAATAAGTGAGAAACTGTACAGCAAGATAATCTAAAATGATGTCAAAATATTATTGAGCTAGTGATAATGATAAATTTAATAGTTTCTAACAAATACTGCGGTGTAAAGAATTACAATTGTTTATATATTTTATTTGTAACACACCAACAGATTTTGCAGCACTTAACAGTGGAATAAGTGGCACTATGCATTATTCTTTGTATTCAGTGAGTACATAATTACTTATTGATACAATAAGATTCAAGGGGACCCTAAACATATAAAATCTGTATGTAGCAAGTACATGATACAACTATAACAAATATTAAGAAGATAACGAATATAAGTTGATAGATAGTGACTAAATGTAAGCTATTATGCAAAGTTTATATACAGGGCTTCATTTAAGAAGCTGCAAATGTATTAGAGCATTAGACCGCTGCTTCCTAACTTGATAAGCCAAATATGAAGTGGCATTCCACAAACCCCCCGGACTTCTCCGACCGGGGTAATTGACGGCCCCTGCTCGCACAGGCCAATTACATGGGGCAGCATTGCACAAGCAGCAGCGTGCAATGATAAATGCAGGCAGTGTATTGCTGCCTGCTACCCGCAAAACCATGCAGGCAGGGGAGAAGATGTCTGCCCGAGGGGTTTTAAATGGGCCCCATAAGATAAGGGTCACATAAATACAGATTTACAGGAGATTATACTAAAAAGTAAGCAAGAATCGTATACTTTATTTTAGTGCAATTCAACAGTTATTTTTATAGCATTTTATAAAAAAATGCAACTAAACTAACCATTTTAGTAATCTGTATCCAAAACCACATGCATGGAATGGACATGATGTTTATATGTTTTAAAGAACCTTAACAAAACAGTAACATATGTACATGTGGACAATTTACAAGTTAGAAATGGCTTATCATGCTTACTTTATGAGCTATATTATATAATTGACACAGACCAAGCTTGTTTAGCTTTATTTAACGTGGCTTTTTGCAGAACTGTAAATAACTTTTGTAAATGATGTATTGAACCATACTGTTTTATGCTTGCAATAATTTATGAGGAGGACATGGCTGTTTGTTTGGTGTCCTTTCTGTTTCAAGTAGAAAAATGGTATACAACATGTTCAGATTAAGCCCCAAGTTTTGTGAAGAAGTGGTAATATAATATTCATGAGACAGATTAAATGTTAGCTGTATTGAGAGAGTACTAGGGCAAAAAACGCATTTGACATTGAGATTTTTAACAAACTATTTAAAATATCAATTTAAATGTGGTAGAATCATTTTACAAGGTATAACATGCCTGCAAATTAAGATCACGCATTGTTTTAAAATATGTACAAACAACAAGTTAAATGGAAATCATAATAATTTCACCACAACCTTCCAAAGATAAAAATTGTCACTGTAAATACATAGGGCCAGATTATGAGTAGAGTGCAAACGTTTGCGCGTGAGCAATGTATGTAACATTGAGATACATACATATACATGTCTAAAGATGTATATGTATGTATGTATGTGTATATATATATATATTTGTGTACATATGTATTTATGTTTTTTTATATGTATATATGTATTTACAGACATATATTCACATCTAAACACATAAATACATACAGTATCTAACAAAAGTGAGCACACCCCTCACATTTTTGTAAATATTTTATTATATCTTTTCATGTGACAACACTGGAGAAATGACACTTTGCTTTAATGTAAAGTAGTGTCAATATTTAACCCTCTTGCGCATGGAGTTCACCAGAGCTTCACAGGTTGCCACTGGAGTCCTCTTCCACTCCTCCATGATGACATCACGGAGCTGGTGGATGTTAGAGACCTTGTGCTCCCCCACTTTCTGTTTGAGGATGCCCAACAAATCCTCAATAGGGTTTAGGTCTGGAGACATGCTTGGCCAGTTCATCACCTTTACCCTCAGCTTCTTTAGCAAGGCAGTGGTCATCTTGGAGGTGTGTTTGGGGTCGTTATCATGTTGCAATACTGCCCTGCGGCCCAGCCTCCGAAGGGAGGGGATAATGCTCTGCTTCATTATGTCACAGTACATGTTGGCATTTATGGTTCCCTCAATGAACTGTAGCTGCCCAGTGCTGGCAGCACTCATGCAGGCCCAGACCATGACACTCCCACCACCATGTTTGACCAGACATTCTTGTCTTTGTACTCCTCACCTGGTTGCCGACACACACGCATGACACCATCTGAACCAAACAAGTTTATCCTGGTCTCATCGGACCACAGAACATGGTTCCAGTAATCCATGTCCTTAGTCTGCTTGTCTTCAGCAAACTGTTTGCAGGCTTTCTTGTGCATCATCTTTAGAAGAGGCTTTCTTCTGGGACGACAGCCATGCAGACCAATTTGATGCAGTGTGCGGCATATGGTCTGAGCACTTACAGGCTGACCCCTACCCCTTCAACCTCTGCAGCAATGCCGGCAGCACTCATATGTTTATTTCCCAAAGACAACCTCTGGATATGATGCTGAGCATGTGCACTCAACTTCTTTGGTCGACAATGGTGAGGCCTGTTCTGAGTGGAACCTGTCCTGTGAAACTGCTGTATGATCTTACCCACCGTGCTGCAGCTCAGTTTCAGGGTCTTGGCAATCTTCTTATAGCCTAGGCCATCTTTATGTAGGGCAACAATTCTTTTTTCAGATCTTCAGAGGGTTCTTTGCCATGAGGTGCCATGTTGAACTTCCAGTGACCAGTATGAGAGAGTGTGAGAGTGATAACACCAAATTTAACACACCTGCTCCCTATTCACACCTGAGACCTTGTAACACTAACAAGTCACATGACACTAGGAGGGAAAATGGCTAATTGGGCCCAATTTGGACATTTCCACTTAGGGGTGTACTCACTTTTGTTGCCAATGGTTTAGACATAACAGCAAATTTACACTGTTATACAGGCTGTACACTCACTACTTTACATTGTAGCAAAGTGTAATTTCTTCAGTGTTGTCACATGAAAATATATAAAAAAAAAAAAACATGTGAGGGATGTACTCATTTTTGTGAGATACTGTATGTACACATATATAGACATATATAAGTGCATTGGAGCCCTTTGCAGTTAAGTAGATGAAAGCATGTAAAAACATATTTATGCAATATTCATATTTAATAAAGTGTTATAGTGTATATTTACTTTAAATATTTCTCATTCCAATGTTCTGCACACAGCAGAATATGTTCTATGTATTTTTAAATACGTAGATATTCCTACATGTATCTGTATATATATATATATATATATATATACCTATATATAATCATGTCTATATATAGATATACATATATATTGACCAAAATACCACCAGATGTATGAAGAAATTTTTATTTAAGAATAAAGAGAACATATTATTCTATGTGAAGAACATTGGAATGTGAAATATTCATATTCATGGGAATTTGTGATCATGTTTGCGTGAGAGTAGGGTGTTTTATTTCTTTTTTCTCCATTGGCTTCTATGGGGGAATACGGAATATTTGCACTCATCGGTTAGTGAGCAAGTGAAAACAGTTTACTTTAAACTCATAATACGAGTGCAACCCAACAAGTGCAAAAAGCTTACTTCAACTGCAATTAACGCTCAAGCGGGAGCGTTAATTAGCGCTCCACTTATAATCTGGCCAATAATTTTTTTATTAACATAGTCAACAAATATTAAGAAGATATTTTATTTGCCTACAGATTTTCTCATTTTTAAATGCATCTACTTTAAAGGGATAGCCAAGTCCAAAAATAAAACGTTTATGATTCAAATAGGGCATATAATTTTAAACAACTTTCCAATTTACTTTTATCACCAATTTTGCTTTGTTCTCTTGGTATTGTTAGTTGAAAGCTAAACCTAGGAGGTTCATATGCTATTTGTTTAGACCTTGAAAGCCGCCTCTAATCTGAATGCATTTAGAGGGTGTTAGTTCATGTGTGTCATATAGATAACATTGTGCTCACGCACGTGAAGTTTACTAGGAGTCGGCACTGATTAGCTAAAACACAAGTCTGTCAAAAGAACTGAAATAAGGGGGCAGTCTGCAGAGTCTTAGATACAAGGTAATTATAGAGGTAAACGTGTATTATTATAACTGTGTTAGTTATGCAAAACGGGAATGGGTAATAAATGGATTATTTATATTTCCAAACAACAAAACTTCTGGTGTTGACTGACCCTTTAAGTGAACTTTCACTTTAACACAGCAGAGAATATGGGCTCCATTTATGAAACTGCGATAGCAGCTTTCGAGCCCCACTGTTTCAGGCTCGCTCAGAGCGAGCAAGTCTGAAATGCTACTTAACGTCTCTGCAACCTAAAGTGTGGCGGATTGATAAAAAAGAGCTCACACTAAGACAAAGTAATAGATATTTTTTAAATTAAATAGGATAGTGATTCTAAAAGATTTTTTTTTATTTTTTTTTCAATGGGGTAAGGACTGGCCAAAACAAAAGGGAAGGGTAAATATTAATTAGCTAAATCAATAAACCCTTTTCTGTTTGCCAAAAAATACATTTTCTGCCTACAGCAGAGCCTTTTCTGCCCCTAGTTTTAACTGCACAAACTCATCAACTTTTTTCTCACATGTATTTGTTTTGTTTGTTTTTCATTAAATATATATATAATTTTAACACTCTTTTTGTGTGCTATATTTCACTACTTTCTTCCTTATTGTGATGAGCTCAGTAAAGTAGTTGGCATCATTCATTTATATCACTGATTCATTTTTTAGAGCAGTGCCCACTAAAACCACTGTGTAAACATATATTAACTATACAAACTTCTTCATTACTTTTCAGCTTTACAAGTCTATCTGTTTTTTCAGCTGTGACATTAATATAAAAAAATGTATTTACCAATATAGCCAATGTTTGTACATGCAAGGTAGGAAAGCCAATTTACTTGTATCACTGATACTTGTGCATGCATATCTAATTCTTATGCTTCCTTAAGTTATGACCATTTCATTGTGCATACAGAATTTTAATTAAAGGGATATTAAATACTTTGAGATGTTAATATAAAATGTTAATTTGTGTATATAAAAAACACTCTGCTATAGACTTTCATGATTTATTTTACCCCATTTTCCTGTAATTTAATTCTGAAATTGTGAGCTTTTCAGTTCCTGTTAGAAATGAAAGTGCAGAACACTGTTATATCCCACATGGCCATTGTCTGCATGCTCTAGTGACCTATTTATAACTGTCTTTAATTGTCCCCAGCAGAGAAGGTAACTAAGTTACAACATGGCAGTTTGCATTGTTTTTTAGACACATAAGGAGACATTTAAGAAGCCCCAGGCGGACAAGGCTCGTTCCAGTGAACCTGTCCACCCGGTAATGCGGCTGGTGCAATGCAGCCCCTTTCTAGTTTGCGGCCAATCACGTCCCAGCAAAGGCTGTCAATCACCCCAGTCGGACATGTCAGGGGTGATTTTGTTCCGCAAAATCAGAGTTTCCATGTAGGTTAGGAAGCAGCTATCTAATGACAGCTGTTTCTTAACTATTGGCTGCAGGCTCGCTTATGCGAGCCTGCACTGACGCTTTATAAGGCTGCATCTCGCAGCTTTATGAATTTCACCCTAAAACTTTACACTTACTTTGTCAATATTTAAACAGCTAATGAAACTTTAAAAAATATATCAACTTGTTATTCTCAGATCAAACTTTCCTTTGAATGCATCATTCTATCTAGCATTTATTTAGTATTTAATGTCCCTTTAAGTTGAAATGTTGTTAACTGTTAACCAGCTACCAAGAATAAGGTGCACAAAATCTCTCATTGCTATAGAAAACTGATTGCTAGCCCATACTTTAGATAACCATGTGAACTTGAGCATGATTATCAAAATCCGTAGTCATAAAGAGAAATCACACACAAACTTTTTTTTAGCTTTATGTTGTAAAGAATGTGTCCCTCATTTACTTATGAAACTCTGAAGCTAAAAATTGCCTTTCTAAAATTATTTGAGGGATCTTGCATTACTTACAAGATTTCTTGGATAATCTCCTCTGACCAGAAAGCTTTAGAGAACTGGATTCTAGCTCCTGACTTCCAGTGTAGAAGTTCTTGAAACCAAGTTTTTTTAACTGCAAGGTAAAAAAATAGGGACCAAACACTCTGTAACATGTGACAAATTATACTGTATCAACAGATTGCAGTTACAACTACAATTTACCTTTTAAAACAGAGGAAACGTTCAAAATCGAAATGATCTGTTTTCCTTCTTATACCTAACACACACAAACACACACATATATAAATATATATTATATATTATGATTAATACTGTAGCAATGTTATATAGAGTAGAGCTTAAGATAAATATTCACCAGCCTTTTAATAATAATTATTATTTATTATTAGAGTATTAGATTCTTTGCCACTGTTTTGGCTTAGAATGTTCCACTCATATAACTGTAATGTGTTGTGGTGACTATGTAAGTATCTTTGCCTAAAAGAGTCACAGTCTCAGGGACAAAGTAGTAATATATTATAACCTTCCTGCTGTTTATTCTTAAAGGTTAATCAACAGTGATGTAAGTGCCTGCCCATGTAGGACACACCTATGCAGGCCCATTTATCAAGCTCCGTATGGAGCTTGAAGGGCCGTGTTTCTGGCGAGTCTTCAGACTCGCCAGAAACACAAGTTATGAAGCAGCGGTCTAAAGACCGCTGCTTCATAACCCTGTCCGCCTGCTCTGAGCAGGCGGACAGGAACCGCCGGAAATCAACCCGATCGAATACGATCGGGTTGATTGACAGCTCCCTGCTGGCGGCCGATTGGCCGCGAGTCAGCAGGGGGCGGCGTTGCACCAGCAGCTCTTGTGAGCTGCTGGTGCAATGTTAAATGTGGAGAGCGTATTGCTCTCCGCATTTAGCGAGGTCTTGCGGACCTGATCCGCAGTGTCGGATCAGGTCCGCAAGCCCTTTGATAAATGGGCCCCTTAGTGTGGTCTGTGTCTGTAGATTAAACAAGTATTTGTCTTGTTTTAATGAACCTCATGGATAGTTTTGTTGTATATAGTATTAGTATTTACTATAAGGGTTAATGCCTTGCATTACAAGTTGATTTTGTATGGTTCACCAATATCTAGATTATCAGTGATCCTTATTTTACACATTATACTTTTGCTCTATATGGCTTTTGGCACGTGTGTACGTATATCATTATGTATATATGATATTTTTTATTTAGTATAGGAATGATGTTCATATTATCCATTGCAATATATTTTTTTGTTTAAGTGTGCATATAATTATGACAAACCAGCACCCTGGTCCTAAATATAGATAGATAAATAGATGATTGATAGATGATAGATAGGTAGATAGATAGATAGATAGATACTTATATAGATATACATTCTATATAATCTTACAAATAATATTACAGTGTGATGTGGTGAGGACTATTTCCCACTAGAGATGACATTTAAACAGTATAACTGTGCATTATTCATTCCTATGATATTTTATCATTTTCATTAAATACTTAAAGTGGGTGTCGGAGCTTTTTCAATATACAGGTGTATTAAAAAATCCTATAAAATTATTTAAAAATGAAGCATAGTCTATTTAATTTGAAAAATAGATTCAAATGATTTAAAACAAATCTATACATTGCATTCTAAATATGGCATTATTTAATCAGGTTCTATATGTTACATTTTATATAAGCTTACACTAATATGGACTCATTTACAGCTTTCTGTGTTTATTAAATTTGACTTTTTTTATTTTGTACTTTCTATTTTATATAAAAAAACTATTACAAATTTAAAAAATTATGTTCTATTTTTGACATGTCTGCTTGTTAGTCTTCTGTAAAAATGAAGTTAACATTATTGGCCAGGAGAGGGCGAGCCTGTCATCCAATCGTTTTTTTAGCTGCACAAATAGATCTGTTCATGACATTACCATATAGTCTCCTCCTCCTAACTTACAAAATCACCCTCCCATTTTTTCACTGACACACAAAGGAGAGCTGCTGTTTTGCTGCAATTCTATGGATGTATTTAATACAAGGAAAAAGGGATTACAACCTAAACTGCATACTCATGGGATTATAAAAGGATCTATATTTTCTAACATCTCAAGATATGGACATGAGAAGCTCCTTAAATGCTTGTAAATGGCAAGTAATATTATTCTTTCTTTGTATCTGGGGCTGGGTCTCTGGGCAGCTTCGCTATTCTATTGTTGAGGAGTCAGAACCAGGCACATTAGTAGGCAATGTAGCTTATGATCTGGGAATAAACCTGGCAGATATTAATAATAGACAGTTGAGTTTGGGATCTGAAGGAAGCAGCAGATTATTTACTGTGGAAAAGGGAGCTTTGACTGTGAAAGGGAGGATTGATAGAGAAAGTCTGTGTGGATCCAGATCAAGCTGTTTACTGTATTTAGAAATAATAGCTGAGAATCCATTGGAACTGTTCAGTGTAGAAATTGATATTTTGGATGTAAATGATAACTCTCCCACATTTCTAAAGCTTAATCAAGTTATAACAATTTTAGAATTATTTGCTAATCCTGGAAAAACATTCCATTTAGAAACAGCAAAGGACCCAGATGTAGGAACTAATAGTGTAACACAGTACAAATTAAATCCAAACCCTTATTTTTCTTTGTCTGTAAAGAATCGTAATGATGGAACACTAATTCCTGAATTAGTGCTAGAAAAAATTCTAGACAGGGAAGAAAAAAAAGAACACAAACTTATTCTCACTGCTTTTGATGGAGGAGAAAACCCACAGACAGGTTCTTGTGAGGTTACTGTTATAGTTCAAGACCTTAATGATAATGCACCAGTGTTTAATCAATCAACATACAAGATCAGCTTATTGGAGAACCTCCCATTAAACACAGTTATAATAAAATTAAATGCTACAGATTTGGATGAAGGTTCCAATGGGGAAGTTCAATATTCCTTTGTTGAACACACTATGGATACAGCAACAGAAATATTTGATATAAACCCACAAACAGGAGAAATATTTGTTAAGGGGAATATAGATTTTGAAAAATCCCAATTCTATGAATTAAATATCAAAGCAACTGATAAAGGAGTACCTGAATTAGAAGGGCGTTGCCTTATTCAGATTGAGGTGCAAGATGCAAATGATAATACTCCAGAGATTCTTTTTACCTCCAAGACAAATGAAGTACCAGAAAATGCACCACTGGGAACTGTTGTTGGCTTTATCATTGTCAGAGATAAAGATTCAGGAAGAAATGGAGAGGTAAAACTAGATATATCACCAAATCTACCTTTTAAATGTCAATCCTTTAAGAACCGATATTCATTAGTCACTAGTGGATATCTGGACAGAGAAAAGATATCTCAATATACTATTAAGCTTACTGCATCTGATTTAGGTTCTCCAACTTTATTCAATCAAACTGTAATTATTCTAAATATTTCTGATGTTAATGATAATCATCCAACATTTATGCAACCAGTTTATAATTCTTTCATCAAAGAAAACAATGAACCTGGCAGTTTGTTGTGCACTGTATCTGCTACTGATCTAGATGAGGGAGCTAACTCAGATGTGTCTTACTCTATAGTTGAAAGCCAAATAGATGGTTCTGCCATCTCTTCTTTTGTGTATATAAACTCTCAAAATGGTAATATTTATGCTCAACGTTCTTTTGACTATGAGCAGATTCAGGTTTTACAAATCACAGCAAGAGCTGAAGATGCAGGATTCCCCAAGTTGTTGTCTAATGTTTCAGTCTTCATATTCATCATGGATGCAAATGATAACGCTCCCTCTATACTTTATCCACAATTCTCAAGGGAGCTTATTGTACAGGAAAAAATTCCAAGATCAGCATCTGTTGATTATCTGGTCACAAAAGTGTCTGCAGTGGATCAGGATTCAGGTCACAATGCCTGGCTTGTCTATAGTCTTCTTGAATCAACCAGTGACAGTTTATTTCAGATCTCAGAATACAACGGAGAAATCAGAATAATACGTAATATCCATGATGCAGATAATAATGGGCAACAGGTTGTTGTTTTAGTTAGTGACCATGGGGAGCCATCCTTGTCAACTACAGTTACCATATATGTAAATATCATAGACAACATTGTAAATCAAAGTCCTAAATCTCAGGATTTCCTTACAAATTCTCAACCTACACCAGATATAACTTTATATCTAATTATTTCACTGGTTGCAATTAGTTTGGTTTCAATTGTAACCTTTGTCATATTGCTTGTTAGATGCTTGAAAAGGGCAAATTATGACAGCAGTTGTGGGTTTTGTTTTTCTAACAAATCACAATCCAAGCAGTATGCAGGAGAGTATCAGCCGACACTTTTCCTGAACACAGATGGAACCTTAAAATACATGGAAGTGAGGATGGCACCTACAGAACCTCAAGGGCAATGCTACCAGGCTTGTTTTCCAACAGCATCAGAAAACAATGAATTCACTTTCATGAAACCACAACATTTTCCACAATTAAAAGAAATGGTCAATGAAACTAGGTCAACTTCTGATTCAAATTATTCTCCTAAACTAAATCAGGTGAGATAAAAATGTAATGTTTTTTCCCATTTTTTAGGTAATTAACCTGCACAATACATTCAACCTGATAAACTATAAATGTTACTTTTCATACTTTTTTTTTATTGGTTTGCGTGCTAAAGAACTAACAGTATTTCCAGCTTTCTCATGTATGATACATATTATTTGATTAATTTTATGTATTGGAGTATACAATGATGAATAATGATTTTATAGAAAATATTTAGGTGATAAAAATAGGTCGTACTATAATAATTACTGTTAATAAAAAGTATAAGTTTCTTGCATCAAACTGCAAATATTTTCATTAAAATCATTTAGGGTTAGATTACATACAGATCGCAAATATGCGCTTCCGCAAGTGACATATTAGATCTCCATTTTTGTCGTTTCCATTCGCACTTATTGGAGCGAGATTAGGAATGGGAAGTAAGATTTTTTGTGACAACCCCAATTTAAGGGTCCTCAGGGAAATGTGTTTGCAGGATTGAATTTCTGCATAAATATCAGTGGATCCTCGTTTTCATGCTGAGACTCAGCTTGCGCAACCCAAAAGGCAGATACACAATAATATAAATGTATGTGAATATTATATATATTTATGTGTTTATGTGTGTATATATATATATGTGTGAATATACATATATACACATATAAATACATAAATATATGTATATATTCATATACATGGGGAAATGCTTGTGCTATGCTACCCCCTGCTCACTGGTGGCCAATCAACTGCTAGCAGGGGCTGTCAATCATCCAGATCGTATAGGATCAGAATGATTTCAATCCTCCAATTTACGACTGCTGCTTCTAAATTTATGTGTTTATGTGTGTATATATATATATATGTATAAATATACATATATACACATATAAATACATAAATATATGTATATATTCATATACATGTGGAAATGCTTGTGCTATGCTACCCCCTGCTCACTGTTGGCCAATCAACTGCTAGCAGGGGCTGTCAATCATCCAGATCGTATAGGATCAGAATGATTTCAATCCTGCAATTTACGACTGCTGCTTCTAAATTTTAATTTCAGGTGCACCTGAAAAAATAGGCCCTCAAAGCAGCATCTGCTGCTTGATAAATGGAACCTAAAGACTGCACAGCAAGAAATTCCAAAAAGAATATGAAGTCATTAAAGTATCACCTGTGACTATACAGTAAGCATTCTTCTTTATTTAGAAGGAGTAAATAGTTACATACTTACATTTACTGATAAAAATAGGTGTGTGAAGACCATTATTATATGTTGTTACTATTCAGACAGTCTTTGAGAAAGCTGAAGCAAATAAGGGATGAATGAAGGAAAATGTAAAGAGATATAACAGACACATATACTGTATATGATGTCTCACAGACCTATATTAATAAGATTTGCAAATATAAACATTGTGCAGGTTTAAATTGTGTATTGGATAAACTAAGAAAAAAACTTTATTGATAATAATCCAAAATGTGCTTGCAAAGATTTAGTGCTGAATTTTTAAAATGTGGTTGTTTGTTAAGTGAACTTTCTGTGATAAAAAAAAAAAAACAACATACTTATAGAAAAAAGTTTCAATGGGGGGTAAATAATTATTTTAAAATGTGTATTTAGATGTGGTAGAATACTTTTAAAAGGTATCACAAGTCTGTATATTTATATAGTGTATTTTTGCAAACATTTTACACTAAAACCATGAAAATAATAATTTCCCGCCTAAGCTATAATGACACTTCAAGTATATATATATTTTAATGGCAAACAAATATTAATAATGTCATTAGCTTTAATATATTAAATCTAGGTTTCATGAATGTGAACCAAATTGAAAAATCCTAATGTTCCTTGGTCATACTGATTTTGTATTTTTAAGTTAACACTAATGGCCAGAAGAGGGCGAACATGTCATCCAATCAGTTCTTTAGGTAAAGTCATGGATCTGTTTCTGTAATCTCCATGCTACGTCTCTTGAGTCCGAAAATGCCTTTGCTCTTTTTTTCTATTTATCTTTATAACTATAACTAGTTATCTGTGTGTCAACAAAAAAACGTTTATGGAGAAACCTCCTGATTACAAATGATTTTTATTATTTTTCAGATAAAGTTGAATGCAAATTATAATTTTTCTAAGCCAGGCACAGTTGTTGAACTCTCATTAATAAGGGAATAATGAAAAAGGAAGTCTTTGTAGATTGAGGATGCCTTGTTTATTAAATTTAAAGGCTATTACTGAAATTCATATGGTATTATTTAATACGTGTATTGAAATTTCGGATAGAATGTACCAACCTTTCAAATCACACAGAACTAGTAACAATTTTCTGTTGTTTTATCCCCTTTAGAAATTGTTCAGGATCTGGATTTGTCATTGTATGTAAAATTCCAAAGATGTAACACTTGTACCAGATTATATTAGAAAAACAAAATCCAGGTGTCATGATACAATCATGTGGAGTAGTTGATACCTAAATTGGCTACCCCGCAGAGGTGGTATCATGTTCTCAGCTTGGAAAAGGTTAATGTGAATTGCTTTTTCCTGTGTGTGTGAAAACTGCTTTCTGAAAAGCTGTTAGCTGAAACCCCCCTCCTTAGTAGTGTAACTGTTTGTAGGAATGCAGAACGCTCCTCCCCTTGGAGGCTGATAGTAGGAGCTAAGACTTCTTTGCAATTGGTTGCACTCGTTGTAAATTATAACCCGGGCGTTGTCTTTGACAAAACAAAGAAAAATTGGTTCAAGTATGCAAGAGAGAGACTTTTTAGTCAGAACTGCCCTTGGGACCAAACCACTAAACATCGGGAATGGCAGCTCTCCACATATCTAAAGGAACTTGGTAATAAGTAAGATATTGTGTTTCTATTTTTTATGTGCCCTATTCTTTTTAAAGAACTGTAGCTTTGCAATTGTATATTATTTTTGAATGTCTTTATAATTTTGCACTGTGTAACCTGTATTGATATTTTGGTTATTAAACGCATAGAAAATCTCATTCTGTCTTTTGGGCTCTAATATCCAAATTCACACGCCTGTTGAGACAAGGTTAAAGGCACGTTACCTAAGTATTAAATAGTTTGAGTTTTTAGGGGTTCCCCAAAACTCCCCTTTAATTTAAATGTTTTGGTGGTGGCAGCAGGGAAATTGTTAATTAGAGCAGTGTAGACAAGATTGGGGGGCTAATGTGGTGTCTTTTTGAAGGTCCTTTTGCAGAGTTGCAAGGATAAGGGAACCAGAGCTGTGTGCCATTAACCCCTTCATGCCCACACCCTTCTATTGTAACGCTGAGAAGGTTTGATTAGTCATAAACTGGCTGGCAGTGGTGGGGATATTTAGAGTTTTTTAGTGCTATTTGGATAGTACTAAAAGAAATTGCATGTTTTTGTGTAATTTCCCAAAGACAGAACTCAGTGCCTAATTAGAAAGATATACATGCAAAGAAGCAGTTCTTTTTCCCTTCCTCTTGTTGTTTGTTGCTACGCTTAGTATGGAAGAATATAGGAGAATGCCTGAATGGTCTCTGGAGTTTCTTTGCAAGAAAAGAGGAATTACTATTCTTGGCAAAGGGAAAGAACAGCTGATACTGAAATTGCTGGAGGCAGAGGGCCTCACAACAGAGTTTGAAACAGTCACAGAAAGGGTTACTGTGGAAGCTGTAACTCAAGACCTGGTACCCAACACGGTTGACCCTCCTGTAGCCCAAGGACTGTTACCTGGTGCTGTTAACCCTGTAAGTGTCATGGATTCTGGGCTACAGACAGCACTCAGATACTTGGGGAATGTTGAATCCAAACTAAGAATGGAACTGATCCTCAAGTATCAAGAGGAGAAGAGAAGAAGAGAGGCTGCTGAGAGAAAAAGAGAGAGAGAAGCTGCTGAGAGAAAAAGAGAGCACAAAATAGCTATAAGGGATACCCAGCGGAGAGATGTGCTAGAGGTGTTTAGGTTTACCATAACCGAGGCACCTCTCCTGTACCCAGAATTTTTGCAATATATTTGCCAGACAGTGAGCCCGTTGGCCAGAAGACTGCTCCTGGGAATGGAACCTGATTCAGCAGCAGGGGCTACAGACAGCACTAACAACGAAGCCACAGTAGCCAAGTCTTCCACTGTGCAAGCTGTATCACCTCCCTGGAGGGAGGGAATGTGCCAGCAATGGACAACCGATTCTACAGAAGTACCTTCCCCTGGAACATCTCCCATCAAGGGGGCAGAAATTGCATTTCTGCAAGGGGGATACCCGCCCATGCATTTGGTGCCATGAGTTTGGGCACCTGAGTTTTGCCTGCCCCACTAAGGAGAAACCTCAACACGCAGTCTGGGGTGGCAATACAACTGGGAAACCTGCAGCAGCTTTGTTTTTGGGTGGGTCAGCAGGTAATCTGCAGAGTGTCACAGAGGGAGACTGTGTGACCATGAGACTTCAGGACACTGGGGCTTGATATCGCTTGCTGTGCCCTGAAGTGACAGAGGATATTATCCCAGGAGAGACTGTGGATAATGAAGAAGTTTGCAGGGAGTGCCCTGCGGCATGTGTGTCCCTGGATTGGGGTGTGGGAAAAGGTTTGCAGGAGGTAGGGATTTCTGCGGATATCCCTGTTGTTTTGCTGGGGAATGATGTGGGCCAGATGCTTTGTCAGTATGCCCCAGAAGACAACTCCTGCAACCTGGAAGGGCCAGTAGAGGGCCCTGCACCAACTGAGGTACTGTGTGAAACATTGGGGGACCCAGAGGGGAGGCTGGGGATGGACACATCGCTAGCTGCACCAGACCTGGAGGTATCCCACCAAAGGATAAAGGATGACTCCCTTGAACATGATTGCTGGGAGGGAGGGCTGAGGGTTAATGCAGCTCTGCCTTTGTGTACACCAGTAATGTCTTGTTCTGATGAAGAGGGATGTATTGAAAATGTTTGTGACAATGTTACTTCTATTGGACCTGGGCGCTGGGAGGGAGAGCCTAGGGTTAATGATGATTTATCTGAACCTGTACCAGTACTGTATTGTACCAGTGAAAAGGGTTATACTGCCATTGATTGTGACAATGGGATGCCTGATGCAGTGTGTGGGAATGTGAGAGAGCAGCAGGGCTGGGCAGAAGGGCAGACTAAGTGTGTATACCCTTCTATGCTAGAACCAGCATTGCATATGCAAGGAGGAGTGAATGGCATGGCTGGTGTAGGGGTCAGAGTACACCCTGCCCTGTTACAGAGAGTAAAACAAGATGAGACCCTGGGTGTGGCTGTGGACCTCCCCTACAGGAATGGCAGATGTGAAGAAGAGGGGGAGGGAGATGCAGCTGTAGTGACTAACGAACCGGCTACTCCTACAGAGCATACTGGGGTAGATTTGAACAGTGGAGTATCTGGCCTAAGCATAGCAAGAATTTATCTTAGTCCCCTAGTGAGTTACCCTGAGGGAGTGCTAGATCCCTTTATGAGTGAGAGCGAGTGTGTGATATCCTGCAAGAAAATGTCCTCCACGAGAGAAATTGTGTCAGCTGATGCTAATTGTTACAGGGGGCAAATGAATGCAGAGAGTGTGCAGAAAGGGAAGATCTGGTCTTATGAACGAGGAAAGACTAGGATTTAGATTGACATAGGGGATCAGCGTGGGCTGACCCCCTATTTTCACCATTTTAAAAGGGGAGGTGTCATAATACAATCATGTGGAGTAGTTGATACCTGGATTGGGTACCCCGCAGAGGTGGTATTGTGTTTTCAGCTTGGAAAAGGTTAATGTGAATTGCTTTTTCCTGTGTGTGTGAAAACTGCTTTCAGAAAAGCTGTAAACTGAAACCCCCCTCCTTAGTAGTGTAACTGTGTGTAGGAATGAAGAACACTCCTCCCCTTGGAGGCTGATAGTGGGAGCTAAGACTTCTTTGCAATTGGTTGCACTCGTTGTAAATTATAACCCGGGCGTTGTCTTTGACAAGACAAAGAAAAATTGGTTCAAGTATGCAAGAGAGAGACTTTTTAGTCAGAACTGCCCTTGGGACCAAACCACTAAACATCTGGAATGGCAGCTCTCCACATATCTAAAGGAACTTGGTAATAAGTAAGATATTGTGTTTCTATTTTTTATGTCCCCTATTCTTTTTAAAGAACTGTAGCTTTGCAATTGTATATTATTTTGAATGTCTTTATAATTTTGCACTGTGTAACCTGTATTGATATTTTGGTTATTAAACGCATAGAAAATCTCATTCTGTCTTTTGGGCTCTAATATCCAAATTCACACTCCTGTTGAGACAAGGTTAAAGGCACGTTACCTAAGTATTAAATACTGTGAGTTTTTAGGGGTTCCCCAAAACTCCCCTTTAATTTAAAAGTTTTTGTGGTGGCAGCAGGGAAATTGTTAATTAGAGCAGTGTAGACAAGATTTGGGGGCTAATGTGGTGTCCCTTTGAAGGTCCTTTTGCAGAGTTGCAAGGATAAGGGAACCAGAGCTGTGTACCATTAACCCCTTCATGCCCACACCCCTCTATTGTGACGCTAAGAAGGTTTGATTCGTCACACCAGGACATGGAGGAATGAAAATAGCATAAGCTTATATTTACTTTATATTTATATATTTATTTATCTTTAATGTGGTGAACAATGCTGCATTTAATTCAGTCCTAGTAAAAAATAAGATATAGTCATTCTGATGTGTGTTAAAGGTTTGAATGACATTGATAGTTATGTTGATGGCCTAACCTTAGATTCTTTAAAAGGTTTATCGGACCTAAATACATGCTGGCTGCTGGGTAATCATTTTAGGGTGCCTGAACATGAGATATGCAGCCTTATGTATGTGAAAGTTGAACATGTTGATAACATTATAAATACTGTTTAAATTACATTAGAATATGTGATAATGCAGCATTATCATTCTCCTTGTAGCAGAAAAAGATTCTGGTGAAAATGGAAAAGTTCACATTGATATATCACGGTACCAACCAGTATACATTAAAGGGAGATGAAACCCAAGCATTTCTTTTATGATTCAGATACAGAATTTAATTTTAAACATCTTCTGAATTTGCTTCTATTATCACATTTTCTTCATTCTCATGGTATTTTTTGTTGGAAAGCATGGATGTAAGCTCAGGAAGGTGCACGGCAGCACTATTTCCTGCCATGCACTGTTCTAGACACCTACCTAGGTATGTCTTCAATAAAGAATACCATGGGAACAAAGCAAATTTAATAAAAGAAGTAAATTGAATCACAAAAGACTTTTGCATTTTTATATCTCTTTAATAGCTGATAGCTTTCTGAACAGAGAAAACGTTGTTTAAAATACAGTTACCTAAGCTTTGAGACACCTGCATTATCAGCATATAGAGCATATAATAACTACTATTATCTTACATATAAATTAATCTCCTCCATTACTTCATAATTATCTCAGTGTTAGGGCTATATTTATCATAGTGCAAGCGGACATGATATGATGTAGCGTATCATGTCCGCTGCACATCGATAAATGCCGACAGCAAACGCTATCGGCATTTATCATTGCACCAGTAGTTTTTGTGACCTTTCTAGGTGGGAAGGTCAGCACTTTCAGGAGTTAATGTCTCTGTGAGACAGGACACATATATTGATCTCTGTGTGTTCAAGGGTCAAGGTTCCCTGGTGGGACTTTTTATACCTTTTGACAGGGATTTATCTTGGGCAGTGACAAGCAACTATTTTATTTAGATAAGGCACTGGGGGCATAATGGGTTAACATGATCCCCTTTTGGAGGCTTTTGAGAGACTTGCATAGGGAATGTTATCGCTTATTCCGGTTCCCTTTATATTGGAATCAGGCTTAACTTTAGAAACAAGAGTGTTTTACGTTAAAGTAAAAGTAAATTTTAACAATCAACATTATTGCCATGGATTACAATTATCCTATTATATCTAGGTATTCCTTCTTATTTTTAATATATTATACTTATATCCCTTATTACCGTCTCCTATCTTCCTCTGCTCCCCCTTCATTTCCTGCTTTTGTTATTTTACACGTAAAAGCGGTCCCGCCCGCTCTTACGTGTTCATCCGTGCACATTCTTGAGCAGTTAAATTTATTGTGCACTCGTGCTTAGTGCCGATGCATCTAAGTTATTGGCTTTCTCCCTTTAGAGCTCTATGCGGATGCGTGTCTCGTGACGCGCTTCTAGACACGGAGTACATTCAATGAGACACACATGCGCAATTGAAGGTGGGGGCGTTTAGTGTAATTTCCAGATGCCACTGGGGGACCAATAGAAAGATTTATAACAATATTTGTCATCAGAAAATAAAAAAAGATTTGAGACAAGCAGAGGAACGGTGATATAGCGTTGCAAAGTAAAAGGTACATTTAAGTGATAAATCTATCATATCTAAAAAAAATCATGAATTAAACTCAAGTTATTATTTTTTTTTTTTTAATAATTTTTTATTGAAGTCGTAAACAAATACAAAATAAAGGGGATGCCCCACAACATTTACAAGTCAATGTATACACAACATAATTGGGAAAAGAGTGCATTCTAGTATCTCAAACATGTCCATATAATGTGGGCTATCACATAGAGAGACTTCAGTTTTATTTTAGAGTATTATACATGTAATATAAGCGAGAATGGTCCTCTCCTAGTTATATACAAAGAGGAGTAAGGTATCTAATCAGATAAGGGTAAGACTAGGGAGGAGGTGACTCTATAGATTTATGGGGGAGGGGGATGCAGCGGGCGAGAGCCGCTCAAAATGTAATAAGGGGGAGGATGGAGGGGGGGGATGGAGGGCGGAGCCAGTTAGTATGTCAGCACCAGGGGTAAGTTTAGTTGAAACTAAGGGATTATCATGCAATAGAAACATAGCTACACTCATCAAAGCCTTTGTACTCCTATAGAGGGAACCTGAAAGCATATACACATAGGCTAGAACCATAAGTGTAATTAAGCCAACTTTAAATATATTCCAGAAAGCATGAGAGTATTAATTAGGTTAAGTTAATGAGGCAAATTCTAATTTGGCTATTTGGGGAAAATGAGCATACATGTGATTAACTGATGGATAAAGTGACACAGCAAGTCGTTTGCTAATTGACAGCTTAGCGTACTTATGATCATGGAAGAGGATATGCATACTTTGTATGGATAGAACATCTAACTCATATGGGAAGAAAAAAAATAAAATAAATATATAACATGGATAAACAATTAACCCTAAGCAGCAGGTCATTATGTAGTGAGGGGGACTTCAGAGTGTGTGGGGCATAGGGGACCTCTGGGTGAGCCTCTCTCCTAGGGGAGTGCCACCTATAGGCGATGCGGGAAAAAGGAGTAGGGATATGACCCGCAGGCATAAAGTACCAGCGGGAAAGGGAGGAGAGAGGCTCAACAGGAACAAATAATATGTACTAATAATGGAGTCAAGACTAAGGAGAACTAGGAATGGCAGTCATACAGTCACACACAATGAGAGCAGACACCATAAAGAATAAAAATACCAGAACATTTAGGCAATAATAGGGGTGACAAAATCTAAAAGTGATCCCCAGAGGCATGTATATCTTACTAACAAAGGTGACTAACAATCATAGGTATCTGGTAAAACAGGGTGAAGGAAACCTGTGCATCGTGGCCATAGGGGATGTCCTAGCATATATACAGCCACACAACTTATATAGCAATGTAATTTGACGTCAGAATATAAACAGAATAAGATGATATATAGGACAACAACAAATTATGAGCTTTCAACACTAAAAGGTAAGATGAGTTTCTGGTCTAATATGGGGTCTGCGTTAATTACTAAATTCCACCCCACTATTGCTATAAACATTAATGTCAACAGACCCTTTTCTTCCATTTAACAGACCTGTGGAGCCTAAAGCTGTTGTTATTTGCCCAAAACATAGGAGGGTGAGCCCCTACTGGCTTATATTGTAGGGACTGGGGACCCTTGAAACCTTTAAACTATTGCTATACTGGCAGACGCATAATAAGAGTAAATGTAAACTGTCTGAACTATTTCAAGTAAATAAATTACTGCAGAGTTATATGGGAGACCTCATGGTTTTAGGAAGTCTGGCGCTAGTAACTAGACACTGTGAGATGAAGATGAGCTATTATGCTATTGAAGGCATTCAGGTTGTAAAACAATTCCGGGTCAACAGTGATAATATCTAAGGACATGGCAATATTATTAAAGCTAGAGGACCCACATTTATGTTCAATTTTATAATCACTCATGTAGACATTTTGGCTGATAACCGCAGCTAGGACCTTTTAGCAGCAATCTCAGCTATCTAATATAACAATATACACACTTTAGCGCCATCACTAAATCTAAAGGACATTTTTGGGTGTAAACAACGTCCTGAATGATGTCCTGTATGTCAAAGATGTGTAAATGAGGAGTTTCACCGGGTTACTGCAAGTCCATTAACTGTCTGACTGCACCATATTGTCTCAGCTGTGATCTTAAACCATGTGTACCGTAACAAAAATATATGTATCCTACACTGGGGATTTCTATGAGATAAGTGAAGTAGCAGCTAGCCCATGGACATAACATATTAATCCCCTGTCTTCAACTCTCTTAATTAGCAGCTAAGACTGTTTTGACCTCTTTGGACAATATTGAACCATAGCAACTTTTGGAGATTGACGGAGACCCGCATTAGATTGTGCATTAATAAGAAGATATAACATTATTGCATAAACACCTCAGCGTGGAGTGATATATAAACTGGAAAAACCACTAATGATTCTGTGGGAACGCTTAGAGAATTAAACTAACCATTTAACAAGTGTGCTAGATACGTCAATATGAGGAGTAAAAATGTAGATACAAGACAAATTTTTTTACTTAACAGGGATACAGTGAATTAGAAGATAAAATGAGGGAACAAGGAGCAGTAATAAAACTATAACGTAAGCACACAGAATCCTGGTATGTTAAATGAAACATTTTGTTGAACAGCGATACTTGCAAATGCAAACAGCCCATAGAAGTTCTAGGTATAGCTCTGAATGCAAGTATCGCTGATGGCTGCAAGACCTTTGCTAAAAATTATTGCCTGTGCAAGTATTGAGGCTAACAGCCAAGGGAGTGAAAAGTCGTTATTGGTGGGTCCTTATCGGATCTCCCCAGGGATCAGTCGTTTGACTGTAGGTCAGTTCTCTAACCCACTCCGGATCTGTCACTATTTTGGGAGCCCTGGTAGGCCTCAAGGTGAACTCTGGTATTGGGCATGGGATCAGCTGCACCGGACAGAAAGCAGTATAGGCTGTGTCCCCTGAAACTCTGCGCTAGAGTAAAGTAACCCAAGTCGCAAGTTGACAGCCAGAGGGCCACAGAGGGTGTCGGCAGCTCAGAGCAAATCTTGTGTACCATCTGCAGCGCAGTAGTTGAACGAGTAGACCCACAGACCGCAGAGGTTCCTCCCAAGCTTCCGCAATTACCGTGATCTGCAGGGTCGGCTGCAACCTTCAATATAGCGGGACGCTCCACAGCGCTGCAGCAGGAGTCTGGCTTCCCCACCACGGCTGAGCACTGCAGAAACGAAGTATCTCCTAATAAGACAGGTTGGTGATTGTCCCCTAGAGAGCAGTCAGAGTCCCATTCGGCCTCAGGGCTTTGTAATGGGGAGGAGGATGTATCGGTAAGAGTATGATCCATATATTGTACATCCCATGATCCAAGTTCCTCTTCCATAGGGTGTCGTTCAGGATTGAGTTCTCCATGTAGTAAGAGGAAGTGGTAGTCCATCTTAGCCTCTAGTTGTCGCAGAAGCTGCAATATCATCGCCATTTTAGGTAGGCGTTGATTCTGCTCTGACTCAGTAAGTCTCCTCAGCGCTTCCCCCTAAGATTCTCTATCAAACGTTTTATTGCTGTGCCAGGTAGAATAAATACACAGAGATCAGGCCACTACTTCTCACGAGCTAAGATGTCGTTAGCCTCTCCAATCAATAATGCAGGATGCCTCGTGGTTGTCTCCCATCAAAAAAGCTGAACATTCTCAATATTCGTGTACTTCTATTAGTCCCTCAGTTCTGTGGTTACTGTTATCCTCTCCATAGCTTAAGTTTTGAGGAGTTTGGCTTGAAATTATAGTAATAATAGCTGTAATGGAATGTATATATCCAGGAGCTTCACAAGAACACGTCTTGCTCCCTTGATGTCTAGCTCCGCCCCCCCAAACTCAAGTTATTTTGAGCTGTATTTTAGTTTGCGGCATAGAGGTGCAGGCAACTTTACTTTTCCTTTAAGTTGCGGTCATATTCAGACTGGTGGAGTAGTGCTTATTCACTCAGTTTTGTTTTCCTTTCACTTGTGGTCCAGTTAAATTTGGGCGCACACGTGACCTTCCGCTATCGGTTCAGACTTAATCCAAGCAGTTAGGAGAGCAGAGCGTAAGGGATTTGTTATCAGCCTAGTTTAATGTCGGATTTTTGTAAGCGGTCTCCTGCTGTCTGTGATGATATTGATCGTCTTTGTGGAGACTGCTGTACTGAGTAGACGATATCGATCGTCTCTGTATTCCTGCACCGGCGAAGAGTTCCGTTTTTTCTTTACTGGTATTCTTTCAAGCAACTAAGATTATCAGGAGAGAGGAATTAGTCTCCGATCTTCGGAGGGTGAGTTTTCCTCAGTATTGAGGTTATAGAGGTGCAGGGCAGTAATAAATTACTTTACTCAAACAATTAATTGCTGTTATTTTATGTTTATCTTGGGATTAGACTCGGTCTAATTATCCTAAAGGGCATTCGATTTTTCCTTTATTATGGAGTCTATTAATAATTTGTATATCAATATTGATACATGTTTTATTTATTTATTTATTTATTTATTTTTTGCTTGGAGGTTCCTATTGTTCCTCCTATGCAATTTTGTACTACATTCAATAAGTCTTTGTTATACAGGGACAAAAATCCTTTTCTGAGCCAGTTATCTCTCATGACGAGGTTGTCGTACCATGCCTCAACTTTCTCCTTAATCATCCCAAGCTTTATCTACATCACAGGCAGTGCCCAGCGGATCCTTTTATCACATTCCTGAGGGTAGTTAGTTGCCAGGTGCTTTTGCTGCCCTAATAATTTCTGCAGTTTTCTGCAGCATTGTCAGCATTCACTTTATCTGAGATAAGGACGAGAAAATCTAGGAATTTCTCATTCTAAGAGTCTGACCTTGCTAAGTCTACGCTAGTCACTCTTTTTTGTTTATCTGTAGAAGATCATTCCTCTGCGGATCTGATGGAGAAATTTCAGACTCTGAGTCTGTAGATGGAGACACAAGTCCTAGTTCAGTAGATCCAGAGGAAGTTAATTTTAGATTTTAGCTGGGGCACCTTTGGTTACTGTTGCAGAAGGACCTTGCTACTTTGGAAGACTTCTACTCTACTGTTGCTGAGACCCCAAAGAAGTCTAATAATTTTAACAGAGTGTTTGATGTTAATCCTTCATCTGTTGAGATTTTTCAAGTTCCAGACCCAATGACAGAAATTATTTCTCAGGAGGGAAAAGAGGAAAATGTTTTTTTCCGGTGGCTAAAGCTGTGTGGTGCACTGTGCCTAAGGTAGAGGGAGCTATGTCTACTCTGGCCAAGAAATCCACTGTTCGTATTGAAGATAGTGCTTCTTTTAAGAATCCCCAGATAAGAAGCTAAGGTCTTTCTTAAGAAAGATGTATTTTTATCAGGACAATTATTTAGTTGGTGGGGCTGTGTTGAAAGGGGTTGTGGTCATTGGTGGACAGTGGGGATTATATGTATGGGCTCAGAATCAAGGACTGTCCCACTCAAATAGGGACAGTTGGGAGGTCTGCGTTGAATGGACAGTAAAGTCAAAATTAAAGATTCATAATTCAGACGACAACTTTCCAATTTACTTCCATTAACTTATTTTCTTTGTTCTGTTGGTGTCTTTTGTTTAAAAGCATACATAGGTAGGTTTAGGAGCAGCAATGCAGTACTGGAGCTAGTTACTGATTGGTGGCTGTACATATATACTTCTTGTCATAGGATCACTAGATGTGTTCATCTATCTTTCAATAGTGTATGGATGCTGCTTCAACAAAGGATACCAAGACCAAGAAGCACATTTGATAATAGAAGTAAATTGGAAATGTATTCAACCACTTACCAACCAGCGACGTACCCTGCTTTGTGGATAGCGTGACTCTCACCACCAGCAGTGAAACTGTGCTATAATAGGAGGGAGGTTGTAATAGTGAGACCTAGGCTATTATGGGCCAAAAAAAGCTTAACAACCTGTGACGTACAGGGTACATGCCTGTTAGAATTGTCATTAAGGGGTAAAACATTGTTCTATCTGAATCATGTGATAAAAAATTGGGCTTCATGCCACTTTAGGGCTAGATTACAAGTGGAGCGCTAAATTATGGTGTGCCGGCTAATGGGCAAATTTGCCCATTTGCAGGCTCGTGATAATTAACCAGCCATTACAAGTGGCTGGTTATTGCTACTGCGAGCTCATGGCAGCAATTAGCACTTATAAAATTAACCAGAGAGGAGATCTCTGGTTAATTTTAGAAATGTGCCCCAAATGCCCCCATAATAAAGTTGTGTATTTTTAATAAAAAATAAAGTTAGCAGCATCTTTATTTATTAATAAAATAATTGCACTAGGCAGTATTTTGGGGCGGGAGTGGGGCGTTAGGAAAAAAACAGTACTGAAAAGTGACTTGTATTGCAGTCTATGGGAACTGTGCATTCCCTGTAAATATATATGTATATACTTATATACATATATATTTATGTGTTAAAATGTGTTTATATATGAGATATATTTTAGTAGTGCATTCGTCCATTTTTTGTTTCATTACAGTAGTGAGGCGTGTAACCTACAAAACAATACTGAATAAATTATAGATAACATATTCATTGCTATGTCATTGCTATGTCTTTTTTATAATTTTGTTAAATACTCACAGTAGGCATGTAAACGTATTTTTTAAAGTACAGATGTATTTAAAAAAGAAGCAAAATCTATCAGTAAGCTACAAATTAAAAATGACAACTATAAAAATAGTTTTAAAATACATTTATACATTACATTCAATATGAAACATTATTAAATCAGTTGCTATATGCTGAATTCTATATACTCTTGTAATAATATAGACTAATTTGCAACTTTCTGTATTTTATTTGTAGAATAAAAATTTAAAAACATGGCTATTAAATCTTACTATCCTTACTTCTATCTGAAACACAATCCATAAACTGACAATCATCACACACTGTTCTATTTTTGACATTTCTGCTTGTTATTCTTCATTAAAAATGAAGTTAACATTATTGGCCAGGAGAGGGCGAGCCTGTCATCCAATCAGTTTTTTAGCTACACCAGTAGATCTGTTCATGACATTACCATCTACTCTCCTCCTCCTAACTCATAGAATTACCCTCCCATTTTTTTCACTGATACACAAAGGAGAGCTGTTGTTTTGCTGCATTTCTATGGATGTTTTCAATACAAGGAAAAAAGGATTAAAACCTAAACTGCATACTCATGGGATTATAAAGGGATCTTTATTTCCTAACATCTCAAGATATGGACATGAGAAGCTCTTTAAATACTTGGAAATGGCAAGTAATATTATTATGTCTTTGTAGCTGGGGCTGGGTCTCTGGGCAGCTTCGCTATTCTATTGCAGAGGAGTCAAAACCAGGCACATTAATAGGAAATGTAGCTCATGATCTGGGAATAAACCAGGCAGATATTAATAAAAGACAGCTAAGTCTGGGATCTGAAGGGAACAGCAGATTTTTCACTGTGGAAAGTGGAGCTTTGACTGTAAAAGAGAGGATTGATAGAGAAAGTCTGTGTGGATCCATCTCAAGCTGTTTACTGTATTTAGAAATAGTAGCTGAGGATCCATTGGAATTGTTCAGTATAGAAATTGAAATTTTGGATATAAATGATAATTCTCCTGTATTTTTAAACAATAATCAAATTATTACAATTTTAGAATTAATTGCTAATCCTGGAAAAATATTCCATTTAGAGACAGCAGAGGACCAAGATGTAGGAATAAATAGTGTTACTCAGTACAGATTGAATCCAAACCCTTATTTTTCTCTGTCTGTAAAGAATAGTAATGATGGAACACTAATTCCTGAATTAGTGCTAGAAAAAATTCTAGACAGGGAAGAAAAAAATGAATACAAACTAATACTTACTGCTACTGATGGAGGAGAAAACCCTCTAACAGGATCTTGTGAGGTTACTGTTATAGTTCAAGACATTAATGACAATGCACCAGTGTTTAATCAATCAACATACAAGATCAGTTTATTGGAGAACCTCCCATTAAACACAGTTATAATAAAACTTAATGCTACAGATTTAGATGAAGGCTCCAATGGCGAAGTTCAATATTCCTTTGTTCAACAAAGATTAAATGCAGCAACAGAAATATTTCATTTAAATCCACTAACAGGAGAAATATTTGTGAAAGGGAATATAGATTTTGAAAAATCTCGATTTTATGAATTAACTGTCAGAGCAACAGATAAAGGAGTCCCTAAATTAGAGGGACATTGCCTTATCCAGATTGAAGTACAAGATGTAAATGATAATACTCCAGAAATTATTTTTACCTCCAAGAAAAATGAAGTACCAGAAAATGCACCACTGGGAACTGTTGTTGGCTTTATCAGTGTCAGAGATAAAGATTCAGGAAGAAATGGAGAGGTACGATTAGATGTATCACCAAATGTACCTTTTAAATGCCAATCCTTTAACAACCGGTATTCATTAGTCACTAGTGGATATCTGGACAGAGAAAAGATCTCTCAATATACTATTAAGCTTACTGCATCTGATTTAGGTTCTCCAACTTTATTTAATCATATTGTGATTATTCTAAATATTTCTGATGTTAATGATAATCATCCAACATTTCTCCAGCCAGTTTATAATGCCTTAATCAAAGAAAACAATGAACCTGGCAGTTTGTTGTGCACTGTTTCTGCTACTGATCCAGATGAGGGAGCTAACTCAGATGTGTCTTACTCTATAGTTGAAAGCCAAATAGATGGTTCAGCTGTATCTTCTTTTGTGTACATCAACTCTCAAAATGGTAATATTTATGCACAGCGTGCTTTTGACTATGAGCAGATTCAGGTTTTACAAATCACAGCAAGAGCTGAAGATGCTGGATTCCCCAAGTTATTGTCTAATGTTTCAGTCTTCATATTCATCATGGATGCAAATGATAACGCTCCCTCTATATTATATCCACAATATTCAAGTGAGCTCATTGCACAGGAAAGTATTCCAAAATCAGCATCTGTAGGTTATTTGGTCACAAAAGTGTCTGCAGTGGATCAGGATTCAGGTCACAATGCCTGGCTTGCATATAAGCTCATTGAATCTACCAGTAACAATTTATTTGAGATTTCAGGATACACAGGAGAAATTAAAACTGTACGTGATATCCATGAGGCTGATAATAATGAGCAAAAACTTGTTGTTTTAGTCATTGACCATGGAGATCCATCCTTGTCAACTACAGTAACTATACATGTAAATATAATAGACAATATAGTAAATGAAAGACCAAAATCCCAGGATTTCCTTACTAATTCTAAACCTACACCAGACATAACTTTATATTTAATTATCTCACTGGTGGCAATCAGTTTGGTTTCACTTGTAACTTTTGTAATATTGCTTGTGAGATGCTTAAAAAGAGACAATTATGACAACAGTTGTGGGTCTTGTTTTTCTAACAAATCCCAATCCAAGCAGTATGCAGGAGAGTATCAGCCAACACTTTTCCTGAACACAGATGGAACCTTAAAATACATGGAAGTGAGAATGGCACCTACAGAACCTCAAGGGCAATGTTACCAGGCTTGTTTCCCTACAGCATCAGAAAACAATGATTTTACCTTTATGAAGCCACTAAATTTCCCCCAGCTGAAAGAGATGGTTAATGAAACAGGGTCCACTTCTGATTCAAATTATTCTCCCAAACCAAATCAGGTGAGATGCAAATGTGATGTTTTTCCATTTCATTATTAAGCATCCTGAAATACTGATTTGAATTGTTAATAAATAAGGATTTCTGCTACCTATTTGCTTGCTGCATTTTGAGAGGCATGCAACTGCATTACTAAATTGTTTCTAAATAGGGAAAACACTATCCTAGAAAAAACTAAAATAATTTTGTTATAATAATTATTAATATCAATAAGTAGCTGCCGTGATGCTTCACATTGTACATATTTTCTTAATCTCTTAATATTTTCCATTTAAATAAGTGAGAAACTTTACAGCAAGATAATCTAAAATGATGTCAAAATATTATTGAGCTAGTGATAATGATAAATTGAATAGTTTCTAACAAATACTGCGGTGTAAAGAATTACAATTGTTTATATATTTTATTTGTAACACACCAACAGATTTTGCAGCACTTAACAGTGGAATAAGTGGCACTATGCATTATTCTTTGTATTCAGTGAGTACATAATTACTTATTGATACAATAAGATTCAAGGGGACCCTAAACATATAAAATCTGTATGTAGCAAGTACATGATACAACTATAACAAATATTAAGAAGATAACGAATATAAGTTGATAGATAGTGACTAAATGTAAGCTATTATGCAAAGTTTATATACAGGGCTTCATTTAAGAAGCTGCAAATGTATTAGAGCCTTAGACCGCTGCTTCCTAACTTGATACGCCAAATTTGAAGTGGCATTCCACAAACCCCCCGGACTTCTCCGACCGGGGTAATTGACGGCCCCTGCTTGCACAGGCCAATCACATGGGGCAGCATTGCACAAGCAAAGGTGTGCAATGATAAATGCAGTCAGTGTATTGCTAACAAAACCATGCAGACAGGGGAGAAGATGTCTGCCCGATGGGTTTTAAATGGGCCCCATAAGATAAGGGTCACATAAATACAGATTTACAGGAGATTATACTAAAAAGTAAGCAAGAACCGTATACTTTATTTTAGTGCATTTCAACAGTTATTTTTATAGCACTTTATGAAAAAATGCAACTAAACTAACCATTTTAGTAATCTGTATCCAAAACCACATGCATGGAATGGACATGATGTTTATATGTTTTAAAGAACCTTAACAAAACAGTAACATATGTACATGTGGACAATTTACAAGTTAGAAATGGCTTATCATGCTTTCTTTATGAGCTATATTATATAATTGACACAGACCAAGCTTGTTTAGCTTTATTTAGCGTGCCTTTTTGCAGAACTGTAAATACCTTTTTTAAATGATGTATTGAACCATACTGTTTTATGCTTGCAATAATTTATGAGGAGCTTATTTGACATGGCTGTTTGTTTGGTGACCTTTCTGTTTCAAGTAGAAAAATGGTATACAACATGTTCAGATTAAGCCCCAAGTTTTGTGAAGAAGTGGTAATATAATATTCATGAGGCAGATTAAATGTTAGCTGTATTGAGAGAGTACTAGGGGAAAAAAACACATTTGACATTGAGATTTTTAACAAACTATTTAAAATATCAATTTAAATGTGGTAGAATCATTTTACAAGGTATAACATGCCTGCAAATTAAGATCACGCATTGTTTTAAAATATGTACAAACAACAAGTTAAATGGAAATCATAATAATTTCACCACAACCTTCCAAAGATAAAAATTGTCACTGTAAATACATAGGGCCAGATTATGAGTAGAGTGCAAACGTTTGCGTGTGAGCAATGTATGTAACATTGCGATACATACATATACATGTCTAAAGATGTATATGTATGTATGTATGTGTATATATATATATATATATATATGATACAATTAAAAAAGAAAGGATTGAACAAATATCTGAGTCAATCAAAGCGGGACACAGGCTGCACCAAGTTAATCAAAAGCTTTTATTACCATAAGGCTCTAACAGTTTAAACAGGCCGAAGGTATCAGTAGATACGTTGATTACTTCCTGAGACCTTTTCTCGAGTCCCTGTCGTCGTATATCAGTGACACAAGTGATGTTTTAAAGAAGCTTGATAAGATGACAGTTGAGCAAGATTTGCTTCTAGTGACTCTCGACGTAGAGTCCCTGTACTCGTCCATCCCTCATCAGGCAGGCTTAAATGCAGCCAGATATTTTCTGGAACTGAGGGGGGATGAGTATAGGGAGAACACAGAATGGATCTTATGCCTGTTAGAATTTGTTCTAAAGAACAACATCTTTTCTTTTGATGGCAAACTATTCAGGCAGTTGAGAGGAACAGCCATGGGTGCAACATGCGCTCCGACGTACGCTTGTTTGCACCTGGGCTTTTGGGAGACTAAGCATGTCTTCCACAAACTTTCAGAGTGGGTTGATAAGCACATAGTGCTTTGGCTGAGGTTCGTGGACAACATTCTAATCCTCTGGATTTATATATATATATATATATATATATATATATATATATATATATATATTTGTGTACATATGTATTTATGTTTTTTTATATGTATATATGTATTTACAGACATATATACACATCTAAACACATAAATACATACAGTACCTAACAAAAGTGAGCACACCCCTCACATTTTTGTAAATATTTTATTATATCTTTTCATGTGACAACACTGGAGAAATGACACTTTGCTACAATGTAAAGTAGTGAATGTACAGCCTGTATAACAGTGTACATTTGCTGTCTCCTCAAAATAACTCAACACACAGCCATTAATGTCTAAACCGTTGGCAACAAAAGTGAGTACACCCCTAAGTGGAAATGTCCAAATTGGGCCCAAAGTGTCAATATTTAACCCTCTTGGGCATGGAGTTCACCAGAGCTTCACAGGTTGCCACTGGAGTCCTCTTCCACTCCTCCATGATGACATCACGGAGCCGGTGGATGTTAGAGACCTTGCGCTCCCCCACCTTCCGTTTGAGGATGCCCCACAGATGCTCAATAGGGTTTGGGTCTGGAGACATGCTTGGCCAGTTCATCACCTTTACCCTCAGCTTCTTTAGCAAGGCAGTGGTCATCTTGGAGGTGTGTTTGGGGTCGTTATCATGTTGCAATACTGCCCTGCGGCCCAGTCTCCGAAGGGAGGGGATAATGCTCTGCTTCATTATGTCACAGTACATGTTGGCATTTATGGTTCCCTCAATGAACTGTAGCTGCCCAGTGCCGGCAGCACTCATGCAGGCCCAGACCATGACACTCCCACCATCATGTTTGACCAGACATACTTGTCTTTGTACTCCTCACCTGGTTGCCGACACACACGCTTGAAACCATCTGAACCAAACAAGTTTATCTTGCTCTCATCGGACCACAGAACATGGTTCCAGTAATCCATGTCCTTAGTCTGCTTGTCTTCAGCAAACTGTTTGCGGGCTTTCTTGTGCATCATCTTTAGAAGAGGCTTCCTTCTGGGATAACAGCCATGCAGACCAATTTGATGCAGTGTGCGGCATATGGTCTGAGCACTTACAGGCTGACCACCACCCCTTCAACCTCTGCAGCAATCCTGGCAGCACTCATATGTTTATTTCCCAAAGACATCCTCTGGATATGACTCTGAGCATGTGCACTCAACTTCTTTGGTCGACCATGGTGAGGCCTGTTCTGAGTGGAACCTGTCCTGTGAAACTGCTGTATTATCTTGCCCACCGTGCTGCAGCTCAGTTTCAGGGTCTTGGCAATCTTCTTATAGCCTAGGCCATCTTTATGTAGGGCAACAATTCTTTTTTCAGATCTTCAGAGGGTTCTTTGCCATGAGGTGCCATGTTGAACTTCCAGTGACCAGTATGAGAGAGTGTGAGAGTGATAACACTAAATTTAACACACCTGCTCCCTATTCACACCTGAGACCTTGTAACACTAACAAGTCACATGACAATGGGAGGGAAAATGGCTAATTGGGCCCAATTTGGACATTTCCACTTAGGGGTGTACTCACTTTTGTTGGCAATGGTTTAGACATAACAGCAAATTTACACTGTTATACAGGCTGTACACTCACTACTTTACATTGTAGCAAAGTGTAATTTCTTCAGTGTTGTCACATGAAAATATATTAAAAAAAAATAACAAAAATGTGAGGGATGCACTCATTTTTGTGAGATACTGTATGTACACATATATAGACATATATAAGTGCATTGGAACCCTTTGCAGTTAAGTAGATGAAAGCATGTAAAAACATATTTATGCAATATTCATATTTAATAAAGTGTTATAGTGTATATTTACTGTAAATATTTCTCATTCCAATGTTCTACACACAGCAGAACATGTTCTATGTATTTTTAAATACGTAGATATTCCTACATGTATCTGTATATATCTATACCTATATATAATCATGTCTATATATAGGTATACATATATATTGTACCAAAATACCATCAGATGTATGAAGAAATGTTTATTTAAGAATAAAGAGAATATATTCTTCTATGTGAAGAACATTGGAATGTGAAATATTCATATTCATGAGAATTTGTGATCATGTTTGCGTGAGAGTAGGGTGTTTTATTTCTTTTTTTTCTCCATTGGCTTCTATGGGGGAATACGTGAACATGCATGCAATATTTTAAGTTCGGCTTTTCGCACTCGTCGGTTAGTGAGCAAGTGAAAACAGTTTACTTTAAACTCATAATACGAGTGCAACCCAACAAGTGCAAAAAGCTTACTACAACTGCAATTAACGCTCAAGCGGGAGCGTTAATTAGCGCTCCACATGTAATCTGGCCAATAATTTTTTTATTAACATAGTCAACAAATATTAAGAAGATATTTTATTTGCCTACAGATTTTCTCATTTTTAAAAGCATCTACTTTAAAGGGACAGTCAAGTCCCAAAAAAAAACTTTCATGATTCAAATAGGGCATATAATTTTAAACAACTTTCCAATTTACTTTTATCACCAATTTTGCTTTGTTCTCTTGGTATTGTTAGTTGAAAGCTAAACCTAGGAGGTTCATATGCTAATTGTTTAGACCTTGAAAGCCTCCTCTAATCTGAATGCATTTAGAGGGTGTTAGTTCATGTGTGTCATATAGATAACATTGAGCTCACGCACGTGAAGTTAACTAGGAGTCAGCACTGATTAGCTAAAACACAAGTCTTTCAAAAGAACTGAAATAAGGGGGCAGTCTACAGAGTTTTAGATACAAGGTAATTATAGAGATCCCCCATCACTATCCTAACAATAATAAATGTATTAACCCCTAAACCGCCGCTCCCGGACCCCGCCGCCACCTAATAAAGTTATTAACCCTAAACCGCCGCTCCCGGACCCCGCCGCCAGCTATATTAAATCTATAACCCCCTAATGTGAGCCCCTACCCCGCCGCCATCTACCTTACCTACCCCCTAAAGTGAGCCCCTACCCCGCCGCCATCTACCTTACCTACCCCCTAAAGTGAGCCCCTTACACCACCGCCATCTACCTTACCTACCCCCTAATGTGAGCCCCTTACACCACCACCATCTACCTTACCTACCCCCTAAAGTGAGCCCCTTATACCGCCGCCATCTACCTTACCTACCCCCTAAAGTGAGCCCCTTACACCGCCGCCATCTATTTTATAAATATTAACCCCTAATTTAATCCCCCTACACCGCCACCAGCTATATTAACTATATTAACCCTAATTATATTAGGGTTAATATAGTTAATATCGTTATTATATTATATATATTAACTATATTAACCCTAATTATATTAGGGTTAATATAGTTAATATCGTTATTATATTATATATATATTAAGTATAATAACCCTATCTAACTCTAACATCCCTAACTAAATTCTTATTAAAATAGATTTAATTAATATTAATATTATTAATTAAAATGTTCCTATTTAAATCTAAATACTTACCTATAAAATAAACCCTAAGATAGCTACAATGTAATTAATTATTACATTGTAGCTATTTTAGGGTTTATATTTATTTTACAGGTAACTTGGTATTTATTTTAACTAGGTACAATAGCTATTAAATAGTTAATAACTATTTAATAGCTACCTAGTTAAAATAATTACCAATTTACCTGTAAAATAAATCCTAACCTAAGTTACAAATACACCTACACTATCAATAAATAAAATAAACTACAAATATCTAAACTAAAATACAATAAAATAAAATAAAATAAATTACAAAAAAAACAAACATTAAATTACAAAAAATAAAAAAAATCACAAGATTTTTAAGCTAATTACACCTATTCTAAGCCCCTAATAAAATAATAAAGCCCCCCAAAATAAAAAAAATTCCCTACCCTATTCTAAATTTAAAAAGTTCACAGCTCTTTTACCTTACCAGCCCTTAAAAGGGCCTTTTGCGGGGCATGCCCCAAAGAAAACAGCTCTTTTGCCTGTAAAAAAAAACACAATACCACCCCCCAACATTACAACCCACCACCCACATACCCCTACTCTAACCCAAACGCCCCTTAAATAAACCTAACACTACCCCCCTGAAGATCTCCCTACCTTGTCTTCACCCAGCCGGCAGAACTCTTCATCTGATCCGGGCGATGTCCAATCAAGCGGCAGAGAAGTCTTCTTCCATCCGGGCGATGTCTTCAATCAAGCGGCAGTGAAGTCTTCATCCATCCGGGCGATGTCTTCAATCAAGCGGCAGTGAAGTCTTCTTCCATCCGGGCGATGTCTTCAATCAAGCGGCAGTGAAGTCTTCTTCCATCCGGCGATGTCTTCAAGCAAAGCAGCATCTTCAATCTTCTTTCTTCGCTCCTCCGCCGCGGAGCATCCATCCGGCACGAAGACTGAACGAGGAATGAGGTACCTTTAAATGACGTCATCCAAGATGGCGTCCGTCGAATTCCGATTGGCTGATAGGATTCTATCAGCCAATCGGAATTAAGGTAGAAAAATCTGATTGGCTGATTGAATCAGCCAATCAGATTCAAGTTCAATCCGATTCATGTTTCATGTCCCTTTAACTCAAACGCCTAGATTTAGAGTTTGGCGTTAGCCGTCGAAAGCAGCGATAAGGGCTCCTAAACGCTGTTTCAATCAGCCAATAGAATGAGACCTCAATCTGATTGGCTGATTGGATCAGCCAATCGGATTGAACTTGAATCTGATTGGCTGATTCAATCAGCCAATCAGATTTTTCTACCTTAATTCCAATTGGCTGATAGAATCCTATCAGCCAATCGGAATTCGACGGACGCCATCTTGGATGACGTCATTTATGTTGAAATATTTTTATTGGTTTATAACATAGGAAAAAACAAAACAATAAACGACATGTCATCTCATGGGTGTCTATGGGTTCTTATAAAAATTGCCATAAAACAGTACATCTTAATGTTACAAGGTACAGAGATTCCATGGCTGTGTATCTACCTTCATCTGGTGACCTTCGTAAAACCCACACCTCAAGGTACTTATAGTAGCAATCAGGTTGTAACTATCCCTACCCTCCCGCCCCTCACCCACTAAACCCCCCCCCCCTACCAGGAGGTGCCGTTATTAATCTAACCAAACCTAATAAACCTTTTAAAGGTGACTTTTTCACAATATCTCTTTTCCTTCCCTCAGTTCAGGTAGCCCTCTCGGCCAAATCAATGATATCTTCAGGTAGTCCGGTGATATACTATCTCTTTTCCATCCCTCTTAGTTTATTCTCCAGACCTCAGTACCCAATAGAACCATATTTTATGAAACTGTTCTGGTTGCCCCTGTGTCCATGCAGCTAATTCTGATAGGGTATATGTCTCCTTAATTTTCCCCAACACTTCGTGCCATGATGGTACTCCCACTTTCCAGTGTCTGGCTATGCAGATCCTTAAACAAGTGCATAATATTCTAATGAGTTTGTTAATTGAGGAGTTAAATGGTTTCACTCTTTCATGTAATAAAGCTTGGGTCATTGTGAGATTTACTCTCTCATCCAACAGTTTACTTATTAATTCTGACAATTTCCCCCATAGGGGTCGTACCTCCTGACACTCCCACCACATGTGTCTATATGTACACCTTTCGTGGCAGCCTCTATAGCAGCAACCGTCCAGCCCTATGGAGAAATGCGCTGTCCTTTCCGGCATCAGATACCATCTAAAGATTACTTTCATGCAATTCTCCTTCATGTCTGCACTAATTAACCCTCTGTAAGAGTTCATCATCAACTCAGTCTACTCATCCGTCTCCCACTTCTCTGTCGTGTCTCTTTCCCATTTTTCTGTCATTTTAAATTTAGAATTACATTTAGCCTTCTGAATTAGAACATATATCCGAGAGATCAATTTTTTCCCTCTATTAGGGTTTATTATCATTCTCTCCAGTTCCGTGAGCTGATAGTTCTGATTATGCGACATATATGTTATTATGGCTGAGTTAATTTGTATGGATGACGTCATTTAAAGGTACCTCATTCCTCATTCAGTCTTCGTGCCGGATGGATGCTCCGCGGCGGAGGAGCGAAGAAAGAAGATTGAAGATGCCGCTTTGCTTGAAGACATCGCCGGATGGAAGAAGACTTCACTGCCGCTTGATTGAAGACATCGCCCGGATGGAAGAAGACTTCACTGCCGCTTGATTGAAGACATCGCCCGGATGGAAGAAGACTTCACTGCCGCTTGATTGAAGACATCGCCCGGATGGATGAAGACTTCACTGCCGCTTGATTGAAGACATCGCCCGGATGGAAGAAGACTTCTCTGCCGCTTGATTGGACATCGCCCGGATCGGATGAAGAGTTCTGCCCGGCTGGGTGAAGACAAGGTAGGGAGATCTTCAGGGGGGGAAGTGTTAGGTCTTTTTAAGGGGGGTTTGGGTGGGTTTAGAATAGGGGTATGTGGGTGGTGGGTTGTAATGTTGGGGGGTGGTATTGTGTTTTTTTTTTACAGGCAAAAGAGCTGAATACTTTGGGGCATGCCCCGCAAAAGGCCCTTTTAAGGGCTGGTAAGGTAAAAGAGCTGTGAACTTTTTAAATTTAGAATAGGGTAGGGAATTTTTTTTATTTTGGGGGGCTTTATTATTTTATTAGGGGGCTTAGAATAGGTGTAATTAGCTTAAAAATCTTGTAATATTTTTTTATTTTTTGTAATTTAGTGTTTGTTTGTTTTTGTAATTTAGTTTAGTTTATTTTATTGTATTTTAGTTTAGATATTTGTAGTTTATTTAATTTATTGATATAGATTTAACTAGGTAGCTATTAAATAGTTATTAACTATTTAATAGCTATTGTACCTAGTTAAAATAAATACCAAGTTTACTGTAAAATAAATATAAACCCTAAAATAGCTACAATGTCATTATTAATTACATTGTAGCTATCTTAGGGTTTATTTTATAGGTAAGTATTTAGATTTAAATAGGAATATTTTAATTAATAATATTAATATTAATTAAATCTATTTTAATAAGAATTTAGTTAGGGATGTTAGAGTTAGATAGGGTTATTATACTTAATATATATATAATATAATAACGATATAAACTATATTAACCCTAATATAATTAGGGTTAATATAGTTACTATATATAATATAATAACTATATTAACTATATTAACCCTAATATAATTAGGGTTAATATAGTTAATATAGCTGGCGGCGGTGTAGGGGGATTAAATTAGGGGTTAATATTTATAAAATAGATGGCGGCGGTGTAAGGGGCTCACTTTAGGGGGTAGGTAAGGTAGATGGCGGCGGTGTAAGGGGCTCACTTTAGGGGGTAGGTAAGGTAGATGGCGGCGGGGTAGGAGCTCACTTTTTGGGGTAGGTAAGGTAGATGGCGGCGGGGTAGGGGCTCACTTTAGGGGGTATGTAGTGTAGCTGGCGACGGTGTCGGGGGATCACATTAGAGGTTATACTTTTAATGTAGGTGGCGCCGGGGTCTGGGAGCGGCGGTTTAGGGGGTAAATACTTTATTAGGGATTGCGGCGGGGGATCGCGGTTGACAGGTAGATAGACATTGCGCATGCGTTAGGTGTTAGGTTTTATTTAGCAGGTAGTATAGGGAGTTACGGGGCTCCAATAGACAGCGTAAGGCTTACTACAGCTGCATTTTGTGGCGAGGTGAAAATGGAGTAAGATTTCTCCATTTTCGCCACGTAAGTCCTTACGCTGTATATTGGATACCAAACTGCGCTGGTTTGGTATACCTGCCTATGGCCCAAAAAACTACGGGCGAAGGCAGAAATATACGAGCGTAACTTCTAGGTTACGCCGTATATAGGATACCAAACCAGCGCAAATTTTGGCGTCGCCGGCTTTTGCGGGCGACGCTGCATATTGGATCGGGCTCCTGGATTCTAGCTCCTGACTTCCAGTGTAGTTCTTGAAACCAAGTTTTTTTAACTGCAAGGTAAAAAAATAGGGACCAAACACTCTGTAACATGTGACACATTAAACTGTATCAACAGATTGCAGTTACAACTACAATTTACCTTTTAAAACAGAGGAAACGTTCAAAATCGAAATGATCTGTTTTCCTTCTTATACCTAACACACACAAACACACACATATATAAATATATATTATATATTATGATTAATACTGTAGCAATGTTATATAGAGTAGAGCTTAATGTAGATATTCACCAGCCTTTTAATAATAATCATTATTTATTATTAGAGTATTAGATTATTTGCCACTGTTTTGGCTTAGAATGTTCCACTCATATAACTATAATGTGTTGTGGTGACTATGTATCAGGGACAAAGTAGTAATGTAGTATAACCTTCCTGCTGTTTATTCTTAAAGGTTAATCAACAGTGATGTAAGTGCCTGCCCATGTAGGACACACCTATGGTGTGGTCTGTGTCTGTAGATTAAACAGGTATTTGTCTTGTTTTAATGAACCTCATGGATAGTTTTGTTGTATATAGTATTAGTATTTACTATAAGGGTTAATGCCTTGCATTACAAGTTGATTTTGTATGGTTCACCGATATCTAGATTATCAGTGAACCTTATTTTACACATTATACTTTTGCTCGATATGGCTTTTGGCACGTGTGTACGTATATCATTATGTATATATGATATTTTTTATTTAGTATAGGAATGATGTTCATATTATCCATTGCAATATATTTTTTTGTTTAAGTGTGCATATAATTATGACACACCAGCACCATGGTTCTAAATATAGATAAATAGATGATTGATAGATGATAGATAGATAGATAGCTAGATACATATATAGATATACATTCTATATAATCCTACAAATAATATTACAGTGGGATGTGGTGAGGACTATTTCCTACTAGAGATGACACTTAAACAGTGTAACAGTGCATTATTCATTCCTATGATATTTTATTATGTTCATTAAATACTTAAAGTGGGTGTCGGAGCTTTTTCAATATACAGGTGTATTAAAAAATCCTATAAAATAATTTAAAAATTAAGCATAGTCTATCAGTTTAATTTGACAAATAGATAAAAATGATTTAAAACAAATCTATACATTGCATTCTAAATATGACATTATTTAATCAGGTTCTATATGTTACATTTTATATAAGCTTACACTAATATGGACTCATTTACAGCTTTCTGTGTTTATTAAAATTGACTATCTTTTATTTTGTACTTTCTACTTTTATATAAGAAAAAACTATTCAAAAATCTAAAAAATGATGTTCTATTTATGACATGTTTGCTTGTTAGTCTTCTGTAAAAATGAAGTTAACATTATTTGCCAGGAGAGGGCGAGCCTGTCATCCAATCAGTTTTTTAGCTGCACAAATAGATCTGTTCATGACATTACCATCTAGTCTCCTCCTCCTAACTCACAAAATAACCCTCCCATTTTTTCACTGACACACAAAGGAGAGCTGCTGTTTTGCTGCAATTCTATGGATGTATTTAATACAAGGAAAAGGGGATTACAACCTAAATTGCATACTCATGGGATTATAAAAGGATCTATATTTTCTAACATCTCAAGATATGGACATGAGAAGCTCCTTAAATGCTTGTAAATGGCAAGTAATATTATTCTTTCTTTGTAGCTGGGGCTGGGTCTCTGGGCAGCTTCGCTATTCTATTGTCGAGGAGTCAGAACCAGGCACATTAATAGGGAATGTAGCTTATGATCTGGGAATAAACCTGGCAGATATTAATAATAGACAGTTGAGTTTGGGATCTGAAGGAAGCAGCAGATTATTTTCTGTGGCAAATGGAGCTTTGACTGTGAAAGGGAGGATTGATAGAGAAAGTCTGTGTGGATCCAGATCAAGCTGTTTACTGTATTTAGAAATAATAGCTGAGAATCCATTGGAACTGTTCAGTGTAGAAATTGATATTTTGGATGCAAATGATAACTCTCCCACATTTCTAAAGCTTAATCAAGTTATAACAATTTTAGAATTATTTGCTAATCCTGGAAAAACATTCCATTTAGAAACAGCAAAGGATCAAGATGTAGGAACTAATAGTGTTACACAGTACAGATTAAATCCAAACCCTTATTTTTCTTTGTCTGTAAAGAATCGTAATGATGGAACACTAATTCCTGAATTAGTGCTAGAAAAAATTCTAGACAGGGAAGAAAAAAAAGAACACAAACTTATTCTCACTGCTTTTGATGGAGGAGAAAACCCACGGACAGGTTCTTGTGAGGTTACTGTTATAGTTCAAGACTTCAATGATAATGCACCAGTGTTTAATCAATCAACATACAAGATCAGCTTATTTGAGAACCTCCCACTAAACACAGTTATAATAAAATTAAATGCTACAGATATGGATGAAGGTTCCAATGGGGAAGTTCAATATTCCTTTGTTGAACACAATATGGATACAGCAACAGAAATATTTGATTTAAACCCACAAACAGGAGAAATATTTGTTAAGGGGAATATAGATTTTGAAAAATCCCAATTCTATGAATTAAATATCAAAGCAACTGATAAAGGAGTACCTGAATTAGAGGGACGCTGCCTTATTCAGATTGAGGTGCAAGATGCAAATGATAATACTCCAGAGATTCTTTTTACCTCCAAGACAAATGAAGTACCAGAAAATGCACCACTGGGAACTGTTGTTGGCTTTATCAGTGTCAGAGATAAAGATTCAGGAAGAAATGGAGAGGTAAAACTAGATATATCACCAAATCTACCTTTTAAATGTCAATCCTTTAAGAACCGATATTCATTAGTCACTAGTGGATATCTGGACAGAGAAAAGATATCTCAATATACTATTAAGCTTACTGCATCTGATTTAGGTTCTCCAACTTTATTCAATCAAACTGTAATTATTCTAAATATTTCTGATGTTAATGATAATCATCCAACATTTATGCAACCAGTTTATAATTCTTTCATCAAAGAAAACAATGAACCTGGCAGTTTGTTGTGCACTGTATCTGCTACTGATCTAGATGAGGGAGCTAACTCAGATGTGTTTTACTCTATAGTTGAAAGCCAAATAGATGGTTCTGCCATCTCTTCTTTTGTGTATATAAACTCTCAAAATGGTAATATTTATGCTCAACGTTCTTTTGACTATGAGCAGATTCAGGTTTTACAAATCACAGCAAGAGCTGAAGATGCAGGATTCCCCAAGTTGTTGTCTAATGTTTCAGTCTTCATATTCATCATGGATGCAAATGATAACGCTCCCTCTATACTATATCCACAATTCTCAAGGGAGCTTATTGTACAGGAAAAAATTCCAAGATCAGCATCTGTTGATTATCTGGTCACAAAAGTGTCTGCAGTGGATCAGGATTCAGGCCACAATGCCTGGCTTGTCTATAGTCTTCTTGAATCAACCAGTGACAGTTTATTTCAGATCTCAGAATACAACGGAGAAATCAGAATAATACGTAATATCCATGATGCAGATAATAATGGGCAACAGGTTGTTGTTTTAGTTAGTGACCATGGGGAGCCGTCCTTGTCAACTACAGTTACCATATATGTAAATATCATAGACAACATTGTAAATCAAAGTCCTAAATCTCAGGATTTCCTTACAAATTCTCAACCTACACCAGATATAACTTTATATCTAATTATTTCACTGGTTGCAATTAGTTTGGTCTCAATTGTAACCTTTGTCATATTGCTTGTTAGATGCTTGAAAAGGGGAAATTATGACAGCAGTTGTGGGTCTTGTTTTTCTAACAAATCTCAACACAAGCAGTATGCAGGAGAGTATCAGCCCACACTTTTCCTGAACACAGATGGAACCTTAAAATACATGGAAGTGAGGATGGCACCTACAGAACCTCAAGGACAATGCTACCAGGCTTGTTTTCCTACAGCGTCAGAAAACAATGAATTCACCTTCATGAAACCACAAAATTTTCCACAATTAAAAGAAATGGTCAATGAAACAGGGTCAAATTCTGATTCAAATTATTCTCCTAAACTACATCAGGTGAGATAAAAATGTAATGTTTTTTCCCCATTTTTTAGGTAAATAACCTGCAGAATACATTCAACCTGATAAACTATAAATGTTACTTTTCATACTTTTTTTTTATTGGTTTGCGTGCTAAAGAACTAACAGTATTTCCAGCTTTCTCATGTATGATACATATTATTTGATTAATTGTATGTATATGACTATACAATGATGAATAATGATTTTATAGAAAATATTTAGGTGATAAAAATAGGTCTTACTAAAATAATTACTGTTAATAAAAAGTATAAGTTTCTTGCATCAAACTGCAAATATTTTCATTAAAATCATTTAGGGCTAGATTACATACAGATCACAAATATGCGCTTCCGCAAGTGACATATTTGCTCTCCATTTTGTTGTTTCCATTCGCACTTATTGGAGCAAGATTAGTGATGACAAGTAGGATTTTCGCGACAACCCCAATTTAAGGGTTCTCAGGGAAATGTGTTTGCAGGATTGCATTTCTGCATAAATATCAGTGGACCCTTGTTTTCATGCTGAGACTCAGCTTGCGCAACCCAGAAGGCAGATACACATTAATATATGTATATGAATATTATATATATATTTATGTGTTTATGTGTGTATATATATATATATGTATGAATATACATATATATATATATACACATATAAATTCATAAATATATGAATATATTCATATACATGGGGAAATGCTTGTGCCATGCTACCCCATTGCTCACTGGTGGCCAATCGACTGCTAGCAGGGGCTGTCAGTCATCCAGATAGTATAGGATCAGAATGATTTCAATCCTCCAATTTACGACTGCTGCTTCTTAATTTTAATTTCAGGTGCCCCTGAAACAATAGGCCCCCGAATTATCATTTGATGCTTGATAAATGGAACCTAAAGACTGTGCAGCAAGAAATTTCAAAAATAGTATGAAGTCATTAAAGTATCACCTGTGACTATACAGTAAGCATTCTTCTTTATTTAGAAGGAGTAAATAGTTACATACTTACATTTACTGATAAAAATAGGTGTGTGAAGACCATTATTATATGTTGTTACTATTCAGAGAGTCTTTGAGAAAGCTGAAGCAAATAAGGGATGAATGAAGGAAAATGTAAAGAGATATAACAGACACATATACTGTATATGATGTCTCACAGACCTATATTAATAAGATTTGCAAATATAAACATTGTGCAGGTTTAAATTGTGTATTGGATAAACTAAGAAAAAAACTTTATTGATAATAATCCAAAATGGGCTTGCAAGGATTTAGTGCTGAATTTGTATAATGTGGTTGTTTGTTAGGTGAACTTTCTGTGATAAAAAAACCCAAAACATACTGATAGAAAAAAGTTTCAATGGGGGGAAATAATTATTTTAAAATGTATATGTAGATGTGGTAGAATACTTTTAAAAGGTATCACAAGTCTGTATATTTATATAGTGTATTTTTGCAAACATTTTACACTAAAACCACAAAAATAATGTAATTTCTCGCCTAAGCTATAATGACAGTTCAAGTATATATATATTTTAATGGCAAACAACTATTTCTAATGTCATTAGCTTTAATATATTAAATCTAGGTTTCATGAATGTGAACCAAATTGAAAAATCCTAATGTTCCTTGGTCATACTGATTTTGTATTTTAAAGTTAACACTAATGGCCAGAAGAGGGCGAACATGTCATCCAATCAGTTCTTTTGGTAAAGTCATGGATCTGTTCCTGTAATCTCCATGCTACGTCTCTTGAGTCAGAAAATGCCCTTGCTCTTCTTTTTTATTTATCTTTATAACTATAACTAGTTGTCAATGTGTAAAAAAAAACTTTTATGGAGAAACCTGATTACAGATTATTTTTATTAGTTTTCAAATAAAGCTGAATGGATTTTTTTTTTTTTTTTTTTTTTAAGCCAGGCACAGTTGAACTCTCATTAGTAAGGGAATAATGAAAGGAGGAAGTCTTTGTAGATTGAGGATATCTTGTTTATTAAATGTAAAGGCTATTACTGAAATTCATATGGTATCATTTAATACGTGTATTGAAATATTGGATAGAATGTACCAACCTTTCAAATCACACAGAACTAGTAACAATTTTCTGTTGTTTTATCCCCTTTAGAAATTGTTCAGGATCTAGATATGAAAACCAATAGAATATGTAAGCATGCATTGGCTAATGCACATTCTATATTTGTCATTGTATGTAAAATTCCAAAGATGTAACACTTGTACCAGATTATATTAGAAAAACAAAATCCAGGACATGGAGGAATGAAAATAGCATAAGCTTATATTTACTATCTTTAATGTGGTGAACAATGCTGCATTTAATCCAGTCCTAGTAAAAAATAAGATACAGTCATTCTGATGTGTGTTAAAGGAACATTAAACCCAAAAAATTTCTTTCATTATTCAGACAGAGAATACAATTTTAAACAACATTCCAATTTACTTCTTTTATCTAATTTGCTATTTTCTTTAGATATCCATTGTTGAAGAAATAGCAATGCATATGGGTAAGCCAATCACACAAGGCATCTATGCGCAGCTACTAATCAGTAGCTACTGAGCCTATCTAGATATGCTTTTCAGGAAAGAATATCAAGAGAATTAAGCAAATTAGATAATAGAAGTAAATTAGAAAGTTGTTTAAAATTGTATTCTCTATCTGAATTATGAAAGAATTTGTTTGGGTTTAATGTCCATTTAAAGATTTGAATGACATTGATAGTTATGTTGATGGCCTAACCTTAGATTCTTTAAAAGGTTTTTCGGACCTAAATACATGCTGGCTGCTGGGTAATCATTTTAGGGTGCCTGAACATGAGATATGCAGCCTTATGTATGTGAATAACATTATAAATACTGTTTAAATTACATTAGAATATGTGATAATGCGGCATTATCATTCTCCTTGTAGCAGAAAAAGATTCTGGTGAAAATGGAAAAGTATACGTTGATATATCACGGTACCAACCAGTATACATTAAAGGGAGATGAAACTACAGCATTTTCTTTTATGATTCAGATACAGAATTTAATTTTAAACATCTTCTGAATTTGCTTCTATTATCACATTTTCTTCATTCTCATGGTATCTTTTGTTAGAAAGCAGGGATGTAAGCTCAGGAAGGTGCATGGCAGCACTATTCACTGCCATGCACTGTTCTAAACACCTACCTAGGTATGTCTTCAATAAAGAATGCCATGGGAACAAAGCAAATTTAATAAAAGAAGTAAGTTGAATCACAAAAGACTTTTGGATTGTTCTGGACAGAGAAAACGTTGTTTATAATACAGTTACTTAAGCTTTGAGACACCTGCATTATCAGCATATAGAGCATATAATAACTACTATTATCTTACATATAAATTATTCTCCTCCATTACTTCATAATTATCTCAGTGTTAGGGCTATATTTATCATAGTGCAAGCGGACATGATATGCTGTCGGCATTTATTGCACCAGCAGTTTTTGTGAACTGCTTGTGCAATGCCACCCCGTGCAGATTTGCGGCCAATCGGTCGCTAGCAGGGGGTGTCAATCAACCCGATCGTATTCGATCGGGTTGATTTCTGTCGTCCGCAGCCACAGAACAGGTGGACAAGTTATGGAGCAGCGGTCTTTAGACTGCTGCTACATAACTTCTGTTTCCGGCGAGCCTGAAGGCCCGCACGGAAACAGGGGCATACGGAGCTTGATAAATTGGCCTCTTAATCTTAGTTGGAGACTGTATGCCTAAATTTAAAAAACAAATAGAAATATTTACGGCCAGATTACAAGTGGAGTGCTAAATATCACTTTCACAAAAGCGATATTTACGCTCCACTGTGTAATACCAGAGACGGCATCAGAACCAAAGCGCAGTGATGGCAGCAAATATAAATAGATATGTATATGCTTATATATATATATATTTATGTGCTAAGGTGTCTATATACACATATTAACACTTAAATACATATGTATATAATCATATACATATATATTTACTGGGAACTAACACCCCACTCCCGCCAAGTTTATCTCCAAAATACTGCCCAGTGCAGTTATTTTATAAAAAAAATAAAGCTGCTGCTATCTTTATTTTTATTTTTTGATAAAATATAATACACTGCATTTTGAGGACATTTGGGGCTCTCAGAAGCAATAACCAGCCATTTGTAGTGGCTGTTTAATTATCACGCACCCGCAAACGGGCAAATTTAGCGCTCCACTTGTAATCTAGCCCTTAGTGATTTTACGGAAAAAAAGTCATATAAATAACCATGATTTTTTAAGGAAACATATTCTATTTGTCATCAAAATACTTATAAATGTTTATTTGAGCTAACTATGGTTTTATTTTTTTTCTATTGGTGTTACTGTGAAAAAACAAAAAGCCTTTTTTGCTTAAAGGGACATAATACTCATATGCTAAATCACTTGAAACTGATGCAGTATAACTGTAAAAAGCTGACAGGAAAATATCACCTGAGCATCTCTATGTAAAAAAAGAAGATATTTTACCTCACAATCTCCTCAGCTCAGCAGAGTAAGTTCTGTGTAAAAAGTTATACTCAGCTTCTCCCAGCTGCAGGTAAAAATAAAAAAAAATGAAGAAATGAACAGCAGCCAATCAGCATCAGCAGTGCTGAGGTCATGAACTCTTACTGTGATCTCATGAGATTTCATAGTAAACTTCCTTTACCTGATTGGTGAAATAATATGAGAGTTCACGATGCTCATTCCCTAAGATGTCCCGGGACAGACATACTAATATGCTGCTTAGAAATCCTTTACAATGGGAGGTGGCTACTGAGGAACTTTTAAGGTAAAATATCTTTCTTTTTTACATAGAGATGTTCAGGAGATATTTTCTAGTCAGCTTTTTACAGCTATGTTGCATCACTTTCAAGTGTTTAAACATTTGGGTATTATGGCCCTTTAAGGTCTGTAAGGAAATGTTAAACATACTTGGAGGATATGCACTGATTCGAGGATATGCACACATGTTCCTCCTGATTGGCTTAGCTTACAGGCTGTATCTTTATGAGCAACAGTTATGCACTGTCCTGGGATATGTTACTTTCTTTAGCTGTTTAACTACTATTGGAACAAAACAGAGCATTTTAATTTAACCCTTGAATATCCCTATTATTGCTCAAAGAACTATACATTTAGAAATTATTATTAGTAGTAGTAGTATTAGCATTTATTTGTAATCCTATTTCAATATAAAATTGTGCTAATGTGTATTATATTTCCTACCCATGTTATGAAAGTTGGTAACTTGAATAAAAAAAGACTGTACTTTCTTTAATTATAGTATTGTCTTCTTTTAACAACTTTGTTATAAAAGACAACTGTTGAAAATTTTCAGATAGTATTAACATTCAGAAGTTTGATTACGAAGGCAAGGTGCATGCAAATGCAAAATTACAAATTTTAAATTTTTTAAAATATTTAATCACAATGCAAAGAATAATGGGGATAATCACAATTGACCCCTTTTTTCTGTTGATAAGTATAAGATATGTGTTTCTAAAGGTCTGTGATCAACCCTTTGTTTATCTCTACTACCAATAAAGCAAGACATTACTTCTATAACATGCTCTTAAAAAACCCATAGATGATGTATTGGCAATTTACTTACTGAACCATAATATTCAATTGTACTATTCTCCTTATATTTTAATTAAATTATCACCTTCTGGATAACCAAATGTAGCTCGATATTTCAGGTGCATTGTTCAAACAGGGCCCTTGATGCCCCTGTTTCCATGCGAGCCTAAAGGCTCGCCAGGAAACAGCATTTATGAAGGCTGGTCCGCCTGCTCTGAGCGGCGAACAGCAATCAACCCGATCCTATACAATCGGGTTGTTTGACACCCCCTGCCGCGAATCTGCAGGGGGCGGCATTGCACAAGCAGTTCACTAGAACTGCTTGTGAAATGTTAAACGCTGTTGGCATTCAGCAATGTCTGTAGGACATAATACGCTACAGCGTATCATGTTGGACAGACATTGATAATTCAGGCCCTTTGTATAATTTCAATGGATTTTTTTCCCTGAGTAAAAAAAACTAAACCTGAGATGGTAGAAAACTAAAAGTAGAGAAAAATATAGCTTAGGTGTTCAAACATTAATTAAAATGTTTTACTGCATATTTTTTTATAATATTCTAGGTCATCAGAAAGACTGAATACCACTCTCTGACTTTAGAAACAAAGGTCAAGTATTAAACTGCGTGCGGACAAGGTTTGAGACTTGAGAACTTGTCAGCATGGCTTTTTGGCATACGAGTAGAGGACCATATTTGTATGCTGCCAGTATGTACCATTAAACATTCAAGTCAGAGTGTAATGCCACCCCCATCCCTCATGCAAAATTGCACGAGAGAGAAGGGCCTTTCAATCATCCCGAGCGAACGAGTTCTGGGGCATTTCCAAATCAGGGGTGACGGAGAGTATAAGAAGAGTGGCAGTGAACGATGCTTCTTATATAGCGGGAAGCAGGCTTGCATGTGCCAACCTTCCCAGCAAGGGCTTTGAAGCAGCTTACGCTGCTTAGTACATTGAGCCCAAAGTAAGAGGCTGTGTTATCTCATAGAATTATGAATGTAATATATAAAGATATATACATTCCCAATGAATGTGTATTGTGAAATGAAATCTAAATATCAAATTGTTTTTTTAAATTATTTTACACTATAAATTCTATACACGTTTGTGTAAAATAGTTTTATATTTATATAGACAAATAGTAAGCATGACTGATAGATTGTGTAGAGTTTTAGAATAATTTATCTGACTTGTAAGAGGAAAACAGTTGTTTATTTATTTATTTTGTAGCTGCAGATTACACCGATTAATCCATAATACACATGCATGTTGTTAGCACCATTTACCAAGAGATAGCAGAGATAGCAACCAATATTTTTGAGCTACAATAGCAGATCTGCTTATGTCATCCAATCATATTTCTCCCTGTAGTCACAAATGAGTTTCTTACAACAAGCAAATATCCTTTCAATACAAAAACCTTTTACACATTAAATAACACTGTATGCATGCGTGTGAGAAGATAGATGGATAGATATTTATAAATACATGCATACATAGACATATTTATAAATACATGCATACATAGACATATTTATAAATACATGCATACATAGACATATTTATAAATACATGCATACATAGACATATTTATAAATACATGCATACATAGACATATTTATAAATACATGCATACATAGACATATTTATAAATACATGCATACATAGACATATTTATAAATACATGCATACATAGACATATTTATAAATACATGCATACATAGACATATTTATAAATACATGCATACATAGACATATTTATAAATACATGCATACATAGACATATTTATAAATACATGCATACATAGACATATTTATAAATACATGCATACATAGACATATTTATAAATACATGCATACATAGACATATTTATAAATACATGCATACATAGACATATTTATAAATACATGCATACATAGACATATTTATAAATACATGCATACATAGACATATTTATAAATATGTTTTAATGATCCAGATTAAAGAGTTGAAAATCACCGACTTTATTGGAACAATAAAATAATGGAATTTACTACCTGTTCTTTTCAGCAAAAACATTTATGACACTGCTTAAAATGTCGTCTCTCACCAGCACCCTTGAAATTTAGCTTTGATCTTATTTTTTTACAACTCTAAATGTTATTGTTTTGAATCAAACCTGATTTTAAGGAGCAGTACCCTTAACATCTGTATCAGTTGTTGCAATGTTTGTTGTGATTTTATAGTATATATATTTGTAATTATCTCCACATTTATGTGTATATATACTAAAATATGTCAGTTGTAGAAGATTAAATATTTTTGCAGCGGTGTTCAGTTTCATTTTCAAGTGATGGTTATGAAAGCAAATTATATAATCATTTTTTATTCTTAAAATATATTTAAAATAACTAAAGTAGAAATAAATCTTTATGTGTGTCTATATATGTATGTGTGTCTATTATACAGAGAGAGAGAGAGAGAGAGAGAGAGAGAGAGTGAGTGTAGAGAAATTAAAAATATATACTATGATTAAATGATAATGATATTATTATGATCAATATGTATATATTTGTTGAAAGATTAGTGTATATATATATATATATATATATATATATATATATAAAAATAAACAAAGCTATAGATTATAGTCTTGTAGCAGAAAGTCATTTAAAGAATAAAAATGTGTTTAGATTTTATTTTAAAACTGGAATAATATTATTGGCCAGGAGAGGGCAGAAAAATCAACCAGTCACCTGTTTAGCTACAACAGTAGATCTGCTTGTCATCCACTCTCCTCCCCTGTTTCAGTGAATCACCCTCCCATTTATCCAGCAACAGAGAAAGCAGAGCTGCTGTTTGGAAAAAGATTCTGTGGATGGTTTATAATTTTCAGGCATGGATTTATTCTTATTTATGGATTTAATCCAAACTACAGACTTATTTTTTCTTGGGGATTACAAAATAATTTTTAATACATGGTGTTTTTGTTGAAGGATTTACGTTATGGACAACCAAAACTGCTCAAAGCCTTGGAAATGGCAAGTAATCTTTTGTCTATTCCTTTATAGCTGGGGCTGGGTCTCTGGGCAGCTTCGTTATTCTATTGTTGAAGAGTCAGAACCAGGGACATTAATAGGCAATGTAGCTAAGGAACTTAAAATGAATGCTGCAGAGATTTCCAAACGCAGAATAAAGTTGGGTTCAGAGGAAGTCAGGAAATATTTTGCTTTGAATCATGAAAATGGAGATTTGATTGTTAATGAAAAAATTGATAGAGAAAGCTTGTGTGGATCTATTTCAGCCTGTTTATTATCTCTAGAGATAGTAATGGAACAACCACTGGAGCTTTTTAGTTTGGAAATTGAAATTATTGATATAAATGACAATTCACCAAGATTCTCAAAAGGTAATCACATAATCAGGATATCAGAAGCATTAGCAAATCCAGGTACACATTTCCCTTTAGAGAGTGCACAAGATCTGGATATTGGGTCTAATGGTGTTTCTCAATACAAACTGGAAGCAAATTCATATTTTACATTATCAGTAAAGACTCGAAAAGATGGAACACTGATTCCTGAGTTATTTATCGAAAAGGCTTTAGATCGAGAAGAAAAAAGAGATCATAGACTTATAATCACTGCTCTTGATGGAGGTAAGCCTGTTAGATCAGGGACATCACAAATTACGGTAATTGTTTTAGATAGTAATGACAATGCTCCTGTTTTTGATCATTTAACATACAAAGTCAGCTTGATGGAAAACACACCACCAACGACAGTTGTTTTGAGACTTAATGCTACAGATGTAGATGAAGGGCTTAATGGGGAAGTTGAATATTTTTTTGACTATCATACACTGGATTCTATAAAACAATTATTTTCCATAAACCAACAAACAGGAGAAATTTCTGTTAAAGGCATTATAGATTATGAGGAAACCCAATTTTATGAAACATCTATTATAGCAAAAGACAAGGGTGCTCCAGAAATGCAGTCTCGTTGTATATTATTGATAGACATAGAAGATATTAACGATAATGCTCCAGAAATTACACTAACCTCCATGCTAAGTGCAATACCAGAAAATGCTGCAATGGGAACAGCAATTGGATTCCTTAGTTTAAAAGATAAAGATGCTGGAAGAAATGGTGAAGTACATCTGGAATTATCACCTAATATTCCATTTAAAGTAAAGGCTTTTAATAATCGTTATTCAATAGTGACAGATGGCCTTCTTGACAGAGAAAAAAATTCTCAATTTACCTTAAATTTGGTTGCCACAGATTTGGGGTCTCCACCTTTGAGCACACAAACCTCCATTATTTTAAATATTTCTGACATCAATGACAATGCTCCAACTTTTAATCAACCATTTTTTAATACATTTATAAAAGAGAATAATGATCCTGGAACATTGCTATGTACAGTTTCTGCTTTCGATCCAGATGATGGATTAAACTCACAGTTGTTTTTCTCTATAATAGAAAATCAAATTGAAGGTTCTCCAGTTTCATCATTAGTATACATCAATTCCAACACTGGAAATATTTATAGCCAGCGTTCCTTTGACTATGAACAGGTCCAAGTTTTACAGATTACAGTAAAGGTTGAGGATTCTGGATCTCCAAAATTGTCATCCAGTGTAACTGTCTTTATTTTTATATTAGATGAAAATGATAATGCTCCATCAATATTGTATCCAGAATATACAAAAGAGTTCACTCCATCACAGAAGATTTCTAAGGTTGCATCTGCTGGGACATTGGTCACAAAAGTGTCTGCAGTGGATCCTGACTCAGGTCAAAATGCCTGGTTGATTTATAATATAGAAGAAGCTACTGATTTATCTTTGTTTCAAATATCTTCACATTCAGGAGAAATTAGAACTTTAAGAGGTTTTCTAGAGAATGATAGTTTTGAACAAAGGCTGTCAATTACAGTTAAAGACCATGGAGAACCATCTTTAACAACAACAATAATTATAATGGTAACTCTCGAGGACAACAATATTCAAGAGGGCCCCAAATCTCCTACCTTTCTCATAAACTCCCAAAATAAACCAGACGTGACTTTGTATCTAATAATTTCTTTGGTAGCAATTAGTTTAGTTTCTCTTGTTACATTCATCATTTTACTTGCAAGATGTTTAAGGGACAAAAGTGACAACAGTTTTACAGGTTGTCTAGGGAAAACCCAACCTATATACTACACAGAACAGTATAAACCAACACTTCACTTGAATACTGATGGTACCCTGAAGTTCATGGAGGTTAGAATGGAGCCCACGGATGTGCAAGGGCAGTGTTACAAAACCTGTTTTTCTCCATCTGAAAATAATGATTTTACATATGTGAGGCCTCTTAACTTTCCTCAGTTGAAAGCCATGGTCAATGAGACAGATGTTTTCTTGTCTGGTGGTGGAAATCAGTTGAATGAAACTAACCAGGTAAAGTAGCAGTATGAATAATCTAAAAACTGATTTTGGTTTTTTAGAATTAAATAATTAAGAGACATATTGCTATATGTAAGAACTTTGATGCAGTTTTTCTATGTCAGCTGTTTATGTAAATGTTTCAAATGAATTAAGCAAGTCTATAAAATAATACCCAGCTGTGTGTGTGTGTGTGGTGGTGGGGGGGGGGTATTTTTGTATCAATTGCTTTATGTCCATTGCTAAATAGATAGCTTAACTCATTCACTTGGCTAATGCAGCATCATTTGGTAATTTGCACTTGGATTATTTCAAGATATTATTTTACCGGAAGTATATTCATTCTATATTAGCAGTCAAGCTGTAGCTGAAACAGAGACATAAAGCTGGTTGAGATTTGATGACATCACATATAGTTTTGGAAACAATTAATAGCCATAAATTTTCTTGAGATAATGTAGATGATTAAATTAATCTATTACTTAGCCAAAACTCACTCAATCATTTAAGGGACATTACAAACTAAACAAATTCTAGATAGAGTGATGCATTAAAAAAAAAGATTAGTCTGAGAATAAAATTAAGTTTCATTAGCTGTTTAAATATTGATAAAATAAGTGAAACGTTTTAGATTCTATAAAACAATGGGAGCTGCCATGTTTTAACTTAGGTTACCTTCTCTGCTGTGGCCAGTTAGGGACAGTTAAAAATAGGTCACGAGAGTGTGCAGCCAATGGCTGTGTGGAATATAACAGTGTTCTGCACTTCCATTTCTAACATGAACTGAAAAGCTCACAATTTCAGAATGAAATAACATGAAATGGATCAAAATAAATAATGCAAGTATATTGAAGAGTTTATATATATATATATATATATATATATATATATATATATATATATATATATATATATATATATATATATATTTTATCATTTTATATTATCATCTCAAAATATTTAATGTCCTTTTAAGTAAAATGTGCCTCTCTGAAGGGCTGCGTTAGGATCCAAAAAGGGAGCGTAGAGCATAATTTACCGCCACTTCAACCCTCAATACCAGCGTTGCTTACGGTAGCGGCTAGCTGGAAAAACGTGCTCGTGCACGATTCCCCCATAGGAAACAATGGGGCAGTTTGGGCAGAAAAAAAAACAAACACCTGCAAAAAAGCAGCGTTAAGCTCCCAACGCAGCCCCATTGTTTCCTGTGGAGAAACAGTTTCTAAGTCTGCACCTAACACCCTAACATGTAACCCGAGTCTAAACACCCCTAACCTTACACTTATTAACCCCTAATCCGCCGCCCCCGACATCGCTGACACCTGCATATTATTATTAACCCCTAATCTGCAGCTCCGTACTCCGCCGCAACCTACATTATAGCTATGAACCCCTAATCTGCTGCCCCTAACATCGCCGACACCTACAAAATATTTATTAACCTCTAATCTGCCCCCCCAACGTTGCCGCTACCTACAGTTATTAACCCCTAATCTGCCGACCGGACCTCGCCGCCACTATAATAAATGTATTAACCCCTAAACCGCCACACTCCCACCTCACAAACCCTATAATAAACAGTATTAACCCCTAATCTGCCCTCCCTAACATCGCTGCCACCTAACTTCAAGTATTAACCCCTAATCTGCCGACCGGACCTCACCGCTACTATAATAAATGTATTAACCCCTAAAGCTAAGTCTAACCCTAACACCCCCCTAACTTAAATATAATTTTAATCTAACGAAATAAATTAAATATTATTAACTAAAGTATTCCTATTTAAAACTAAATACTTACCTGTAAAATAAACCCTAATATAGCTACAATATAACAAATAATTATATTGTAGCTATTTTAGGATTTATATTTATTTTACAGGCAACTTTGTATTTATTTTAACTAGGTACAATAGCTATTAAATAGTTTTTTACTATTTAATAGCTACCTAGTTAAAATAATTACCAAATTACCTGTAAAATAAATCCTAACCTAAGTTACAATTAAACCTAACACTACAATATAAATAAATAAATTAAATAAATTAACTACAAGTACCTACAATTACCTACAATTAAATAAACTAAACTAAATTACAAAAAAACAAACACTAAATTACAAAAAATAAAAAAAGATTACAAGAATTTTAAGCTAATTACACCTACTCTAATCCCCCTAATAAAATAACAAAGCCCCCCAAAATAAAAAAAATTCCCTACCCTAATCTAAATTAAAAAAGTTAACAGCTCTATTACCTTACCAGCCCTTAAAAGGGCCTTTTGCGGGGCATGCCCCAAAGAAATCAGCTCTTTTGCCTGTAAAAAAAATCACAATACCACCCCCCAACATTACAACCCACCACCCACATACCCCTATCCTAACCCAAACCCCCCTTAAGTAAACCTAACACTACCCCCCTGAAGATCTCCCTACCTTGAGTCGTGTTCACCCATCCGGGCACCGATGGACCAAAAGAGGACATCCGGAGCAGCAGAAGTCTTCATCCTATCCGGGCAGAAGAGGACATCCGGACCGGCAGACATAGACATCTTCATCCAAGCGGCATCTTCTATCTTCATCCATCCGGAGCGGAGCGGAGCCATCTTCTTCCAGCCGACGCCTAATCACTGAATGAAGGTTCCTTTAAATGACGTCATCAAAGATGGCGTCCCTCGAATTCCGATTGGCTGATAGGATTCTATAAGCCAATCGGAATTAAGGTAGGAAAAATCTGATTGGCTGATTGAATCAGCCAATCAGATTCAAGTTCAATCCGATTGGCTGATCCAATCAGCCAATCAGATTGAGGTCTCATTCTATTGGCTGATCGAAACAGCGTTTAGGAGCCCTTATCGCTGCTTTCGGCGGCTAATGCCAAACTCTAAATCTAGGCGTTTGAGTTAAAGGGACATGAAACCCACATTTTTAATTTCATGATTTAGAAAGAACATGCAATTTTAAACAACTTTCCAATTTAGTTATTTTATCTAATTTTATTTTATTCTTTTAAAGCATTTCTAAATATGCTCAGTAAGTAGCTGCACATAGATGCCTTGTGTGATTGGCTCACCCATGTGCATTGCTATTTTTAAAACAAAGGCTATCTAAAGAATGAAGCAAATTAGATATTAGTAGTAAATTGGAATGTTGTTTAAAATTGTATTCTATATCTGAATCATGAAAGAAAAAAATTGGGTTTCAAGTCCCTTTAAGCAAAGGGACAAGATTATTTACAGTTTGATGCATTTTGCAGCCCCCACTTCGGAAAACTAGAGTATTTACATGATAATTACAAATATTACCTCTTATGAGTTGGCAGGGGAAGGGGTACCCCCACAAAAAAAGCCCTGTATATATATATATTATAGAATGTTTGTTCGTAGAATTTTTGTCTGCTAAAATAAAAAATGACTTGTTCTGAATTTATATACTGGAAAAAACAACAACAGCATTTAACAGATAATATAAGTCTAAAATAGCAAATACCATCAAGTCCACAAATAGCAACTTGCCATCTAAATGCACACAATATATAATGCAACTGAGAGGCAAATGAAAACAGCTGGCTAGTTGGCTTATGATTCCCTGTAATGCCCAATTACCCTCCCAGCTATACACTGCAGATCTGCTGCTGTGCAACCTGTTGTAGTGTGCAGCAGTAGTGCTCAATAATTTACTTATCTAGAGATATCTCAGTATGGGATGTGTTATCACTCAAAAATATTATCTGTAACATATTAATACTCCTCCTCTTTCATTAACATCATTGCTTTCTTGGGAGATTAATTTAATTTGCAATATTTTATTTATGAATCTTATGATGATATACATGTTTCATAAACACCAGTACAGTTTTTTTGCTTATTTTGTATACATTTTGCTAACTCTAACTTATTATCCATCCTCTATAGTACAGGTAATTACAACCCGCAATATGGCGCCCAAATGTTGTAACACTTGAAAGTGATGCAGCGTAGCTGTAAAAAGCTGATTAGAAAATATCACATTAACATCTCTGTAAAAAAGGAACATATTTTACCTCTATATTTCCTCAGTAGCCACATCCCATTGCAAGGGAGCGTGTGTCTGGCATGTGGCTGGCATGTGCAGGCACATTCATATTATTTAAACAAGAAAAAGGCCGCTTCCTTTGGCCTTGTATCTTGCATCTACTCTGGGGTTACGCAACGGCTGCTTTCGGATGATGTCATCATTGTGCGACACCGCATATCCCTGTCGTACGGAAGCTGGAGCGGTTGTGTCCTGACCTTCTTTCACATTCATATTATTTCTCTACTCAGTTTAAGGAAGTTTACTATAAAATCTCACAAGATTTAAGTGAAATTTCATGAGATCACAGTATAACAAAGTGTAAGATAAGCACTGATGATGCTGATTGGCTTTTTATTTTATTTTTTACATGAAGCTGACAGTAGCTGAAGTAAAACCGTTCACAGAGCACTTATTGTTGTGAGATTAAGACATTTTGATGTAATATATATTCCTTTTTTATATAGAGATGTTCAGGTGATATTTTCTTGTCAGTTTTTTCATCTATGCTGCATCACTTGAAGGTAATTTAGCATATAGACATTATGCTACTTTAAAAGAAAAGCAAAACTCCAAAACATACATATGTTGGCAGCATTCACACTATATGCTCCATTTCTAAAGCTGCAAATACAGCTTTGTAGTCATTCAGCTCAGTATGTTTTGTTAAAACAATATATTATAAATAAAGAAAAGTATAACTTTATTACAAACATAAAGTATTGAACTAGCAATATTTACAGCCATAAAAAAACATGCTATATTGGAAGATATCTATATAGGATGCAGTCCTTTTTATATCACATGTGCTTTTTACAAAGAAGATGTTTATAAGCACCAAATGATATAGGCACAGTGATTAAAGGAACATTAAAGGGACCGTCTAGTACTCCAGAATTTTTTTATTTTTTAAAAAGATAGAAAATAATCCCTTTAGTACCCATTTCCCAGTTTTGTATAATAACACAGTTATATTAATATACTTTTTACCTCTGTGATTACCCTTATTTCAGTTCTTTTGACAGACTTGCATTTTAGCCAATCAGTGATGACTCTTAGGTAACTTCACAGGCATGAGCACAATGTTATCTATATGGCACACATGAACTAACGCTCTCTAGTTGTGAAAAACTGTCAAAATGCATTCAGATAAGAGGCAGCCTTCAACGGCTAAGAAATTAAAAAATAAAAATGAGACTACCAAGGTTTAGCTTTCAACTAAGAATACCAAGAGAACAAAGCAACATTTATGATAAAAGTAAATTGAAAAATTGTTTAAAATTACATGCCCTATATGAATCATGAAAGTTTATATTTGACTAGACTGTCGCTTTAAATATTTGTAATATATTAATTAAAAATTCAGTCTAGTCAAAATTAAACTTTCATGATTCAGATAGGGCATGCAATTTTAAACTTTACCTTTATCATACAAATTGCTTTGTTCTCTTATTTGTTAAAAGCATAACCTAGGTAGGCTCATATGCTGATTTATAATCCCTTGAAAGCTGCCTCTTATCTTCATTTTGGCAGCCCTAATAACTTTTTTGTGTAATATTTTTTTCAATGCTTTTTATTAGATACAGTAGTGTTATAATGAATGTAACTGTAAATTGTAATGTATTTTTTATGTGTTTTGTGACACTTATTTGTTTCGCAAAACAGTTAACCAGAGCTCTGATGATGCAGAAAATCATTCTAGCGTAAATTGTGATTAGGCTCACACGTTTGCATTTACTTTTAACTTGCAATACAAGCGCTAAACCCATAGAGCACAAACACCGGCATTAAACCTCTTTTCACTCATGCGTAACCTTTAGCACACCACTCGTAATCTGGCACTACATGTTTTAAAAACATTTAAAATAGTTTTTTTAATGACTAAATTTGCATAGTTTTGCAATCCAGGGACACACTACTTAAAAAGATTCTTGTGCATTATTTATCTTATTGCCTCTGTGTCCAATTAGGGGAATATATAAATGACCTGTACATGTTAAGCAATCACTGTGCAGCATGCAGTAGTGACAGTATTCTGAATTCTATGGAATGCACACCAGTTTCCATGAGGACAGTGGAAAAACTAGAACGTTCATATGTAAAATACTTGACAAATAGGCAAAATAGATCAGGATAAGTACAATGCAAATTTGTTTTCACTATGTAAACATTGTATGGTGAATTAGGTTGTGACTTTAATGTCCCTTTAGGAGTCCATATTTGGTGGTCCCAGTTACCCTTAGACAATTTCCCAAGGGTGATATCCCCAAAACAAAGAGAGGCTCACAGCTGGGGATGAACTCAGCTGTAATAGCTTGTAATAAAGGAAGGTACCTGCCCAGGTATTTTTATTACATCTGTGACGTGTTAAACATTGCTTGCTCGTTTGTCTTTCTGCTATACATAAATCAGAATTCTCATTGTGATTGCTAATCTGACTGCAAAGTCCTGTTTGTAAAACCTTGCTTTCAATGTCTAAGCATAAGTGAGCAATATATCTATTATTAATGGATTATTCTTCTGGAATTTATAAAATTGCCAATTAACATTGTATTTTAAAAGTATGTATTGCTTGTGTTTGTAAAGAATGCATAGTCTTCCTAACATCAAGGCTGCAAGAAACAAAGAATTATCTGCTGCATCTAATACACATCTCATACACAGTGTAAATGTTTACAGTGGTAATGAATATGTTAAGATTAGGAATATATTTATTATTATTTAGTGATACATAACTTAGAGACATTTAATCACAACATCAGTGAAGTATGATAAAGTATTACATTCTACCGAGTCCTTTTGAAAACTAAAGTGGTCTGTTATGAAAAGTTGTAAGTATTTTAATGGGTCACTGAAATATATGCTGTGCGCAATATTGTTATGAGTATTTGTATTTGCTAGAGAAGTAACAGCATTGGCCAGAAGAGGGCAGAGCATGCAGCCAATCGTGCTTTACTACAGCAGTGGATCTGCTGTCATGCTTTCTCTCCCCCTTGTCTAGGGAGTCGTTCTTCCGCTGCACAGAAAGCAGTGCTGCTATTCTGTTTTAAAGAAGCCTGTGGATACTTTTTTCACTCTGGATAACACTATATTTTTGTTTTTTACTTTACATATAAAGTACACAATTTGTTGGATTACATGAGGATACCTGTTACCCCTCTGTTTAGAGGAAAGGTTTAAGTTATGGACATCCAAAACTCACCAAAACCTTGGAAATGGCAAGTAATGTTTTCCTTTTTTCTATGTAGCTGGGGCTGTGTTTCAGGGCAGCGTCAGTATTCTATTGTGGAAGAATCAGAGCCAGGGACTTTTGTAGGAAATGTTGCTCAGGATATGGGAATAAAAGAGATTTCTAAGAGGAGACTGAAGATGGGATCAGGGATAAGCAGACAATATTTTGCTGTTAATGGGGAAAATGGAGATTTGACTGTTAATGAAAAGATAGACAGAGAGTCTCTCTGTGGATCCAGTTCAAGCTGTTTATTACCTATTGAAGTAATTGCTGAAAATCCTTTGGAACTACATCGCTTAGGGATTAATATTCTTGACATAAATGACAATCCTCCTATATTTTCAATGGCTGAGCGTACTATAAGGATCACAGAGTTGTTAGCAAGTCTTGGCACAAGATTTCCCCTTGAAAGTGCACATGATATGGATGTGGGAACCAATAATATTAAACAATATAGACTGGATCCAAATCCCTACTTTACATTGTCTGTGAAAAACCGGAAGGATGGGATGCTAATTCCTGAGTTGGTGCTGGAAAAAATATTAGACAGAGAGGAAATACAAGAGCATCATCTAACCCTGACTGCTATTGATGGAGGTGATCCCCCCAAATCAGGCACTTTACAAATACATGTCATAGTTCTGGATTTAAATGATAACGCACCCACATTTGATAAGGGCTACTTTAAGATCACTTTGCAAGAAAATATTCCACTGAATACTGTTATATTGCAGCTTAATGCCACTGATAAGGATGAAGGTATTAATGGAGAAATAGAATATTTGTTTGATGAACACACTCCAGATTCTATTAAAAAGGTATTTAATTTAAATCAAAACACAGGCGTCATTTCTACTAAGGGACCAATCGATTTTGAAGAATCAAGTGTGTATGAAATATCTATCAGGGCTAAGGACAAGGGAGTATCAGAATTGGAGGGACATTGTGTTATACAGGTGGAGGTTCAAGATGCTAATGATAATCCTCCTGAGATTATTGTAACCTCATTAATGAAGGAAATTCCTGAGGATACAGCAGTTGGAACCGTTGTTGGACTTTTTAGTGTAAAAGATAAGGATTCTGGTACAAATGGGATAGTAAAATTAGAATTATCATCAGATTTACCTTTTAAGTTCAAATCATTAGATGAACATTACTCCTTAGTCACAGATGGGGTTCTTGATAGAGAAAAAATATCTCAATATGTAATTGAGATAATTGCCAGAGATATGGGGTCCCCTCCTTTGCACACACAGCAAATAATTATTTTTAATATTTCAGACATTAATGATAACCACCCTGTTTTTTCACAAGCTGCCTTTAGTGCAAGTGTAACAGAAAATAATGAGCCAGGTCAGTTACTTGTTCAGGTATCTGCTTTTGATCCTGATGAAGGAGGTAACACAACCTTAACCTATTCTATACTTGACAGCCAAGTGGCGGGTTCCCCAATTTCATCATATGTATATATAAACTCAAAAAGTGGTAATATTTACGCACAACGTTCATTTGACTTTGAACAAGTCCAGGTGTTGGAAATCCCAGTACGAGTGGAGGATTCTGGATTACCAAAATTGTTTTCTGAAACTACTGTATTAATCTTCATCTTGGATGTAAATGATAATGCCCCTACTATACTATATCCTGCACATTCCAAGGAATACATTGTCCAGCAGAAAAGTCCAAAGTTTTCTTCTGGTGGATACTTGGTCACAAAAGTGACAGCTGTGGATTCAGACTCTGGACACAATGCATGGTTGTCATATAGGATTATAGAGGCCTCAGATCCATCTTTGTTTCATATAACTGCTCATACAGGAGAGATAAGGACGCTTAGAAATTTAGAAGAAACTGAAAGTTCTGAACAGAGCCTTGTTATTTCAGTCAGTGACAATGGGGAGCCATCTTTATCAGCAACAGTCACTATAATTTTGACATTAGATGATACAGCAGTACATGATAATGCTAAATCTCCTGAACTCTTTAAAAGTTCTGGAAATAATTCTGAGTTAACCATGTATTTAATTATTTCACTGGTGGCTATAAGCTCAGTATCTTTTATTACTTTTATTATATTACTTGTGAAATGTCTCCGAAAGGATAATGGTAATCGTGGATGGTGTTGCGAAAATGAACCTGATTCAAGGAGCTACACACAAAAATATCAACCAACTCTTCATCTAAACACAGATGGAACTCTGAAGTATATGGAAGTGAGGATGGCTCCGACAGAAACACAGGGTCAGTGTTACCAGTCCTGTTTTTCCACAATATCAGATAAAAATGATTTCAACTTCATGAGGCCACTAAATTTTCCCCAGTTGAAAAGCATGGTCAGTGAAACAGAGGTTTTATTTCCTCCAGTGAATGATCCTGGCCAGGTGAGACTGCAAAGATAAAAATATATGCATATATATATTTAACAATATTTTATTCAATTGCTACATATATAATTCATTATTGTACACAAGGCCTACATAACTCTTTGCATATATTACAATAACCATATGTAGTCATTTTATGTGTACACTCACTGTGTGCATGAGGCATTATTGTGGATACAGCACAGTAGCACTTTTAAAAGGGAAATGTTAGTTCAATAATACAATTTAAAAATTCACTAGTGTATTTAATGTTCCTTGGTAACTGTTTAACTCAGCAAATAGATTAAACAAATAGTTATGTTGCCATGCTGGATGAGTTGCTGAGCCTGTCCTGATGAGGAGTTTGCTGGAGGCTGGCAACCACTGATTGGCTGTTATCTGTTATGTCCTGCTCAGGAGCATATTGCATTCTGGATTCTGAGAGTGACTTTATATATGTGTTGAGGAGTAACCATAGTTACCTATGAGCATCCATGCAATTATAAATGTTCTAAAGAATTAGAACTGTTTGTTAAAGAGACATGAAACACAATTTTTAGTTACATGATTCAGATAGCTCATACACTTTTAAAAAAACTTTATAATTTACTTCTATTATTGGTTTTGCTTCATTCTCTTGGTATCCTTTATCGAAGGAGCAGCAATGCACTACTGGAAGATAGCTGAACACATTGGTAAGCCAATGATAACAGTATATATGTGCAGCCACCAATCAGAAGCTAGCTCCTGAGCCTACCTTGGTATGCTTTTCCACAAACAATACAAATAGAGCAAAGCAAATTGGACAATAGAAATAAACTGGAAAGTTGTATATTGTATGCTTATTTAAATCATGAAAGACATTTCGGGGGTTTCATGTCCTTTAATGCAATAACACCATACATTTATTGATATTTAAAGGAAATGATCTGTAATATTTTAATTTATACTTTGAAACCCATGTGGTCTGTTTATGTGAATGGTTTTATTAAGCCTTTGACTATAAACATGGCCTGTGGAAAAACAGCACTCAAAAATAGCTCATATTTCCAGTGTATTCTCATTGGTAATTAGTGATGTTGGAAAACATTATGTGCTGTTAATTGAATATAAAGATAAACTTATTTATTATTACATGGTATGAAAAATACAATTACATGTTTCTCACCAAATTGTAATTTTGTCTTATCTAAAATACACATCATGATACTCTGCTCATTTCTATTTACTATTAGATGAAAACTGGATTTGTCAAAAAAACAACTAATGGAATTGCAATTATCCTTATAATCAATTCCCAGTATTTCATGGTTGCTGCAAACCTGTGACAAGGTTAAAGGGACATAATGCCCGAAATTTTACTTTTATGATTCAGATAGATATAATTTTAAACAACTTTCCAATATACTTTTATTATCAAATTTGCTTTGTTTCTTGGTATCCTTTATTGAAGGAGCAGCAATTCCCTACTATGAGCTAGATGAACACATTATATGAGTCAATAATTAGAGGCATATATGTGTAGCCAACAATGAGTAGCTATCTCCCAGTAGTACATTGCTACTCTCAAGCCTACTTAGGTATGCTTTTTAACAAAGAATACCAAAGAGATCAAAGCAAATTAGATAATTAACTTTTGTTATAAATGTTGCCTGTATGCAATCCTATATGGTTTTTGTTGCAATACGCAATTCAGGACCCACAACATTTAACCCTTTTGCTTTAGCTGCTGTTATATACGTGCCTAAATAAAATGATTATACTATTCCTTTAATGGAGATCAGTTTTCATAAAGACTATGTGAGGGTGGTGTAGTCTAAACAGCTGAATAATGAGGGGAAATGAAAAGAGGCTACACCTAGGTGAAAGTAATCACTGTTTTTGTTGACTCATATTCATGATGTGCTCTTATGTTATGTCTCAAGCAGCTGGTTTGGATTTATAGCTTCAGGTGCCAGTAGTTTTCATTCTTAATTCACCTCATGATTTGTGCAGCAGTGCAGGTGAGTACACGTAAGAGCAGCTCTTTTTCCTTAAAGTGCCATTCTCAGGTAAAATGGAATTTGGATCATTTTAAAAGAACAGTAACCAATTTAGCATGGGCTTCTGCAGATATTTTTCCGAGGAGGTGGGTACAAAATATGCCAAGCAGTGTCAACATGTGCAGAATGAGAGAGCTGCTTATTGCACACATGAGCTGTACATCATTTTATAAATGGTGGATGAATCTAACTCAAAGAGGGAAATTGCCCCTTGCACCACCCAATCCAGCCATTTTATTTATAAACCAAATTATTCAACACAGATTGATACTTTAGTTGCTATAGAGACTTGAAACATTCCAGATTTAGCAGGACCGCCCTGAACTGGGACCTCAGTCCTTCTCCCTTGATTCTATAGCCTCGTGCCTGCCACTTCTACATCAAACCTTATGCATGCTGTTATTTTACTAGGGTTGTCTTCTTAGCCATATTTTCCGACAGTTATGAGTTACACATGCTGCAGGGTTTGCATGGAGGGATGTGAATTGTCCTTTTCGAGCAGTCAGATACAAATGATGTTAAGAGGCACAATACTTGTTCTGTCCTGCACAATGTACACTATATGGCCAAGCAACATGGGCACTTTTGCTACCAACAAGACCCCTTTTACATTGTACCTTAGTCAAATTGTAATTATTTAGATTAAAATAGCTAGCAGTATATATAGATTTTTTAAAGCTGTTTAAAATGAGCCTGAATTTTTTTAAATGGTTGAGATCTCCCCTTTAAATGGTTGAGATATACATTGCAAATATGCAATTTAGGCACAACCATTCCTGTAGAATATTATAAGGGTAAAATGTTCTCACTATTAATTTATTAAAAATATTTAAAAAAAAAAAACAAAACCTTTAGCTGTAATTTATTAATAAAATAATGGGGTTAATCATAATAATTTAGAAAAGTTTCTGTTAGGATTTATCTACAAAAAATCCCCATAGACATTCATTGGGAATTTTGTAGTAAAATTATTAGAAAAAAAACTTTTTCCAAAGGATTGTGATCTATCACATTATTTAATAGCTGGCAGTGAGCATCTTTATAATTCTACAGAATCCTGTGGTTTCTACAAGGGAGGAGCTACAGCTACTATGTTTTAACATGATGGCAGATTTGCAACTTCCACAGCTGGGATGTCACCGTGACACACAATGTAGCCATGTGGCAGCAGCAATGTAGCTTGTAAAACAATGCCGCAGGTGACATTGTCTGCACAAACTCACATACACCCTTGCTTTTAGTCCTGACCATAGAAGTTGTGCTTTTTAAAAATTACATTGTGGTAGATTTACCAATAATTTCCCAGATATTCCCAGATCCTATGCTATTCTATGGAGAACATTTTCTATCCTTCACTGAATGAATTCAATAGATCAACATAGGACAATGGTTTTCAAATCTGTTCTCAGGCCTCCCTAACAGGCCAGATTTTGTGGATATCTAAACTAGAGCACAGGTGAGATAATCAGCTGATTAGTAATCATGGTTATTTTATCTGCTCTCACCCAATATTATCCTGAAAATCTGGCCTGTTAGAGAGGCCTTAGGACAGGTTTAAAAACCAGTGCATAAGGAGGTACAGAGTCTAGATGTGCAGGTGGACAGATGATGGAGAGACTGTCGGGGTCAGGGGCGAAACTACAGGGGGTGCAGAGGTCGCAATTTTTTTTTTTACACAATAAAAAACGTTGACCTGCCACTAGCCTGCACTGATATCATGTGAGTGTGACATGTGTTTATTAGGGTCTCTGACTACAGGGGTTAGTGTTTCTGTTTTACCCATTGGTGTGTATGTGTGTGTATGTATGTATGTGACTGTGTGTGTATTAATGCATGTATGTGTGTGTGGATGTGTGTGTATGTGGAACCAGCAAATTACAGACCTTGTTACTACAGCATGGGGGGGCGGGGGTGAACAGTGTCAGTCTATACAGTACCACTATATACAGTATGGGGGGGGGGGGCTGGACCATGTCACAGACTACTGTGGTCACTTTATAAAGTACTGGGGCAGGTAGGGTCAGGCCAGCCATCTCACCGGCAGATTACAGACTGTGTCACTGACTCACTATATACAGTACTGGTGGGTTAAACAGTGTCACTATATACAGTAATAGGGGGTCAGACCATCTCACAGAATGTGGGCACAGGGTACCTCCTTCTGCAGACATGTAATCTGATTCACATTTGTTTTCTGTGTTAAATGTTTTTTTTTTAAAAAAAAAGATATGTATCAAATTCACTTTTTTTGGGGTAGGAGGGGCCTTCTTAGATTCTTGCACCGGGGCCCTGTTGTTTCTAGTTACGCTTCTGGTTGGGGTTACACACATTTGCCCCATTGTGCAAAAATATAGGGCTATATTAAGTGTTGTATTAATTGCCCAGTGTATTACCAGTAATTTGATTTATGGATAGCTGATAGAAAATTGCTATTATTTACTATTTAAAAATGATCTATTTTCCTGCAACAATTCCAACAACCATTAATTGTGTATACATTTAGAACAGAATGTTTAATACAGACACCAGTTTGTAGTTCAAGATAGCTTTTATATTAGCCTAGCAAATTGGTCAGTGTAATTGGCTAACAGAATTTTGAGAAGGTCTTCTTATGAAATTTCTGTAGATTGACATTAATTATACTAAAGAAGACACCTCTGAGTTTTTAGTGCACAAGTGTCTTTGAGATCATTAGAATCTGCTTTCATTTCACTATACATACTTTTCCTTTTCTATGACTGAGATTATCTTGTTTAAAACAGATATTGTTAGAGATTTTGAAGATGATTTGTGAAACACTCTCTTTTGTTGCCGTACAAAACCTCACGCTTCATGTTGCTGGATTTTTTCCAGCAGAAAATGAACTACGCATTTTAAACAGCAGTGTCTACATACTAACGTGTTCTTATAAACTATGGAAAATTTTATTTTTTCATCATTTAATTATTTTGAAACTTCACTCTTTGTTTTTGATGATGTAAGTAATATATGAAGTAATACAGATGTTTCTAGGTTCAACTAGTTCATATCCTGTTAAAGTACAAAGCAGTTTTTATTAGTTATTGATGGAAATAGAGTTCTGTAATGTTATAGCAATATTTTGTTTACAACTGTAAGAAGGATTGTTTGGGATATAGATGATTTATTTAAACTTACTGCTTTTGGAATCTCATTGTTTATCTCTGTATAGTCAGATAATATTCTTGCGCTGCGATGCAGAAGGTACTTTTGCAAACACGATTATATATTTGATTGCAAGACTGTTCGGTAGAGATGCCTAGCCTAATGTGAAAACTTTAAATAAAATAGCACATTGTTTGCTGCAGTTGTTTTTCAATAGCAAAACTCCTCCCACTCCCTGCCTTCTTTGGAGGAGCCAATAAAGCTTGTGAAGTCTGCAGTGTACACTTCTAATTCTCTAAATTGCAAAACTTACAATCTTTAAAATTCAATTTTAAAAAGGGGCAACATAAATTATGCAAGCACATTGTTCTAATTCATTAGAGAATATAATTTTAAGACTATCAATCCTGCACAGTAAACCCACAGTAGAAGTACTGTGCTCAGAGAACTGCTGGTCCTGAGTGGAAACTGCTATTGATTGGTGCTGGTGGCACAAATCAGATGTGGTTTCCACTAAGAACCAGCAGGGCTCTGCAAATCCCAAGTGGTACTTCTACTATGTGTTTAACCCCGTTGCAGGGGTTAAATACCTAGTGCTCTATTTATCAAGCTGCAAGAGCAGCTTTGGGGCTCTAGTGTTTTAGGCTTATGTGAAATGCTAGTTAAGTAGGAGAGGTCCTAAAATGTGGCAGATTTCAATCATGCTGATCAGATCCGATCGAGATGATTGACAGGGGGGCATTGCAGCAGGTTTTGCAATGTTAAACTGCGAACCTCGTCCACCCGCCAGTTAACAAATGGAGCCCATAGTATTGCTGGGTCTATAGACTTAAAATTACATGCTCTAACAGATTAGAGTATGTAATTTTGTGGCTACTATGTCCCTTTAACCCCTTAAGGACCACAGCACTTTTCCATTTCCTGACCGTTTGGGACCAAGGCTATTTTTATATTTTTGCAGTGTTTGTGTTTAGCTGTAATTTTCCTCTTACTTATTTACTGTACCCACACATATTATATACCGTTTTTCTCGCCAATAAATTGAGTTTTTAAAGATACCATTATTTTCATCATATCTTAAAATTTACTATAAAAAAATTATAAAGTATGAGGAAAAAATAAAAAAAAAAACACTTTTTCTAACTTTGACCCCCAAAATCTGTTACACATCTACAACCACCAAAAACACCCATGCTAAATAGTTTCTAAATTTGGTCCAGAGTTTAGAAATACCCAATGTTTACATGTTCTTTGCTTTTTTTGCAAGTTATAGGGCAATAAATACAAGTAGCACTTTGCTATTTTCAAACCACTTTTTTTCAAAATTTGTTACATTGGGACACTGAATATCCCTTGACATGACTGTATATATTTTTTTAGAAGATAACCCAAAGTATTGATCAAGACCCATTTTGGTATATTTCATGCCACAATTTCACCGCCAAATGCGAACAAATAAAAAAATTGTTCACTTTCTCACACATTTTTTTCACAAACTTTAGGTTTCTCACTAAAATTATTTACATGCAGCTTGTGCAATTATGGCACAAATGGTTGTAAATGCTTCTCTGGGATCCCCTTTGTTTAGAAATAGCAGATTTATATGGCTTTGGCATTGCTTTTTGGTAATTAGAAGGATGCTAAACGCCGCTGTACACCACACGTGTATTATGCCCAGCAGTGAAGGGGTTACTTAGGAAACTTGTAGGGTTAATTTTAGCTTTAGTGTAGTAGACAACCCAAAGTATTGATCTAGGCCCATTTTGGTATATTCCTTGGCACCATTTCACCGCCAAATACGGTTAAATAAAAAAAAAAAAAAAATCACAATTTTAGGTTTTCACTGAAATTATTTACAAAAAGCTTATGCAATTATGGCACAAATGGTTGTAAATGCTTCTCTGGGATCCCCTTTGTTCAGAAATTGCAGACTTATATGGCTTTGGCGTTGCTTTTTGGTAATTAGAAGGCCACTAAATGCTACTGCACACCACACGTGTATTATGCCCAGCAGTGAACGGGTTAATAAGGGATCTTGTAGGGAGCTTGTAGGGTTAATTGTAGCTTTAGTGTAGTGTAGTAGACAACCCAGAGTATTGATCTAGGCCCATTTTGGTATATGTCATGCCACACTTTTTCACAAACTTTAGGTTTCTCACTGAAATTATTTACAAACAGCTGTGCAATTATGGCACAAATGGTTGTAAATGCTTCTCTGGGATCCCCTTTGTTCAGAAATAGCAGACATATATGGCTTTGGCGTTGCTTTTTGGCTATTAGAAGGACGCTAAATGCTGCTGCGCACCACACTTGTATTATGCCCAGCAGTGAAGATGTTAATTAGGTAGCTTGTAGGGAGCTTGCAGGGTTAATTTTAGATTTAGTTTAGAGATCAGCCTCCCACCTGAAACATTCCACTCCCTGATCCCTCCCAAACAGCTCTCTTCCCTCCTCGACCCCACAATTGTCCCCGCCATCTTAAGTACTGGCAGAAAGTCTGCCAGTACTAAAATATTTTTTTTTTTTTTTTAAATATCTATTCTGCTGTGTAGGATTCCCCCTTCACCCCCAACCTCCCTGATCCCCCAACAGCTCTCTAACCCTCCGCCTCTACCTTATAGCGCGCCATCTTTGCCACAAATAATGTTTACTTTTTATTTCTTTCTGTAGTGTAGCTGCCCCCTCTCTATAGCCAGTCCCCAACCCCCTCCCCGATCACTTAGATAACCCCCTCCCTCCTCTCTCTCACCTTACCCTTAGCTACATATACTGTGTCAGTGTAACTTCCCCCCGCTCCCAACCCCCGCGCGCGCGTGTCTGTGAGTCCCCCTGTGCACATGCGCGCCCGCCCCCGCATAGGATCCCATCCCCCGCCCACCCGCATCCCACATCGGCTCCCACCTACCAACGATCATGGCTGTCGGTGTCCGATGCAGAGAGGGCCACAGAGTGGCTCTCTTTGCATCGGATGCCTAAAAAACGTTATTGCAGGATGCCTCAATATCGAGGCATCACTGCAATAACATGAAAGCGGCTGGATGCGATCAGGATTGCTTCCACCGCTTTCAAACACCAACGACGTACAGGGTAGGTCCTTCGTCGTTAAGGACATTTTTTTGTAGGACGTACCCTGTACGTCGTTGGTCCTTAAGGGGTTAAACATTATATAACACAATCTCAATTAAGTTTAATGTCCCTATTTCTTGGACCCACACTCTAAATAGTAGTTGATTATCAAATTGAAAAACAGTAATTTCATTTTTTTTGTTTGCATATCACAATGTTTTACTAAGCATTAACAAATTAGTAAGCCATTGTGGATAATATTAATATACTGTTTTATGCTGTATAATTCTCTTTGATGTTCAGATATGCATCAAAAATAACATGAAAATGAAACATTTAATAAAACCAACGAGCCACCATTATAGAAAAAGAATCCATTGAGATAAACTCTGTAAACAAAAACAAAGTTATTTTCAGAGATTAATGGCTAGAGTCTGTTCTTTATCCTCCTCGTGTTCCATCTGGCTTTATGGTAGTATTATCCTGCTCTGCTTAGCAACTGACACAGACTGTAAGAGCACAGGTGTGTGCCTATAAATATACACAATAGTCTTTATATTGCCAGTCAGCCTGAATCCCTACTGATCATATTAATAAACGGCTATTTCCAGTTGCTCTAAAAATTAACATGATAGTTTAGAAATAGAGGAAACCAGATTTGTTATAAGCTGTGATATGTGAATAAATGTACACAAAATGTGAAAAAGAGGATATGTAGTATCAGTTCTGTAAATGGGGAGGGGGGTCCTGGTCCAATAACTTTAAATGAATTGGTGCTAATAAGACAATAAGGTTTCTGCAAAGTTAAAGGGACACTCAAGTCAAAATAAACTTTTATGATTGAGATAGAACACGCAGTTTAAAAACACTTTCCAATTTACTTCCATTATTACATTTTGCACATTCTTTTTATATTCACCCTTTCTGGGGAACTAGATCCTACTGAGCATGTGCAAAAGCTCACAGAGTAAACGTATACTAGTCTGTGATTGGCTGATGTTGGCCACATGGTACACGGGGCCGAAAAATGGGAGAAAAAATTAATTTGTCAGAAAAAAATCTACTGCTTATTTGAAATTTAGAGTAGGTGTTAAATCATTGCATTTTTATTATGCACTTTTTAATTATGCAATCCTACTGCATTAAGTGGTCCTTTAAATGTTTAGGAGTAGAACGTGGTACAAATGGGGTCATCATTTTCTACTGCTTTTATATAATTTCACATTTTCTCCAGCTTTACTTTCTCCTTGTCCTATAGAGCTATATAAGACTATATGAAAAAAAGTAACTACACTGTATAGCTATGGATCTTCCCACCAATAGAGGTTGTAAAGAAAACTTGTAATCTACAAATAAACCTAAAAAGTTGCCAAAATTTATTCTAGAAATGGTGTAAATGTGGCTAAATGTTGTTAAAATAGAGATACATCAGCATAGTTTCTGCTGCAGTAGACATGAAACCCAACATTTTTCTTTTATAATTCAGAAAGAGAATACAATTTTAAATGTTTTCATTTTACCTCTATTCTCAAATCTGCTTTGTTCTCATGTTATCCTTTGTTGAAGAGACATCTAGATAGCGTGCACATGTCTGAAGCAGTACATGACAGAAAATAGTGCTGCCATCTAGTGCTCTTGCTAATGTATAACGTGCTTGAAAAACTGCTGACATATGGTGCTGCAGACACGTGCACACTCCTGAACTTACATCCCTGCTTTTCAACAAAGGATAAAAACAATACAAAGAACATTTGATAATGGAAGTAAATTGTAAAATGGTTCTATCTTTGGGCCTGATATTCAAAACCTTGCTGGCATGGAGAGAAATCACACAAAATCTTTGGGATATTTTTTGTATTATGATGTAGGAGCCTCTGTTTCACCTAAAGAACACTACATAGCAACATAAACATCTCTTAATATAAAATTTGTGTTTCTACATTTTTTAAGGGCCTCGCCGCACCAATAAGACTTCTTAGAATATCTCGCCAGAGTGGGGAGGTTTTGAAAGTCAGGCCCTGGGCCTCGCCGCACCAACAAGACTTCTTAGAATATCTCGCTAGAGTGGGGAGGTTTTTAAAGTCAGGCCCTGGGCCTCGCCGCACCAACAAGACTTCTTAGAATATCTTGCTAGAGTGGGGAGGTTTTGAAAGTCAGGCCCTGTGTGTTTAACCACTGCAATGAATAGCTCCTGTTTGTGAGCCACAATCAATACAGCTCCTGATTAGGAGAAAGATGGTGATCAGCAGCTACATGATACAGCTGTTGGTGGCTGGTTGTGTTCTGTCCGGGAGCCCCACTCTTTGTGGAGGCACCGACCCTCTGGAACACACTTCCTCATGCTATCAGACTTTACCCTAACCTCTCCTCCATTAAACACTCCCCAAAGATCTTTTTGTTCCGGGAAGCCATTTACCCAAATGAGCAACAAATGTATTCCACTTGCCTAATAGTTGCCCTCATCTAACTCTGCACTAACATTATTCTCACCTTTGCAGTCCCCACCTCCTGTTTCTCACCTTCTTACCCATCAAGCTTGTAAGTTCCAACGGGAATAGGTCCCTCAATTCCCACTGTGTTTGTTAAATTTTGTTTGGTGTCTTATATTGTATTGTATCACCGTTGTACTTTTATCTTTGTACCCATGGACAGGACTGTGGAATCTGTTGGTGCTTTATTAATAAAGAATAATATAATATCTAGTGAGTTATATTAAACATTAGGGTTGCCAGATATCTAGTATTTAACTGGACAGTACTGTTTTTCAACAGGTTGTCCAGTAAAATATTCACAAAGATACTGGACACGTTTTGTTATGTACATAAGTGTTAAATGTAAAATGTCTATGTCTCAATGTGCTACAGATATGGAGCAGAAAGTAGTAAAGGGCAGTCATGGGATTAAAATCTCTACAGTTTACATGCATTAATGGCAACCAAAGAAGAGGTCGAATTCTTGATTTGTATGCCATCTTCAAATTGTCCAGTATTTTTGTGGAGGACAGCTGGTAACCCTAGACAAACATACCTTTGTTGTGTTTAAAAGATTCTTCTTTTTTGATACCCACTTCTGTGATCATAAAAACTTTTATTGAATGAGCCCTACCTGCACTGCACTGCACTTAACAAATTTAATTTAAATGGATATTAAAGGGACACTAATCCCAAAAATGTTATTTCATGATTCAAGTAGAGAATGCAATTTATAACAACATTCCAATTTACTTCTATTATCTAATTTGCTTCTTTCTTTAGATATCCTTTGTTGAAGAAATAGCTATGCACATTGGTGAGCCAATCACACGAGGCATCTATGTGCAGCAACCAATCAGCAGCTACTGAGTCTATCTAGAAATTTTGTTTTCAGCAAAGTATATCAAGAGAATGAAGCAAATTAGATAATAGAAGTAAATTAGAAAGTTGTTTAAAATTGCATGCTTTTTCTAAATCATTAAAGAAAAAATTTGCGTTTCATGTCCCTTTAAAACCAATTTTTTTATTTTCGTAATTCAGAAAGAGAATGCAATTTTAATTTTAAACAACTTTCTAATTTACTTCTATTATCAATTTTTCTTCATTATCTTTGTATCTTTTGTTGATAAGCAGGGGCGTAAGCTTAGGAGCCTACCCATTTCTGTAACATGTTCATTTGCAAGAGCACTAGATGGCAGCATTATTTCCTGCAATGTAAATGCATACCCGGGTATCTCTTCAACACAGAATATCATGGAAACAAAGTACATTTGACAATAGAAGTAAATTGGAAACTTTTTTAAATGGTATGCTCTGTCTGAATCACAAAAGAAAGAAATTTTGAGTTTCATATCCCTTTAAATTGATTATTTTGCATTTTGCTTTAAAAGGATAAAATGCTGTTGATGAATTGTGTCTATGGTGTAGTTTTCAAAACAAAGGGTAACTGTAGGTATGCTACTCGTAGTAGATCATAAGGTCAGTGAAATGTCCTAGTTTCTTTGAAGCCTGCAGTAACGATAAGGACTTAGTTAAAAAGGTCAAAATATATATCTTGCATACCAGTTGTGTTTTAAGTAAAAAAAAAGATGGTTTACTTGAGTAAGTCTTAATTTGGCACAAGAATATTGAAACTTTCAGGTTGCACCATGGAGCAAGTAGCAGGTAGGGAGACTGATTGGGGTGGTACAACTTCAAACCATATCCCAGATGCCCGAAGGAGAGCTCAATGAGGACAGAAACATCCCAGAAGGGCATTATGACCTCTGGTATCATGATTTTCTAGTGGATTAATACTACCAATAGTAATAGTACCAATACTTTAACCTTGACCTATTGATAGGGTGACCATATTGGCGCTTTAAAAAGGGACGCATATGAAAAATACATATGTCAGGGTTTTCCCTGACATATTTTTTTTTCATATGTGTCTCTTTTTTAAAGCGGCAATATGGTCACCCTGCCTATTGAAAACATATACTGGCATGTTTTAAGTAAAATTTGGTAGTAATTTACAAATAAACTAATGATAATTTATAGGCTGTTTACATTACATTTTATAATGTTTTGCAGTTCACATGCTAAGAAACAAAAATATTTCCTGGTTGTGTATAAAAATAAATAGTTGTTCAGAACACATTTTTTTAAATATGAAAAATGAACACAACTTAAAGGGACAGTTCACACCAGAATGTTTGTTGTTTAAAAAGGTAGATAATGCCTTTATTATCCATTCCCCAATTTTGCATAACCAATACAGTTATAATAATATACTTTTTACCTCTGTGATTACCTTGTATGTATGCCTCTGCAAACTGCCCCCTTATTTCAGTTCTTTTGACAGACTTGCATTTTTAGCCAATCAGTGCTGACTCCTAGGAGCTTCATGTGCCAAAGCTTAATGTTATCTATATGAAACACATGAACTAACGACCTCTAGTGGTGAAAACTGTCAAAATGCTTTCAGATTAGAGGCAGTCTTCAAGGTCTAAGAAATTAGCACATGAACCTCCTAGATTTAGCTTTCAACTAAGAATACAAAGAGAACAAAGCAAAAGTGGTAATAAAAGTACATTGGAAAGTTGTTTAAAATTACATGCCATATTTAAGACTTTTTTGACTTTACTGTCCCTTTAAATTAAACATCACAATGCTCATTTATGATTCCAAAAATGAAATAATTCAAAATTATAACAAATTGTTAATTGCACTTACTATGAATTAGTATTACTATTTAATAAAAACAATCTGTAAGTTAGGTTTTACAAATTGTTGCAAATTGCCCATAGCAGCAGCTTTGCAGGTTAAAAAAGTTGCTTTTATTGTCACTTGGGAGAAAGTAAAAATGTTAGCAAGGGTGTTTCCTGATCTTTTAAAATAAATCAGATAAGTCATGTTTCATTTCAAAATATTCCGCCTGGTTCCAAGAAGTGAATGTGAAATTATTTTGATCTTAACTGGTTTGATGTGTATGACATTCCTGTCATGTAGGGGGGTCCCTGATCGGAAGCTGTTTTTGTCGACCCCCACACTACAGACCTTGGTTCATTGGTGCCCTAGTTGGTGGCACTCTCAAGCCTTCAATGGGAGTGCCAGTAATGTCGCCACATACATGTGGTAAAGTCACAAAGGAGCAGGGTTAGGGTAGTTTTTAATGGGAAAGGGACCTTTAGTGGCACAAAAAAAAATCTGAAATGTTTATTGACCCAATAAAGTTTTTTTTCATAGTATACAAGTGATCACATTGCAAAATGTGCTTTTGTGTCTAATCTGGCACAAAAGGGACCCTCTAGTTATTATTACAAACCCCCGAAACCCTCTATGACCCCCTGTTACAAATGTGGATACCTTTGATACAATTTAGTAAGGTGATCACCACTTATTTAATTTACTAAAATCTTAGCAAAAATATACATATATATTTTCAACATTTTTTTGTTGCATCCTTGCATGAAATTAAATATAAATATAATAATGTTTTCATTTCTGAATCTACTGGGCCTGCTGAACGCAACCATATATAATTTGTGTGAGTCAATCACTTAATTATATGTTTAAATTTTAGCAGCAAAAACTTAAAATCAGCTTAGCACAGCAGTGTAAAAAGGCTTAGCTGCAAAGTGGTTAAATGTGTCTAAGCAAAATTAAAAATGATTTCTGAGTTTAGTCAAGTCTTTGGGACTGGATTATTGACCACCATTTAGAGGCTGATTACACTCCCTGCCTCTCTCTGGAAAGAAGCAGGGGTGAGAACTCAAGATGAAACAAAATGTATTTAGTGTATAAGCTGAGAAGTTGTATTGTTCATTCTGGAGGTAATCATAATTATATGAATGGACACTTTCCTTACCATCTCCCTTGGGGCAGAAAGGTTTATTTTGTTACCAGTGTAGGAACAGGATGTCAGTTTATTTGTCTCCTTAATAATCAATTATTTATTTTTGCCTTTGTGTAATATGTGAACTATTAATTTTATTATAATTGTTTATTTTTAAAGCACTGTCATATCCCTTAGTATTGTGTGTTATTAACGAGGCAGCTGCAATAACCCATAATGAAATATAACATTCTGTTTGTATATAGATTTTTGACAACTGTTTTTTGAGGGTTTTAATCAGTTAGGAGTGACTATAAACTCTCCATTAAATTGTCTTAATAATGGTAACAGATAGAGATATAAATTGTTGGTGGTGAGAAAATGGGGACTTTTGGAGTTCTAGTGTAGACTAACAGGTTGAATTGTTGACGACTTGTACCGACTGTTGTTGACTTGTGTGTAGTGTCTGTTTCAGATGCAGCAGGTTCATACTTGTTAGGACCTTTTGCTAGCAGTGTCTAAAAAGAATAATCTGTTCTAGTGCTTTGCTTTATTCCAAACCCATGATTGTTGTATGACCAATCTACCTATTTATACTGCTGTGTTTAAAGAGCTGATGATTTATTTAAAAAATTAAGGGAACATCTATTAACAAGACAAGTGTAACCTATGTCTTGCTGTTAAAAGGTCAGAATTTATCATCAATCTGCTAGATGACTGTGATTTAGATACTGCTAGGTCTGCAGGAGGTTTTCTGGTTGGGCAAGGAAACCCTGGATCGATGAACTTACCAAGCTCTTTGTTGTGCTGGATGCAAGCGATGTTCATTGCTCTTTGATTATATTCCCTTGAGACTTCTGAACTATTATCCATTCCCTGGTGTTCTGGATTGTCAGAGGTTTCACTGGACATACTAACTTTTAAAGTCCTGTGGAACTGTACTCTGAAGTACTTCAGGATCACTTTAGGAATCATAAATCACAGTGATACTTCCCTCTGGAGTGAAGACTGCTTAATATTGACAGACTGGTCCTTAAAGAAGGGAGTGGTTTAACATCTGTGTCACCCCATTAGCCTCCATTTCCTCAGATTGTTGTAACCAGCTGATATAATTTTAGTTTTTGTTGTCACATTTTACATGCAAATATTCAGCCTGACATTGGGCAACAACCCTCATGCTCTCTAGTACCTGTTAAAGATCCTTCATTCTTTTTGTTTGTTTCAGCCTGTCTTTGTATTCTGGAGGACAAGCTTTTAGAATAATAGTGCGCTTCATTATTTAGTAGACTTGTGCATTTGTTTCATCACAAATGTGTATCTGATTTTTGTTTTCATTTTACCAAAATGAATATCCAAATGAATAAACAAAGAATTAAAAAATACTGATAAAAATCATCAGTATTCGTTAGTTTTCTTTCATTTTATAAGGGGTTAATACTTACCTTAAAGCACTCTGGAAAGTTAAAGTTAGTGAAGGTCCTGGGAACTGTGAGCGTTAAGCCTGCTCTAAGCATGGCCAGGGCTTTGACAAGAAAAGGATCAGCTTAGCGCGCTTTCTACAGCGCGTTAAGGTAAGTATTGAGGCTACAGGTGAACTTTTGACCTATAGCTTTGAAACATTTACATTTGTTTTATTGAAAACAAATCTAAATGTTTAACTAAAACTCAGTATTAAAATGAAATGAATACCAAATGAATTTCCCTGAATATTTGGAACCCAAAATTCATCCAAAAGGAAAATTTCTCGCTGCACTTCTCTATTATTTAGAAATCTCTGTTGTTGTGATAAAAAGCTGGTGTTTTAGGCAGATCTATATCCTTATTTTTCAATCAATTGAATAATCTGACCACTTTATAATTATTATATGTACATGTTTTTAAAGTGTCATAAGTCCCTACAATAATTACCTTCCTGAGATCTCATATCTTTGAGCCCTTATTACTTTTATGTGCAATTTTTTTTTTTTAAATAATTTTTATTAGATGTGGTTATTATGAGTGTAAATGTACTTTGTAATGTATTTTTGGTGTGTTTTGTCCAACTTTTTTGTTTAGCAAAACAGTAAACTAGAGCTCTGAGGACACGGCCATTACGATTGAGCTCAATCAATCTCATTAACTTTCAACTTGTAATACAAGCGGTAACCCCAAGTGCAAAAACCTGCAATATACCCCTTATCGCTTGTGCATAACTGTAAGCGCTCCACACATATTTTGGCTCTCAGTTTTTAGTAATGGGCTAGTTTGGTGACCTTAGCCTACCTCTATCCTCTCTGTGGCAGCAGGCATCCCTCTAGTTCAGTCAGGTGTAACCGTTAAACTTTCTTCTAGTTATAGGGCCAGTCACTTCCCACACACTTTGTTTGTCCCTCCCACCTCCCTGCCCTCTGCCAATCAAAATTAGGCTGCCTCTGTCAGACTGCCTTATGGAACGTCCCAGGCACTCTTGGGTGTTAGAGTGGGCATGCCACGTGCATGATGATCATCAGCCGCCAGGCCTGGACCTGATTATACCTCCCCCATTTCTTGCAAGTTGCAAATGTTTAACATGGCAAGATTGAAGGCAAGAGGCAGGCATCAGTTGTCCCCAGGCAGTTGTCACTTCCTCACAGCAACCAACAGCCTCTGTCAGTCATGGCCCGGCTAGGCCTCTCAGGCATACTGGGCCCCTGACTGTAGTCACCCCTGTTACCCTTAGCTCATCATGCTTTTTGGGGACTATGGAAGACAGCTGATTCTTCAATATTTTTAAAAACCGCTAAAAAAAACTTATTTCACAGAAAAGTATTACTTTATAGCACTTACTTGTCAAATGTTGAAAAGCTCCACTTTGTTTTATTCATTTTATGTCCCTTTAAACACATATATGTTAATAAGATGTTTTATTATGGCCATGAGTAGATTTTAGAGCTCATTTTAATTACAGTGACTTTTATGCTACTTAAAGATACAGGTAAATGGTTTATTAAACTTTTTGGTATGTTTTATCTTAGATCTTATGTGTTTGTTTATGTATGGATCAGTGTATGTTGGATTTTATATAATGAGCTGAGGATCCATATTATAACAGCAGTATGCTATTCGTAACCAACATTTCTGTGTTTTCTGGTATATTTTATATTACAGTACTTATGTTACTTTGATATACTATGGAATTTAAAAGGGCAAGACATATATATTGATATCAGAAAATTCTACACTTAGCCGTAATTTATCTGAGATAGAATAATACCTGTTTAGTTTATCTTTAATATGATGGATACATTTAGTCACCTACGTTTCAGATGGCACTTCTGTTGTCTTTGACATACTTTTCATTGCTACGTTTAGCAGCAATGTAATAAACATCCCCCCTACAATATATGCACTTCTTTCTCTTAGATATACTGTCAAATATAAATATTTTTTGTTTTTGCAATACTAGAAAAATTTAAAATTTACTTAGAAAAACAAGTGACTTTTTTGATAATCTTTTAAGAAAAATATTTTTCTTTGAAACTTTGGTTTGATTAATCAACAAGCCTTTTTCTCCAGAAAAGGCTGTATCAAAAAACAACAACAATTATGCTTATGTGTAATTCCTTATTGGTCTGTTTGTTTTATTAATCTGATGCATCAATTCACAAGCCTATTTATTAAAATAATTCATGTTTTATATAAAAATAACCTTATTTGTATGTTGTAATCTGCCGTCCCCGTCCCTTCTCCCACATCAGGAAAGATTCAGCCAATCAGAGGAGCACAGGAGAGTCCTTGCAAATATGACAATTTATTTCAAATATATTAATATATGAATGAAAATGCACATCTTGTTATCAATAGATTGATGGTATTTAGGGTGAAAATGGATTAAAAGGACAGTCTACTCTAGAATTTGTATTGTTGAAAAAAATAGATAATTCCTTTATTACCCATTCCCCAGTTTTGTACAACCAACACAGTTATATTAATGCAATTGTTATCTCTGTGATTACCTTGTATCTAAGCCACTGCAGACTGCCTTCTTATTTCAGTTCTTTTGACACACTTGCATTTTAGCCAATCAGTGCTGACTCCTAGGGAGTGAGCACATTGTTATCTAGCAAATTTGATGATAAAAGTAATTTGAAAAGTTGTTTAAAATTGCATGCCCTATCTGAATCATGAAAGTTTAATTTTGACTAGACTGTCCCTTTAATGCATTAAATGGACACTAAAATTAAACTTTCATGATTCAGATGTAGAGCATACAGTGTTATGAGACTCTCCAATTATACCAATATACTTCTATTATCAAATTCTGCACAGTTTTTTTTTAGGGAGACCATATTGCCACTTTAAAAAGGGACACATATGAAAAATACATATGTCAGGGTTCTTATAATGGAACATTATTCAACACATTTCTTTAAACAGCCCTGATTTATGCATTTTTCATATGTGTCCCTTTTTAAAGCGGCAATATGGTCATCCTAGTATGTACAGAGTTCACAGTGTATATATATATGACTCTGCAATTGGCTGATGGCTGTCACATGATATAAGGGGGTCCACAAACTGAAATTTTGAAATGTGTAAAAAAAAAAAACTACTGCTCATTTCAAATTCGGAATAAATGCTATTACATTGTCTTTTTATTATGCATTTGTTAATTGTGCAATTCTACTGTATTTATTTGTCCTTTAAATCCATGCTTCTCTGCGTATACTTTGTAGTTGTTGGAAAGGTCTTATCGTATGCTTTGCACGACACAAATGTTTCTTAGTCTGGTTTCAACGTATTATTACATATTGCAACACCCTGATCAAGATTGCACAACCAAATTGGTGTGAGTCATATGCCCGTGCTATGTATAAGTCAAATGCACACATTTTGGCAAAATGACAGCATCTAAAGTTGTTTTGTAGTCTTTGCTCAGTTTGTCCCTACATGTTTGTCTTACCTCTAATACAGAACAATACATTTTGTGAGGTTTTTGTCTTTTGCAATGATTGTGAACCTTGGCTGACTTGCACAGCTTATTGTTTACTTCAGAAAAGAGCAATATTTGTGGATTTGTTTTGCATTTTAATGTTTCATTTGATTTGGTTATTTGCATACAGGAGTATTGATTTTACCTCATAATACTGGATAGTAATAAATAATCTTTTATCCCAGCAAGCCATAACAGGCTATAAAATGTTACATCAAATCAAGTAAAAACTGCCGGTGCTTATTGACACGGTTAAATGGACATTAACATCATTTTTGTATATTCACAAAATATGTAAGCAAAATAAATAATTAAAAAGCATTAAACAATGTGGGGTCGATCACAATCTATAGGTTATCTGCTTTTGATAAGGCATTTTCATTTGCTACTGAATTGGTCAGCATTTTTAAGTGATCACAATCCAAAATGGATCTGTGTGTTAAAAACCCACAGCCACAAAAGTGTTTTAAAAAGAAAAGTTCCCGAAAATGTGTCTTCATGTGGTAAGCACTTGTTATTAGGATAGAAACTGGGAATCTACACACAACTGATATATACAATTGGCCCTTTCACACCTCTTAAAGGACCAGTCAATACAGTAGAGTTGCATAATCAACAAATGCATGATAAGAAGACAATGCAATAGCACTTAGTCTGAACTTCAAATGAGTAGTAGATTTTTGTTAAATAAATTGCAAAGTTATGTCTATTTCCACTCCCCCTGTATCATGTGACAGCCAATCACAAATTCATATACGTATATGCTGTGAATTTTTGCACATGATCAGTAGGAGTTGGTGACTCAAAAAGTGTAAATATAAAAAGACTGTGCCCATTTTCTTAATGGAAGTAAATTGGAAAGTTGTTTAAATTTGCATGTTCTATCTGAATAATGAAGTTTAATTTTGACTTGAGTGTCCCTTTAAGTTCACTGTAAAGTTCTTTTCAGTTAACCCCTTTGTACAGTGTGTAAGGGAAATGCTCATTTACATGTCTGAGATTAACCAATTGCAATCCAAATCCATCCTGATCAATACTAAACAATATGAATCTAATTTGAATATAGGCATGATGGGTATATTGGACATTTTTTCTCAGTAACTATATTGACATTTTTAATCATATTAAAGCTTGTTGTTGTGTTTTATTTATATATATATATATATATATATATATATATATATATATATATATATATATATATATATATATATATATATATATACAGGCAGTCCTCGGGTCACAGACATCCGACTTAAGTACAACTCGTACTTACATACAGAGAAAATAGAGCTTTATCGACAATCCTTCTTTCCAGGATAATCCAAAATACTGAAAATCCAATTGTCACAAGGACAGAAAGTGATGTGAAATTTTCTGAACAGGGGCTCAGATAGCAAAACAAACTT